>NW_024097358.1:7063750-7667500 GCF_016545835.1 Crotalus tigris | reverse complement strand
GGAATTATCCATATTTAGAACAGATCCTTGAAATTAGTTCTACTGAAGATGATCATGATACCAACAGATCTATCTAAATATGACTAAACCTGGATCCAACATGTTTGGCATTTGGCTATTCAAAATACTTAGTGTTTTGATATATATAAAACAGGTATGATTATCTTTTAGTTAAATTCTCTCCTAATTACTTGGTAGCTTCTAAAATCCAATCATTGTGATGAAGACAATGTATATATTCCTTCAGCTATTGCTGGGTGATGCTATGAAAATGCTTATAAGCAATAAATGGAGAAATAGCAAGTCCCACTTGAATACCTGTGCCCAGTTTGAACTTTTGGAGACAAAAGGAATCCTCACTATATTCAAAGAGTTTAGTCTTCATAGATGTGCGCAAGACTATAGCCTCTCCTGTTATCCTAATCAAGTTCAGTTTTCCATTCATTTTATTGCTATGAAAAATTAAAACTGAAATATTGTTTCAAACATCATATGTGAAGAATTTACACCTGGTGGTGAAAACAAAAGGTTATGCTGATGAAAATAGCATATGAACAACTTCACTAATGATTTCCACATATATTGTTTGGTGCAAAAGAAGTTGTTATTGGAAGAGATCAAAGTGTGCCTCTAAATTTACTCATTTCATGGTTGAAACTAGTCTCTTATTTCCTTTTTTGCTAGTGCTCTGATGCTATTTTGAATTCTTTAGAATTCTCCCTAAAGAACACATAGTCAATGCAGTAACATCATGCCACTATATTACCACTCTGATCCAACTACAAGAACACCAAAGGCAATTAAGAAACACAACAAAGCTAATTCCAGAAATAGGCAATATGTGCTGTGCAGCTTCACTCTTATTAATAAATTCAAACATTTTCCTTATTTGAATATTTTCACCAAAAAGAATCAAGTTTGTACTGTTGTCCAACATGTATCCCCAAATACTCCCTGCTCTGCCTTTGCTCGAAATATGTTAGAGGCATATGCGTCAAGGTTTACTTTGGCAGTTTGTGCAAATTGAACCAATTTTAGTTTACTGAAGAAACCATGGTTAATCTAATCATGTCTTAGAGCAATATATGTCCTCAGTCACTCTTTTCAGTCTTAGATAATAGACAGCATCGAAGCAGCCTTCTTTGACGGCCTTTAAAGAATAATTGTTGACTTACCTAAACTGCAATGCCTTCAGGTTTCTTCTTAGATTTACCAATGCTCTTTGTTTAACAAGAATAAATCTGATGTTGAATTTAGCAGAATCTATGCAGGAGCAATCTTTCAGATGCCACCACAGGTTGAAATGAATTATGAAATGAAATGCTGGCCTCTTATTTTCTGGTAAGAGGAGGAAGTTAAAGCTTCCGACACCCATAGTCACTTTCCCTTTCCCTATGACTCACACACACACAAAAAAAAAACTAGTATTCATCTGTGGAGGAGATTACAAGAGGGGATGAATGTGGTTTATCTTAGGGTGAGAGAGTTTAAAAGTGCCAAGGTCCAAGCTGACCTCAAAATCACTCTTTCACCTAACCATGATTTTCCCTGACAATCATGTCAACCAAATGGGTAGAGGATGAACCCTGCTGTGGTGACATTGAAAACTGCACAGGCTCAAAATACTGAAATTCCGGTCATATTTCCATTACCATTGGTTGGGCCACAATTTTATATGATCAAAAACTCATTTGTTTAGCTTCTGCCTAGGGACTGATTGATGTGGTGACATCAGTGAGTGGAAGGAGCAAGCCCAGAATTCTTGGCCCTTTGGGGCATATCTGTTTGGGGGGATTAAATAAAATGTTCATATTAAAACAAAGAGAGATTTACATCTTTTATTTTCTGGCATAGATTATCAAACATTCTCATCTCCAGGATATTCCATTGCCCGTTTCTGGATTTATAAGTCCTTCCTCCCAAAGTCCCAAGTGATGCTGAAATGTGGGTTGATGGTCTCAAATAATCCAGATCTGCATGATGGAAATGGAGAAGAATTCTGTTCTTATAAAACCTGCCTCTTTTTTTAGTGCAGCAACTTAGGAGCCCATGTTTTGATGTCATACAGTACAATATTTTCCATTTCTGGGTAACCTTAATATTTCTAATTGATGTCCTTTTTCATACTATTATTTTATAGGGTTTTTTTTATTGTACATCATCCAGAGTCACATTTTGTGAGGTAGGCAGCCATATAACTATGATGAAGAAGTCAATAAAAATGAAATGAAATAAATATGGCAACTACAAGCAGGTGTGGCTCTAGAGAGTTAAACAAATGGATGAGCACAATCCCACACAAGCACAATCCCACACAAGAATCTGGTTCTTCACTGTCTCTCCTCTATGACTTCCTAAAAATGTGGGGGGGGGGAATTCCCTCTGCCTCCATATGAAAATAACTCTTCTGATACTCTGTTTTGCTTCCCTTTGGTTATTGCTATTGTTTTCTATTTTTGTTCAATGTACCCTCAATAACCCCAGTCAACTTTGCACTTTGGCTTCTCCAAATTGTCAAAGAAATTGTGCAAATATTGAAATCTGCAGTGATGATTTGATTGGGTCACCCCTCCTACAGGAAAGAATCATGTAATTAAAAGCGGCCTTTCCTTTCCATGATGCAACACTGCTTGTTTTGCAACTCTCACAATTGGCTTCCTGGATTACTAGTCACACTTGTCAAATCCCAAGATTCATTATTTCTGAGAACCCTAGAGCATCTAATTAATGTGAAGTGCATGCTTATAATTGATTAATGTGCATTATTTCTTTAGGTATTTTCACTCCTTACAAAATCTGCTGGGTAGTGGATGGGCTATAAATATTTTACATCATAATAAAGTTAACACTTTATTCTTCAGCTAAAAAGGCTCCTATGACCAGCTGAACTACAGATAAGAACAGTAAGCAGCTCCTGTCCCCAGGTTTGAAATCTAAACAATGACACAAAAATATAAAAGGCAAGAGATGGAAGGAAGAAAATCAGCAAATTCATGTATTCATAAAAGTGGCGTACTTGTTTTATAGTGACAGCCATCAAAGTCAATACTATATCCTTAGAAAAATAGAGATCCTTCATGAAATGGCTGATATTGTCAAGAGAATGTCATGAACAGGTGACTTCTTCTGTCTGAATGTTCTCCAGATGTGTGGACTAACACTCAGAATTCTCAGAAGTGGCCATGGTGATTGGGGGATACTGGGAGTTGAAGTTGCAAATACCTGGAAGGTTCCCCACATTGTACAATGTTGAGATACAGAATGATCCAAGCAGGAATTGTTATGATTAGTCCTCTACCGGAGATGGATTTGTCAGATACAGTGTTGTTATAATTTTCTATTTTAAAAAAAAAAAAAACACCCTTCATTGAATTTTTATTGTATTAAACAGAACCTCTTTTCAGAGCAATGCTGCCTGTTTCTGGGGGAAAAAACATTTCTCTGAAGGTATCTGATGTCAGCCTTAAATCAGCCACGACTGCAGCCAGTATCTATCAATGTATTAAAGAATCCTGCAACAGTCATTATAGAATAATTGTAAAATAGGATATAAATATATCCCATTGTTCACTTATAATGCACTGCTAAGATTCGATGAAACCAAGATCTATACAATAATTTAATGGTCTGCTTAAATATAACCCTAAACAATAATTATTAGTTTTGTGCATTGTGGGAACCATGTAATATATTATACATTTGATTCATCATATCACCCTTGGTGATAAGGCAGACACCAATGCTGATTCATTTTATGTACAGTATTTGTACAACCCAATCTCTTATATTGGCCTTCCATCAGCTATTAGCTCTTCCTAATATCTGTATTTTTAAGAGTCTTTTGCTTTTTTTCTGTTTTCTTGGTTTTATATTTTTTTACACTTACAGTTTCAGGATTTTTCAGTAATATAGACATATTAATTACATGATCAATATTTGTCTACGAATCTAGCTTCTGACAGCCCATCCTAGTTGCTTTCAAATATATGGGCTAAAATCTTTTTACCTGCAGCCAGTATCTTGAAGGGACAAAGCTAGGTAGGGCTAATTAATGCCAAAACACTCAATACAAGCTTGTCTTTCCTAATAAACATTTATATTCTTGACAAAAAAGTTGAAGTAATTGTTTTTTTACTTCTGTTCAGCTACCCAATTATCCTTCATTTATGAGGAAATTATGGGAATAGTTATTTCCATTCCAGCAGTGAGAAGTATATTCCCCAAAACTTCAATGCCCAAGGCTTTAAACCTAATATTTTTCAAAGCAGCCTAATAAAAAGATAGATACCTATGGCTCTGGTTGACCTTAAATAATCCTTAGAACAGTTAAATACAGTTTAACTTGCTTTGAGTCTGCCCAGTTCAAATGAAGATTGTTGTGTAACAATTTGGTTCACAAATTTCTCTTATTACAACAGCCCAATTCTTATAGAGCGTCAACTGATGTTTCCCCTCCTGTATGAATCATTCATTCTTCAAAGAAGGGCTGTGGTTTTTTTTAAAAAAATATACAGTATAACAAGCAAATAGAAAGGGTACTGATGTTTTTTGAATTTGGTGTCAGAGATGACTCCTGAGAATACTATGGAGAGCCAAGAAAACAAGCAAACAGATTATGAAACAAATCAACCAAAGTTCTCTATTGGGTCAACCCAGAGTTCTAACTCATGAACTCTTGACACAAATAATCAAATTATCCTATTTCAGACACAATATGTGAAAAGGCTTTAATGTTAGGAAAAATGGAGGGAAAGAGAGCAGGAAGACCAGCAGAAGACAGTTGGATACACCCAGTGGTGGGGTTCAGCTGATTCACACCACTTTGGCAGAACCGATAGCTAATTTTTTGTTGCCCAGGCCCAGAATGGACTTCTGGAAGTGGCATCCACACAAAGAACCATATTTGAATCCCACCACTGGATACACCCTTGTAAGACATGAAACTTAGTGGAGAAAACATCATGGAGAAAACATAGCAATAATCAATTAATAAACAGGCAGGCAGGTCTCCTTCAGATTTCAAAATATCACTTTGGTTCCAGTCTCTTGGTCCAGAGGATATTTGCCTTCACATGATTGAGAAGATACTTGAATAAATTCCAAGAAGAGTTAGACAAAGGAAGTGCAAAGATTTCTCACTGCTATAACTATACTGGGTTTTTAAAGGCAAACTAATCCTGGAAGACACACCTTGGTTGTCTCAAAAATATAGACTACAAATTCCATTCATTTCCACATCAGTTTGTTTTGGAAAATAATTTTCAAACTCTTAAGAAAGATAGATTGTGCAACCAATTCCTGGCAAAGTAATAATTAAAATAAAGCTTTTTTTCTAAATTCTTATACATTTGACCCATTTATTGCATTGATAGCAATAAATTAATCTGATAGCCAAGAAATAATATTCCTTTCCTGGGCTTGTTGCACTCCAAATATGTTGAAATTGTAATTCTCAGATTTTCAAGCCAGCATGATTTGCACTGTGTTCACTGGGAATTCTGCAGGCTCATGCCCAAGAAATGAGGAAGAAGATGGTAACCTTATCACAAAGGTCCTGATAATGACCTTGTTCTCCTATTCACAAATCCCCAAAGGCTTGTTTTATTCATTCAAGGATAAGATAGTATTACACATTCTTGACTGAAAGTAGGGTAGTAATGTTTTGTTTCTAAACCTTGAACACTATAAAATGGAGCCGGGGAGGCATTTAATAACTCAGAAGAATAAAAATATCTTTGCAGACCCACCAACAATTAGAACTCAGCTATATGTATTTTTATCCAAAAAGGGTCTCAGTAAAGTAGTTAATCTTGCCTGACTACTTCTAAAATTGAGGATCTAATCAGTCATGCATCTTTAAGGCCTAGCTAAATGCAAGGTATGTCTTAGGTACTTTTACCCTGACTGGATTCTCATTTCTGCACAAGACAGTTATGAGGCCACAGGAGCTGTGATTATTAAGGTTCAGGTCCAAAATTATTCAGTTACAACTAGTTAACTAAAACCACCCATCTCCTGCACTATTCAGAAAGAGGATAAGCAAGCTCCATGAATGAATCCTATCCTAGTCCTGAACATCTCCAGAAGAAGTTGAATTAGCAGGCATGTCCTATCCCAATCCTAAGGCAGCATCTCCAGAAAGAGGCCGTTGAAGATCGTTGTGTTTTTTTGTAGCAAATTAATTTTGTTGTTTGATGATACTAGGATAATACCAAGTAGAATCTGAGCCTCTGTCAAAGTCTATGCTATTGTATGTGGAATGTTAGCAATGGCAGCAGTTTTCCAAAATGCAACTGGTATTTTGCACACATATGAAAATATGATGATTATGATATCTAGTAATTGAGTACAAGCATATAATTTATAACCATAGGAGAAATAAGAAGTGCCAAGAGGGCTATGCATTTTAAACTTCAGGTGTTGCTGTCATCTATGTTATAGAGTGTTCTTTCATTTTCTTTCTGGAAAGTGTGGAGCTTTACACCATCTTTCTTTCATTACTCAACAATTCATGGTGTTTTTTTTTTTAAAAAAAAAATATGAATCCTTTCCTGTTTACCAGTTCTTTAGTGGAAACAAAGACCAAGATCTCTTTCCTCTTACCAGCCTCATCCACCATGTATTTTAGCCAATTTTCTAAGCTGATTTTTGGGGAACCAATAATTTGAACAATTCATAGTAACTTAATCAATTTCACAACGCCAACACAATAGTAATTGATTTTCCAATTTAGCAAATTAGCATGCACTTCTCTTTGCAAAAGTTTTGGAAGCATTCAGCATTTCCAACAGCATGTTAGATTCTCAGATTCAGAACTAAGTTAATTTTATAGCAAAAACAAGAGACATTTATATTAATATTTAGTAGCATTTTTATTTGATATGTGGTTATATCTAAGAGCACTACAAAATCTATATCTATCCATCCATCCATCTATCATCTATCAATCTATTTGCCCACTGCAGAAACCCACCCCTGATCAGTTCAGAAGTGTGAAAACAAGGACCTCTTTCCAGAGACACAAGAACATCATGGCACCATCCAATACATCCTGCTTAATTATTGTTTATTTATCTTTTTTCATGGGAAAAGAAAATTAAATAAGTAACATTGTTGGGGAAGGGAAACAGGAAATATTTTGATTATTACATAACTTCTTTGTTTTCTCCATTTTGTGCATGTGTAAAGGTTTTCAGTGAGCATTCTCATTTGTTAAGGTTTTCTTTGTGCGCAGGTCGTTGTAAACTACCAGCATCCCATTAGAGGAGTCCAACTGCATACTGGGAATGTAGAGAAGAGGTACTAAGTTTGAAAAGCTCAAGGCGTAAGGCTGCTTATCAACGGAGAAAGAGAGTGTGTACATTCTTCTCAACCTGCGTTTCCTCAATATTTGGTCACAGTAGCAGGTCAGCTCTCATCTGGATCCTCACACAAACATCTGGTGACCAGTGCCCCTTCTGTTTGATGGTACACAACAGCAGCACAGTCTCTTTTTTCCAATGAAGGCGTTTTGGCTTTTATTGGTAAGGAAACAAGACAGAACCTCTTGAAAATCAAGGGAAGAATTTTGTTACAAAGTAGGTAGGACTTGCAAAAAAAAAAATGTCCACCCACAAAAAGCTCTGCCCTGAAAAACCAGACCATAAAGCTCTTGAGGAGGCAACCTCTCAATAAAGGGCACTTGAGAGTATGGCAGGTCGATGCAATCTCTACCTCTTACCCTCATGGGCCAGAGCAGAGTGTAAGATGGTCTAGTAACCTGGCAGGGCAGAATTCCCTCAAGTACAAACCAGGTAGGCACATGAGGAATACAGGTGGACCTCCAGGTCATAATGGCAGTTTTGAATGATATGCCACACAGATGGTTTTGTTGCCTACGGCTCCATCTCCAATAATAAGAACCTCAATATCCAGAGTAAATAAAAACAGTCTCCCAAACCTAGCATACTTCCCTAAAGTCCTCCTTCTTCCAGTATTTGGGGAAGTCTTGACAAAGCAACCCTTCAAAATGGCACATTGGTATATATAAAGGTGATGCAAAACTGGGTAGCAGGAGGCATCAGATTTGATTACATTTTCTACTGACATTATGTCTTAGCTGGAGCCATTGCAAGTGTTAGGGTAATTTTGTTTCCCATAAAGAATCTACTTACCATATGGAAGTAGCACAATGTGGGGATCTCAACCATGTCAATTCCCACCACATTTCAAATAACTGGAGATATGGAAGTTATCACAGCTGAGATCTGAGAATATCTGGCTTACATTCATGAAAATAGTAGGAAGAATAGATAGGCTTCAAGGGCCAGCAATACTGCTAGTGGCCCTATTTTAACAATGCTGACCATGGAGGATGAATTTCATCACAACTGTATTAGAGTCCCAGTATGAGCCACAGTCCTGGCAAGCACCAAGTATGTAAGACTGCATTTCTTAATATCCCCAATCCTGCTACATATTGAGACTGCTGGGGGTTGGATCTGACACGTCCAGAAAATGCTGGCTTGAGGAAAGCTGTTATAAAAACATTTTTTTATATCATTGCTCCATTGTTGGTTTCTTATTCACACAAGCAGACCATTTCTAGGAGGGAAAAAATAACAAAATGCAAGATGTGAATGGCTTCCCCCTCTTTTCCTCTGTTTTACAGATTCATATTTCTGGTTCTGACAAATGAAAAGAAAGCAATGCTCTTTTGGAAACCCACTAAGTTATTTTCGAATTTGATTCTAGAACTGTTTTTTTTAAAAGGTATCGAAGAACACAACCCTCATTATTCTATTCTATACCTTACATATAGTGTAGATGTATCTTGCAGTTCATGTTTGACTACTTATCCAAATATTTATATAAGTGATCCGTAAGTCCATATTCATGAGTAGAAGTGAAGCATTCCAGCAAAATGGATATCCAGCTATTGCTACAGATTACTGTATATTTAAAAAAATGACCCATTTTAAAAACTATTGACATGTTTGAATTTCCACTTTTTTTAAGTCCAGAGAGTTTAGCCAAAGAAAGTGTGCAGTGTTCCCCTTGAGAAAAGAAAAAAAATGACAACTGCTATACATTTCTTGGTCATGTGACATACGTTGCTTATATGTGCCCTGCTAAATAATGTTGGCTATTGGCTGATGATTTCTGTGTAATAATTATTATTTGTCTAAGTTATTTCATCAGAATGATCAAAGCTCTCAACTGTTAGGCTTTTTGAAGTCCTGTATCCCTGGTGTCATAATGCAACTATTTGTAACTAGAAAGAAAATGAGTGAAAAGCATAATCACACACTGATCAAGTGAAGTCACAGCACAGCAGATACCATTTTTTTATAACACACAGCTGCAGAAAAGGCTGCTTACCTAGGACAAGACTTCACCAAACCATGTGCTGAATAGAGAAATTTTGAAGCAGGTGAAATCATGTACTACCTCTTCCCCTACACACAAAGTAGCTGTGTACATACCTTTATAGCTAGCTGATCTGGCTGCAGAAGCAGATGCCTTGCCTGCAGCTTCTGCTGTTCCTGCTTTCTTCGAATCAAGGTGATTATGAATGTTTTCTTTGTGTCCTTTTCTGAATTTTTGCTGCAACATTTCAGTTGGAATTTTCCATTTCTAAACAGGCCCCATAAGAATCTTACAAGAGCAGTAAAAATGGTAATGGCTTAAAACTTCAGAACATTGACCCTTCTTTCTATCCCTCCCTTTTTACTTAATGTACTAATAGATTCCTGCAAATAAGAAAAATATTTGTTTTTAAAAAATTTTAACCAGATGGAATACTACATGAACAAAAACCTGTTTGAATATGGTTAAAAGAACCAATAATTTTGGATATAAAGGGGCTCTGTACTAAGAGGGATAAGAGATATAACTAGTATAGTATTTTTTACAATATATGAAATGTAAAAATATTGGGATGATATATGTAAATGAAAAGTTTAAAATTTTAAAGTAATTAATTTGAAGAGAACTAGGACTGAGGAATGACCAAAATACTGAGGGGAAATTAAGCTTAAACAAAATTTTTGAAAACAGGATATATAGTGACTTAACAAGATAACTTTTACAAATATAAGTGAAATATAAGCCGATCAAAAAAGATGTTATATATAGATATTATAACACATGAAATATGAAAATATTGGGATGGTATATGTAAATGGAAAGTTTGGATATTTAGATAATCAGTATTGAGAAAATTATGACTGATAAAAATGGTTTGAATATTAAGGGGAAACTAAGCATAAATAAGAATTATGAAAATAGGATGCATGATGAACTAATAAGGGTTATATATAAATACAAGTTGATTAGAAAAAATGTCATATATGGACATTATTATTTGTTCAAACATGAAAAAATGCCTATATTTAATCATTTATGCATTGAAAATATTAAGAATTATTCTGTTGATGAAGAAGAATACTATCGGAATAAGGGAAGATCAAAGAAATATACTACTAATTAATACACTAATTATGGAATTATAAAATTAATCATTATTGACTGTTAGTTATTACTGATTTTTTAATATATGAACCAAGACAACAGCTGGTCACTAGGCACTAGGGATTGTGATTGTAAAATCAGTAAAATATATTTAAAAAAATAAAAAAGTTTTTGATGTGAAGCATTGGAGAGAGAACTCAGCAGTGATTATCAACGTGTGTGTTCAAAGAAAAGAATATGAATTTGGGATAATTTGCACATGAATAACAGGCTTGCATGTCTTCTAGTACTTAATTATTATTATTATTCTGCCTTCCCAAAACCTAGAATTGCATAGGACAACTCCTAAAAGCCCAACACAATTAATGGGAGCCAGGCTGGGGAAGTTTACTCTTGACTCCACTAATTTGGGGCTGCAGCAAAATCCTTGTGACAACAAAAGAAAACAACAATCATCTCACTTCCAATTCTTGGCATCCTTGGAACATTATAGGATGAGAACTTCCTCCATGGACTAGTACAAGTTGAGAGCTAGGAGGTGTTGCAAAGTCTGACTGTGATGGTGCCTCTATTGCAGGACTGAGAAATAACCGATACATAACATGGCACTATTCCATACATTGATTGTGCCAATGAATTCAACCATGGCTATGATTTATGATTACTTGTGTTTTTTCATTGCTCAGGAATGAAAGAGAGGCCTTTTATATAAGCAAGGCCTTACCTCCTTAAGTCTTTTAAAAATTTCATTCTTTGTTTAATAACAGTCTCTTCAGCCTTTGTGCATTCAAGCATCTAGCAGACAAGATCTACCAGAAGTAGATGTAAAACCTATCTACTCCAATGGACAATGGTTTTCTGGGGATTTGTAAGGGTGAAAGGGTTATTCATTTTGGTCACACTACAGTGCTAATTGTAGATGACTCTTCTGACTTCTTCTGCTTACTGGGCAAGGACTTGAGATACTCTAAGTGTCGCCGGGCATCCTCTTGATTCTGCCGGACATAGTAGATTAAATATGAGATCACCATGGCGAACCAGCCGAACATGGTGACCAACATGGCGATGTCTGTGGTCTTTTTATAGATGTTGCAGAAATCTATGTCTCCAATCAACTGCAGAAAAGGCTTGCCAATATGCTCTTTCCGTGCAGAGGCATCACACACAATCCCATCAGAGGTACCAGCCACCAGCTCTACTCTCTCAATGAGCTGCTGGAGTGTGCAGTCACAGAGCCAAGGATTGTTGGACAAGTTGGCTTTGGCTTTTAGTGAACTGAAGACATCTTTATTGACTGACACTAGCTTGTTAGAAGACAAGTCCAGTGAATGCAGGTTCTCTGACAAGCCCTTAAAGACTCCAACTTCCATGCGACTTATGACATTGTGGGACAAGTCTAGTTCTACTAGAAGTGGCAAATGTTGGAAGGCGTCATTGGGCAGGAAAGAAATCTGGTTATAATCCAAGTATAACTTGTTGGTATCATTTGGTATATCTTTTGGGATAACTATAAGTTGAGCTTTACTGCAGCGGAAAGTTTTGAAGCCATCTTCAGTGGAGGGGTAACACCCCTTGGGAAAAGTGGTGGCTGAGTGGAAACAAAAGGCCATCAGAACAAAACTCTGGAGGAGGAGCCACATGGCAACTGAGTGGTAGAGGAACCAGTCCAGAAAAGGCATATTGGGGCACCCGGTAATAGTGTATCCACTCTGTCATCTGTTCCTTCCAGTACTTTCTCTGTTTCTTAGGAAGTCTTGGAGAATATGACTTAGGGAGTGCTATCTGTGAAAGACAGAACAGGCGGGGGAAAGCTAGGTATGAACCAACACTTTAGAATTTCCACTAACCAAACAAAAGGTACGTGGTCTGGGTATATTGTCTATATTAATGCAGAATTGATTCACATTGGACAAAGCTGAACTGCAAGAGTGGAAAATATTTCCCACCAATTGGAGTGTATCTCATTACATTCATAAAAAGGCTAAGTCACCTCCCATAATTAATTGGGTAGCTGGAGCTGTGATCAGGCACATTCATCCCATTCCATATGCCCCTTTAATCAAGGCTTACCCAAGATTGAACCTGTTATATGAACCCAATTGCTATTTTTTTATTAGCAGAAATCTTAACTACAATTTGAAACATGGGTTCACATTCTAAAGTATTCTAATCAGGGAGATTGGCTGTTCCTAGTTTGAAAGACACATGATGTTTTAGGAAAACTTAGGACTTTGATGGGAAAGGACTAAGGTCTTGTGGGACAGGACTAAGATAGTAAAGAGCACTGTCCCAGTCATTGAACAGCATGAAATAGTGTAACGTGCACTCAGTAAGTAAGATAAATAAAATATATGTGCAAGTGCATGGGAGGCACCCCCATGTACTCTGTTAATTTACAGACAATTTATCTGCGTTACACTTTTTCAGCAAAACACACCCAAAGCAACTATAGATGCAGATATGTAACTACTTATTTTTTTAATATAACTAATGCACATTTTCCAACTTACTTGAGAACCTGTGAAGTTCCCATATACATATTAAGAGGTTCTCCTTGTTCTTATCCACATTTAGCCCATGGAGGTTCACTGGATGATTTTGGGCCCATCACTTTCTCCCAGCCCAACCTACCTCAAAGGGTTGCTGTTGTGGGGAATAACAAAAGGAGAGAACACTATGCATGCCAACTCCTATTAAAAAGATGGGAGATGACAGAGGTTGGTAGGCAGGCAGGCAGGCAGGCAGATAGATAGAATGAGACTATAATTCTATTAACAATGCCATATTATAAAATGCAAGCTTCTCGCAAGATCACTGACTACTAAATTCCACACCAGAGTATTGAATTCTACCACCAAGCAGATGACAAATTCTGTCCCAGGTGCAGATGAAACCTACATCAGCTCAGGTGACTAGACCAAGAATTGAGAGCATGACCCAAATCAGCCATTAACTGTTGTTCAGGCTCCAGAGTAGAGATCTCAATTCTTTTTGACAGAAGAATTAGCTGGCTTGAAGAAAGCATAGTGTAGGCAGCCTGTTAGAACAGCCAATGATTAGCACAATGTAACTGCAACATGAATCCATTGTGGTAACGACCAGGATGTAAAGCATTGCACATCCACTATGGTACAAAGATTTTCTCTATGACATCCAGAACATATTTTGTCTGGGC
This sequence comes from Crotalus tigris, assembly GCF_016545835.1. Classification (NCBI taxonomy): domain Eukaryota; kingdom Metazoa; phylum Chordata; class Lepidosauria; order Squamata; family Viperidae; genus Crotalus; species Crotalus tigris. Next base: position 7,653,873 of record NW_024097358.1, on the reverse strand, counting down.
ACTTCAGTTATCCACTCCACTTTCCAGTTGGGTACAAGGGACTGTTATCAGCACCCCACTCGGCATACTCAAAAGTATCATTCTGAGAGGAAGCAGAAGACTTTTAACAGGTTAGAGAGAAACAAATTTGGAACTGAAAGCATTTTGTGAACAATTATTTTTTCAAAGATCTGACATGGGTACACTTCACAAACTGGTTGCCATGATGAATCACATCAGTCCCAAAACAGAAGGTTATATTTTGCACCATCATCTCTGGTCCTACAGAATGTTTATTATTACAATTTAGGACTATTCTTTTTTTCTGAGCAGGTGGCAGTCACCTGTGACTTTTATTTAAAAAGAAATCTTGAAAATAAAATGAGGTTGAAACCTGCTACTCTGCTTTGCAACATGTCCGATTCCCATTTAACTTCTATTTAAGTAAAATAATATTTTTAAAAATCAGTTGCACAAGAGCCTGGATAGTCTGTACAGATATGAGGAAGATGTCTGTATGCACTACTTATGGAGTAGGTTTTGTATTTAAAATTGATGGATCTATTGGAAAGACACATCCTTTATTTGGGGAGCTTACAGATGATATATTATACAAGAAAAAAATGATTAGACCATTGCTTCTGAGTATCTTCCTTGTCCCATTCTGACATACCTTAAACAAAGAAATAAGGGATAAGGCTCCCTCCCTCCAAGTAACACAATCCAATTATATGTGAACAAGAAAGACTGTAGTTTGAAAAAAAAAACTGTAAGAGAGGTACATATAGACTTGAAAAGTTTAGGTGATTCATTCTATATGTTATAAATTCCAAAATAAATTCTGAAAGGGAAAAGAAACCCAATCAGATGAGTTGGGGTTGAGTTGGGGAAGGCAACCATTAGCAGAAAAAGGAAACCTGCTAAGAGGTAGACCCAGTTCCATTGGCATCAAATAAGCTGTTTGTGAAATATACCCATGTAGCAGTTTCAACCTTTGTCCTGCACGGAAATGTCACTGCCTATCAAGTAACCAAGAGCATCTCTCTTGTCTGAATTAAGCTTTAATGTGTTTACCCTCTTTTGAGCTATTATAAACACCAGGTCTCAGTTCAGAAGTTGGAACAACTTTACTGGATTTACTGGATTTCAGTGGGAAAGAGAAAGATAACTGGGTATCATCACCATATGAATGGCTTGCAAACTCTCCAAGTGGTTTCACCTGTATGTTAAATTGCCTAGAAATAAGATGGAACAGCAGAACCAACAGAAACAGGCGTTTGCTGTCCAGTTCTGAATATGAATCATTCATTAATATGTCCAAAACAATCTCTGACACACAACTGTAAATCAGATTGAAATGTCATTTGAGCATCATTCAAAATATTTTTTATGATTAGCAAGTAAATAAAATAATAAATATAATAAACAGAAAAAATCACCATATCCATCTCAGAAGTTGTTTTCTCCCCCCCCCCTTTTTTTTTTTTTTTTTTAAATGTGGAAAGTAATATCTACTGATCCAACTTCATCCTAAATTGCCAGAAGTTTTGGCCTTGGAAAGGGAAGATTTAAAAGGGGAAATCTTGTATATCTGGTTGAATTCTCTAATACAGTGGTACATTGGGGCTCATTGTTAACTGGTTCTAGGAGGCACAATGAGTACCAAAAACAATAAGTACCAAACACATTTTTCCCAAAAGGAATAATGTAGTGAGTCACAAGGCAGCCAACACCAATAGGTTCTAGCTTGTGCATTGAGTACCAAATAAATGATGAGTACCGGGTCAAAATTTTCAAATCAGAATGTATTGAGTACCAAATTTGATGAGTTTCAGTGCAGTTGAGTACCAAGGTACCACTGTACTTGATGCATATACCATGCTAAGCCATGCCTGGTTATATAGTTAGTTGAATATGCCACATATTTTGATTTATATTTTTGCATCATATAAAGAAATGAAAGTATGATTTATCAACTACCATACAGATAGTCCCCGATTTCTGACCACAATTGAGCCCAAAATTTCTGCTACTAAGTGAGACATTTGTTAAGTGACCTTTACCCCACTTCGTTACTTTTCTTGCCACATTTATTGAGTGAATCACTTCAGCTGTTAAGTTAGTGACACAGTTGTTAAGTGAATCTGGATTCCCCATTGACTTTGTCAGAAGGTCGCAAAAGGGGATCACTTGACCCCCGGGAACATTGGCAACCATAATACATATGAACCAATTGCCAAGCATCTGAATATTGATCCCGGGAACGTGGGGATGCTGCCAAGATCATAAATATGAACAACAGTTACAAGTCACTTTTTTCAATGGTATTGTAACTTCAAACAGTCGTTAAATGAACTATTATAAGTTGAAGACTACCTGCATTTGTTTCCATATATTGCACCAAAACCAACTAAATTAGACTTAAGGGTTAATGCTGCATATTTTCTTTGTAATCAGGAATTAGTGGCTAAAGCTCACTCTCAATGCACCTCACTGAATACTAACTTCTTCTTGTACATCTTTATATTTTCACCTCTAAGGATGCTTAGAATATTTGTAACTTTTCTTTTAAAAAAAGGAAGGAAAAAATGTGTGTACAACATAGTCAGGAAGCAAAATGTTATGGCAGATACTGTACTTTTTTTAATGAATATTATGCAATCAATGGAACAGCTTAAATGGCTTTTACAGATCTACTCAATGGACCTTTTCCCATTCCAGAAAGCCAGAGAGGGAGAGGTCCTGTAGACTTCCCCCCCCCCAAAAAAAAGGTCTTGCAGCAGAACTATAAAAGGTCAGAGTCTAGAATTCCATCAAAGTAGTGAAGCAAAGTTGTTTGGGTCTTTCCTCCCTTTCAGGAAAATGGAATTTTTGCCAAAAAGGCAATCCCATTAAACAATGAAAGGGATTCAATTTTAGCCTTTATAAATGATGGACTGAATGATGAGGAAATCCCTGCCTATGATAGACTAGCCAATTAACCACTCTGGTTACCAAGGAGACTTGGAGCAAGCCCCTTCGAAATTAATATACATTAAGGGACTTTAAGTCTAGGAAATTGTCGCTTTCACACGTAAAGTATACTGCACTTCCTTGTTTTCAAGACAGTAGCTAAAGAGACCTTAGCCAGTCAGGGCAACCATTTGCAGAAGAGCTATGATATAATTCAGTCTGAGGAACTGAAGCTACTGACAAAGTAATGGAGCAAGTTGGAGCTTGAGTGGGTAAGCACAGCCTTGTAATGAAGAGCGCAGGAGCTAGACTTGAAGTGGAAACTAGAGTGGCTGCCAGTGTTAAAGGAGAAACGGAGAGTATTTTGTGGATCAGTGTTTCTCAACTGCAGCAATTTTCAGTTGGGTGGATTTCAGCTCCCAGAATTCCCAAGTCAGCATGCTGCTTGGAGAATTCTGGGAGTTGAAGGCCACACAAAATTGCTCAGGTTAAGAAACACTTCTGTGGATTCTATTCATTTTGATGGAAGACTATTGGCCAAATGAGAAATCTTCATTAAATTCATTAAAAAAAAAAGCAACATTTCAGCTGCAATAGAAAGTGTGTTAGCCTGGCCCTTTGCTTTTAGACAAATGCATAAATGGGAACAGTAGAAAAACTTCTAGTAACCAAGCCTACCAGATCTGAGCTACTGAACTCCTGATGACCAAGGGCTTACTATATAACCCCTTGGCTGTCCTTTCGGGATCATTTGCATTTTGCAGCTTGTAATTGATAGCCTTTGTCTGACCAACACTGATGAGTCAGAATGGCTTTCATCTTATCAGGTAATACTACTTAAATGAGAGAGTTCAGATCTGGAATTGGCCCATTTTTTAAGCATTTCAGAGCCTTAGTGTGCCACAAACATTAGGAAGGCAGAAAATCAGCTAATTGCTTATATGTACCTATTCAAAGGTGAGCCACAAACAAGTACTAGTGTGGCTGCCATATTTTTAGGTTTTAATTTACATTTTGTAGAGTCAGGTGAACAGACATTCAGGTAAAATAGGTTTATTTTTCTGGGATTCAAGACAAACATCAGTGGCTCTGTTATTAGGTCCCTAGGTTTATTTATAATGTTTATTGCAACAAATGGTAAGCCACTGCATGTCCAGAGACATGGAGTGGCTTTCCATATCAAAAGAATAAGATTAAGTGCAAAATGCAATAAATACAATTATAATCAATCTATCCAATGTGCCATCATATTGGGGGTAGCATGATCTTACTCATCTCCAAATGCCTTCCTGAAGAGCCATGTTTTTACAGGTAGGAGGGGATGGTCCAGATATGCAGGGATAAGCTGTCCGAAAGGAGGAAGGTCATCACTGAGAAGGCTGGAGCCCAGAATCCCTGAAGATAGCAGCAGTAGAGTCAGAACATATATAAATCTAGCAAGCATCCTAACTGAGTAATACGAAACTACTAAGACAGAATACTATGTATGCAAAGGGAAAAGCAGCAGGTAATGAGAATGGCAGAAGTATCCAAATAGCTACTGATGTTCTACTTCATGCCAGCATGTGAAGTGTCCTCAGTAACACTATCATCTATCGTAATGATGATAATGTCAATGATACTATGCCTCACTCCACTTTCTTCTTGGAGACACAAGGGAAGAGATTAGTACTTTAGACCTACTAAAGGCAGTAGGTATTTCGTAATAGTAGATATACAACAGTTCTTGACTTTTCATCTTGTGAAATCTCAATGTGCACGCTGAGTTTACAGGAGGAGCAATTGTATTGCTTCATTCCTTTCTCTCAGAATTCTGCTTAAATTTCCTTCCACTGAGAGGAAGAGGGAAAAGAAATGAAGGAGATGAATGTCTGTATACTGAGACATATCGGGACTCAAAGATTGTCCCTCAGTCTGGGCCTCTAGGAATGATGAGTGCACCATAACATTTTGAAGACACCGAATCAGAAGTCTGAAAATTATGGGCACAAAGTAGAGCAGGGATGTCAAACTGCCAGCCTGCAGGCCAGATGCGTCATGGCAAAACCACGCCCAACCCATTGCCAGCAATAGAAAAAAAGTTGCGATATGTCGCGACATATCATGTGACGTTGCGACTTTGATACCCCTGAGGTAAAGTGATCATTGGAATGCATATAATTTCAACTGCTCATGAGTCTAAATCACATGAGCTGACCAGAATCCTGATGTTTATAGGACCATCTTTTCTTATGTGGTCCTGCTCAAATAATATGAGGCCATTCTCTAAATAATAGGAAGCCATTCTCTTTCCAAAAGTATAGTGGGTCTGACAAGACAAGGTCCTTTAAAGCTGGAATTTATGTGTAATTCTTTCCCAAGAAAGCTTTGCCTGCTACATTAATGTCCTTTCACTGTCAAAACCTTGTCCAAGTTTTTTCTAGGATTCCATCTAAGATATATCTGAATTGATGATTTAACAAAGTGATGACAGTAAAAGCAACCCCATTCAGAAATAATTCCCATTCTTTCTCAATCATTTGCCTTCTAGATCAGGAGTGTCAAACTGCCAGCCCGCAGGCCAGATGCATCATAACGAAATCGCATCCACCCTATTGCCAGCAATGGCAAAAAAGTTGTGATACGTCGCGACACGTTATGTGACATTGCGAGTTTGACACTCTTGTTCTAATTTCCCTAAATTCTTACTGTCTGAGCTAGCTTTTAATAAGCCCGTGAGCAGCAACATGAGCTTTGCTTAATATACATGATATGCAAAACCTTATTTCTGCAAGTGTTGTCAAGAAGCTGATCCAAGGGATGCTTTTTTTACACAAAGTAGCCATTGTGCACAGTGGAGTGCTTGTCCTATGACATGTCCAGACTTCTAGAGTGCAGCATGCATACCTCTACTGATTTATTTTGCTTGTTGTTTTTTAAGCCTAACTTCAGAACACATCTAACTGCAGATTTTGGTGTAGCAGAGCAAAACCATCACTTACACACCCCTTTTCTAATTTTTGATGGTGCTGCTGTTCTGATGTCATCTTTCTTCTAATCTGCAGAAAGGAAGTCCTCTGCAATAAAATAAGGAGGTCTTTTTCTTAAAAAAAATCTAAAGTAATATTGTTCCTAAATAGAATAGATGAATGAGTATTAGAATGGCTCATCTTCTGGGGCAGCAAGCTAATGTTGTATGTGCATATGTATGGAGAAAGTCTGGCACACCTGCATGGAAAAAAAATAGAATCAGGTTTGCGCCATGTGATTTACAAAGGCATCATTTCTCTTCAATCTTGCATCGCATGTGGGACTATCACCTCTACCTCCAGCATTATGGATTGCAGAATGTGGATGATGGGAGATGTGGCTCCACACATCTGGGAAGGGAAGAATCATTAGAGAAGGCTACACTAAAATGAGAATCAAACTTGAAGGAAAGAAAAGCATGTTATGTTTCATTTTAAAGAATGGTGTAGCATTTCGGGTTACTATACTTTATTCTTGCTACCCCATTCAGTCTAATTATTTTAGAAGATATGTGTGTGTGTGTGTGTGTGTGTGGTGTCTATACGTTCATGCATATTCCTGACACTTTGATGAAGAGCTAGGAGAAATGGTTACAACTGGCCAATCTCTAGCATGCTGTTATGAAATAGCTCACAATCTCATTATTTTCTTTTTAAATATAAGCAAAACTTGCCAGAGTGTGGAAAAGCTATGTTAAACATTTTTCTCAAAACAAAAACAAAAAAAAACCCAGAGGGTGGTTGAAAACTCTTAACCCACCGTGAAAAATCACTGATTTAAATCCTGTTGCGACAATGATTTCCATTGCGAATGAAGGCGCAAATTAGCTTTCTCACGATCAAAATCTTCATTTTCTTTCCCCACCCGCTCTTCTTCAAATTAAGGTTAAAAATCAAAGATTTTATATGGAAGGTAGCCACAAGGAGGCACCCGAGCGGGTCTCTTCCTAACAGAGACCGTGTAGGCACACACGCGCACACTCGCCGTTCGCTCAGTGTAGGAGATTCCCCAGCTTTAGTTGACAATAGCACAATACGCTACGTCGTTCCTAGAAGTTCAGATAAGGAAACCAAAGCAAAAGGGAGTAGTAGAACGAAAGGCGGAAACATGAAGCCTGCTCAGGATTCCGTTCCGCAGCTGGTTGTCTTACCTGGGTACTGAAGGAAGGTCGAAAAATCACACACCCCTTTCCCGCCCCCTCCGGAAAATCCAGGCACCGTGGCCCTTCGAAAGTCTTCCCCCTCGGAGCTTCCCACTCCTTTCTAAAGATCGCCGAGGCTGCGATCTTGGGCTGGCTGAACCAGCCACAAGGCCCACGAGGGGGGGGGGTTCCGTCTGAGTAGCCAGAGCTGTCTCGAATTACGGCGCGACTCCATTGCCCCGCGATTGCTCCTCTGCAGGATTCCCAGCGATCAAAGATGTGCGATTTTCCACGCATTTCCTCGGAAGTAAGCGGCTCCCAGGGAATAGTGTCCGAGGGGCTGCCTTGCTTCTGAGTAAATACCAGATCAGGTGCACGTCTGTCTAGGTGGGGGCTGGGGGAATGGAGAAAAAAAAAGAGTTTGTCCTCAGATGCAACTTTCACCGATGCGGGAAAGTTGCATCAGCTCTTTCACACTGCAGCCTAGCGCCTCCGCCGCCTTTTTGCAACTGTCTCGGGCTTTCGGCAGCGCGGGCCCTCGGAGAGCCCCGTTTGCTCGCCCCATTCGTCTGTTCCACACGCGCGGGGCGGAGGGAAGATGGGACTCACCTGCTGTCGCCTTTTGCCTCCAGCCACCGATTTCCTCGGTCCTCCGGAGACCTGCAGCCCAAGGGGCGAAGAAACAAGGCGAATGGGTGGAAGGGGCGTCTTCAGAATCCGCCACGCTCCCCGTCCAAGCAACAGGCATTGCGGCTTTCCTCCCTCCTCCCGCCTTCTCTTTTTTTGTTATCCCTTGAAACCGCAGGCTTCAGAGCCTCCCGGAACCCGAAATCGGTGACCCCAGCCCTCCGCAAGGGTCCCCATCACGCCTGGGCAACACGCGGGAAATTTGCCAGGTGATTACACCACGCGTGTCAAGGCTGGACTCGTTGTGCGAATGTCTGCGGACGGCGGACACTACCGGGTCCCCTCCGTCAGCATTTGGGCAGCTTAGGAGAAATCGCGGCGGAGGGAGTGAGAAAATTGCGGTTCCCGAGGGGTGGAAGGTAAATGTGTGCTGCTAAGTGGAAGAACCAGCGTGTGTGTGTGTGTGTGTGCGTGTGCGTGTGCAAGTGTGTGTGTATGTGTGTGCGTGCGCGCGCGCTCCCGTCCCCTCCGCCACTGGGCGTTTGAGCGAGGGTGGGTTTCCCCGTTCGCTGAGGACGACCGCTCTCCTTTGGGGATTGAAAACCCCGCCTGGCATCAGAGAGAGAGAGAGAGTGCCCGCCCCTACACACAGGAAAACACACGGACACGCACACACATCGCCGCGCAAGTAGAATTTTGTCCTTAGCTGGGAGAAATTGCCTGCTGAAGTAGGAGGGGATGGTGAGAACAGAGGGGGCAACCTGAGGCATCCGGGAGGCATAATTCTCAGTCCGCGCGCGCGTGAGCACCCGGACCCCGACAAACACCCGAACCCAGAATGTTTTTGGGTAGGTAAAGCCCTAACATTCTGCGGGACAAATAAATCATAGCTTCTTGAGACGAATGTCCCCCTGCCTCCCCTCCCCCCCCCACACACACACAGTCGTCATCCAAATAAAAGCATCAAGTCAACAAGCTTTAGACTCATGATTCAGGCTGATTGTGAACCCAGGCTGGAAAAGACAACTATGGTATGCCTGACATGCATTTTACAAAGAGGTGAGATAAATTCAGTGTGCTGCAAGATATGTAAAGAGAATGAGTAATGACCTACAGTAGAGAAATGGGTTTATGTGAAAACTTTATTCCTTTCTTGAAAGGCACACCCCAAAAAAAGGGAATGGGTCAAATGATGGGAGAGCAAGGATGGAGGTTTGAGACAACCAGTTCTTTTGATAAGACACCCAGAAAAATACGGCATACTCCATTCAATCCTCCAGGGAAAGATTGAAGGCAAAAGAGGCCCAGGCAGAAGAAAAACATTGTGGCTTCAAAATCTAAGGAACTGGTTTGGATAAAACTTAGCAGCACTTTTTTATGCAGCTGCTGATAAAAACAGGATCGCCAACATGATCACTGATGTCCTTTCAAGAAAGGATATGGCACAAGAAGAAGAAGTTCTTTTTGTATAAGGAGGAGCATTCATGTTTGTTGATGTTTGCCTAATTGAACTGTGCTTGCAATTGGTCCAACATTTATACAGACTAGAGGAGGAGAATTTGAGCCCAACTAGACCCTTCTACTGTTCAAGAGCGTATGTACATATAACAGATAGTTATTAAATATGGCAGCGCATGCAGAACCTAGCTTCTTAAAAGTCCCACTGTATTGGTGTTCCTGGTTATAAGTTTCTGGTCCTCAGAAAATGTGAAAATGTGCGAAAATATGGAATTGGTTATAAAACCAAGCAGATGGGCTGAAATGGATGGCTAGCTATGTTTAGTCTTTTTAAAAATACACATATACCAAGAAACAGTATAAAGACAAGAGAATCACATAGAGTTTTTGTATACTGTCGCCTGTCACCCAATCACCTCCAGAGATCTCTATTTGCCACCCCTTGGAATGAGCTTATTGCCCAGCAAAAGGCATTAAAATCAAGAGCAAGGTTATGTCTTTTTAAGGACCACCCAAAAGGACACAAAATTATATGCAAGCTTTTCATTTCTCCCCAAATCATCAGCAGACAAAATGAAAAATGAAACAAAATCTATATGAAGGAAACAAGTAATTTGAGACACTAGGCCTAACTATGAGCCATCTACAAGTCAAGCTCAGTCTCAAAATGGTGGTTCTGAACTCTTAATGCAGCTGCCTAGATACCACCAAGCATTGTCCCTCTCTTCTCTCAGTCTATAATGGTTATAACTGCTGGGATAGATGGATACTTCATAGCAACTGATAAAATCCATTTTAATACAAAATCCCACAATTGCCAACTCCTTGTGCAGAAAATGTAATGAAGGACCACATTTGTATAGCCAACAACATTTTGGTTGATAGTTGCACTGGCTTTATACATCATGCTAACTTTCACAATATAGAATCAGTGGACAAATAGACATAAATATGTCTGCACTGAGTTCAAAAGGATATGAGGTAGAAGACTGCATTAAGAAATGGGCCCAGCTGCTCTCTTCTTTATCCTTTTTCTCCTGTTACCAGAAACATATCCTTAATTTGCAAGCTTCACATAAGTCCAATCTACTTTTTGGAGGAATAGGCATGAAAGGGATAGGCAAGAAACTCTTTGGATTCAAATTCTGCAAAGCCAAGGGTGATTGCATTAGTTTTGAGTTAGCATCACAATGCACATTTCATCTCTTGCCCCCCTGTGGACATCTATGTTTCCAAGATAATTTTTTCCAGGACTGGCTAAAGATATATATAAAAAAATGACCTTGGTCCCTTGTGCATGAAATTCATAAGTGGTGCCATAAGCATCCACTTTCCCCTTAATTAATGAAATTATTAATGTAATGGCTAGAAAACTTCGGCATTCTTTCTATGGAGCCTTCCACAAACTGGTACCATCCAGATGTATTAAACTGCATGTCCCATCATTCCCAGCTACACTGACCAGTAGTCAGCACTGTTTTCTGATTGGTCAAGCATACAACTGGGCAGTTATTGTGCTGGTTTGTGGATTTCATCTTTTTTTTAATGTTGCATGATTTTTTTTTTATTTGCCATATTATTTTCAGGGAGAGTTGTTCAGTGTACAGTGCCTGGACCTGCAACGATTCAAGATGGGTGGCTAAATAAATAATCAGGAATGTGAGGTCTGTATTTTAAAATAGCTGGTTATGGCCTTTTGCCCTTTTGAGAGATCCTAGACGGGATCCTGTTTCCTTGAAACTACCTTGAAGAACCGTCCTGAACTCATCTTCCAGCCTCTTGTGGTAGAGAGGATTTTAGCCTCAGAACCTGAAATATATTGATCATGGGAAAGACGTTTATAGGCTGGAAAAATCATTTTTCAAATATTATTTGCTGTACCAGTTTTTATCCTGTGTCTCAGGGTTATGTTAAAAAGTTTTAAAAAGCAAGATACTTTTGTTTGAAATGTCCTTAAACATGACTGCGGTGCCATATTATTATATAACAGTGGTGGCGAATGTATGGCACGGGTGCCAGAGGTGACACTCGGAGTCCTTTCTGTGGGCACACATGCCATTGCCCCAGCCTTGCCTCCCCCTGTGACCCCCTCCTCACCAGCAGCTCCCCTGGAGGAGAGTCACCCCGTGTGGCCCACATGAGCAGCGCAGCCAAGGACATGGCAGCTAGGCAGCATAGACAAGACTCTGCCCTCACGCCCCATCACTCACAGTTGATGCTGTGGGGTGCGGGCAAGGGCGTGGCCACCATGGCGCTGCTGGGCTGCCTGGGCGATCTGGAGGCAGTGAATGGCCCTGCAGGCAGGGTGGTGGGGGCGGAGTGGGGGCGGGCAGGAGATGGAGTGGAGGCAGGGCCAGTTTTGGGGCACTCGGTCTCTAAAAGGTTCGCCATCACTGTTATATAACTGTCCAATGTCAACCAGAGCTGTAGGGCAAGCTTTTTGAGGAAAAAGAGGCCATCATCCCAAGCAGATGACCCTGGATGTCACAACAAGAGAGAAAAAGAAAAGAGCCAAAACAGCTCCAGCATTTCTTGGCTTTGGCTATATCCTTTGGCTATATATGCCAGGCAGCTGCCTCATAAAAGTAAATACTGGAGACTGGAGAAGGACAATGAAGCTTGGGGAAAAAATGGAATTAGGTGTATTCCTTATGGCCTGCTTGTTTCTTTCAAGTATGGCCAAGGAGTTGTCCCACCTGAAGGAAGATTCAAATTCCTGTCTGGTTAGTTTCTGTGTGTGGAGTAGAAAAATGGCACCTCCTGTCCTTTGCTTTAGGCAAAAATGAGTTTTCAGACAGTTTTTTTATCTTTAACTGTCCCCAATGGAGGCTGAATGAGAGAAAGAAAAGTCAGATTCTGAGAATCTATGAAGATTGTTTATAATTTATTTCTGCTGCTTTATCATATAGAAAAGGGAGAAAAGATGCATTGAAGTTTGATCATATTGGCTAATCTTTCCATTGCGTTCATAAAATGTCAGTTCATAAGCAGAAAATTAATATATATCAATAATCCATGACCATAAATGTGGGATAGTATTATCTTTCCATATATGATCCATGTTTGATAGAATCCATGCTTGATATATCCATAATATTTAATATAATGATAAATTCCAACTTTTAATTCAAAATGACATTCACATTTTGAACTATTCCCCAGTCTGTTCTAACAACTTACAGACATTAGAAAAGTCATGAGAAAATAATTATTCTACATTTCAGCAAAGGACATTGCTGAAGTTGACACCCAACTTGTTTAAAACATTTTCTGGGAAGTCAAAAATTATCTTTGAATTAATTTCATTTTAAAACTATGCAAGACTAACTTAATACTGTATTCTTTAAGCTTTTTAACTTCTTACTTCAATAACACCTAAATATGTGATTATGTCTAATCACTTTTAATGATGGAAAATGATGGAATTCCTACTAGGAGTCACTATGTGAACAGCTATGTAAATTTGTTTAATAAATAAAGAAATACTGGCATTATGTATGTCAAGAGAGGCCAGGATGTCAAGGGAGCCAAATAACTTTCTAAATCAGTTTGTCTTATTAACCTCGACAAAGATTTTGACAATAAATAGGGACCATCTATGATGTTTCCAAGTCTTGCCTTATTTTCAAAGGAATTAATCAATTAGATATTATTCAAGCAAAGAAATTAAATTAGCAATTTTTAACCAAGAAATAAATTTCAGTGGAAATCCATTTTGTTTCAAAAATATAATTTACAGAACAGGAAACCAATTTTTTTCTTTTCGATGAAGCTAAAACAGTTGTTCTTTTTTATCGGCCTAGAATACTCATATATCTATCAGTCATATAACATTATCAGATGCTTGGCATACTTTTAAAAATCAGATTGTACTGAATGAATTATTGAAGTAAATACCTTCTGTAATCATCATGCCAAAGGGGCTGTTAAAAACCTGGTATCAATCTTTAATAAAAATATTGGGCAAAATGCTCACTGAATTCATAGGATTGTTTTCTAGTTTCAAAATAACCATGATGTAATCCTTATAGCATAATTCTGGTAAGGCCCATGTTTCAAAATGTTACTCATATAACAAAACAGAAATCAAAACAGAAACCTGCTTAAATTTTTGATATCACCCTGTGGATTATATAAAAGCCCATGGGCCTTTCCAGATTTCATTGTTCTAATAGGGTCAAAATTTTCTTACAGTGTTAAACTCTTGACTAACACTTAAATAGGCATCTAAATTTTTAGAAGATTATTTTTATTGTTTAAAATCTTTCATATGTGCAAGATGTAGCCCAACAATTGCAAAATTTTGGCCTATATATACAATGCCATTAACTTGGAATTAATTTGATTTTAATTAGTATGAATTGTCCTCAACGTATCTTTAGTGTAGTTATCATATTAATTTGTTATAATCATTTCAAATAAGAAGCCAATTGTTTTTCTCGGTTCAGAAAACAACTGTTTTGTTTTCAAAGCCTTTAATTGACTGAGTAACAATTTAAAGTTGTAACATGCTTCTAAAATTTGATTTGTAGCATATACTTTTTATTTCTTTTTATCACTATCTGTATTGTGGCTCTCATTTTTCCTCCTGGCAGTAAAAAGAAGCTATTATCTTAATATGCTTACATATTTATATAGTACATATATACATGCTTAAATCATATGTATCCCAAACTATTGTCACGTTAATCAATTGTTTATTCTTTGAAAAAAATGCATCTACTTTGTGTTGATTAACAAAATAAAGATCAATCACAAATTCAAATGTCACCTGCCTTGAACTATCATTTTTTTCCTAACACAAATAACATTACAAACAGATGCATGATTAGAAATTGCATGATCCAATATATCATTTCTCAACTTATGAACCAAAAATAGTCAAACAAAGCATGTGGCTATGTTGAGTTGATTAAAAGGTATACTCCTGTTTAATTGAACTTTATTTTCTGCATATGTCCACTAAATTAAATTTATGAATGCATCCATGGGGAATTTTTCAATCTGGGGAATAGGTTTCTTTCTCATAACATCTTATTAAAATCCACATGGGACCAAAGCTACAGATGTGGCCCACCAGTAAAAAGACTTGACCAGTTCCCCGACCTGCATCATCCTGACTCCAATAATGATCTGGTAATATGTTTTTGATTGCATTGCATGGTTCAAAATGTCATATCAAAGCATTTCCCATGAAAGGCAAGGCTTGCTTATATGTGATACCCATATTTCTACACAGAAATTAAATCTCTTGGGAAGAAATGTTTATATGTTAGCAACCACTAGGAACCACTCAGTATGATTAGTAATCAAAGTGTTGGAGTGGCACTAGAAGACCCTGATTCAAGTCTTCTTTCAGCCACAGATGCTCTCTCTTACCCAGGGCTTTTTTTGTCATAGAACACCCAGAACGGAGTTCCGGCACCTTTTTTCGATGGAACCTTGTAGGATAGGCAAGGCGGGTTGTATGACATCTGTGAGTTCTGGCACTTTTTTTTTTTTTTTAACAAAAAAAACACTGCTCTTACCGTAGGCCATTTAGGTCAAAAGATTGTTGTTACTGTAGGAAGGAGGGAGTGCTATTTATACCATCTTGAGGTCCTTAATAACGACAGGATATAAATCTAACAAATAAAATGAGGAAGTAATCTGGTTGGTGACTGTTACTTTATTAAAGTGGAAAGATGTGAACTATGTGGACTGTTAAGTATAAACTTTATGTGATAAAAGAAAACGGCACAAGAATGTGTAATAACAGACTATTAAGTACCTCTACAAAAATTATACCTGCAATTGCAGGGAGAGACAGAAGAAATAAAGATGCAGGGTTTAATTCTTTCATCTTTCACTTCAATACAGTTTATTGACTATTAATTCATGTATGCTACATGTTTACAATAAGGAGAGAAAAACTAAAAGTTGAATGTGAGTAAAAAAACAAACAAATTTACAGGCAATTCTGAGCATTGTAATCCCAATGCTTTAGAGGGCCAGAGGTTAGGCCTGATTATATTTTTTTTCTCAAATGCTCCAGTGAATTGGAGAGAATTATCAACAAGAATTATATTCATCTCAGAGAATCTGTAATTTAAGCAGATGGTTTTAAGAACCCAAAAACGCATTTATGAAGGCCATCAATGGCTTTTTTAAAAATGAATAGATGACATGTTCACTGGCAGCTATCAGTCACAAGAGCAAATGTCAGGTGGGACTTATAACCACCCTAAGAAGCAGAAAATCTAAGATATCTTCTAGATTTCAATCTGTGAACGTGTCCAAAGCCATGGGCTGGGTTCCACATTATACTAAACCATAATGTAGATTGTTTCATTTTGGTTTGTGCAATGTATAAACACTGCAACTGTGGTTTGTTAACATGTTTTATGCAGGTGAACTTAGTTGTTCTGGTTTAGAATCATAAATGAACCCAGACTTTCTGAGTGTCAACTTTGAAAATGAACATGGTTGCAGCTATTTTCCCTACTCATTTTCAGCTAACATATAGCATGGAGGGAGGGGGGTTTACCAGGTGCTTCGCTAGACTAAATAGATTTTCTCCCATGGGAACCAAGGTCATCAGCTGCTCCCGGGCAGGCTGGGCGTTTCATGAAAAGCCTTCCAAAAAGATGTATTGGGGAATGTAGTAGCTTGCATAGCTTTAGGGGTGGGATTTCTTAACTTTGTATTGGGGATTGTTATGTGTCTATTCAGACTTGGTTTCACTTTTGATGTGCCGATACTTTGTATCAATAAACATGTTCTTTGAGGAACTTGCAAGCCTTAGAGTTCTGCTTTATTTGTCTCTGTCTGTTGGAACTATGACATTAAACTAAGTCTCCGAAAAATTTCATTTTTCGGGGTGGTGGGCCCGACAACCTACCCACTCACTTTTGGGAGAGTGATAAAGACTCGGTGAAGACTTGAGATTGAGGAGAAAGTTGAAACTGTTGCTAGCAGCAATGAAACTCAGGCTGGCGGAGTGCAGGCTGGCACTCTAGCCATTGAGGAGGCATTACTGGCACGGGCTCGACCAAAAACCAGGTTGATCCAACCTGGGAAACTGGTACTGCAGGAAGGAACTACAGCTTTAGTGGACCTCTTCCAAGCTGAGGCTGCCCCTCAGCACAGGAGCACTCCTGTAACCACTGGAGAGGAGCCTTTATTGCTGCCATCCCAGGGTTCTTTGTCTGCAAATGGCAAGAAAGGAAAGGGCTCAATGGGATGGGACAACTCCAGAGAGTGGGGATTTCAGTCAGCAGTCCACAGCCCCTCGCTCGAACAACTGAAGGAGAAGTTCAGCCAGTTGGAGGTAAAATATATGATTCCTGTTGCCCAGGAGGTGGATGCCATGGGGAGAAATGCCAAAAACTACCCATCTCTCCCTCCCCCTTGCTGGAGATCCAGCCCAACTGCCAGAGCCCATGCTGCTTCACCCACCCCTCAGCTGTAATACCAAGTCCTGTATCCCAGCCAAGTCCGTTGCCATGGCCTCAGGATGCCAGTTCCGGATTCCACCCAAAAGAAGTCCGGAGAGTGGTTTGGCTATGTTCCCAGGACCAGCAAGCCGCCCAAGCCCAATAGTAAGCACAGGTGGCCCCACTGAGATTCGAGCCCCACTGAATCTGAGCATCCTAATAGACTTGGGGTGCTCTCAGTGCTTAATTAATTTACTCACTGTACTGATACTGGGCATTCGAGCCAAGCTATTGCCTCGTCCCATGGGGTTTGAGCAGGCTGACAAGTCCCTCATCAGAGGTGCCCCTGCCATGACCTAACTGAACTTGTACATTTAGAAATGGGTCAACATTGGGAAAGTATCTGTTTTGTGGTAGTTCCGAAGATGACTGAAGCAGTAATTTTGGGGCTAGTGTGGCTTGACAAATGGTGTCCTGACATCTGGTGGGAGGAGAGAATGTGCAAATTAAGACTGGGGATGGGATCCTCCCCACCTGATACTGATGATGAAACAAAGACACTGGCCATCTGTGAAACTCATGGGGAGTCACGGGAAATCCTAAAAACTGTAGCCGAAAAGCTGCTGGGGATTCAACTTGTCCCTACTGAGTACCGAGATTTGGCAGAAGTCTTTAGTGAGAAGGAATGTGACATCCTGCCCCCACACCAGGCTATGGACTGTGATATTGAAATTCTGCCCAGTGCCAAGCTCCCCAAACCAAGGATACACTCTATGACACCCAAAGAGATGCAAGAACTAAGAGAGTACATTGCTAAAAACTTAGCTAGGGGTTTCATTCAGCCAGCCAAATCACCCATGGCCGCAGCCACATTTCAAACAGGCACATTTCATCGCTTGCTCAAGACTTCCCTCTGCCCAGAAGCTAACCAAACTGTTTTTGAAGCACATATACCAACTCCATGGTGCCCCAAAGAGAATTGTTCCTGACAGTTCCAGTTTACTGAAAAATTCTGGAGGGAGTTTTTTAAACTGATTGGGTCCTCCCAATCATCTGCTTTCATCTGCTTTTCATCCAAATACTAATGGAGCTGCTGAGAAAGTTAATGCAATGGTGGAACAGTACCTCAGATGTTATGTAAATTATCAACAGTCTAATTGGGCTGACATTTTACCTGTTGCAGAGGTAGCCTACAATAATACTGTACATAGTAGCACTGATCTCACACATTCAAAACAGTGATGAGTCAAGTTTTTGTGCCCATGCCTGAGTTCCCACAGGAGCCTCCTACTTCCCAGACTGGACCAATGAGTGACATCTTTCCAGGGGGGTTGGGTGAATGTGAAGAAGGCATTGACCAAAGCTACCAAGGTTTACAAGGAGCAAGAAGACAAACAACATTCCCCTCAAAAACCTTTTTATGCTGGACAATTAGTTTATCTTTCAACTAAATATCTGCAATTAAAATTGGATCTGAAATTTCCTTTCCCCATTATCAGGAACATAAATCCTGTGACAGAGAGTTAAAACTTCCATGATTGTTGGGGAAAATTCATCCGGTGTTTCATTGCAGTCTTTTGAAACCTGTGTCCGAATCCACTTTAAGACCTATTCCAAAAGAGCCGCCTGGTCCAATGGTGGTAGGAGAGATGCATTATGAGAAAAAACATATTCTCAATTCTAGGCTGTACAAGGGAAAGTTACAGTACCTTGTCCAATGGAAAGGTTACCCTCTTTCAGAGGCTACATGGGTGAAATGTACAAATGTGAAGACAGATAGAGTGATAAAAAAAGTTTTATGATAAATACTCTCACAAGCCTCGAGAGGATACCTAACCTGATTTTTGTTTCCCCTGCAGGAGACTCTTTCTTTCTGATGTATTGGGGAACCTAGTAGCTTACATAGGTTTAGGGGTGGGATTTCTTAACTTTGTATTGGGGATTGTTATGTGTCTATTTAGACTTGGTTTCACTTTTGACATGCCGATACTGTATCAATAAACATGTTCTTTGAGGAACTTGCAAGCCTCAGAGTTCTACTTTATTTGTCTCTGTCAGAACCATGACACTTGAGTTAATTCAGCAAACCATAGCTTAAAACTCTGAGGCTTAATGAGGTATATGATCATAACCAATCTCCTTTTCTGCAAACTTACAAAATCTCCCTGTAAAATACTTAGTTTCATTTCATTGTCCACCATAGATTCCATGAGTCTAATTTCAACATGGTGGGATGAGACTATTTTTTCAAGATGAAGATAATCATTGCTTTTTATTTTATTATTTTAACCTCATCACATCACTTTACAATTTGCTTATTTATCAATGCAGCACAAATTGTGGTTCTTTATGAGGCACAAATAATAGCCACAAATAAAAGTGAAAGAACATCTGATACTTTTTGCATAAAACAAGTTTTGCGTACAACAGCTATCTCTCTTTGCCAAAATGATTATACAAAGTTTGCTGTTTTTTCTTTACACATTTCTTTTCCAGCAATGGCTAAACATGTTGCAGCCTTTTGGGTGACTGGATATATTGCAAAATTCCAAGACATCTTTAAAAATTGGAATATTGATAAAATGACATCAAATATTCCAACAGTTCAGTAAGGCTGATGATAATGTCAAAACTGTCAAATCTCATCTTGACCAATATTAATCCTATAAGGTATTGTTTTGGGGGGGGAAGGGTCTTTTTAAAAAGCACTGTTATAACTTATTTCAGAGCTTCAGACATAAATCAAGACCAGCAATCTAAAATTAGTGACCACCATTACACAGTAGGTCAAATAAAAATCCCGTTTAACTAGTGCACGCAAACTGGCATTTTAACCTGTCATATATGTCTGATTGTAACTTAATGTTGTTGCTTGCTATGCCATCTGAACAGATGGTGGAACTTAAGACTGGAGATGTATGGCAAACCCCAAATGGTGACTATTTTGCAAGTGTAGATTATGCAGCATGATTACAAAGCTTGGTTTTAATTAAAATACAGAGGAATGTAAAATGGTGGCATTCACTGAGATTTAGCACAGCCTGCAAATTCAGGCTCAGAAGTTATGGCATTGTGGGAATGGCTTGTTTTCTCTTGGCAGTAATCAATTTTCTTATCCTGTCTCCCATCATCTGAACTCTTTGGTGAACAGGCCACAATGAGGCCACACAATATACCAGTGGTGGCAAACCTATGGCACGTGTGCTAGAGGCGGCACTCAGAGCCCTCTCTGAGTGCCATGCATGCCATGCCCCAGAAATGGCAACTTCAATCAGCCACCCGCTAACTTGCCGAGGTCCCCATGGCTGGATGCATCCCAGCATGGCTGGTTTCCCTCCCCCCGTCCCATCCCTCCTGGCCTCGCATGCTCTCCTTTTCCTGGGCACAACCCACTGCATCACCTCCTCAGCTGTTGGCCATCCATCCAGCTCAGAGGCGGCTTCTCTGAACTGCTAGCGGCAGATTGTGGAGCCCCAGAGTGCACCAGTCGAGGGACCAGCAGGCTGTGGCTGCTGACAGACACTGTCAGCCCCCATGCGCTCACTAGCCTCTGTGTACGGGGACCGATGGTGTCAGGCAGAAGCCACCCCGGCCCCTGTGTTGCCTTGCCCTGGGACAATGGCATTCCCGCCCTGCCTCACTTTGCCTCGCCTCACCCCTGCAGGACGAGCCTCCTGCCCACTGCCCCACCTGCCAGAGACTCCCTGGATCTCCCCCAACCCTGCCCATTTGGGGACCATATTATGAATGGTCTAGATATTGTTCAGTCTCTAAAAGATTTGCCATCACTGCAATATACCAACTGATTAAGCATCTTGTACAAACAAAGGCCTTAAGCAATAAATCATAGCTTGGGATTGCCAATGACTGGATTCACAAAGAATGCAGTACAAAACAAAATAGGGTTTCGTTTAGGAGCAGACAATCTTTTTTCATCAGGGTCACTTTGAAGGTTGAGAATAGGTGATGGATGCACTGTGAATTGTCAGGAGGCAGGGTGCAACCACGTGTCTTCCAGGTGACACTTGTTTGGCAACAGGTCCAAACCTGTGAATAAATAAGATGTTGGAAGCTATTCTGTGATTTCCTTTTTTTTAAGCCTTTATTATTTAAAAGTCAGGGACATATTGATCCTCATGAGCACCACCAATTTTAATGCAAAATGTGAAGTAATCTTGTGTGATCACAGAAATGATTTACAGTCAAGAATTACCTTTTTTACCCCCTGCTTCCATTCAATTGTGTCCAATTCTTAGAGGCTGCTTGGATATCTCCCTGAAGTTTCCTTGACAAGGTTTTTCAAAAGTGATTTGCCATTGTCTCCTTCCTAGGGCTGAGAGAAATTGACTAACCCAAAATCACCCAGCTGGCTTTATGCCTAAGGCAGGACTAGAACACTCTCAATCTATGGCCTGGTTCTTTAACTAGGAAACCAAAGTGGATCTAAATTTACCTTTAGCATCAGGCTTATTCTGTCTGGGAACAATATCTAGACCATTCATAATATGGTCCCAAAACATGAAATGGTTTACTCACTTGCATTCATCTCTTAAGGGGACATGGTTTTGATTAATGCTCCCATGAATATATTGCAAAGACAGATGAGGGCTCTTACTAGCTGCAGCTTCCATTATAATGCAAAGCATGTCTTCGTAAATTGTATTCCTATATTTGCATAGACAACAAGATCAACAGTTCTCTGTTGAACTAGCCTCATTAGCATACAGAGTATAAATGTAGGCCAATAGTTCTTCAGCAAGCCCACCATCATTAATGATAAATCTGAACTAGGGACTACTGGATATGATTCCCAAGTTGGCTGAAAAGCAGGATATAATAATGCTCTATCAGTAACTGATACATATACACTGTATATGGTAAAGTCATATTCCCTTTTTCTTTACAATGAGGCACAAATTTAGCAATTCCTACAAATCCTCCGTTGCATAACCTCAGTTCACAGCATATAATAACATGTAAATTAAAGTTGGGCATCCTCGGTTCTGAAATCAAATCAACAAAAGAAAAATGCCGCATTCACATAACAAGCTCAAATAAATAAACTATATTAGAGCTTAACATGATAGTATGGTTCATATAACATACCAAGACAACAGCTGAGTTTCCCATAGTGTGTTGAACCATCAACTAGCCAATCCATTTTGAATTTGCATAGAACATTGTGCAATCCTAGCTAATATGTAACCCTACCACACAAATAGTAAATGAACAAGTGTTTTATGGCTTTTCATTTCAGTTTGTTGGCTGTGAATTGGCGAACTGGTTTTTTTTCCCTTCTGACATCAGTTAGGTTTATTTTTACCATGGTTTAGTCTGATTTATTTATTTAAATTTATTGTTTAATCTCTTCCTTGCCTTTCAATACATTTCCAGGGAAGCTTATTAAAATACAATATCTTGGAATAGGATAGTTAAAAATTAAGATTAAAATGTGGACATGCTAAACTAAACATGGCCTCCTTAACATGTACAAAGGTACATCATTTCACAAGTGGAAATTACTTCCTCTCAAGCTACTTTTCCCATTTGAAAAAAACATCCATGAATGCAGTAAGAAACAACAAGCTTGTTCTCCCTAAGCCAAGAGGGCAGAGAAGGGGAAAGAATTAACAGCTCTCTATGACTTCGGAAAGGGTCAGCATATAATTTGGAAAAGCTTGTTAAGGAAGATCTTCTCAGACTTCAGCCAGTTTGGATATCATGAAAGGGTAGCAAATTGTTAGCTGTTTCATTTATAATTATTATGTGTTTTTAGTGCCAGGAAAAGGGAGAAGTGCTTACATATTATCTTCCTTGGGTGCCAAAACAACTTGATTACCCTTGCATACTCTGCATCTTGATGTGGATTTTTTTTACTGTTCTGCCTTAGGAAATGATATCTAACATCAACCCTACTGTCAAGTCTAATTTAGTTGTGATCCAAGTCAGGTTTGGCATCAAAAATTAACATACATGGGTAGCTCCCTGGGCTCAAGATAAGCCCATCAATATATATTTTACCCTGGGCTTATCTGACAGGTGAGGATGATCATGGTGATCTTGATCTTTATATTGCGCGTCCTTCCAGAGGAGCCCACAATGGACCTGAATGATGCATAGTGTCAGGTAGTCCAGCATCTTCAAGAAATTAAAATAGCACCCAGGTATGTCTACTTCCATCTTAAACTCATAGTTGAGACACTGGAGGGTGAGAGAGTTTGGGTGAGCATTCCTGAGAGCGTGAATGCAAGTGTAATAATATTTAGAAACGGGTTTTATAACTACAATGGAATATATTTTCAGTAAATACTTTATAGGGAAAAGCAAAGTCTAGCACAGTGATGGCGAACCTTTTAGAGACCGAGTGCCCAAAAACTGGCCCCGCCCCTGCTCCACATCCTGCCTCACCCCCACTCTGCCCCCGCTCCGCCCCATCCTGCCTGCCCACAGGGCCACTCACCACCTCCAGGGCCTGCCGCAGATTGCTCAGGCAGCCCAGCAGCACCATGGCAACCACGCCCTCTGCCCACGCCCTGCAGCATCAACTGTGCACATTGGGACATGAGGGCAGAGTCTTGTCTACACTGCCTGGCTGCCATGTCCTTGGCTGCACTGCTCTGTGTGGGTCACGCTTGGGGCGACTCTCCTCCAGGAAGGCTGCTGGTGAGGAGGGGGTCGTGGGCTGGGGGAATGGCTGGGGGAATGGCATGTGTGCCCACAGAGAGGGCTCTGAGTGCCACCTCTGGCACCTGTGCCATCACTGGTCTAGCACCTACATTTTACCAGGAGGGATATTCAAGAGTATATGCTCTTTGCATGTGTGACTGGGAAGATTTTGCTGGAAGCTTATCAATGTAAGTTACTTGAGACATATCACTGTGATCATGATGGTTATGATCAGGAAAAAAAGGCAGAAGGAAGTGACCTCAATTCAGCCATCTGTTAGACAACAAACAAGTAGAGAGATAAAAAGGAAACAAAGAATCAGTCCTTAACTACAGTAAGTCATGAGTACAGAATTGTCAGTACCATTGGACTCATACTTCCAACATGGAAGACCATCAACGTTGAGGAAGAAGCCCTCAACTTACAAGCACAAAAAATTATGTTGCTATGTAAAAAGTTGTTAAGCGAGTGTTGCCCCATTTTACCACATTTTTAAGTGAATCACCGCAGTTGTTAAGTTAGTAACATGATTGTTAAATGAATCTGGCTTCTCCATTGACTTTGCTTGTCAGAATGTGGCAAAAGGTGATCACAGGATCCCGGGATACTGCAACCATTGTAAATATGAGCCAGTTTTCAAGCATCTGAATTTTGGTCACATGACCATGGGGATGCTACTACAGTCATAAATATGAAAAATGGTCACAAGTCACTTTTTCAGTGCCACTGTAACTTTGAATGATCACTAAATGAACTATTGTAAGGTGAGGTCTACCTGTTAGATAATTTTTTACGAATCTGAAGTTGATCCTGAACTAACTTTCTAGAACTGTCTTCAGTATTTCACATATGATTTCATCAATATAAGCCACTCCAATAGAAAAGTGTTATCACACCAAGTCTGGAATGGTCACTTTTTGCTGTACAAAGACCTCCTACAATAAAATGTGCCAGGTGCCATCAAGCAAGTACTATTACAAATATTTACATAGGCAGGTATCAGAGGCAACTGAAAGGCTGCTAGGACAGGTGGCAAGCAAAGGAAAATGGCTTTGCTGTTCATCCCAGCTTAAATTCTTTGATTGAAAGAGACGGAGCAAATTACAACAAACAATGCAGTTTAACAATCACAATAGTGAATAAGGAAAAGAGACTTTTTGTAGAGTTCAAATAAAAGTTAGCCACAGTTGCACTTAGGAGACAGCTTTCCAATGTAATGTTTTAAAGAGAGGAAGGAAGGCAATCCACTAACCTTCATCCCAAGTTCAGTGTCTACCTATTGAGCAATAGAAAGTGTGAAGAGAGAGTGTAGGGTCTGTGAAAAACCTCCAGGGGTCAGCAAGATTCAAGCAGCAATTATTTGCTAACCCCCAAAAATTATTTCCTCCCATTATCCTACCATGAAAGGCGGAATGTATCCTTCTCCCTCTTTAATGACATCCTATGGAACATTGGTGAATCAAGATAGCCTCAGTAAGATATTCACAAAGCAAAAACAACAAATCCAAGTTCACTGAGAGAATGAGAATATTCTAATTAGAATAGAAAACACTGACAATGATCTTCCCTGTAGCCTTTGGAAACTAAGAAATCAGTCCTAGAAAATACAAATTCACTACAAAGATGACCTACCTCACATGCAGAAAGGTTCCCTTTCAAGGAATTATAGGCAGCCATCACAGGAATTAGACAGAAATAAGACTTCCAAGTCAGAAGAAAGGTGGATGTCTGAAATTCTTTTTTTTTTCCAGCAGACTGTGTCATTTTTATATACTTCAGATCAACATTCTATACAATGTATACATTATATACATTCAATATCTAACTCACAGTAACCTTATGTATGTTTCCCATTTTTGTTTCTATTATCTATCCACGCACACCATTTTTTCCAAACCGCATAAAATTCAGAATCGTCTTTTTCTTTTAGTTCTAAAGTGAGTTTATCCATTTCAGCACATTCATATATCTTCCGAATGATCAATCCCTCTGGTGGTATATTGCGTTCCTTCCAGTATTACGTGAATGCAATTCTTGCCGCAGTTAATATGTGTAGAATCAAATATCTTATTTTCCTGTCAAATTTCTTTTTAAGTATTCCCAGGAGAAATGTTTCCAGGTTTAGTTCTATTTGGCATTTTGTTAGCTCGTGTAGCCACCCTTGTATCTTGGTCCAGTATTTTTGCGCTTCGGGACACGACCACCAACATGAAAGAAGATAACTTGACGATGGTTACATTTCCAGCATTTGGGGTTTGGATTCGGGTACATTTTCGCAAGATTTGCTGGGGCTAAGTGCCAGCGGTATAGCATTTTATACTGATTTTCCTTATATGCAGCAGATTTGGTTATGGTGTAATTTTTATTCTAAATTCTTTCCCAATCTTCTAATTCTATATTGTGCCCTATGTTTTTTGCCCATGCAATCATCGGTTCTTTCACCATCTCCTCTAATCTGTCAAATTCTAATAAATAATTTATATTTTAGATATAAAAATATATCAGAAAATAGTTTATCTAGTTGTTTTGGTTCCGTGTCAATTTCATACTCTTCCACATCTTTCTTGTATCTAGATTGCAGTTGTAAATATGGCCACCAATCAATGGATATTCCTTGTTCTTTTAATAACTGATTATTTTTGAGCTTTCTCTGTTTGTCTAGAATTTCAGAGTATCTGGGCATTTTGCTTATATCTAACGTATATGTTAGATGTCTGAAATTCTTAAACTAATTCTTGTAAGAAATTCATAAGTAATTCCAAGTTTACTTTGATAGGAATGAGCAGAACTAAAGAAGATATAAATCAACTGATCCACCTGATTTGCAGAAGACTAATAAAACTATTTGGCTCTAATTGTTGCAGAATAGCAAAACAAAATGATTCAATATTTCTTCTAAAATTACTCTAGAGCAAAATATAAAAAATTGGAAGTAATGAGAAATGAATTTTTGAGAGGATTTATTTGCTTCAAACATATTTTTTTCAGCTTAGAAGTATTTATTTTTGTTTTACACTTACATCTTTGCACTTAGTTCTGATT
This sequence comes from Crotalus tigris, assembly GCF_016545835.1. Taxonomy (NCBI): domain Eukaryota; kingdom Metazoa; phylum Chordata; class Lepidosauria; order Squamata; family Viperidae; genus Crotalus; species Crotalus tigris. The sequence continues at coordinate 7,627,584 of NW_024097358.1, read as the reverse complement.
GCTAAACATTGCTAAATGTTTGGCTTCTAGTAAAGATTCTACAAATACCTGCTGCCATGGATTGGGGTAGTACCAAACTGATCATCCAGGTTTTTGCAGCCCAAATCTCATAGCCCTAAATATGACATCTTCAACCCTACATTGGCCAGAACAAAGAATCCATTGACAAATGCTACTGGGGAATCCACATTCAGTTCTTGAAGACCCTAGGTTTTTTTTATTCTTATTCCTGAACTAATGATGCTTACAGGAAGGCCTTGGAGAGAACGGATCATAATGGATAAATTTGACTTCCATGATTTTTTAAATCCCTTTTAAAGATACCTGACTTTGTCTTCTTAAGATGCAAAGTGGGGTGGGTCCTTACATTAGACAGGACTTGCAAAATTAATCCACCTGGAAGGGAGACCCTTGCCGGGGGATTTTGCAAAAATTTACCATGTCAGACAACGAAGCAAGAGAGGGGGAAAACTCCCTGGAAAGAGAGCCGCTGACCCAGTTGGAACCTTGCCAGATGTTGGAATCCGAGAGGCCAGATTCCTCAGGAGAAGAAGTGGTGGAGACACAGGACCACAAGCCTCGCTGGTCGATGGGCGTTGGAAAGAAAAGTGAGTGGGGAAAGGAATCAAGAAAGGTGACCCTGAGACGGGGGACCAAGCAACCAGAATGGAAGCAGGAGATGGAGAAATCCCTGCACGCAAGTGAAGAGGGAGGAAGCTGGGCACCGTACTCAGACTGGATCCTAGAGAAAGCTATTGACCTGATGAAGAGAACTCTCAGCTCCCTAGGAGAGGAGAATACTGAGCCCTACGGCCACCCCAGTTCCTGGAGCCACAAAGGGAGAGACACCGAGGGGGACGTGGAACCTGCAACCCCAGGGACATCTACTGATCCAGGAGCCCCCACCCCCTACCGGACCACAGATGGCAATCTGGACGGAAGACACTACCACCCACAACGGAGGCACCGATCCATTCCAAGACGTCCACCGTTGGAGGTGAAATTCAAAGGGGAGCCAACACGCTTGGGGTTTTTCCTAACCCAAGTCCTCAGCTACATGGAGGAATATGGGCAGGACATTCCCAGCGACAAAGCCCGCATCCGGATCGTGCAATCTGCCCTGGATGGACCAGCTGCGGATTGGGTAGTGAACTTGCATGACTCCAATGCCCCAGAACTCAGTAACTTCAATTGTTTCATGTCCTCTTGAGAAGACGATTTGAAGACCCCCTGGCTGATCGCAAAGCCCGTGAAAGAATAACAACGATGAGGCAGGGCAAACGCCCAGTGGCTGAGTATACACAAGAATTCCGGGCCATTGCCAGCAAACTGAATTGGCCAGAAGACATCCTCCTTGGCCATTTCAAAGACGGACTAAACTATGATCTATATGATGCTTGCCTGCCCCGAGGGGACCCACATCGACTTGAGGAATGGTACGTCTTGGCAGAGGAAGCAGAGATCGACATATTGAAGAGGCACCGCCGAAGAAAACAATGGAGCCGCCCCCCGCCTGAGCTGACACACCAACCGGTGAAATCATCGGATACAGCCAAGAAGCAAATGGGGTGTTTCAAGTGCGGAAGAGAAGGGCATCGAGCTGTAGAATGCCGCTCAAAGGCCCCCCAGCACAACCCAGACAGATCCCCAATCAACAAACCCAGAGAGTATTCAGCTAAGCCAAAAGAAACAGCCATGAGAATGATGGAAATTGCAGAAACCCCCACCTCTGCTCACCAAGGGGAAAGAACTCCAGCCTACACCACAGGGATGGTGGATGCCTCAGATGACAGCTCGGAGGGCGAACCCCTGGTAAGTGGACGCATCACACCCATCTTCAAAACAGTGACTATATTAATCCCCCCCATGCCCGAAGCTGTGAAGGTGAAAGCCTTAATAGACTCTGGCTGCACCCGCTGCCTTCATTAGCCCAACACTAGTGGGGAATCTGGGCATCCCATCCAGGAGACTGGAACAACCAATCTCATTTGGCCAGCTAGATGGATCCATAGCAGGGGGGGATGCCAGCTACCCTAGCCACTCTGCCAATACACCTCTCCCTGGGCAACCATGAAGAGGACTTAACGTTTGTGGTGACCCCAGGTATGGAATGCCCAATGATTCTAGGGATGGAATGGTTGAAAAAATGGAACCCCTGGGTAAATTGGAGGACGACAGAAATCAAATTCCCGAAGGGGGACCCTATGGACTTAAAACCCCAAGGGAGGCTACCAGAATCAAGAATAGAAAAAGCATCCATAGGAGAGGAAAAAAGATTAACAGAAATACCAGAGGAATATAGGGACCTTGCTGAAGTCTTCAGTGAGGAGAGGGCGAATGAGCTTCCCCCCCACCGACCCACAGACTGTACCATTGAATTCAAGCCTGGGGCAAAACTCCCGAAGCCCAGATTATACTCCATGAGCCCCAGGAAATGGAAGGAGATTTATTTAAAAAAAACCCTGAGAGAGGTTTCATTGAGCCAGCCAAGCCTAAAGTGGCTGCCCCGGTCCTTTTTAGAGAGAAGAAGGATGGCTCTTTACGTTTATGCGTGGATTATAGGGCCCTGAATACAATCAGTGAAAGCAACCTATACCCGCTGCCCCTCATGAAAGACATGCTGTCACACCTATCGAAAGGGAAAATTTTTTCTAAACTAGACTTAAGGGAAGCTTACTATCGCGTGAGAATCAAGGAAGGGGACGAATGGAAGACTGCATTTAACTGCCCCATGGGGTGCTATCAATTCAAAGTCTTGCCATTTGGATTACAAGGGGGCCCTGCAGTCTTTATGCAATTAATCAATGACGTTCTAAGGGAGCACCTGTTTAAGGGGGTCCTTGTTTACTTGGACGACATTCTTATCTTTACTGAAACAAAAGAAGAACACGTCAAACTTGTCAGAGCGGTTTTAAAGAAGCTGCGAGCCGCTCACCTATATGCCAAACTCTCAAAATGCGAATTCCACCAGGAAAGGATAGACTACCTAGGCTATCGCATATCCCCACAGGGCATTGAAATGGACCCGGAGAAGGTCAAAGCAGTACTAAATTGGGCACCACCCCGCACAAGAAAGCAACTACAAAGTTTCCTGGGCTTTGCAAATTTTTACCGCCAATTCATCCCCTCATTTGCACAGATAGCCTTGCCCCTCACTAACTTACTAAAAACGAAGGGAACATCCTCAGTAAAACCTAGCCAGCCACTAACATGGACAATGGAGTGCCAAGCAGCGTTTGAGAGACTAAAGAGACTTTTTTCTGCCGAACCAGTACTAAGGCACCCAGACATGGACAAGCCCTTCATAATACAGGCAGATGCAAGTGATGTGGCAGTGGGGGCTGTGCTATTACAAGAAAATGATGATACAGTATTGCAACCCTGTGCATATACATCCAAGAAACTCACGGAAACAGAACAGCGCTGGCCCGTATGGGAGAAGGAGGCTTATGGGATACGTTGGGCATTACTCACGTGGCGACAGTTCCTGGAAGGCAACAAAATCCCCTTCCAGGTGTGGACTGATCACAAAAATTTAGAAGCCCTGAAAACTTCCAGGAAACTCAATCCCAAACAAGTCCGCTGGTCCCAGCATTTTCACCAATTCCAATTTAAGCTCAAACATTTACCAGGAAGAAAGAACTTCCTGGCAGATGCACTATCTCGCATGCCCCAATATAACAGCGCACGAACCACAGACTCTAGACCAATAATGGCAGAGTCACAACTGGCAGCACCAGTAACCACAAGAACCCAAGCCAAAATAAAACCACAACTGGACAGCCAAACTGGGATTGAATTCAGAAAAAGTTTGGAAACAGATGAATGGTTCCAGAAAAACAAACATGTGTGCACAATGAGAGACGGGTTGCCTTGGGTAGGGGAAAAGTTATATATACCAACAACTCAAAGACTAACTTTCATGCACCTTTGCCATGACACAAAATCAGCAGGGCATTTTGGATTTGTAAAAACTTTACACTTAATTAAACGGCAATTTTGGTGGCCATCAATAAAAAAGGACATAGAAAGTTATGTTGCCAGCTGCCCAACCTGTGCATCAGCAAAGAGGTTGCAAGGGAAATCGCCAGGGCTATTACAACCAGTGGCAAGTCCCTCAGCCCCCTGGAGGGAAATAGCCATGGATTTTATAGTGGAATTGCCAGAAAGCAATGGGAATACTGTTATCTGGACAGTCACGGACCTATTTTCCAAACAGGTGCACTTTATCCCTTGCCAAAAAATTCCCACTGCAAAGGCCTTAGCAAAACTTTTCATCCAGCACATTTACAGATTGCACGGGGCACCCCAACGCATCATCTCTGATAGGGGAGTGCAATTTACGTCTGCATTTTGGAAGGAATTTTTATCCCTCTTAGGGACCACTCAGGGATTGACATCTAGCCACCACCCTCAAGGAGATGGACAAGCGGAACGCTGCCAGTCGGTACTTGAGCAATATTTGAGATGTTTTTTAAATTTCCAACAGAGTGATTGGACGGACTTACTTCCTTTTGCAGAAGTTGCCTACAATAATGCAGTCCACTCCAGCACAGGCTACACTCCTTTTCAAATAGCCAACGGTCAAAGTTTCAACCCTATGCCAGAGTTAACCCCAAAAGAACCAACGATCCCTTCACTGAAAGAATGGATGGAAAACCTACAAAACACCTGGCCAATAGTCAGAAAATCACTAGATGAAGCTAGGCGGGCATACAAAGCACAAGCCGATAAAAAAAGGGTTGAGCCTACACCATTCATTATAGGAGAAATGGTGTACTTATCTACAAAATACCTAAAGTCCCTACAGCCCTGTAAAAAACTTGGACCAAAATATATAGGACCTTTTCCAATTAAAAGAATCATAAATCCAGTAACAGTAGAATTGGAATTACCCAAAAACCTCAGGCAAATACACCCAATTTTTCATTGCAGCTTGCTGAAAAGAGAGCATCAGTCACATCTACGGCCAAAAATCCCCCCACCACCACCTCCACTCATGGTGGAGGGTGAACAACACTTCGAAATAAAGGAAGTCCTGGATTCTAGGAGATATCATGGGGCAACTCAGTACCTAGTTGCCTGGAAACACCTCCCTGCCTCACAAAATGAGTGGGTCCATAAACGTCATGTCAGAGCCCCGAAGCTATTGAAGAAGTTTCACACAGAGTATCCTAACAAGCCTGACTAAATTTTATACTTGTGTTTTCTTTCAGGTGGATCTCTCTTATTGTTAAGAGGGGCCGGATGTCAGAATCCAATTATATTTCATCTTTAATTATCAAATATAGAAACTCCCAATTCTGCCATCTCTGGATTCTGCCATAAGAGGGAGAGAAGGGGGAGAACAAAGGGGCTTTATGGCCCTCACTTCCTTCAGTACACTTCAAAGGGCTGAATGTTGAATGTGTGTTTATTGTAACCTCGAAGTGTTAGCATACCAAAGGAGAGTATTTGCCTTTCATGTAGTTATCTGAAGTCTCCATCCAGACGGAAGAAAGAAGAAAAGGGGTGGAATTGTGATACTTGAAACTATCACTGGAAGGGGGGTTGATTGGGTGGGACTACTGGGGAACCCCTTAAAACCTTGAATGGAAGAGCTTGAACCCCAAGTCCTGTCTAGCATGCCTGCAACCACTTCTCTTAATAAAGGATTCCTGTTGGAAGAATTATTCCAAGAGTTCTGTCTTCTTAAGATGCAAATTGGGGTGGGTCCTTACATTCTTGCCACACTTTATAGGAAAGGCCTATAAGTGGCAAATGCCACTGTTTCTAGATTAATTAGACAGCTTCGATCCTCAAATTCTGAGAGAAAAGTAAGCTTCACAATAATAAGCTACCTTGGTCCCCCTGAACTTTATACCGAGAACTAATGCTAAACAACCAGAGCACACTGGAATATACTAATTCAATTTCTTTTCTATGTTTTTGAAACTGCAGCGTAAGCCTTGCATATTTGTCTGCCCTTTGGCTGTATTGAGACAATAATCTATTTACTGGGCAGCTGGCTGGGATCATGCCTCAATTAAGAGGAACTGAAATTGACACCTAAATAAATAAATAATGGGAAATAAAAGAGAGAATGTCAATGTCTGCAGAAAGGCTGTGGTCGGCACCTGTTTTCCAAAACCTCCTGTTACCATCTTACAGAATTCTCTTTCATGCTTACAATTTAAAAGAGCCACTGGGGATTTATTTTTCAACTGAGAGGGTGGCTCAAAACTCCAAAATGTCAGGAATTTTTCTGGCACAGAAATTTGAAATAAAGCAGCAATAAAAACAGCCAAAATGCTTTTAAAGTAATGCTGGCTTATAAAACCACCTGGAAACAAATTAGCAGTGGCATGATTAAAACAGAATCATGATATCATTGAATGAAAGCTTGGAGGAATGCAATAGTTTCTTGTACTCTAAAAATAAATAGATACTGGCAGCATGATTATAGTAACCAGTATGAGGACACCTGTGAGCAAGTGTGGCCAGTATTTTTTGTGGCCACAAGTGACACTTTTTTCTCTTTTTCTCTCTCTTTCTGCTTCCAAAAGCAGCAGACTTATAGCACCAGGGAAGATTAGGCTCAAGCAGTGAGGTCGTTTTGTTTTTGAGAGCATATTAAGCTGAATTTTAGCCACATGATCTGGGATTCTGGTGCCTTTAACTGGGGTTCAGGGTTGTATGCAGTCCACTAGGTAGATCTTGTTCACCTTGTCCTTATCTTTGAAGATGGACACACTTGAACGAACATCCCAGATGAGCCATTTCACATGCAAGCAGATGGCCTGTTCAGAGATCAGTAATCTCAGGATTTTATAGCTCTAAACTTGGAAAGGTAATGAAAATGACTTATCTAGAATTACAGCCCATTATTCTTTGCCCACCAACAGCACATCTCTGTCTCAAAGGGTTCAGATTATATACCGTCAATGTATTTTTAACTGCTACTACCTTTGCAGCTATGGCAGCCCCAGGTGTTTCCTTTCCGGAACCTCATTAGGATTTCCCTCCATTCAGGCACTCAGTACTTTCCCACCAGGAGCTATTTTTAGAACGTGGCTGCCCTTTCTGGTGCTGCTGGCGTGCGTGTGTGTGTGTGTGTGTGTGTGTGTGTGTGTGTGTGTGTGTGTGTACATGCATATATGCGCAAGCGCATCCTTGCATGTGTACAAATATACATAGGGAGAGGAGTGCTTGGGCTTGTGGAAGGAGCAAAATCATGAGAAAGCAGGATGAAAAGCTTAATTCATGTCTCTTGAAAAATCCCTGGTTACCAAGCAACAGGGAAACACACGGGGTTCCCGAGATGCTCAGATGTTTCTGCACCGAGCTGAGGCTTGGGAGACAGAACTGGTGCAGCATGAAAGAGGCACAGTATTAAAAAAAAGCTTGCTTGCTTGAAAAAAGGAGCTGAGATCAGATCAAACAAGAGAGGATAACAAATCATTGTCACAGTCTGGTCCAGTCTCTGATAATTCTGTGCTTGAAGGTCATAAGTTCAAATGTGTTATCATGAGCCCCATCAGGATTGCTTAAGGGGCGTGGCCATATAAATCTTTTCAATAAATAAATATCCTCTCCCAACTTCCGCTCTCCAGCAACCACAGTGTAAAGCAATCGGAAGTCCAACTGAAAGGAATGAAAGTGGCAAAACAAACCAGTTCAGAGATCTTCTCCCCACTCCACCAGAACTCTCCTCAGTGTAAAGTGTAAAGCCTCCCTAGTCTCCCCTATGTAATGATGGAGCCAGTTTTGTTTTGGGACGATGCAATCCTCACTTTGTATTGATACACTTACCTATAAACTGAAGTTGAACCGGGAACCTGACTTCAGAAAAACCAATTCTTTTTATCCCCCCCCCCTGTGTTATTATGATATTGAGATATAAAGAAGCCTGGAGCTTTCTGGTTCTTCAGCTTTCAAAGAGAAAAGTCATTGCTCTCTCATTAGCGGATAGTTTTACTTTCAGCAGATCTATAAAGTGAACAGCCTCCAATGTGTTATGTCAAGGAATTGCGCAGCAGGTGTCTAAATGAAGTCAGAGACTTTGACACAAAGTTGTAGTTTTATATAAATAAATATATTTACAGCAAATAAAATAGACAAACAGGATCATTGGCAGGTAAACCAACACAGCAGGAGCATCATGAGTTAAATCAAAGAGCACACAAACCATTCATAGGAAAAAAAGATGGGGGAAAAGGGAAACTGCCCCTCCACACCCACAGCAACCAATCACAGCACAGATTGCCTCACGTAGGAGCTAGCAATCTACAACCAATCAACCACAATTATGTGTTCTGGTTCACTGCACAACCGAACTGCTCCAGCTACTAAATTTAAATATCTTAACACTTCTTCAATTTATAGTGGACAGCATTTAAACCAAGTTGTTTCACAAGATCCTTGTATTTCTATATACCCAATGGCTTTGTCATGAGATCAGCCAAATTATCTTCTGACAGATGATAAATTAGGTCTATTACATTTTCTTTCACTGCTTCATTGACATTACAATATTTTATATCAACATGTTTGCTTCTAGTTTTTTATTCTCTCACCTGTTGTCATTTCTATACATTTTATGTTATCTTCAAATACTGGCATAGCTTCTTTCACATCAATATCCAAATCCTTTAACAATTGTACATTTTTTTCTTTTGACTTAGAACATGCCTTCCTTCTTGTACTTTCTTTATTTCTACTCCTAAATAGTTTTTTATTTCTCCTTAAACTCTTTACATTTCTTCTGTTCTGCCATAAGCAAATTCAATACTTCTTGGTAATTTTGAGGCTCATAAAAATGTTACATACTTTTACCACATCAACTGTGAATCTTTCTATAGGGACACCTTTGATTACTCTTTCAGACCTCCTTGAAATAAACTGTTTTTGTTTCACTGGAATCTCACTTTCTAAACATTTCTCTGATCTATACTCAAACCCTAAGCTATTCTCAGATTCCTGTTTAACATACCAGTGTAAATGTTCATTCATTGGAGACTTCTAATAGGCATTAAAATTTCAGTATTGGCCTGTACCTTTTCCCAATTCTCATGTTCAGAAAAATTTGCAGAACGTGAAATAATAACATTTTTGTGTTCTATCTGTAAATCTATATGCCTTTGAGCATGTTCAATAACCTATAAATTTCAATTTCCTTGCCTTTGGCTGTCCTTTGCTCCTAATTGTTTTGGGAATGTGCACCCATGCACTGCTGCCAAACATTCTTAAATGTGCCAAAGACAGTCGTCTTTTATACAATATGTAATATGGAGTTTGATTAATTGCTGAACTCCTTAATCTATTGACCAAATAATTGGCAGTTAAAATTGCTTCATCCAAATGCAGCTTACTCATTCCTGCATCTGCTAGTAATGCATCTTCCATAGTCTGTAACACCATTTCTGCATTCAGCAACTCCATTCTGTGCCCGAGTGTAGGGGCTCATCTTCCTACGTATTATGCTTTCTTTCTCAGCCATTGCTGAAATATGTTAGACAACTCTGTACCTCTGTCTGTTTGTAGCTGACATACACATTGATTATACTTCCTTTTTATAAACATTACTCACTGCTTAAAATGTTGAAATACTTCTGTTTTGCTTTTTATAAATAATAAAATTCAAATTTTGAGAAATCATCAACAATTATCAAAGCAAATTTGACCACTCCCATTGAGGGGATAGAAGGCCAGTTAAATCAGCATGTACTAACTGAAAAATCCTGTCAGATTTCCTTTCATTTCTTTTGCTGATTTTTGGTTTTGCCTTTTTGCAAACAGCACAATAGTTGTTACAATCTTTTACATTCAAACCTACAGCCAGATCAGGCATTTTCTGCAATACTTTAAAGCTTGCATGATCCAGCCTTCTGTGCACACCCATTATATTTTGGTTCACTAGAAAAGATTGTCCGCGCACTACCAGTTTCATTTGTTCAAAATATATATATTGTTCAGTTTCAAACCTTGTGCACACACCCTGTTATTCTTTATGACCTTCCATGTACCCTTGGCAAAAAATTACCTCATACCCTTCATTGTCTAAGCAAGACACACTCAGCAAATTGTGATCTAAATCTGGCACACATAAAGCCTTATCAAACAATTTACCAATACATGGTACATATTCTGTTTCTTGCCCCTGTACAAAATAATGATTACCATTTGCCAGCTTCCTGGGTAGCTAGCCCCAGACTGGAAAAAGGTTTTGGGTTATTACCATATGCTCACTTGCCCCACTGTCCAACAACTAAATGTCTCTAGTGTCTTTGCTGGTTACTGTCACCAAAAAATCTCTGTTTCTTCCTTCCTCTGTCTTAGTGCTCTCTTTCTCTTGCTTGCATCATTTCATCTTCTTACTGGGCAATTTCTCTGGATATGCTGAATAGATCCATATGCAAAGTAGTGTTTTATTATACAGACTTTCTCTCCCACCTTGTTATCTCTCTGGAATGCACCTCTTTTCTGACTGAGTTGCAAATTACTATCACCCCTCAGTTTTTTCTGATCTTCTTCCAAAAGCCTCCCAGTTACATAGCTCATACTTAAATCACACTTGTTCATGGACTCAAGGCTTGTTACTAACATGTCCCAAGCATCATCAAGGGAACTAAGAACAACATACACTTTGTATGCTTCTGAAAGTACCACATCTTGCTCTTCTAATTCAAGGAAGGGTTTCCTCATGAACTGGAGGTGATCTGACACACTTTCTCCAGACTGTAGCCTTGCCCTGTAAAGTTTTCTGGTGAGAGTTACTTTGCTGCTTGCAGTCTCTCTCTTACATAAATTCTACGTAAGACCAGCCAGCATTTTCTAGCAGATGTGAGCCCATGCAGATGTATTACCTGACTATCTTCCAAGCACAAAATTATGCTAGCTAATGCTTTTTCATTTTGTCTTTGCTCCTCCCCTCCTTATTGATATCTGCTGGACAATTGTTTACAACTGTCCATAAATCCTCCCTCCACAGAAAACAACTCCATCTTTAGGCTCCATGAGAGATAATTGGTCTCATTAAGACGAGCCACAGGAAATCCAATCATTCAGATAGCATTATGCTATCTTTACAGGCCAATAGTCTTCAACCTCCAGGCTCATGAAGAAACTTTTACAGGCCAATATTTTTCAACCTCCAGGCTCATGAAGAAACTTTTACCTCAGAAAAATACTACTGGCCCTTGGGGCACTTCTGGGTTCATAACCTCTCAGGGAATCGTGCGGCAGGTTTCCAAATGAAGTCAGACTCTCTGACACAAGCTTGTAGTTTTATATAAATAAATATATTTGCAGCAAATAATATAGTCATGCAAACAGGAGCATTGTTCGATAAATCAACCCAGCAGGAGCATCATCAGATAAATTAAACAGCACCCACAGCATACCCAGGAAAAAAGGCAGGAAAAAAGGGAAACTGCCCCTCCACACCCACAGCAGCCAATCACAGCACAGTTTGCCTCATGCAGGAGCCAGCGATCTACAATCAATCAACCACAACTATGTGCTATGGCTCACTGCACAACCCCACTAAATTTAAATACTGTATCTTAACATGTTAACACCAGTTAAACAAACTTTATCTAATGATAGAGCAAGCAGAATAGTATTGATCTGAATTGATGATTGCACTTGCCAGGATGGCAGGATCTACACCAGTGGTTCTCAACCTTTTTAATGCCGCGACCCCCAACCGGTCGTAAGTCGAAGACTACCCAATTGGTCGTAAGTCGAGGACTACCCAACCGGTCGTAAGTCGAGGACTACCCAACCAGTCGTAAGTCAAGGACTTTCCCTGCCCGGGAGCACTGCACATGCGTGGTGCCGCCCCCTGTGCCGGCCGAGGCGTAGCTGGCAAGGGGCAGCGATGGCGCAGGCCGACCATCAGCTGGTCCACCAGCTGGCCCAGCCCAAGGGAGGTAAGGCACCCGCCGGGCCTCACGCACACCAGCAACCCTCCCTGTGCCCGCCGGCCTCCCACCTCCCACCCCTGGCCCTCTTTTACTTACATTTTTAGTAGTTGCTCAGCAGGGAGGGGTGGAAGCTTCCAGACAGCTCGCCTTTGCTGCAGACAACTTGCAGCACCGTTTGCAGAATGGGACTTTTGGCGGGCTCAGCAGGGCAAAGACAGCCTGGACAATTCCTATTGGCTTTTGAAAGCCAATAGAATTATATTCAAGAGAGTCTATTCTATTGACTTTCAAAAGCCAATAGAATAAAAGGGAAAAAAATGGCGGACTGCTTTGTTTGGCGACCCCCGTGAAATGGTCGTTCGATCCCAAATGCTGATCTACACTATAATGCTAGTTTTAAACTTCAGTGCAGTAAGTTCAGACCCTATTAATGAAAATCATTCTCCAGGACATCCCAAGATGAATTTTCTAAAGGAAGAGGCATTTGTTGAAGAAACTTCTGACAACCATGAAACCAGTTGCATCAGTACAACCTGCAGTGACATTGACTGAGCAGTTCCTTCTGCAGCACATTGCCTAAGTGGCTTAGTGGCCAGGGCTGGTCTGCTGTTTGCTTATTCCTCCTTTGCTTTATGGCATTTGAAGTGTTACATCAGTGGCAAGCAATAATTGAACCAAGATTTGGATTCAGCCCTTAGTCCAGTGACGGCGAACCTTTTAGAGACCGAGTGCCCAAACTGCAACCCCAAACCCACTTATTTATCACAAAGTGCCAGGGCTGCATCAGCATTGTGGTGCCCTCAGGGGGGCATGGTCCACTGGGTGAGTGGAGCTGCAGTGATCATGGCAGACTGGGTGAGCATGGCCAGGGCCAGTCCCTCGCCATCTACGGGGAATCCCTGGGGGGCCAATGCCACTTGTTCACTCACTTCCTGCCCTGTCACTTCCAAACACCACATGCTCGCTACTCTGGCAAACTCTGCTGGGGAACAGCGTGCCTGCCCACAGAGAGGACTCTGAGTGCCGCCTCTGGCACGCATGCCATAGGTTCGCCACCACTGCCTTAGTCCATTTCTAAGGTCAAGAAGGCCTCTTAGATTTATTTTATTTATTTATTTACAAATATTTATATGCCGCCCAATCCCAAAGGACTCAGGGCGGCGTACAAAGTTAAAAACAGTCATAAAACAATAAAATAATCCAGTCATACCGCGCGTCCGATCATATCCCGGCCCCCCGGGGACATCAGCCCCAGGCCTGCCGGAACAGGAGAGTTTTAACGACTTTCTTAAAGGCCGGCAGGGTGGGAGTAGTTCGAACCTCGGGGGGAAGTTGATTCCACCAGGTCGGAGCCACCACAGAAAAGGCCCTTCCCCAAGGGCCCGCCAGCCGACATTGTCTGGCCGACGGGACCTGAAGGAGGCCCAATCTATGGGACCTCACCGGTCTCTGGGAGCTGTGAGGCAGAATGTGGTCCTGTAAGTAACCTGGCCCTATGCCATGAAGGGCTTTGAAGGTGATAACCAACACCTTGAATTGCGTCCAGAGACCCACAGGAAGCCAGTGCAGCTCGCGGAGGATAGGTGACACATGGGCGTACCTTGGCGCGCCCACAATCGCTCTCGCGGCTGCGTTCTGAACCAACTGCAGCCTCCGAACGCCCTTCAAGGGTAGCCCCATGTAGAGCGCGTTACAGTAATCCAGTCTTGAGGTGACAAGGGCATGAGTGACTGTGAGTAAAGCCTCCCGGTCCAAATAAGGCCGCAACTGGTGCACTAGGCGAACCTGTGCAAAGGTCTCCCTGGCCACAGCCAATAGATGTTGTTCCAAATTTAGCTGTGAGTCCAGGAGGACACCCAAGTTGCGTGCCTGCACTGAGGGAGGTAAATTTGCCCCCCCCAGGACTAAAGATGGACCATCCAGTTGGCCTTTGGGAGGCAAGACCCAGAGCCACTCGGTCTTGTCAGGGTTGAGTCTAAGCCTGTTCACCCCCATCCAGACCCTCACATCTTCCAGGCACCGGCACATCACGTCGACTGCTTCACTGAAAGGACACGGGGTGGAGATATACAATTGGGTATCATCCGCATACTGATGATACCTCACCCCGTGTCGCCGAATGATCTCACCCAGCGGTTTCATGTAGATGTTAAAAAGGAGGGGGGACAGGACCGAGCCCTGAGGCACCCCATAATCGAAGCGTCTAGGGGTCGATCTCTGTCCGCCCGCCAACACCGACTGCGACCTGTCAGAGAGGTAGGAGGAGAACCACCGCAATACGGTGCCGCCCACCCCCACCTCTCCGAGACGACGCAGAAGGATACCATGGTCGATGGTATCGAAAGCCGCTGAGAGGCCAAGAAGCACCAGGATAGAGGAATAACCCCTATCCCGGGCTTGCCAGAGGTCATCGGTCAGTGCAACCAGAGCAGTCTCAGTGCTGTAGCCGGGCCTGAAACCAGATTGAAAAGGGTCCAGATAATTAGTCCAATTTCTAATTTTCAGCAGTTTTGTTTTTAACTTAAAATGTAAATTTCTAGGTGGGAAAAGAGACTTCTTCCTTAGGGAAAAAAAATGCTAGCTGAAGTTTCCCCACACAGGTCCTGGTACACACCATGCCAACTATAATGTGATTTGTTTCATCTTAGTGTGGCATATGAATTCAGAGAATTGTATCTGTAGACCATTTCTTATGTCTTTGTCCCACTGTGATCTGATCTGTTCAATACATTATTCCATAATGTGGTTAGGTCTGATGTAATGTAATATTCATATCCAAACCATGTGTTAAACTGAGGTCAAGGCAAAGAACTTTCAATACAATGTGCCCTCATGATGTGTTCTATTGTTATTTATTCATGTTATTGCATCATGTGGCATTTTGCATCTCCACAAGACCCAGTTTGATGTGGGTTCAGATGCTAGATTAGAAATCAAGAGACCATTCTTCAAGAGAAGATTGTTTCTAATCTTCCCTTAGGCATGAAAACCAGCTGGGCCAGTAATTCCAACCTACCTCATAGAGTAGTTGCGGAAAAATAGGAGGTAACACAAGTTGTATAAAGTAAAAGTGGGATAAAGATCTAAAAACCAAGTCACTTGACTCCTGATGAGGCTGTCATATTTGTTTGTTTTTAATTATTCCTTTTAATGGCAACCATACCAGGAATGATGGAATGGTAGCCAACATAAAAATGGCCACATTGGCTAAGTCATCTATTATGCAACAGAGAGGTATTATATTTATTGATGTTTAATACTAAACTAGATTTAGCTTGTTGTGAAAACATGCTCTATGCCTCCTCACCTAATTATGACTAAGCATGGTACTAAAATTCAACCATAGTGTCTGCTATGCCAGGCAAAGACACTACTACAGTATATAAAAATAAGTAACTCAGGTGTCTGGACTTCAGCTCTAATCAACCTTAGAAAACAAGACCAATGGCAAGACCTGGTGGGCATTGTGTTACATGTGGCTAAGAGACTCCACTTGACTTGGTGAGTCATAGGTCAGATCTGAAAACTTCCTTTTCTCATGAAGATAAGGAAAAAGTTAACTTCTCCCTTGACACTTTATTGGAATATCCTTAGTGTTTTCCTTTCATAGGGAATTGGCCTGTTCTCATAGAATAGTTCTCCAAGAGGATTATGAATATGTTTGTTCTTCTCATGAAAATACAATGATCTTTCCATGCTGGATGAGTTGTAAAAAGGGCACAATGGATCCGGAAATCAAGAGAAAGGGTCTCTTCTAAACACTTAGGATCCAAAAGTAGAATGCCAGGAAAGAGAAGAAGAACATCTCATTATTCTTCTAAGCTGATGCAAGTTTACATTTCCTCTTAATATTTTCATGGTCAATTTTTTTTAACCAACTCCTAAAGTGCAAAAGGATTAATGGGGGCACAAAAGCAAAATTGCATAGCAATATTATACCAGGTGTTAAGGAGCTTTTAAAGAAGTCATCATGCAGAGTTCAAGACTTTTTCTCTACCATTTTTGTTACCTCATTGAATTAGAAAAATGATAAGACAGAACAAAATAACCATGCACAGAACAGAAGTATTATGAAGGTCTGCCTTAGACAACAGACAAGATGGAACTGCCATATCCCAAGCAAATTGGTTTGGCAGTGGATTTATTTAAATCTTGGGGATAGATAGAACCCAGAACAATACAATGCTTTGGGTAGTGCCAATCAGACTTTATGACATATTTAGGGATCTTCCAACAGAGAAGAATTGTGATGGGCTTAGGGAGGACCGGATCTGCCATCTAATGCAATTCCATCAATCCATATTGGGAATTGCTAAACATCTTATACGATATTGGTCCCTGTTATCATAGAGCCTCTTTCTTTGTTCCTGCAAAACCTCCATAATAGGATCAATATCAAGGTAGGGCTTACTTCAAAAACAGAAAAAACCCAGATCTTCAGAGTTTTCAAGAGGTCTCTTCTTCTCAAGCTCTTCACTAGAGGACTAAGGGACTGAAACTCAGGGCAAGAGACACACACCGCAAAAGGTTATTTAAAATGCATCAGTACCTAACTTCCATGTCTTCCCTAAAGAATTTGAGGAATATCATTTGCTGAGCATATTTTGATCTGGCTTTTCACACTATTATCCCCCAAAGCAGCTCACATCAATAAAAGATAGATACAGAGAAAGAAAAGGGAAATTGGATTTTGGTCCTTCAGTAGCAAAACACATTAGCAACCTATAAATTGGCAGATTTCTTCCTGATATTATTGTCTGAATTATTACTGATGGATTTTGGTGATTCGCCAGTGGATGAAGCCACATGGTGCTGCCCTTCAGCTGTCCACTTCTCTGATTGAGTAACTTGCCTTGTTTTTTGGGGATAATCTCTTCTTTGCTATGAAGTTGTTTTGGGGAGACCTCCACTGGCTCTTGGTTCCTGTGTGACAGAAGTGTGAGAACATACAGTTTTCACTAACACATTCTTAGGAGCTGCCTGCTCCAAAAATGCATACTTCAGATCCTGGCCTAGGGGAACAGATTTATCTTTCTGATATTTTATATACTTTGTAATGCACAGTCTCCATCAAAGAAATATGTATCAGATAGTTTCACCCCCCAAATCCTGTATTTAACAGTAATAGTAGAGTTTCCTGCCTAAGCAGGGAGTTGGACTAGAAGACCTTTAAGGTTCCTTCCAAATCTGTTATTCTCTTAGTACCAAATTGTCCAAAGAAGGTAGAGAGGAACTTGTCTATTACAATCAAAGTATAACTGTAGAATACGATCAGTTCTGAATATATAAGATCCTGCAACAGCAATATGTTCCCCAAATACATGACAAATACTGGTTAGTTTTTAACAGCCATTTGTTTAGCCACTGTTCAAAATTATGACAGCACTGAAAAAAGTGTGATCATCTTATGACTCCCCACATTCCTAATTTATCACAGTTGCAGCAACTCATGTCTTACAATTATCATTTGCAACTTTCTCAGATGGCTTCTAACAGAAAGGGCAATATGGAAGACAGCAGAAAGTTGAAAGTCATGGTCACCTAATGTCTCACTTAATGACTGTGATTTGCTGAACAATCACCACCAGGATTGCTGGAACTGCTATCATTAAGTGAGGTGGTCACATGATATTTCACTCAATGATTGCTTCATTTATTAACAATCCCAGTTAGGATCACTAAATAAAGATGACCTGCAATGGCATACAATAGTCACTGTATTTAAAATATGATTGTGAGGCCCACACTGATAACTGTGGCAAAAATAAGAATGCTAATTATGTGTTTTTGTTGTGGTAATTCTGATTGTTTGTATTTCTAGACTTTTAAGTCTACTTTTCAACCTATGCAGGTTTGAATAACCATTCCTCCTTTAATTTCTCCAGATGGCGATTTTCTTTCTGTAATTACCTCTGGATCTTATTTGGAAACACACTAGAATCAATTTCATAATCCCTTCATTTCACATCAGAAAAGTTCCAGGTTTATTTTTCCTTGTTTAACTTTCTCTTACTTCTAGTAACACATGGAAACTATAGTTGTCTTAAGGTCCATCATAAAAACAATCTGGGAAAGAATTACTTTAAAAAAAAATAACAATAAGGAAATAGGTTTGAGCATATATTGTGTATTCCATAAGGGAGGTAGTTGTCACACTGATGGCATATAATAGTTACATAAAACATCCCAGTAGGTGATAACAAAATTACAAAATATATAGTGAGCATTATCAAAATTGAATTTTTGTTCCCTCTCCCATTTTTTTGTGCTAAATACACTCTCCAGCCTGACATAGGGAGAACATGCTCTTGATGAAAAAGCCTCCATTTTCCCTGTGTTTAAACTAAGGCCAAGCAGCCTTCTCTAAGCTATGTGTATTCATTTTTGGCTTCCAGAATTCCCAGCCATCACCGACTTTGGACAGCACCATGTGGACAGCATCCAAAGCATTTTGCATTTGTGTCATTGCTGTAGCAGGGAATACTGTGGCTGCCCTATCTTTCTTAGAGCTTTCCATTGCTAAGCTAGTATTCTGATTACTCTTTGGCTTTATCTTACCTTGATAGGAGCAATTCTTTTAAAGCAATTCTTTAAAAGTACAGTTCCAGATGAGGTTAGACTAAAGAGTTTACCATGTCCCCTAATATTGTCTTTTTTCATCACAGCTTTGCCACCATGGAGATAGATTGGAACCACAATTCTAAGGAATCCTCAGCCAGCCAGGTCACTGAGAGTTTGGTCCCTGGTAGGCACTAGAGTGGAAGAAGTTGTTCTATTATTTTCTACTTCCTCGTCTGGCACCCACTTAAATTTAGTGCATCATGCAACCCAGAAAGTTATTCAGAATATTGGCTGTTTGTGTTTGCATGCACCAGGAATAACTTCCATTTCTGGCTCACTCTTTCTTCCAACAACCTTGGATTTTCCTGCCAACATCATTTGCCTCTCCCCTGACCCCGTTTATACCGTGCAGTTTTATGTTGAGTCGCCTTTTGCTCTCCATTAATTAGTTAATTCCACATGATCCATTTTTCCTCAACCGCCACCTTCATTACTGCATCTAGAAAGCCTGTTAGCAGTTGCCTGCAGATAAATCAGTCTCTCTCACTCCCTCTCCAAGCCCCACCAACCAAGGCTGCAGTGCAGTATGGCTGTGCCGCACACCTCCTTCCTCAGCAACCAGGAGCCCCCTCATTTTGCATTCAGACAGGGTGGGAGCTCAGGGGAGGTTGGCAGAGAGGTTTATAAATAGTCAATGTTGCTGAAGCAGCTCCTGCTAAATATAGAAGCAGCGATTGACCCAGACTATGAAATGGCAGAAGCTGAGACAGCACTGACCTATGGGGTGGGAGAGGTGGGGTGAGGTGCCCAAAGTGGAAAGAAATTGCAGTGTCATAGCAAGGAATGGGATGGGGCAGCCAAGACAATTGAGAGGAGTTTCTTTTCATTGCAAATTTTGCCAGCCATTTCGACACAGACCCAGGGCAAGCCGGTTTATCCCTCCTCCATGTCCTCCATGGTGTGTTCTATAAAATAAAAATGGGCATCGCCTGGAAATTGCTCTGCATTTACTATATTTTGCTTTCCTGTAGGGCCATGCTGCTTTAGTTGTGCATATTAAAATTTAATTTAATACTTGTTAGAATTATGTGAACCTTCTTTGGCTTAAGATGGTTTGTTGGGAAGACCAAGTCTGCCAGATGTTGGGATTATTCTCCCAACTGCTATTCTCCCAACTGCTGGCCAATATAATTGATGTTAATGGAAACTGAACAACTTACAGTTTCCTCATAGAGTACATGCCCTAAAATACTTCTAAATGTAAACTAATTGAAGTATTTTTCCAGGTGAATTATGTGGTGAGCATTTCTGAAATCATTTATTATTTTAAAAAATTCTGAATAAAATCAGCATCTTGCCTTTCTTTTTTAAGCTCTTCTCCATACATACGATTTCACACATCATTTTAGGCAGGATGGTTCATCCTCAATGTATTGGAGGAAACCCAGCATTCTTCTAAGAGGATTTGAATTTGGGATATATTTCATTTCTATGCATACTTTTATTAAAATGTTGGCAGATTCAGAGCATTTCTATCAAATTTATCAAGTGGATGGGCAGAACATAAAGAACAACAAGGGGAGACATTCTGTCTACCTGAATTCACATCAAGTTGAATAAAATCAAAGGAATTATATCACAACCGTTTGAACATTTCCCAGTTTGTCACCTTAAAATTTAGAAGTTCACTGGCTACTTTCAAAAGAATTCAAAGGTTGCAACTAAGGTTTTGTGAGGCCCGTTGCAAGGTTATTTGCCTTTTAATGCAGGTGTTAAGTTTCACTACGGAGCTTCCTTTGAATTAAGATATGCACAGTATCAATTACTAGGGCTGACACATTTTGCATGCTTACTAGGGAGAACGCTCATTCAGCTCAGCAATGTAGCTCTCAGAATAAAAGAATTCAGTTAAAATATCTACATTGTACAAGTGCCGTCCACAGCACTGGGGGGGGGGGGAATTTACAAAACAAAAAACAGCAGCCATTGTCTAATAAACATCAACTCTTCGGTGCAGGCAAATAAGGGTCAGGTTCTGAATGAATGGAGGAACTGGGTTTTAAAACCTTCCCCTTCTTCGAAAGGCCAGGGAAAATACAAGAACAAGGAAAATTTGCAGCCCTCTGCCTACGGAAAAACTCTCGCAGAAAACCTTGTCATTCCCTAGCCTTGCCGGTTCCCTGGCAGGCCGCTTGCTTCTCAATAAAGCAAAAAAAAAAAAAAAAAAAAAGAGCAACCCTGTTGGCTGCCTGAAGGAGATGAATATTTATGGCAATTGGAAGGAGCTCCGGCTTTCGGTTTCCCCCTCACGTGCTGAGCCAGCAGGGATCCTTACTAAATTGGATGTCAGCACAGCGAAGGGATTCTGCTCGTTCGGGCAGGAGAGCGGATAAAAATAGACTGTGTGTGAGGTCTGTCTCCTGAGCGGAAAACTCCTTGAGAAGCCCCGCAGCGTTCGGGAGGGCAACATTTGCACCCAGAGATGAAAGATGGGGTGTCTTGGCGCCTTTCCTGCCCTCTTCTCTCTAGCAGTCGCTGGAGTTCCATCGCTCCGGGTTCTCTCGTCCTTTTTTTGAAACAGGAAGAATTTCTGCAGTGCAGAAGCAGCAATTCTTCGCAGGGAGGGAGGGAGAGGGCTTGCTGTCTCCCCTCTCATTTCCGTCTGATGGTAGGTCCAGCCCGGGAGATGCCAGCCGACAGCCTGTCCCCTTACCCTTCATGTAATCTTCCGCCATTGCTATGTATAATGGTTGAGGAAATGAACTGACAAATGGTTCGGCAAACCCTCCCCCAGCGAGGAGGAGTCCCACTGTCCTGGCGTTCTGGAGACTTCTAAAAACCTAAATTTTCCAGAAAGTCACTGGCAACTGAATGCAATTACCATTGCTTGTTTTCTTACTCTTGATTGCTGTATTGCAATCCTGTTTTGGTTATAACCCGCATATGTACACAGACTAGAATCTTTCCGGAGTAAAGGAATAGATACGTTTCCTCAATAAATAAAGGGATTTTCTTGAAATGGTCTCTATTTTGTTTCCACCCACCTTAGAACATTTTTCATTGCTAGAAAGGGGATTTCTGCCGGGAAATCAAGAAATGGGTTTGAAATCCTCGGGGCCCCGCTCCCCCGCTGCCGCCGCCCCCCGTCAAACGTAGAAAGCTAGAGAGATTGCAGTTGTTTCCTTAAGCCTTCTGTGCATAGACAAAAACCACGTCCAAAGAACATTGGGTGTTTGATGGATAATTCCAGTTGAAACATTACAGGATCTTGAAATAGAAATTACACAACCTGGCAGTTCCCTGGTTCTAATGTTGCCAACTGTAGCTGTGAGGAAACCTCTCCAAGAGGGACCCTCTTTCTCTGCACTGGAACAAAATGACGTAAACCTAGACTGTGAACCAAGCAGTATTTCATAGCAGGTTCACAGCTCCCTACAAAACAAAAATGTAGGATGCAGTGCCACCTATTGACCAAGAGCAGGAGTGATCTGGTGGACTTTTAGAGGACAATTCTTTATTTACAACAGCATCAAAGTTTGCTGCAGATTTTTGCCAGATTTAGTATCGAGCATGCATTGGCAAATCTGAAAAGGACAACTGTATTAGCTATGCAACAAGGGATCTACATCATCTTCTTTTCACAGTTTCATAACCACTGATGGAAAAAAGCACCTGGCCATTTCTGCCACTCACAGCAAGAAGCCGAGTGGCGAAAAGGACAACAGCTCGAAGCGCCGTGCAACCTCTTACCGTGAGCGGCAGCACTGGCTTGATAAGTGTCAGGATGTGGGAAGCTTGGCTATGGGGGTCCTACCAGTAAGGTAAGCGGGTGCGGGGTGCATGGGGCAGCTCCACCCCCTACCCCTTAGAGCGGCAACGGCACAATGTGCCACATGGCATCTAGCCGCAAGTGGTGGCAAGCAGCCACTGAAGAAGTCAAGCAACAGCTAGGCTGACCACAAGTCAGAAGGAGAAAATGCAGTGGCAAAGAAACCCCCTCCTCAAATAACTCACATTTGTCAAGTCCATCTTGCCCTCTGCGAGACCCTTGGCCCAATGGGGAGACGAAGCCTGGTGGACACAATTTCCATCTCCACCTCTTTTTAACGGTAGTCCCAAAGATACCTGGAGGAGATGGGAGTGGCAACACCATGGCAAGTTTCTCTTGATTTTCAGCTCTGCTAGGGCAGTGTTTCCCAAACTTGACAATTTTAAGGCATGTGGACTTCAACTCCCAGAATTCCACAGCCAGCGTTGCTGGCTGTGGAATTCTGGGAGTTGAAGCCCTCATGCCTTAAAATTGTCAAGTTTGGGAAACACTGTGCTAGGGCAATAATGGCAATAATGGTGACTGCCTCCACTTTCCCGGCCTCCTAGTGCGGAGGATTTGAACTGGGTATCCTCGGGAATGGCCGGTTCATCCGACATCGGAAAGCAAGACAAAAAAG
Organism: Crotalus tigris; assembly: GCF_016545835.1. NCBI lineage: Eukaryota > Metazoa > Chordata > Lepidosauria > Squamata > Viperidae > Crotalus > Crotalus tigris. Next base: position 7,604,669 of record NW_024097358.1, on the reverse strand, counting down.
CTCCCAAAGTCAACCAGGGAGAGGTGAAATGATCCGGAAGCAGCCGGGAAAAGCTGAACACACACTGCTTTCTCTGAGAGCGGCCACTTCTCAGGCCTCTCCCAGTACGGAGTTCCCGCCTAACTCCGGCTGCAAATGAGAAAGGTCTTCGTCAGGTTGGTCCCTTGTATTTATCCTGGATCCCCGAGGATATGGCTGAATGGATCGGCGACTTGGGTTTTCCTCAATACAAGTTAAGATCGGGTTTCCTTGCAAGCAGAAGAGGAGGATATTCTATATGAGTTCACATATCATATTATTAGGCCATAGTTTCCTGAATATGCCCCAAACTGACTTATTTAGGACATACACTGTGTCATAAATGTTGCTTTGCAATGACTGGATTCAAACATCACTTTAAGCAGCAAATGATTGATCCACTTTAGCATGTTTGGCGAATCCAGATTAGATGCATAATTTATGGTATATATAAAGTATGAATAAATATAGTATACCTAGACTGTGGATCCATATGTATGACTCCTGCCAATTGTGATTTATTACAGTTAAACAATATGGCTCAGCAAAATGTGTGATCCATAAAAAAACAGCATTGTTTCAGACAAGGATTCTATTTTCAAAAATAATCTACAGTACTCAGTTCCAGAGTACAGTAATAATACAATAAAACTAGCACAATAGAAGCTTCCCCCTTTTGTACTGGTGTTGTAATGTAAGGGGTGGAATTTGTGTCATATTTTAATATATCCCGCTTCCCAGTGATTGTGCAGCTAAGGCTGAGTGACAAAAATCCAGATAATCAGTAAATGGCAACATTTACTGTTGCTAGAATATTCTGTCTCATGGCTGCTATTTCAATGGTTATCTGGATTCTTGCAGATTTTGTACGTCTATCTGAAGTGGTAATCTTAAGCATTTTTTTCATAAATAATACTAAATGTCATTTTTTAATGGAATGAGATGGGGAAAGTCAGCCTGGCTGACACGGGGTGAGCACAAGGCAGGCACACACATGGACTCCACTGAAATGTTGATAATGTCAAAAAAAAAAACCCAACCCATCAGCAATTCGTTGTTCTAAAATGGGTCTTTTCTAGCTTTCTTTTAAACACAAACTTTATATAAATCATCAGTATTGTAACACAATCTTTTCTATTTTTCCCTCAAAATCAACTTTTGGATATGAAAAGCTATATTTTAACAGCTTATATACTGTTTATAAAAATAAATTACTTAAGGATATGCAACTATATTTTCTCATATTTATCTAATGTTACTTTTGCATCTACTTTTTTCAATCCATTTTCTTTCTTTCATTAATTCCCCAAAAATAAGAAATGTAAATTGTAAGCTCCTCATAGCACAGTTCTATATCATTGTTAAAATACACTGGGCAATTATGGACATATTCATTCATATTCATAAATAGATTGAATTGTAACACTTTCCCCCTCATCTAAGCCTGTTCTTTTGAGTGTATAATTTGAACACAGCCAGGCCATTTTTATTATCAGCAGTTGTAAAGAAATAGAAACAAAATGTTATCTTATGTATTAATAACAATTTCTTTGGAATTCATTATCTTGTCAGTAACATGACTCCATCAATTAAACATATATATGTTGAAGGCAGCATATGCACTTGTATTAGACATCTATTATCTCCCATTGCTAGTCCTTCCAAAATGAACTTAATATATGTCATGCTATATATGCAAAGGTTGTCTCCTCCTCTATTAAAGTGCAACACATCATTTTCCAAGTAGACAAAAAAATAATATTCCATCTTTACTATACCCACCTGCAGTATATAAACATGGGAGAGCTATTCCACAATTTTTCACCCCTTTGGCAGCCTACTATACTGTCCATGATTAATTTGATAAAACAGAACTTAGTGTTCTAAGTTCATCATGAACTAAGTCTGATGAAAATAACCAACTATTTTGGCAGGGATGAATTAATAGCATGCATTTTGGGTTATAGGAGCATCTCATTCACTTGAACCAATGTGATCATATCTTTAAAATGGTATGTACAAGCCATCAATAATGTGGTTGCTAATATAGGTAGGTCCAGCCATAGATATTAACAGCAAGGAAAGGAGTTGAGAAGATTTGCCGGATGAGAATTGGAGAAAACTTTGGAATTTACTATGAACATTTGCCTTAAATACAATAAATTAAATTTATGTCAAGAATTGAATATATAATTTTTTAATTATATAAATATATAAATAAAATTATATAAATAAAAGATTAACAAGATGAGAGTTCCGGCACCTTTTTTTTTTTTTTTTACAAAAAAAGCACTGTTTATATGTAAGGGTATGTATGTATATAGCATGTTTATATGTGCATTATCTATGTGTACACTTTTGAGGGCAGATAACAGAATTTCATTTTTAATGTGTGCCAGTGAGCCCACAGTAAAAAAAAATGACAATAAACGTTATCTATATATCAGTAAGTCTCTGAAATATTCTAAACCATACTTTCTGCACCTCTGAAATGACATCACCCTAAAATGTATTCTCGATGTACAAAAGGTCATACTTTTTTCCATTCTTTGAAACTAGATTATGCACAGCCAAAAAATCCCACCAAAAAGATATAGAAATTATGCAGCATTCAACTATAACATTTAAAAGAATATTTCTTAAAAGTGTGTATTTAAAGTTATATATAAATACAAAAAAACTTAATAAAAACCTAAGCATAACACCCGGGACAGAGAAAGTGGGGAAAGAAAGAATGTTATCCTTAGGGTCAAATTATACATATTTTTATGGGATAATTTGTGGATCTACAGTAAGTCAGAGCAGCCACTTCACCATGAGGATGAGGAAGAAGAATTTAATTCTCTCTCCCACTCTCCTTTTCATAGTCCTATAGAAATAACTTCTATACATTTGTAACTTGCATTTCAAATGATGGCTCCAATACAAAATGATAACTGTGATGGATAATTGAAAGAATCCACTCACCACTAACTAAAAGAGGGGAAATTACTATGTCTAGCTTCAAGCAAGTGATATATGCAAAGACCTGGGAACAAAGCTATGACAGTGAAAAGCAATCAACTAAATAGGAGCCATCACACTATGTGCATTTGTTTACATATTTATTGCTTCTAGACTCTGTGCAGCTTCCACAATCCATTCCAGTATAATATTAACATAATAAAATATAAAAATCTAGCCATACACTATCATAGATATATCAATTGGTTTTATTTTTTCCCAAATTTTTCAACAGAACAAGACTTCAGAGCAGGGTTTCTCAACCTTAGCATTTTGTGTGGACTTCAACTCCCAGAAGGCTCCATGCTGGCTGGGGAATTCTGGGAATTGAAGTCCACACATCTTTAAATTCCTAAGGATGAGAATTACTGCTTCAGAAGCATTCCAGGAAGGTATCCAAAATTAACAGTGCAAAAGAAAATGTTTCTTCTTTCCTGAAAAGCATTAGTCTTGTCTCTTGTCCATGGTGGCGCAGTAGTTAGAATGCAGCATTGCAGGAGGACTCTGCCCACTGCTAAGAGTTTGATCCTGACCGGCTCAAGAGTTTGATCCTGACCAGCCTTCCATCCTTCTGAGATTGGTAAAATGAGGACCCATATTTTGGGGGGCAATATGCTGATTCTAAACCGCTTAGAGAGTACTGTAAAGCTCTATGGGGCAGTATATAAGTCTAAGTGATATTGCTATTCACATTTGAGGATAATCCTGACATGATATCTAAGGTCAAAAGACCTGACACCAAAGATTGCATGTGGGGAGGAATTGGCCTGTTGAGCCATTCAAGTAACCCTCCTCCCTGGGAACCTGTTTCTTTCTGGTTCAAAGGAAACATGGCTGTGAGAAAGGATTATTAGAGAGGATTAAATATTACTTTGACCTAGTTCCTTGTTATACAAAATTGCCACCCATGTATGTGCAACTGTGCAATAGCCCTTGCCTGCCTATACACAAGATTCAGTCTCCCAAAAAACTGACCCAGAGAAACCAGGATAAGAAGTCAAAATCAATGATAAAAAGAATACAGAGTCACTTAATAGCAAGATGGGCAGTATATAAATAAAATAAAATAAAATAATAAAATAAAACAAAATAAAATAATAAAATAAAATAAAATAATAAATAAAATAAAATAAAATAATGAAATGAAATAATGAAATGAAATGAAATAAAATAAAATTAAAAAATAAAATACAATAAAATGATAGATAGATAGATAGACAGACAGACAGATAGGAGGATCAAAGACTATTGATGATCACATGCAATGAGATGCATCTCTGCTTCCTGGAAGCAGAGAAACTGGATTAGAGAGAACACCACCTTGTATGCATGTAGAGCTCTTTGATTTGTACAAGTCAAACTCCCAGCTAAGCAGGGCAAGCCTCGGGGAGAAATCCAGGAATCTTCCTTTGCCTGCCACTCCAGAAATTTAGAGACTGAAAAAAATAACTGGGGCAAAGTGGGGACCAAGAAACAGGCAATGTTCCCTTTAAGTTGCCCCTGGAGCTTCATTTATTTATTGGGTTGTTAACCCATTTATTATTGATTTATGTATTGCATTCTATACCCTCTTTTTCTTAGCTCAAGATAGTACGGCGGGGGGGGGAGGGGGGGAGGGAATTATCAACAGTATACTCTGATGAGGAAGGCTGAACCAAAGTCACTCAGTTGGGTAAAATTGAATCTCCCTGGTCCAGATCCAATCCCTTAATCACTATACTGTTTTTTTTTCTTCCTAGTATTTTCCTGCAAACACAGAGTCTGCTTTTTTTTTTAACTGAGTATTGATCCATTGGTTGCAACTGGGATTGACTAACCACTTTGTTACTTGAGCCTGATGTTATTGTAGACTGATAGAACGACTGGCCCAAATTCATCCAACCAAGTTTCATGGCTAGGGGGGAATTAGAACTCACCATCTCCTGCTTTCTAGACTGGTGCCTTAACCACTAGACTTAACTGGCTATACTACACTGGCTTTTTACACTTGGCCATAAAGCATAGAGGTTCCCTTAAAGAAGGACTTCCACAGGTTTTCTACATTGTCAGTGAAATCGTTTCCAGTGCCACAGGCCCCCATGCATTCAGTGGTCCAGGAACCTTATTGAAAGATGCAGGGAATACCAAGAGCACTGATTACTATGCAAAGAGAAATGAAATGTCAGAAGGCAGCTGGAATTTCCTCCCAGGGAATCTTCAGCTGCTCCTTTCAGAAATGCAGTGTGTGGGGAGATGTTCCTCTCACAGCATTAATACCAAGGAATGAAAGCCAGAGTTCTTGGAGGCTGACTAGGGAGGAAAAGCTGCAAATAGCTAGGAATGTTTCCTGATTCCATTCAGGATAGAAGTAGAGAGAGTTGAAAGAGTTCATTAAATAGGCAAAAGCTTCAGAAAGGAAGGGTCTTAATAACCCCTGAAATTGGTCCTCAATGTTTTTGTTGGATTGCCTACACACCACTTCCTTATAAAAGGCTTTAAATGTGCTTGCTTGACACACCCTGAAACATGAATGAGCCAATGACATGCTACTTTAGTCAATGAAGCAAATTCATGTAGTGAACTCTGTGCAAAAAGAGATCTTTTTTTAAAATCTTGGGGAGATGAGGAGAAAGAGAGCTTGTCAACTTGGTGTCTTCTTGAAGCATTGCAGAGAAGATCCTGGTTTCAAGATAATAAACAGGACAAACAAAGAGATAGTTTCACACACAATGAGATTATCAGAAAACATAGACCAGTGTTTCTCAACTTTGGCAGCTTTTAAGATTTCAACTCCCAGAATTCCCCAGACAGCATACTATTTACAGTAACCTAGAACTAAGGAGAAATTTCCTGATAGTTAGAACAATTAATCAGTGAAACAACCTGCCTCCAGAAGTTGTGAATGCTACAACACTAGAGGTTTTCAAGAAGAGATTGGACAATCATTTGTCTGAACTGATATAGGGCAGTGGTGGCGAATCTATGGCACACATGCCAGAGGCAGCATTCGGAGCCTTCTCTGTGGACACGTGTGCCATCGCCCCAGCCCCACCTCCACCTGCGGCCCCCTCCTCACCAGCAGCCCCCTAGGAGGAGTGTCGCTCTCAGGAACAATGGTCTTTAAAATGAGAGTCTTAACCATTCAACAATCTTAAACTTGTCCAAAGTTAAATTTTAGCTTTCAAGTTTATGCATTTATTTCACTGCCATATATTTTGATCCTCCATAGCAGTGGTTCAGGACCCCATTTGGGGTCGAACGACCATTTCACGGGGGTCGCCAAACAACACAGTCTGCCATTTTTTCCCCTTTTCCTTAGCTGTGCTACTCCCTTTTATTCTATTGGCTTTTGAAAGCCAATAGGAATTGTCCAGGCTGTCTCTGCCCTGCTGAGCCCGCCAAAAGTCTCATTCTGCAAACGGTGCTGCACCAGTTGAGTAGTCCTAGACTTACAACCGGTTGAGTAGTCCTCGACTTACAACCGGTTGGGGGTCACGGCATTAAAAAGGTTGAGAACCACTGCTCCATAGAAATTTTAATTTGCCGCTTTTGTTAGTATAAGGATGGGGCGGAAGTCCCCCTCCTTCACTTTTGGAGGTATTTTGCTTCTTGGGGATCTTTTCCAGGAAATTTAGAATAGAAAAGGGAGAATCAGATTCCTCACCCAGTTTAAAGCACGCTGTTTACTGTAGTGCTGGTTAGTTCTTTTGGATTCCGGTTGCAAGTAGCTTGGGCTGATCAATGAAATACAGCCTTTCTCCTGTCGAGTTAGAAGGCTTTCCCCAAAATGAACGGAAAGACCATCATCATTCCAGAGTCACCAGGGCACCCTTCTTTCTTCGCTGCCTCTCCAGGGCGGCTTGGACCCATTAGGGTCTCCAGGCAGGACGAAAGTTGGCCGTGAGGTGAGGGTATGGCAGTTCACAAGCCCACAACCAGTTGATGGTAACTAATTTTTTGTTTCCCAGGCCCTGAATGGACTTCTGGAAACAGCATTCACACAGAGAACCGGTTGTTCACATATTTGAATCCCACCACTGAATTAGGCAGAGAACTGAGTTTTACTTATTTTGTAAATTGTCATAATATTGGAGTTGTGATTTCAAAATCCCTCTGCATCAACAAAAAATAACACGTCAGGAACAAAGTCTGTTATTAACTCAGCATTGAACTACCATCCTGTAAGAGAAATTATCTAGGCAGAAGCCATCAGATTTCGCTCTCTGCAATTCGTCTTGGCAGAGCAGAACACGCTTGATAAGAGCGACTTTCACTTGCTCTTTTGCAAACTACATTTCCCAACATGCTTCGCCGTCTACTGGTGATGATGCACTGAAGAGGAGGTACTGGGAAAGCTCCTTGCTCTGTTGTCAGCTCTTAAAAAGCGGTGATTGAGCTGCGAGGGTCTCTCTCTTTGCTTCGGAAGGACATTTCTGCTCTTCCAGGAGACCTAGATCAGAGGGAAGCGAGGAGGCCTGCCTGCGTGCCTGCCGTGTGCATTGGATAGTAAGGAAGGGAAGGGAGCGGAGAACTGGACCCTCCTGCTTCCAGCAAAAAGTAGGCAAAAGCACAACGCGGGGAGGGGGAAGGGGTTGAGTAATAGTAAACAAAATTAGGAACGGGGAAGCGGACAAGAAAGCGAAATTTAAAATTTGTGTCCCAGGAGTAAATGAGTAGACCCATAACGGTGGAAGAGAGTGTGCAAAGCAAATGGGACAAAAACATTCCTATTTGTACTGGGAAAGACAGTACAGGACAACTATGGGTTTTTTTCGGAGGAGAGTGAGTAAACGGGCTTGAAGGACGGAGATCTGGTGGGTTGGATAAGGAAGGAGGACAGTAGAATTTGAAATGTTAGCAATAAAAATAAAAGTTAAGTTAATTGAGGTTTTCAGAGCCTCAATTAAGGGAGTAAAGTTTGTAATAAAGCCAATGTGAAACAATATGCTAGGTACATACATACATGCACATTTTTTTCTGTGTCAGAACACTGCACTAAAGTTAGATTCTGGGAATTATGTATGCTTAAAATTCCAGTATTATATTTTGGCTCTGAGTTTTAGTCTGCGTATGCCTGGAGAAGGGCCAAATATAGACTGATGAAGATTGTAGTTTAAGACTGAACTGACAAGTCTCAAAAAACATGATGGATTAAGATAGAAGAAGAATCTCTACAAGTGCTAGAAATAAAACAAAGTTACATTATTTAGTTACAACTGTCAAAAGATAGCCCACCAAATGTATTCTAGAGGGGTTTTTTGTACAAAAGATGGTTAGAGGGGAAAGTATGCAACAACATGGAATATAGAACTGAGTATATTACAGACTTCTTTGGTACACCAAATTTCTGGCATCAGAATTAACAGGGTAAGATTTTCAAGCAAGAAAAATCTCAAAAGAATGAGTAAGATATTTCCCAATACAGCACATTGGGTTGTAATATTTTGGAATAATTTTATCATATTTGGACCCCCACCCCCATTAACCATCATAAAGTCAAAAGTCTTAACATTTGTATTGCTAGCGATGCTCATGCCCTTTGATTGCCTTTTCCAAATACTAATGGGTGTGCTAAAGTTTCTAGCTCCAATAACCCCACTCTATTATATTTGCCTGCCTGACTTGCCCTGCTAAGCTGTTGAATCTAGTCAATTTCAGGTTGACCCAAAAAATTAGATAAGAGCAAACTTGATTAGACTTGGATGGGAGACCAACCAGAAATACCAGGTCTGTGGTTTACACTGGGAAGTCAGTAAATTTCCCAACAAAAGGGAATAGTAAACCTAAAGTAAATCATATTTTTGCTGAGAAAACTAAATGTTTAAGTGAAGTCACAAGAAGTTGATCTTAATTTAGAGGAGATTGCTTTTAACATTTGGCTTCACATATATTGAACTAAACTAAAGGATCTGAAAAGACCGAAACCAGACTTTAACCTCCCTTAATTCATGATTTGCTATGCTTTCTCATTACTGTTAGATAAAATACTTCAAAGCAGGCAGTTGGTATTCTCCCTCCCTCCCCCACCCCAATAACAGGTAATAAATTTCTGTCTCCAAGGATGAATATAGATCAATAGATTAAGATTCAAATAGCTGAATCTTAATCTGTAGACTCCTTAAAAGCACACTGAGCTTGTTTGTTTGCAGCTGTTTCATTACCTAGCTAGGTAACATCAGTGCTCTGATAGTGCACTGATGATGTTACTTAATTGTGTAATGAAACATCTGCAAACAAACAAGCTCACCGAACACTAAGGACTCCTCAGTTCAATCCTGAGCTACATATTTTCTTTTCTATTGATCTTTAATTTGGCACTGAAGACATTAAGATAAAGTTTGGGAGGAGTAAAAAGAGTATTCAAAACAAGATAGAATCAATCTACAACATAATATGGGAGGTAAAAATGAAGGTTTACCTCTAGCAATTTATATGCCTGATCTTTAATTCAAACACGTTAACATTTTAAAAAAAAAAAAAAAAAAAGCTAAAGAACTACAGGGAAGCTTCATTGCAAACTAACGTCTGCTTAGTTGAATTTTTATTTAAAGCAAAGCAGAATAAAAATTGGCTAAATATGGTAGAAAGGCTATTTTGGGAACTATATGCTGGAGTTTAAAAAAAAGAAAAAGTGATTGGTCATAATAGTTCTCACCCTGCTGTAAGAACAACGCCTAATCAGGAACCTCTTAAGAGAGTTTTCAAAACATCCTGCAAATAGATATGATGAGTGAATTGGAGCAGGACACACACACCCTCACTCAGTACCATCACCATTATTCTGAAGTATTATTTCTTTATTGGACCTCACCCCAAAGGAATAAGGTGGTAGGAATTTAGAAATAGTAGAAAATTATTGCATCAGACTGCAAGTGTGGGATTACCTTCTTAATAGTCTCTGCTGAGAAAGAATAGAAAATAAAACTGTCGAGATTAACCAGTTAGACTGTTAGACCTTTTCTTCCAGTGTGCTATGCTAGATAGTTCCTTGCAAAGGGGGGGGGGTGTTTTTTAGTGTGGGAAACCATTTCAAAATCCCCATGTGCAGCCAAAAGTGATAATTTATTGCCTGAAACATGGCCTACAACAACAGCATCACCTTTTGTGGTTTGGTCAGAATGTATAAATTGAATGGGCAGCCCTGAAATGAATAAGATGACCATCATCCATTTTTGCAGGTCAAGTTGGTTTGGTTTTGTCAGTACCTAATTATTATTATTACTGGTATAACACAGGCTAGTTGATCATTCTAGTGCTTGTCTTTTGGATAACCTAGTTTCACTTGATGACTAGGATAGTCATTCATTTTGATTTTGGGACACAAAAACATAGCCAGAAACTTAGCCTGATTTTATTCCCAGCATTTGGCATTTTTTCCAAGTCTCTCTCCTTACAAGTGATATAGAAAAGCCCTGCCAGTATGGGTCCTGGATATCCCTTACATATCTATCCAAAATTCATCTTGCTTGAGGATACTCTTTTGAAAGCACGGTAGTCAGTTTACCAGACATTTGCTCCATAGCAATCCAAGAGAAAGATGCTCCCAGTTTAGATGCCTGATCATGGAATTTCCTTCCTGAAAATTTGTCATTGCTGCCAAGCTTTGTTAACTTGAGGTGTTAACTAAAGAATGACCTTTTGGCTTTGTCTGAACTTATATTGAGGAAGGCTCTCTAATTAAAATTGCATTTAAAGCAACTGCATTAAATCATGACAAAATATTCCATTCCAGCTAAGGCAGCTGAACTGGTCCTTCAAACAATCAAAAATCAGAGTGTGCAGAGGGGTTTGGGGGGGGCAGGTAAAGTGGAGAGGTCTTAGAAGCATTTGCTCAACAAATAAAGAAGAATGTCAAGAATCAAAAGTTTCAGTTTCTGGCTAAAGTAAGCGTTTGAATATTCAGTCTGGATATTCTTGACTTTTGTGGCACTTACTTGAAACTCAGGTTGTGCAATTTAACAAATGCAGGCAGGGCCAAAATATTTGGCCAAAATATTTAATATGAATGCAAGGAGACCAGCTAAACAGAATGTTAAAAGGCCTTTTAATCTGTGACTTGCACTTATATTATAAAGTTCACCTGCTCTGTTCTATTAGCAAGATGACTTGATAATTTCAGAAACAAACTGAGGAAGGGATCACTCTGGATATAATCTCAATTCCCGATCGCTTTATGGAGGGAGGGAGCTCCTTTTAGGATAGACCAGGAATGAGAAAAAGGGCTGTAGTTTGCTATATCAGAATAAGATAAAAGAATACAGGAAAGCTTAAGTTATATAAGAGGATGAAATACAATATGTTTCTTAGGATTATCTCTTGCTCCTTTAAATGTTTCTTTTCAATGACTATACATAGTTTTATTATTTGGGGACACAATGAAACAAGATTTGCATTATCAATATTCTCTTAGTGGAAAATCTCCAAACAAAATTTAAATAGATAGGATCAGGACTTTTTTTTTTTTTTTGGCAGATTTACTCCCCAATATAGATTTACAGTATGTCCTAAGGTTTTAGAGCCCTTTAGTGTTATTTCATTTATCCCTTGCTACATAGACTTCAACAAATGGCATATATGCTGTTGAAATGTTCTGGGATGTTGATTCTATTTTTGTTTCCAAGTTAAATATGAACATATCCAGCATTACACAATACAATCTCCCTGAGGATGTTGCTTCCCTCTGAAAATAGTCTGCTTCTAACTCCCTGTTCCATGAAATCTGAAATGGATATTTCTTCACTCCTCCAGCTTTTCTTGCAATGCTGAAAAGGGGTAAATTCTTGGTGAAAGTTTAGACCAGTGTTTCTCAACCTTGGCCATTTTAATATGTGTGGACATCGCTGGCTAGGGAATTCTGGGAGTTGAAGTCCACATATCTTAAAATGGCCAAGGTTGAGAAACCCTGGTTTAGACCAACATTTTTAAAACTTTGAACAGACACAGGATATACCAGATTCCATAATCTTGCATTTCTCATTGGATCTCTTTAACAATTCTCTTGCATGAAGAAAATAAGAGTGTATAAATACTACTTAAGAGCAGAAAGAATTATTTTTCACCATTTAGTTTAGGTTTCCAGCCTCCTCTAGCTTCTAGTCACTGAAAATAAGCCAAGTAACTTCAAGAACAGTTAAGTACTATAATTGGTGTAGTTCTCATCCTATCATTTGATGCAGCTGCAAATACAGCACTTATTTAACAAAACTGATTTTAAAATAATCTAAAACTGGCAAAAAAAATTTTTTTAAAAAGAACCATAAACTAACATTAAAGTACTTAAAATCTATGAGTATTGGGCAACATTCCCCTTCTAAGGCATGAATTTATAATGTATGCAGATTTGAAAGAGCAAAAGAATATACTGATTTGGACACTCCAGGGATAGTTTGCTTCCAGTCCAGAAGATTAATTTCTGAAAAATTGCCAGCCCTTCTCCAGAGTAATGTGGTGATGGGTGTGGGAGGGGGAAGAGAACATGTCAGTTATCCAGTACATTACATTATTGGGGAATAGATATTGTATATATATTGTCATATCATCTGTCATTCTTCTTTCCTAAAAGAAGAACTATTAATTATAAGCACTGATGATGATACCTAGTTTGTGTAATGAAATGTCTGCAAGAAAACAACCAAGCTCAGACAGTACCAAGGACCCTCAGATGAACTATTAATTTAGCAAAATTTCCCCTTTCCACATCTGCTTGCTGAAGCCAGACCATAGCATACCAGAAGCCAAAAAAAAAAAAAAAAAAGGTATGGGGAAAGTGGTGTAAAGGTACAATCACCTTAAAGAAATTATGTGATATATTGTTTCTCCCACGAATACATCTTTTCTCCCCATTATCATTTCTAATTAGTTACACTAAAGTCTTAATAGAAGGAACACCGCCTCTTGAGGGCTAAACAAAAAGGTTGAATGAAATCCCAAAAGAAAGACGTGATAAACAACTTAGCACAAACATCTGCACAGGTAGTCATTAGGAGTCAATCTCCATCTTTTCTCCAGCAAACCCTGATAATACATGTTCTCCACAGGCAATGATGCTACTGTATCCTCACATTATTTCCCCATCTGCTTTGAAAATCTTGATAACAATATTTCCATAGACAATGATGTTACGGTATCTTATTATTTCTCCACGTGTTTTGAAAAGTAATTTTCAACTTCAATTATTTGTATTAAAGGAAGCCAGTTAATAAATACTTTTACCACAGCCTAATAATAGTAATAATCTCCAATGTTCTTTTCCATTCATTAGATATGATTACCTGGGACTAACTACCATCTTTTTTTTTTTAATTTTTTTAAAAAGATGGACACAACTTCTCATCTCCCAACATTCATTCCCATTGAAGCCAAAGGGAAAAGTTGTAAAACAAAAGAGCAGCATTTTGGCATTTCAAACATGATGTGCACTGAATTTTTCCCAGTGGCCGTTGATGTTTGGCTAATAGAATATCATTATGTCTCCTAAGTGGGAAGGCATTTGAAAGATTTGAATGAAATAAGCTTTAATGCTGTGCCTCCTCTCTAAAAGTTATTTGGCCCAACTGTTTTCATTGTTGCAGTTCTGTAAACTGAATTGATGTAGATATATGCTTAAATTATATTGCCCAATTAACTCATCTTCTTTTCAAACTTCTTATATTTCCCCAAGGTGCTCTGGATGGAAAAGGTCACATGAATCAATAGCTATGTGTACGTGTGCCTATTGACTCGGTAAGTGTCTTTTAAAATAGGTTCATTATCATTTAGAAATAATAAAGGGGATGGCTTGACCCTTATTTACTTCTTTTAGCATAGTACTCATCTGGACAACCAATAATATCCCCAACATTCTTGGAAATATCTGCAACAGGTGAAGATGATATGTTTCTGGGTCACATCATGTTTGATTATTGTGTGTCTTGTCTTTCAAAATTCCATTTTGACCTGCCAAAAAAAGACTGGGGCATTTGCCGTTCACTGACTGGCAATCATATTCCACAATCTCATATTAGAATATTTATAAGCCCTCCTATTTTATATAAAACTAGCCGTGTTCCCAAATGGACGCTCCCAATCTTTGAAGGTGAAAGTGAGTAGCCAGAAGATTTTGCTAATTTCCAAGAATGTAGTAGCTCATATAATTTTTGATGTTTCTCATGCCCAGGTAACACAACTATTCTATAAATTGTACTGGCTCCTAGTAGGTTTCCAGGTGTGATTCAAGGTTCTGGCTATCATTTGTAGCCCTCAGTGGCATAGGACCGAGCTAATTGTGGGAATGCTTTTCTCCCATTGTTTCTATTCAGCCCTCCAGAAACAGCAGAGAGGGCATGCTCTGGGTCTCTTCTATCAAATGATATAATCTTGTTGGAACCCAGAGTTGTGTCTTCTCAATGGTGGTACCTGCCCTATGGAATAACATCCTCCTGGAAATTTGGGTGGCCCCAACCCTATTAGCTTTTCACGAGGTACTGAAGACCTGCCTATTTCCACAGGTATTTTGGGTCAAGATGTTAGATGAGCTCTAACATTTGAGGGGAATCATTGTTTTATATTGGGGGGGGGTTGTACAATGGGCGTTGTATACTGTGATTTTCATTTTATTAATATTTGCACACCACTCAGAGTCATCTATGTGACATGGGCAATCATATAAATCATATTTTTAAAAAAGTTATTTGTAAGATCATGCATTGTCTTATATCCTTTTTATTCTCCAGCACGATGACTGAAGAATCCACCAATGGGTTATTTCAGTCCTCCTGCCCAATCAGACTAAGTTGTCAGAGTTGTCACGCCCATCCTTGCCTGGGACCTCCCAATTTCATCTTAGTCTTTCTCCCATGAGGACGTGATAACTTTGAGTCTCAAAGCTTACTCTTCAGGCAGGTTAGACTTTTAGAAACTATTCATTTTACCCATTGGTGGATCTTTTCACTGGAGGATTGGAGACTTCTAGTCTCTGATCATCTCCCTTGCAGGGAACTCTATCCCATTCCCTTAACGGGGAAAAAACTTCCCTTCCCCATTCTTCATTTGAACAATTTCCTGGGGGGGGGGGAGGAGATTCTCCTGCTCAGCAATCAGCTGAGCCCTTCTTCCCAACCTGTTTTCAGGGGTTTTTGTTGTCCCCAAAACACCTCCAGCCCTTTCCGAAGCCGTTTCATTTTCACGGCCGCCATTTTGAAGCCACTAGGCTGTCAGCCCCCTTCCAAAGGTTTTTACTTCAGGCGAGTGGACTGGCCTAAATTATTGACATTACAAGCAATACAAGGAGAAGAGGCCTAGTAGAGCCTTGCCTCTTAACAGCAGCCCTTTGACTAAGGAATCTCCGACTCTGCCGGAATACACCGATATGGCCATTGCGCCTATCAGCTTTTAGGCGCGATCCGGAGAGAGCCATTTTTCCTTCTTTCCTTCCACTTCAATTGTGCTTGGGGCAAGAATTCCTTGAGCGTCTTACTACACGATCGCAGGCTAGGTATACGGTCGTTTCAACCCCCCTCCCATTCTCCCCCCTCCCCTTACAAAAAACAAGAACGGCTGCCATTTTGTGACGCAGCAAGTATTCCTTTGGGAATATTCTACATAGGTTTTGCTGCCTCACAGTTACGGGCGCCATTTTGAGTGATCTTGCAGGCCTGCAACCCCACTGATAGGCCTCTGACATTCCACATTAGCGAGCTCGCCCATTGGAGCACAGCTACTGTACCTTAATTTCACCAATTACAACAACAACTTGAACTCACAACGAGTTGAGGATCCCTTTACTGCGATCTGTTGGCAACAAGCTCTTCAGGCCTTGGTCGCTTAGCACTCCTTCACCTCAGCTTCTGCCACTCTGCATCTAGTGGTTGCTTATCAGGACCTGACCATTGCCACTATTGTGAGACATGTGAGATTTCGTCACCAATTGGCTGCAAAGCTATTCACACGGACACATTAACTTTGCCCTTTGCCTTGGTGGTGAGCGCCTTGCTGCGCCCAACGTGTGTCCAGCTCGGCCAGTGGGCCGGACCACGCTGATCCACTGCAGTCAGTCTCTCCACGGGGGGGTAACTGACATCTCTTGCAGAGCGAGTTAGTTCCAGAGCCGCATCTGGAATGCTTCTCGATCAACCATGGCAAACATCACTGAGCCACAGGCTTCGGATGCAGACAAGCAACCCAGTCTCACAGCTCCCGGCCTAGAGGAGGCTAAGGGTAAGGCCAAAGCCAAATATGGCAAGAGGTCAAGCAAGGCTAGCAACAGACAGGCCAATCGCATGCACCGAGCCCTAGAGAAGCAATTCTCTCAGGCCCAACGCTTGTCTGAGGGGGAGGGGCACAAATCACCACTTCCTCCGATTGCAGCTCCTGAGATGGTCCAACAATTGCTCACTTCACCAGAGCTTGGTCGCCTGAGTGGGAGCTTCAGCAGGTCTCAACACAGACCATTGGTCAGGGAGGCACACCCCTCTTTGGAGAGGATCTCAAGCTATCAGACCCCTCCATGGCATGCACAGCAACCTTCACACCGACTGCACTGGGACTTCATCTCCCACAGGGACCTTCCTTTACCGACCAACTGCAGTCATTGATTTCACAGGCAGTTATTCAAGCCATGACCTCCTCGGATCACCAAAAATCCCCATTGGTGCCTACCACCTCATCACGACCTGCACTGATGGACTACACCGGGCCAGCTTCTCCATCCCATTATCCTGAATCTGACTCTTCCAGCGCTTCAGACTATGACGGGACTGCAGACCAGTGGTCGGACTGCGAGGAGCCTCCACAAGACTCCCAGCCCATGGCAGAGCTCTTCATTGCTTCGCTCTTTCCCTCCTTACTTCTCAGGGCATGTGCAGCAGGTAAGATCACTTCTGACCCGGCCCCCACTCCGGAAACTTCCACTGGCCAGGATATGAATCCCCTGTTCTCCAAACCGGTAATTCGGCATCAACAAATTCCCTGCCCCCCTTTATTCCTGAAGAATATTCAGGGACAATGGGAATCCCCGGCCGCACAACCATCCCAGGGGGAGCTGAATGTAAGATAGTAGACATGGCTCAAAACTTGACTGACCTATTGGAGGTACCCAAAGTGGATGAATCCATAGCTCCACTATTCTCGGCCTCCAGTCTTCCAGCAGATGTATCTGATGCCTTTAAGGCAGAGGATAAGAAATCTGAGATAGCATTTCGCAAAGCTCATCAAGCATCTGCGTGGGCTGCGAAGACGGCTACAGCCACTTCTTTTTTTGCTAGGATTTCCCTCACTTGGCTTAGACAACTTCAGGAGAGGATTCCCCTGGAGGAGGTCAGAGTCCACCAGGACCTGACCAATTCATAGTGACCTCGGAGTATATGGCGGATGTGTCCTTATACGCTGCCAAGCACTCGGCCCGAGCAATGGCTTCCAGTGTAGTCGTTTGGAGGCTGCTTTGGCTCAAAAATTGGGGGGCCGAGAACAAACACAAATGGCGCATGGCCACGGCTCCATTCAAGGGAGGTAGTTTATTTGGGGAGGCATTAGCACCATTCCTAGTGGACAATAAACAAACGCAGAAGGTTATTTCTCATTTGTCTAGAAGAGCAAACAGGCGTTTCCTTCCCTATGCCGCCACCAGTCCTTACGGACCATAGCAACAAGCATACTGTTCCCCTGTTCCTAGGGCAGACCGTCCAATCGACAGGACGAATTACTGGGACAGGTCCCGACACCAGACCCAGAACAAATCTTTCTTTCAAGGCAGAGGGGGTTGTCCCTTCCGTCGCTCCAGGTGACTCAGGAGGGACCCCTCCCATTGGCGACAGATTTACCCTTTTTATCTGCCAATGGGAAAACACAACCACAGACTCCTGGGTTCTGCGCACCATAAGAGAAGGTCTGTCCCTGGAGTTCAAATACATACCCATAAACCACTTTATCTCTTGTCCAGCCCTGAGAAACTCAACAAAAAGGGGTCTCATGGCAAACGCAATTTGGCATCTACTAAGCATCAAGGTCATAGAGGAGGTCCCAGCGGACCAGGTAGGACAAGGGTTCTACTCCATCTTATTCGTAGTCCCAAAGTCTTCAGGGGGATGGAGGGCAATCCTGGACCTCAAGGCCCTGAACCTCCATTTCCAGTATTGGAAGCTCAAGATGCAGACGCTCCATTCCATCTTGGGTGGCATCAGGCGAGGGGATTTCATGACCTCAGTCGATTTCACAGAGGCATATCTGCACATCCCATCATCGCCAATTCCTGCGGTTCTGTCATCTCAACCGCCACTTCCAATACAGAGCCCTACCATTCGGTCTCTCCTCTGCTCCCAGGGTCTTCACCAAGATCCTGGCGGTTCTGGCAGCATACTTAAGATTGGCCCCGGTACATGTCCAGTGCTACCTGGACGACATCCTGATACAATCAACCTCTGTCACGACCGCCCAGTCGGATCTGGCCCTCACGATCAGGACTCTTCAGGACCACGGGTTCTCCATAAATTTCAAAAAGAGCCAGACTGTCCCTCAACCCGCCTCTTATACCTGGGTGTGGTAAGAGACACGGACTCTTGAGACACGGACTCTTGTCACATGTTTCTGTCAGAGGACCATCAGAAAAGCATTCGAGACCTGGTCATCAGAGTCCGCAGGGACAGGGTAGTGACGCTGGCTATGCTTTCCCAGCTACTAGGGAAATTCATATCTTGCATAGCGATAGTACCTTGGGCCAGACTTCATGCTCGGACCCTCCAATGGTTCATGCTCCCGTACTAGAGACTACATATCAGCTCTTCCAACTGGTTGGTACAGGTCTCCAGTCAGGTGCTACGCTCTCTCAATTGGTGGACATCCTCAGCCATGCTCGAGGAGACTCTCTTCAAGGAGCCTCACTACATTCTTATGACCACGGACGCAAGTCTGTTTGGCTGAGTTGCACATCTCCAAACCCAGATGGCTCAGGGCCAGTGGTCACGTTCGGACCTGAGGCACAACATAAACTGGTTGGAGCTCAGGGCGATTCATCTGGCTCTCAAACACTTCCACAAGGTGATTGGCGGAAAACATGTGCTTGTCCTCACTGACAATGTAGCTGCAAAGGCCTACGTGAACCGGCAAGGGGGCACCCGTTCCACGTCCCTCATGTTGGAGGCTCAGACGTTGGGTTCCTGGGCAGAGAAGAACCTGCTTTCCATCAGGGCCGAGCATATCTCGGGAGAGGCGAACCGGCAGACAGACTTTCTCAGCAGGTCAGTTATGGACCATTTGGAGTGGCGCTTACACCCGGATCTCTTCAAGGAGATCACAGACAGGTTGGGCCATCTGATTGTGGACCTCTTTGCCTCACCGGAGAACACCCAGCTTCCTAGGTTCTTTTCACGTTTCCCCTCTCGGGGCGGAGGGGACAGACGCACTACACAGTCCATGGCCGCAAGGCCTATTGTATGCTTTCCCTCCTCTTCCTCTGATCCCAGCAACTATCAGGAAGGTCTTGGAGGAACAGGCAGAGTTAATATTCATTGCACCCCACTGGCCCAGATGGCCATGGTTTGTGGACCTAGTGAGCCTCTCCGCAACTTATCTGTGGCAGATTCCCAACAGTCGAATACGGTTAATGCAGGGGTCCCTGCAACATCCAGACCCCCAATGGCTCCAATTGGCCGCCTGGCATTTGAACGCCGCACCCTGACTCAGCAGTCATATTTGTCAGGTGTGATTGACATGACTCAGGCGGCCAAGAGACCAGCGACTAACCGCATCTACGATCACATTTGGTGGAATTTCTGTCACTGGTGTGACAGGAACAACCTGAGTCTCTCAACTGTGACCATCCCAAGGGTCTTAGAATATTTACTGGAGGGTGTTAATAAGGGCTTGTCATCCAACACCATTCGGAGGCAGGTAGCGACCCTTTCCACGGTACTGTCCTGGGACAGTTCTCAACCCTTCTCTCAGCATCCCATGCTCCGCTCCTTCCTCAAAGGAGTCACAAATAGCAGACCACCTGTGGTCCATAGGTATCCCTCCTGGGAGCTACAGGCCCTAACCGCCTCACCCTTTGAACCCATTAGAACCTGTTCCTTGAGATACTTGTCACTCAAGGTTTCCTTCCTGATTGCCATCATCTCCGCCAAGCGTATATCGGAGCTGGCCACTTTATCTATCAGGAAGGACCTGTGCATGTTTCACGAGGATAGGGTGGTGCTTAGGTTAGATCCTTCCTTTATCCCTAAGATTAACATGGTGTTTCACAGAGCACAGGAGGTTATCCTCCCAAATTTTTGTCCCCGTCCGTCACATGACCTGGAGCGCCAGTGGCACACATTGGATGTACGTAGAGCCCTGCGCTGTTACATCAAGCGCACGGTGGCATTTCGTAAATCAGAAGCCCTGTTTGTATCATTTCAACCCTCTTCCATGGGACAGAAGGTATTCGTCTCTACCATAGGCAGATGGATCAGGGCGTGCATAGCAGGAGCGTATGTGTCGCTTTCCCTGCCAGTTCCTAGTCATGTGATGGCACACTCCATCCGTAGCGCTGCTACATCTGCAGCGTGGGCAATATAGGCATCCATAGAGGATATTTGCAGGGCAGCGACATGGTCCTCGCCTTCCCCCTTCATTAGACATTACCAGTTAGACAAGTTCGCCTCAGCTGAGGCCTCTTTCGGTAGACGAATACTACAACAGGTAGTGACAGGACTAGAGACACAGACCCCAACTGACTCCCTCCCGTAGAGACTGTGGGGGCTTTGGTAAATCCCATTGGTGGATTCTTCAGTCATCATGCTGGAGAAGGAGTGTTGGCTTACCTGAACGCCTCTTCTCAGCATGATGATGAAGAATCCACGCCCGCCCCTATAGAGATCAGTTAGGTCAGTGTCAGGGTGTTGTTTTACCTTGTACTTCTTGGAGAGTCATCATGTCGAATTGTTGTCATTGGCTCTGCCGTCGATGAAACTGGGAGATCCCAGGCAAGGATAGGCATGACAACTCTGACAACTTAGTCTGATTGGGCAGGAGGACTGAAATAACTCATTGGTGGATTCTTCATCATCATGCTGAGAAGAGACATCCAGGTAAGCAAATGCTCCTTCTCCCTATTTCTTATTTTAACTAGAAAGAATGTGAGATCAGGTAGGACCATATAATTTATGAACATCATATTGCAGGCAATCTTAGAATGGGAAACACTTGTGGCTTTTTAGATGTTATTGGACTTCAACTCCTTGTCAATCCTGATTATTGTGATTCTAGTGAAAACAGAGTTAGCTCAAATTCTAGAGGACTACATATTCTCACCCTTGTATTAAACCATAGTTGACCTTATGTAGACATTCCAGAAGAGGAAGAAGGAAAGGATCCGTGTCCAGGTTTATCACTTGTCTGATCATGCTAAGTTAGTTATCCCAAATATGTTATCTCCCATAAGTGACTGATGCCAGATCCCATCATTTCTTGCTAGCATAGTTAATTGGGAGTGGATATCCAGAATTTATCAAGGACACTAAGTTGAAGGGAATGCTAAACTTTGGATCTGAATCAAGGCCATGACAGGATGTTTTCATCTGTAAGATAAAGAAGAAATGTTCTTCCCTTTGAAGAAAAAAGCTTCATAGTACCCTTGGCACATACCTTATTTTGATTACTAAAGCAATGATGCAAGCACCTCTTCTGCTTTCTTTACAGGAATGAATTATGTAACTAATAAGTGATTGCCCTTTTGAGTTAGCCAGTGAGGAGTTTATACAATCGTCAGATGGAGCATGGTGTCATTTGGGTGAAATGGATTTAAAATAATTACTCGTTACCTCATTAAATATAAAGATGGAGAGAAGTCCAATTTAAATAGCAGAATAGACCTGTGGATAAGGAATGCTGAATATTATTTGAAATATTTTGTCTAACAGATGTCATTTTTGTTATCTAAGCATAGCTGAGGAGAAAAACTATGTAGGTAGAAGATTTTTTTTTAATTTTCACAATACGTGCTCTGTTTCTCTTAGAAATCACTTTGCTCCCTTCCTTACTTTTTTTCTGTTTAAACAGAATTTCTGCTGTCACATCTAATTCTTTCCTAATATATCTGTCCTGTCCTGCCAGAGAGGTAAGCAAAGATGAAAGTTTGTGAATTTATGGATTACTTAAATAATTTATAGAAAACCTGGGTCAATTGGGATTGTGGAACCAAGCTATAAAACCTTAACAAGAATTCAATCCAAATATGTCTCTCTTTATATAGGTAGGCCTCAACTTACAACATTTGTTTAATATTTAATTTGTTTAGTGGCACTGAAAAAAATGACTTATAATTTACAACCATGGTGGCATCCCCACAGTCATATGATCAAAATTTGGGTGCTTGGCAACTGGCCTGTATTTAAGATGGTTGTGATGTCCCAGGGTCATGTGATCACTATTGTGACGTCCCCAGGGACTTCCAACAAGCAAAATCAATGGGAGAAGGACTTTTTAAAAAACCATGTTTCATTTAACAATTGCAGTGGTTTGCTTAACAATCATAGAAAAAAAGTCATAAATTGGTCACTTAACCACCTTGCTTAGCAACAATTCTGGTTCCAACTGTAGTCGTAAGTCAAGGACTACCTATATCCAGAAGAAATTAGTAACCTGGATTTTGCACTCTGCGGAAAATGGAAACCAAGTTACCAGGTGGCCCTGGAAATGTACACTTTACATTTTTCTTCTTTGCATTGATCTGTGTATTTATACAATAAAATTGACCTGTGTGTTTATACAGTACAGTGTTGCAGTCATCAGTAAAATGAAATTCCACATGTACACATTTCAAGATTTCATAACACTCTTTCATGGAAAGTTTAATTTCTATAGCTTGCCCTTTTCTTCTCTGAGTCCTTTAAACAAATAACTCAAACATCCCTGAAGTTTCAAAACTTTATACATTTTACCAAAATATAGAAATCTACCATGGCAATATCTCCTAATGCAGAGGTGTCAAACTCACAATGTCATGTGACATGTCGTGACTTTTTTTCCATTGCTGGCAATGGGATGGGCGTGGTTTCGCCATGACGCATCCAGCCTGTGGGCCGGCAGTTTGACACCCCTGTCCTAAAGTGATAGAAGGGAGTTCCTCTGGATAAATACATGCTTATTTAGTCATAATTCAAATTAGAGAAAGAGAGAATTGACTCTACATATTTCTGGACCTTTTGTCCTTTGGAAAATCTATGCTTCTGGAACCCTGTTCCTGTCTTTTCACAGTTAGTATAGCAACAAAAATTCTTCTCACAGTCAAAAATCCATACATATCGTTATCAACTACTAATTTTTGAGCTGGATAAAAATGGAGGGAAAAATCACTAGGCCAGCCTGAACTGGAAATAGGCCTAAAGAATTAGATTGATTTTAAAAAGTTAAAATAATGAAGTTACCATCTAGATGAAGCTCTATATTTGAAATCTCACTGTTGTTAAATAATCAAACATGATAAAAGGTCCAGAGCAGTGGAAGAAGGAAGCATTTTCACTTGTAATGCCCCCACCCTCTCCTTGTAGTAAATTCCTAGGACAAAGGAGAAAGCAAAGCTAAAGATGCCTGGAAACTACCAGGACTAAGCCTATATTTAAAGTTGAGCATTTAAAAGCTATGGACCATGTGATACATAAGATCTGATTGCAACCCATTAGTCCCAGAAACAAATAGAAACTGTTTTTGAAAAAAAAGAACTAGGACAATCTCGAATGTATGCAATGCACATGCCAAGAAAAAAATACAGCTTGCAGTTTTATTGCATATTAACTTAGATAAGTGCTAATCTCCATTTATAGGGCTATTGTAGAAAGAGGACAAAGATTTGAATAGTACAAAATAGACCAGGCCCAGTAGTATAGCATGTGCTTTGTATGAAAAAGATATTTGGTTAAACTCCTGATATCCTAAGCATCTGTCTCTTGCTTTAGTAATGGACAGATATGATGGCAGGCTGTTTACCTGTTAAATATGTGACATGTAGCACATCAATCACTGTCTCTCAAAAATTAAATCTCAGTGGGGTGATAGATGTGCTTGACTCTAAAATTGCTTGTGTGTCAGGTTAAGTTCCTTTCATAACCATCTATCCAAATAGCTCTTTTACAGCAACTATGTGCAAAATCATTTTTTATTCCGGATGCATCACATTGAAACCGCACCCACCGGATTGCCGGCAATGAAGAAAAAGTCATGATATGTCATGCAACATCACATGATGTCGTGAGTTTCACATGCCTGCCATAAAGCAATCAGTGCTCTCCTCCAGCTGAGTAACAGGAGAGCAAAAATGTTTTTCCGTCATTTTCTTATCCACTGAACAATTGCACATTTTGGAGCCATAAAAATCTCTCACTTCTACCACATACAAAAATAAAATAAATTATTAGCCACCTTCCCCTCCTCCTGAAGTTTTTAGTTCACCATGTATGCATTTGTTTGGCTGTTTGGGAAAAAAATGAGTTTTTCTCTGCAAAAAAATGTCATAAAGCAACCAGTGCTCTCCTCAAGCTGAGTAACAGGAGAACAAAAATATTTCCCCATCATTTTCTTATCCATTGCACAATTACAAATCCTGAAGCCATTAAAATTCCTCACTCCCACCATAGAAAAAAAGGAAAATAAATTGTAAGCCACCTCACTTGCCTTCTATGCATTTGTTTGGCTATTTGGAAAAAAAAGGAGTTTTTCTTCTATAAAAATGCTTTCCAACTGCATTGTCATGTTCCCTCCTACATTTAAAAGACCTCTGCAAGCAATAATGATGAAATGGTAATGTTAGCATTTGCAATCAGGGTCATTACCTCTAATCCTGACTGATGCCCATACAGTAGGTGGAGAAGCATTCTAATTCATATTTCCAGATAGACACCAGGAACTGGATCCTGAAATCTGGAGCCAGGTTGAGGCAAGGAAATTAACTACTGAAACACTTTTCAAAAGAACTAGCTGCTTGACATCTGTTTCAAATAATTTCTTGATTGGAATGGGGGAGGGGAAGAAATGCTGATGCTTACAGCTGATCCACAATTGATGCTAGAGCCAAAGGGGAAATACATACAGAATTCAAATGTTTATGTTTCTTCCTTGGATCAAGATCCCGAGGGTTGTTGTTGTTTTAATGAAAGAATAGGTATTTCTAAGCATGGTATCCTCTCAGTGTAGAACCACAATTCCATGTCTAACTGAGAGTGATGGGATTTGTAGACCCAGTGCAATTAAACAACACAAGGCTGGGAAAGTGTTGAATTCCATGCCTACTTCCTTTCTCTTCACTTTGGTATGGAGATGCTCAGATGCCCAGCTGTCAAAGTCTGTCTTGAAAAATATCAGGCATCAGTGAGACCTGTGAGTCTGCATCTTGAGTTTGACAGTAGAACTATTCCCTAACTCAGGGGTCTTCAAACTTGGCCCTTTTATGACTTGTGGACTTCAATTCCCAGAATTCCTCAGCCAGCATGCCTGGCTGAGGAATTCTGGGAGTTGAAGTCTACAAGTCATAAAAGAGCCAAGTTTGAAGACCCCTAACTGATAAGGAAGAAAGCACATTTATAATATTCTTTGGCATGGTGAAGTTGTATATTGTCTTTGACTAACCTTTGTTGCTCTGTGCTCTGTTCCAGGGCTGCTGCACCAGAAAGATGAATGTGGGCACAGCTCACAGCGAAGTGAACCCAAATACCCGAGTCATGAACAGCCGCGGCATCTGGCTCTCCTATGTCTTGGGAATTGGTCTCCTGCATGTGATTTTGCTCAGCATTCCTTTCTTCAGTGTCCCTGTTGTCTGGACTCTAACCAACCTCATTCACAACATGGTATGAAGGTGCTCTTTGACTTCACAAACAGTGCTTCTGCAACTGGCAGTGGAAGGAAGCAAAACTGGTTCTTTTCTATGCTCTCTAAGCAAAGGAATTGGGGAGCAACCACAACAATGGTTGCTGTAGTAAATTCGGGTGCAATTGTTGCAGAGCCCTTCTGCCAATGGGTATCTATCAGGAATCTATTTCCTGGATCTGAGTACTTCCTTGGAGATCTCATCATCCTCTATAGATTCCTGGGTCAACTTGAAAACTAGCCATACGTCTCAGCTAAACAGTTGCTGATCTGGGGCCTTTGGTATCATTCAATGTTCTCTATGTGGCAATACTAATTTAGGATAATGTGATGACAGGGGGTAATTATCTGGTCAAAAGGTCCATCACATTACCTGGGACAAGGATAGCAGTGGAATAAGCTGCATATTTGAAGCAGAATATTCACATATAAAGGTTTTTGTTTATTAAGTCAAAACCCAGTAAGGTGTCAGAGTGGCATTCACACTGCTTTCTGTCATGCTTAGCTTAAACTATTATTTCCCTTTACAGAGAAAAAAAACATTTTATTAGTTTGCAATATCAAGTTTGATGTGTTGGTGAATAATCAAGATTAATTCACATTTCCCAGGTTAGATACAGTAGAAAATAGTGGTTTAAAAGAGAATTAGGAAGCTTGGAGATTTGCAGCCCCATACTCTCTTGCCCTTGGTTGAGTTGGTTCAGAAGAATTAATTAATGGCTGCCTATCCCTGTTTTGGGAACTATAATCATGATGATAGATTCACTAAGCCCAGTGTAGAAAAGATGAATAGAGTTAGATTGGTAGAATGTTAATTTGTCCTACAGTGAAATATTAAGCCATGGGTGTGTATCAGATCTGACTGATATACAGATGTTCACACTACCAGCCCTCTTCCTGGATTTATGCACATTTTATGTTACAGGTAATCCTTGCTTAACAATTACAGGTGGGATTGGCAATTCCATCACTAAGTGATGTAGCTGTTAAGCATGATTATGACAGGCTTATGAGCTCACTTCTACCACGGTTGTTAAATGAATCATTCTGGATTGTTGAACGAATCATTATGTGACCACAACTTGCCAGTTTACTGCTCTTTTCTCTGTTGACTCTGCTTATCTGTGAAGTGTGCAAATCACAGGACCTTATGAGAGTTGTAAACTCTGTGAGTTGTGAAATGATGGAATGATTACATAATCATGGAAACATTATGATGATCTTGTGAGAATCCATCATAAAATTGTTTTTTCAGTGGTATTGTAACTTTGAATGTCTCTAAATGGTGCAATCATTAAGCAAGGATTACCTATATATATGAGTTGGAGGGAGAATCAACACCCAAAAAAATCTCTGTTATAAGAATAGGGGAAATAAGTATAAGTAAACCAAGCATCATATCCAAATGAACTGCATGGAGAACATAAGGTGAAATGTAATAGAAAAGAATACATTAAAACTATAACAATGATGACCAGTTTCAGGGAAGTGGCTTTTCCCCCTCTTTGGTGATATGATCACATAAGCCAGTCATTTAAGCTGATTCGTATCTCAGAGTAATGTCCCCTCAGTTCATCTTTTCTGCAGTGCCAAGTAATTACTTCAGCTGCAGACTGGGTGGCCAACCTCATGGACATACATACTGTGAGCCTGACCCAAAGAGAGCAATCAGTACTCCAACTGTTGGCCTCAGCTACTTGCCTGGAGTTATTACTTCATTATAGTAATATAATGACTGAGAATGACTAGAGTTCCTTTGCTCCAAACAGATTTCAGGTTTAATCATACAGTATGATGCTCAACTCAAAAAGTTAGTTTTTAATAACATAGGTTCACCCCTGTGGAGATTCTCAATCATCCAGGGTCATGATTATCCCAAAGGTGCTTTTTCAAGAGGTAACTGGACTTTCTTGTTTTTTCTTTGAAGACATTTTGCTTCTCATCCAAGAAGCTTCTTCAGCACTAATTAGATGATGAGGAATGGAAGGATTTATATTCCTTGCAGACAGTTGGTCATTTGCATATAAATCCTTCCATTCCCCTCCGTATTGGGGGCAAGAATATTGAAATAGTCTCTGGTTGTAGTTTGTATTATTTTACTTTTGTGGAATTGACTCTCAGCTGTTCATCTACCTGGCTAATCCTACTAGTCCATCATATAAGAATCTATTGCCAATTGGGCTTTCACCCCAGTTGGCTGTTGTTGAAGGTGAAAAACTTAACTTAGGCTCCCCTGTTTCCCCACTAAGTTGTCACATAATTTACAGTAGTTTTATTCAGTATTGAAATATATTTCAAGTACTCTTGAAATATAAAGTTGGCTACAAGGGGTGAATCCATCTATTATCCTACAACCCAAAGATTTATACCAAAATCTCCTACTCAGCAAAGGGCAGCTTTATTGCCAGAACATTTGCACCTGCTCAAGCATATATGATTGCTGCACACAGAAGGCAAAACATATTGCCATCTCTGCCTGGAAAGCAATACAAAAAAAATGGGGATGTATTACATGAATTTTGAAGTATATTTATAAGTAACAATAACAATAATAGAGTTGGAAGGGACCTCGAGGTCTTCTAGTCCAATCTCCTGCCCAGGCAGGAAAGCCTATACCATTTCAGCCAAATGGTTGTCCAGTCTTTTCTTAAAAACTTCCAGTGTTGAAGCATTCACAACCTCTGGATGCAGCTTGTTCCACTGATTAATTGTTCTAACTATAAGGAAATTTCTCCTTAGTTCTAGGTTGCTTCTCTCCTTGATTAGTTTCCATCCATTGCTTCTTGTCCTGCCCTCAGGCACTTTGGAGAATAGCTTGGCTCCCTCTTCTTTGTGGCAGCCCCTGAGATATTGGAACACTGCTATCATGTCACCCCTAGTCATTCTCTTCATTAAACTAGACATACCCAATTCCAGCAGCCATTCCTTATATGTTTTAGCCTCCATTCCCCTAATCATCTTTGTTAGTGTTCTCTGTACTCTTTCTAGAATCTCAGCATCTTTTTTATAGCGTGGTGACCAAAACTGGATGCAGTATTCCAAGTGTGGCCTTACCAAGACATTGTAAAGTGGTATTAATACTTCACGTGATCTTGATTCTATCCCTCTGTTAATGCAGCCTAGCACTGTGTTGGCCTTTTTGGCAGCTGCAGCACACTGCTGGCTCATATCTAAGTGATTGTCCACTAGAACTCTGAGATCCCTCTCACAGTTGCTACTATTGAGCAAGGTATCCCCTATACTATACCTGTGCATTTGGTTTTTCTTGGCTAAATATAGAACCTTACTTGTTTCATCATTGAATTTCATTTTGTTAGATAGTGAAAGTCTTGCAGCTTTTGAAATTTGTTTCATGGGGACCTAATTGGGACCCTCAACTCCGTAATTAAACAAAGTGGTCAGTAATTGAAACTGAGTGTGTTATGATCTTACTCCATTTTTCTTTAGTTTATAACCTGCAAAGATCATAAACATGAAGATTGATCATAAAGGTACTTTCTCATCATGATGAATGGCTGCTAAACAAGGCAGCCACTAAACGAAGACTACTTGTACTTAGTTATTAACAAAACTGACAACAGCAAACCCTGATAACACATTGTTGAAGAAACCTTACCATATCAGCTCAATTTATTTTGTTTAGCATATGGCAATATAATGTATTGTGTATACACACACACACATACACACTATATAATACATATATATTTACAATATAATGAGTACAAGTTCAATATAGTTTGTTAATCATCTGATTTTTAGGTTCTAGAACAGAGTTTTCAGATTTTTCTCAAGCTACAGAAGATATACTTTTAATTGATTGTCCTCCAGAGTCACTTGTTTGGGATGGGCAGCCATATAAATTGAATAAATAATTCAAATAACTAAATATTCCACACATGAACATCAGCCTAGGAGAGATGAGATGTTAATCATCTCAGTGGTAAGCTTTCATCATACCATTTTTCAGACTATTAAGTATCTCTGTCATTTTATCCTCTCAAATCTTTACAATTGGCAAACTTGGCCAACTATACCTTCTTAGTCTAATTAGTTTATTTTAATAAGGTATTGGTAAACAGAAAGCTCTTGAAATGTTAACTGTTGCTTATATGGGTGGTATTTAGCTTACATACATAACAGAATTTCTATTGCTAGGCAAGGCAGTTGTTAAGCATCTGCTTTTACAAGCTTTTATTAAATGAATCAAACAGTCGTTAAGCAAATCTAGCTTGCCCAATTACTTTGCTTGTCAGAAGCCAGCTGGGAAAGTTGCAGATGGCAATCACATGATCCCAAAATACGGCAACTATTGTAAATATATGCTGGTTACGAAGTGCCCAAATTTTGTTCATGTGACTGTGGAAAAACTGCTGCAGTCATAAATGCAAGGACTTACTTAAATTATTTTAAATTCAAATGGTTGTTAAATGAATGGATTCAAGGACCACCCATACTGTAGTACTGTCTAAGAAATAGCTGCAATTTTTAGCAGTGAAACAATCGCTTAAAAAAATCATAGCTTCTCATTATGATAGTAACTTAGAAACCTGAGATGAGATTAAGCCTATCCTATTTTCTAGTATTGTGCACTAATTCTTATTGAAACAGAAGTTTTCAATTGTACCCCAGCACCTTCCCTTATTGTGTCACTTTCACTGCAAGAATATTGTACTGTAGATCATTTTCACCTTTCTCATCACTTAAACTGCTATCTGAAAGAACATATGCAGCCAAGCAAGCTAAAAAATCCTAACTAACAAGCCTTTATTTTCTTACAGAGTATGTACATTTTCTTACACACTGTGAAAGGAACACCATTTGAGACTCCCGATCAGGGGAAGGCCCGGCTGCTCACTCACTGGGAACAGATGGACTATGGAGTGCAGTTCACAGCTTCTCGCAAGTTCTTGACTATCACACCAATTGTACTGTAAGTACCAAAGGGACTGTGGTTGGAAATCCTCTTCTATCGCTATTTTTCTTTTTTCTTAAACAAGTTTTATTGGTTTTTTCATTTTACAAACACGTGCTTAAGAATCAAGTGGTGGCAGGGCAATCAATTGTCCACAAACAAGATCATTTTCATAAAATTCAGATTAAATCATTTTTAAAAAATCATTTTAAAAACCCTCTCTTTTCCCTCTAATAACATATTATATTCAAATTAATATATTTCAATAGAACTAAGTCAATCATAACAATCCTCAATAACCTTTCATCTAAGTAGATGAACAAATCCAAATCCTGTGTTAAGCTTAACTATTTCAATTGCTATATTCCATATTTCTAATCTAAATGCATAATTAACACTTCAGGGGTCTCCCCATTGCCTTTTTCCTTAACATATTCAATAAACATTTATTAGTATCATTTCTTCTTTTATCTTATTCTTCTTCCATTACAAAATAGGTATCATTCCTAGTAAAAAAAATATTAATTAAAAACAAAAAAGAAAGAGAAAGAGAAAAAAAGAACAAAAAACAAAACCAAGAAAAAAGAAAAATACCTTTCTATTTCTATTATACTTTATAATCTATCAATCAATCCCTCAATATTTGTATCAAATTCCTTTAACCTCCTTCCCAACTTACTATATCCAAAACATATTGATACATAAACAAACATCTTATTATTAAATTCAAACCTTTAATTATTTTTTATTCAATCTAACATCTTATTTAACTGTCTTAAGCCATAAATCAGTCCATATCTAATTAGCCCTTTAAACCCATTACATAAAGCCTTAAATCGCACTCTTAAATCTTATTCTAGCTTTCTTTTTATGCCAGACAGCTTTCCATAACAATGCCTCTATATCAATGAACAAGTCACTTTTTATGCCTTGTGGTATCCTTTGGATCAAATAAAAACATCCCCTTTTCTGTTTTAGAGACCTAGCTTCTTTATAAGTAATCCCTTGTTGTTTTAAAGAGTCAAGACTCCACGTTTGAAACTGATGAATAGCAGGCTCAGTTATGTCCAACTTTGTAGGTAATAGTTGCTTATCCAAGCTATCATAGTTTTCAGTTCATTGAGCTTGTCTGTCCATTTCTGTTGGTATTAGAGTTGTAAGTGATTTAGTTACAGTCCTTTTTAGTTCCTCGGAGATCTCATCAGCATGCATATAAAGTAAAGTGGAATCTTCTTTACCTTTAGTTAATCCCATTTCTATTGTTTTTTGGTCTATAGAATGCTCAGCTAAAGTCTGAGGGTCAGTTTGTAAATTCAAAGCAGAATTTCTGTTTTTTATTTCCATAGTAAATTCTTTTATCTGCAAACATATTTCATCAGTAGCTTCATAAAGTTTTTCCAGGATAAGCTTATAGTCAAATTGAACATAGGATTGCTCCATTTCAAAAGTAATTAGAAACAGTCTGTATCATTTAGTAGAGGCTGTGTTCAAGGAACATTTAATCAGTATCCACCCCCACCAGTACAGCTGTTAAATTTCTTTGTATTTTCCTTTTATGATAATCTGAAGGTCAAAGTCAGTCTCACCATCAGAAAAGAGAGCCAGTTGCAATTTTAACTTTTTCCACAAGGTGTCCTCAGTAAAATGTAAAATCTTCTCCCAGAGACCAAAAATCTCATAAACAAGATCAGGAAAGACAGAAGAAAGGAGAATTCAGATCCAATAGTAGAGATTCAATATTTAAAAAAAAATTTCAAGACCCTAAAGTGAATTTAAAAAAAATAATAATAAAAATAAAGAAAAATCACTTTAAATTAATTCAGTCCATTCAAGCTTCTTTTTCCAAGACTCACAAACGCCATTTTCTTAGAGCAGGGAAATAATTTCAAAAGTGGTTTTTACAGGCACAAAAGAAAAAGGAGAACCAAGAGAGAGGAAAAAAAAGTCTCACCCGGCTCAGCCACAATGGTTCCTGTGCTTAGATGTTCTTCTGACTTCTGGTTACAGCGGCAAGGTGAACGGCCATTTTACTGGCCGGTCTTTCCACTGTCGGCCCAAAGGAGCAATCTCGGGCCGTGGAAGAAGCTGCCACTCTCTCACAGCCGACGAGGACCTCCTCAGCGGTAGCTGCCCCTCCAAGGCAGCTTTTTGATCCGATTAAGGGTCTACCAGCAGCGGAAACTCAGCTGGCGAGGAGAGCTGTCTCCTCGCAGAGCTGCGAGCGCCACGATCCGGAACCAGAAGTCTATCGCTATTTTTCAATTTCAGCATACAGGGAGTACTGCAATTTGCACTGAAATGGGGGAATGTAGGCATTGTTACATGGAAGACCATTGAGAACAAGATGATTTAAGTCATAGATCTCTTATAGTTTATGGGAGGTATAGAGCAGTCTGGAACTACATCTTCCAGCCTCCCTCTCTGTTGGCCTTGCTGATGAAACTTTTGCCAAGAGTTGTAGGTCAGCAGATGGGGGAGGGGGATATTACAAATTCCTAACTCCTGGCTCACAGCCTTAGTTTAAATCATCTAGCCTAAGAAAATAAGAGTCCTGCTGGATTAGATCAAGGCTTATCTATCCAGCAATCTGTTTTGTACATTGAAGCAATATATGTATTGCGTTCATGCTTATATGCTTAAATACATTTTATTTAATGAGCCATAGTTTGCTGGTTTGCACAAGACGCTAATGACAAAAATACCCACATGAAAGCATAGTGCGATATGGAAAACCAATTATTGCTTTTTGTATTGCCCAATCTGATGACAATTTGGAAACCAATGGCAAGTCATGAGGACATTGTCTCTTCCCTGAGTTCATCAACAGCATTTATCAACTTCTCTTCCTCAGGTTTATCTAGCTCTTTTTAATACCTGTCTCAAAAGTAGGCATCTTCATCCCATCTTGTGGTAGCCAATTTTGTACATTAGTTCTTTCCAAATGTTCAGAATCCCTATTTTCTTCTTGCCCCAATTTCTATCCTCAGATGACAATGAAAGATTGGGTTGCAAAACTGGAAGGGATCAGTGAAGCTATTACAAAACAAGCAGCAATTTTTTTGGCACACATTTTTGGCACACTTTGTTTTGCTGCTTTTCTTCAGTCCTTCTAGTAGAAAGGATTAGCCAGGAGCTACACAGAATCAATAACCATGTAGGATTGCTCTTTTTTCTACCAACTCTTTTAAAAGATCACAGTAGACAGGATAGGCCTGTAATTGCATATAACTCTGAGACATCATCTTTATTTGGGCTTTTTTTGGAGCACTTTATAATGCTTTGGCGTTCCTCTATCTTGGTTGGAATTTACAAAAATCATTGTAAATGATTGAAGTACAGGTAATCTTTATTTAATTAGCACAATTGGGATTGGCAATTTGGTCACTACAATCTTACTTCAGCTTTCCTTTATAGACCTGCAAAGATTGTAAATGTGAGGATTGGTCTGAAAATTATTTCTTCACCACCATCGTAATGCAAATGGTCACTATAGAAGGCAATCTCTAAACAAGGATTACCTTTAATAAATAGAGTCCTTATATCAGATTAGCACATTTATTAAAAAGAATAATGAAGTTTGATGAGCTGCAACTCATTTCATCTGATAAAAGCTCATCAAATCTTATACAATTTAATAAAACGTGTTAGTTGGAAAAGATGGCCCCAGACTCCTGGTTTGTTTGTTTTATTGTCACCATCTATTAGATTGCAGACCCAGGCATTTCTTTCTCTTTAGTATCATCCAGTTGTGTAGGAAAGAGACAAATGTTTTAAAGTATTTTAAGCACTATTGTAAAACTGAAACTCCTTTACTTTCTTTTTCAGTTATTTTTTTACCAGTTTCTACACAAAATATGACCGGGTACATTTCATCATCAACACCATCTCTTTGATGAGCGTCTTGATCCCCAAGTTGCCCCAGCTGCATGGTGTCCGTATCTTTGGAATCAACAAGTACTGAGTTCGGGAGGGGGGGAGGTCTTTTCTTTCCCCTCTCCCTTTTTCTGGTGAGCTGTGATAAACCAGAGTGAGAACCCCACTTTCTTTGCTCTGCTGCATCTTCAGGTTAGGATTGCAGGAGAGCTCTTCTTCTCAAGGGGCACATATTGCACAGGATTGCAAAAACCAGCAAAACATAACCAGCTTTGGGCTTGCAAAAAGACAAGAGGAAGCTGAAACGTATGATAACTAATCTTATTATTTCTTCTCAAGAAACTGAAAATAGATGCAGACAACACTGCTATGTAAAAGGTACTTATCATTTGTTCTCTGGTAGGAAAGTATTCTGTTCAGAAGGACAATAGAAGCCTGATTCAAGGCAACATTTATTTAAGATGATAAATGCACTTTAACATCAAACTGTCCCATTGGGGGAGTTTGACTTGCTCATTGAAGGGCTATGTCAGAAAAATGAAGCTACAGCCTATGAAAAGAATAGTCAGATTTCTCTCAATTGTTTATAAATACCTTTAATGATGTAAAGGCAGAATTGGGGTAGAAGGAAAGAGGCAGGAAGCAGATGAAATGCTTGCCCTTGGTTTTGCAGTGGTGCTGCAGTTTGAATCCCAGCTTCCCCACTGCACTCCTGGCCAGAGAATTATTGGCTGAATGATCAGCCTCTTGGAGCACAAATAGCTTACTGTGAAGTTACATGAGAGCAGAGATGAAGAAGACAAGGAATGTGGCTAGAAAAAACCACCAGGGCCTCATTTCCAATATCTTTCTCTTTGTCATAAATCCAACAGTAGTAGTTAAATTATTAAAATCTATTGTTGATTACTGCTTATTTCTGACAGTGCTGAAGCTCAGAAGCTAGTGTCTCTCATTACTCATTGTGATGTCTAGCAAGGTGATGGGTTTGTTTTCTTTGTACCTACCATCCATATAGTAGAACAGATTTTTCACAAATATATCATTATGTTAAAATAAAATTGATCATGTCTAGCAGCAACGGCGCATCTAGCACGATATAATCTTTACTTTTAAGGACTGCTTGCTATTAGCCTATTTCTTATCAACAGTGCCGGTTACTGTAAGAAAGGAAAATGGGTTTTTATTTGGTTAAGATTGTTAACCTATCATTTCTTCAAAAAGCTGCAAAAGGAAAAGGTTCATTTAATAATGCAGATTTCCTCAATTTACATACTTTCCAGATATGTTTCACATTGATTATACTAGTTGGACTGCTACATGAGTTGAATTTTCACACATCTTGAGGGCATAATCTGGGGAAAGGGCACTGCTACCTGGGTGTTTTCCTTCTGCAGCTTTTTATTAGGACACAAGAAGAAAGAGAAAAGACAACACTAGAAGCTTAATAGATTAAGACATGGGACGTCAACATTTAAAAAAAAAACTCAGGCTGCATTTGGGCACTGAAAATATTTTGGGTGGATGAATTTTGATGATCAATATCTTGGATATGAAGTTGCTTCTTATTATTAAGCATGCATTCTGTTAAGTAGAGTATAATTTAATTGCCCCCTCCCCTGCCAATGTGCATATAGTTAGTTAAGAAAGGAGATTGCAGAAAAAATTAACATGGCTAGAATATTTTTTTGGCGTTATTTGTTCAAGTTCCTAAAGATTGGAGCCTGACATCAGCTTCTATTGTTTTATTACTTAGCATACACATGGATGGTAGTGGAGTTAAATATAAAAATAAGCGGGAAAAACTTTTTTCAATTAGGTAATTAAACTCTTTTAACACTTCTCAGGAAACAGCAGCATATCTGAAACATTTCTTCTGTTCCAGAGAGTCTAAGTAAAATAGGTACTTCTTGTTAACAAATATTAACAGATTTTGTAATGAAACATATTCCAGAACGTAAAAGGACACTTAAATGATAATGTGGGAGTTATATGCACTATAATGTATGCAGCTTCAAAAATTATTCTACATGGATCTAAAAGGGAGGAAACTAGAAGTTAATAATGTGAATAGATAGTGATCACTTTGGGGTTTTCATCTTCCTATTTATAGTGACAATATTTTTTATCAAAGTTGAAGTGCTTAGTGCTTGAACCAATAAGCTAATCTAAAGTTGAGCCATAACCCAGTCTAACTCTATGTCCTTAAAGCTTCCTCTCCAGATATTAGATCAGTCATCAAGTACTAAAAGAAAGATAATTTCCTCTTGTTTGATTAAATGTAAAAAAAGTACACGATACATGGAAAATTCCTAATTCTCAAACCTGATCACAATGACCGGGTCCTGGATAAAGCTGCCCAATGCCAACCTCAAGCTCTGGCAATCACTTGTCTAGTGACTGGCAACTTTCTCCAACCCTTGGAGCCATCATGCAAGATGACATGACAGCTCAAATGCGCTTCCCAAGTCACGTGAAGTATAGCAGGATTTCAAGATCTTGTAAGATTTTTGAAGGTTTTTGGAAAGAGAGGAGAGACGCTCTTAGAATTTGGCAAGTGATTTATTGCTGATGGTTAATAAAGTATAACAATATTACTACTGATACTGACAATTATAAAGTGCTGACATTTAATGTTATTCATTATGGAATCATCTAGACAGGATGTTTCAGTTGTGGCAGATCTAGCTCAAGATTTACTATCTAAATCAGCCTTTTTGAACCCTCATTTTGGCTAAATGAGCTGAAGACTATCCAAATGCAGTGGTGAGGTTATTTCGTTAGGGAAATAATTAAAGCCTAGAGAAGAAAAATGGCTTTTCCTAATGTAATTTTTCTCTTAAGAGATGTGGCATTCCCAATTCAAATACATTTAGCAAAAAACTGTGGCAAATAACTCTGGGAGTATTCACCCAAATCCCAGCATAGTTGAGATTCTTCACTGCTATTCATTTCAGTATGTCCTATTTTTATGCCTGTGTAAGACTTCCTTCACAACTTGGTGCCTCCAAATGGGATTGAGCATCCTTAATTGCCATGATCCTCCACCCAGTGTGGCCTTTGGACTGTAAATCAGAAAACATCTGGAGGAGTTTGGATTGCAGAAAGATTGTCAAATACATCTTCAAAGCAAAATACCTTTAAGTATCCATAAAAAGAGAAGGGGCGTTGTCTTACCTGAATGCCTTTTCTCTGCATGATGATGGAGAATCCACGAGTGGGTTGTCTTAACCTTTCCTGCTCAGATGATACTAGAAAGTCTGGTTCCTGCTGGGCTAGAGTGTCCCAGTTTTCGACCAAGGCAAAGCAACCGACGATAGTCTGACATGTTGGTTCCTCCTATCCCTGACACAGGACCAGACGGCCCTTAATGGGTGAGTGTGGATCCTCCATCATCATGCTGAGAAAAGGCGTTCAGGTAAGACAATGCCCCTTCTCCAGCATGATGAGTGGAGAATCCACGAGTGGTACATACCAAAGCCACTCATGTCCCTACGGGGGGGAACTAGTCTGTGCTTGTGTCCCACTAGATGGAAATACCTGCTGCAACACAAAGCATCCAAAGAGGCAAACTTGTCCAACTTGTAATGCCTGATGAAGGAGGAAGGGGAGTACCAAGTTGCAGCCTTGCAGATTTCTTCAATGGATGCCTGTGTCGACCAGGCTGCTGATGTAGCCGCACTCCGGGTGGAATGGGCCGTGATGTGGCCGGGAACAGGCAAGGAATGCAATGTGTACGCACGGGCAATGCAAGCCTTTATCCATCTTCCTGTGATGAAAGAAGAGACCTTCCGGCCCATGGATGAGGGCTGGAAGGACACGAACAGGGCCTCGGACTTGCGGAAGGCCGAAGTCTGCTTGATATAGTGTCGCAGGGCCCTGCGCACATCCAGCTTATGCTACTGCTGTGGATTGGGACAAAAATTGGGCAGTACTACCTCCTGAGTCCTATGAAACCAGGTATTCACCTTGGGGATGAAGGACAAGTCTAAACGAAGGACCACCCTGTCCGCATGGAAGATGCATAGGTCACCCCTGACGGACAGGGCAGCCAACTCAGAAATGCGTCTTGCTGACGTGACTGCAATCAGGAAGGCTACTTTCAGTGAAAGGAGTCGTAAAGAGCAAGACCTGATGGGTTCAAATGGCGGTGAAAGTAGAGCCTGTAGAACCCGTGACAGGTCCCAAGAAGGGTAGCGGCGTATTGTCGGTGGCTTGACGTTAGTCGCCCCCTTGAGGAAGGAGCTTACCACTGGGTTCTGGGCCAAAGGAACAGAATTGTCACATGTGAGCACCATGGATAATGCCACTACCTGTCTACGGATAGTGCTAAGAGTTAACCCCTTATCCAGACCTTCCAACAAATAATCCAAAATATTTGGGATAGTTACTGAGAGAGGTTGGAGGTGATGTTTAGTGCACCATAGGCAAAACTTCTTCCATGTCACATCATAAATCCTATTTGTAGAGGGACATCTGGAAGCCTGAACCATAGAGATCACCGTCAACGAATAGGATTGCCTGGTTAGGTTCCGCCGCTCAAGTGCCAGGCGGCCAACTGGAGCCACTGGGGATCCGGGTGTTGAAGGGCCCCCTGGCTGAGGGAGATACAATCTGGAAGAATCCTCCATGGTGGTGAAATGGACAGGTCCACAAGGTCAGCAAACCATGGACGTCTCGGCCAATGTGGGACAACAAATATGATTGTCATGGTTCCGAAAAGAAGCAGCTTTTCAAAGAACTTTGACATCAAGCCAAAAACCACAAACTTTTAAATCCATTTAGGGGTCCCTTACCCCAGTCATTATCCCTAAGCTAACAGGGATAGTTTGGCTTAACTTTGTTAGTGCCAAAGCTATGCAGAAAATAAAGGATTCTTTAAGGTGAATAAGCCTCAAAGTTCTTTGAAAAGCTGCTTCTTTTCGGAACCATGACAATGATCTCTGCCCGTTCCTGAAGTATCTTGCGGATGGTAGCTGGAATCGGGAAGGGGAGGAAAGGCGTACAGTAACCCCCCTGGGCCACCAGCTGCAGAGGGCGTCCATTCCCTCTGCCCCTGGGGATGGGAACCTGGAGAAGAACCTTGGGAGTTGGTTGGAGAGGCAAACAGGTCCAACTGTGGCTGACCGAATCTGTCCGAGATCTCCCTGAACAGAGCAGGGTCCAGGCGCCACTTGGAGTGGTCCACGGTAGATCTGCTCAGGGATCTGCCTGTTGGTTTGCCTCCCCCAAAATGTGCTCTGCCTTCAGAGAGCAGAGGTGGACCTTTGCCCAGGAGTTCAAATGGCGGGCCTCGCTCATGAGGGACTTGGATCAGGTCCCTCCCTGTCTGTTTACGTGTGCCTTTGCTGCCACAGCGGTGAGGATCAGAACGTGTTGTCCCGCCACCCTGTTGGTGAAGTGGCGTAAGGCCAGATGTATGGCCCTGAGCTCCAGCCAGTTTATACTGTGTCTTAATCCGAGTGGGACCCCGACCCTGAGCTAATTGTGATTGGAGGTGAACCCCCCAGCCTAATAAGCTTGCATCTGTGGTCAAGGTGAGCCTGACTGGCTCCTTGAAGAGGAATCCCTTGGCAATCGCCGGGCAGGTCCACCACTGGAGGGAACATAATGTCTGGCGTGGAACCCTTACTCTCCTGTTGGAAGAGCTCATGTTCAACTTCTGAAAGGGAAGAAGGAACCATTGCAACTCTCTGGAGTGTAACCTGGCTCATGGAACGATTCCCATCTTCCCCAGCAACTGTGACAGCACGACTAGAGGAACCACCCTCTCCATTCAAACCCGGTGTATTAAGATCCAGATGCTGTCCCGACATTCCGGGGAAAGAAAAACTTTGCAGAGCTTCAAGTCTATGACTGCCTCCAGGTGAAGGAGACAAGTTGAAGGGACCATGTGGCTCTTTTGGAAGTTCACAGAGAATCCGTGAACCTGAAGAGTCCTGATGATGAGTACCAGGTCCGACTGGGCTGACCGGAAGGAATGGGACTGGATGAGGATATCATCCAGATAACATTGGACATGCACCAGAATCATTCTCAGGTAGGCAGCTAATACCACTAAGATCTTTGTGAACACCCGTGGGGCCGAAGACAGGCCAAACAGGAGTGCTCTGTACTGAAAATGCCGGTGTGCGTGGCAAAATTGGAGGAATTTGCGGTACTCGGGGAGGATTGGAGCATGCAAGTAAGCCTCCGTCAAGTCTATGGATAACAGGAAATCTCCCCTCCTGACGCTGGCCAGGTTAGACTTGAGAGTCTGCATTTTGAACCACTTGTAGGCCAAGTGGTAATTTAGTCCTTTCAGGTCCAATATTGCCCTCCAATCCCCTGAGGCCTTCGGGACCACGAACAGAATGGAGTAAAACCCCTTTCCCCTCTGTTCCGTGGGTACTGGTTCTATGGCCTCTATCTGTAGTAGATGGGTAATGGCCATGGACATGAGCCTTGCTTTGGAAGTGTTTCTCGTGTTGGGGCATGCTAGGAAACATTCTGGAGGTCTGGTCGGGCACTTCCCATAGTGGCTGAATTCTAAGAATACACCAATGATTCTTTATCCATGCGAGCAGAAAGAGATGCCTATCACACACAGAGCGATATAGTTTCTATCTTTTGTACTATAATAGTTACCTTCAAAGAGTTAATAGTTACTCAGTGTAGTCATTAGGTTGTTCTAGTTCTTATCTCTTTACTTTTAATGCAATTTAAAATTTTATTCTATTTTATCTCTTTCCTTTAAAAACTGAATGACTGATTCAGGACTACTGGTCTTATGAACCTAATAAAATTAAATAATACAATAGGAGCAAATCCTCACTCCTGTACCACATTGTTAAAATTAAAAGCTTCAGTTTACGCTAATACCTTAGAGTTTTGCTATTATTAGGCATGAGATATATTGTGAATGCTGTCTTATCACTGGAATAATGTAAGATCCTCTTACTATTTAGTAATAAGTTTCTCTATTGCAGAATGGGATCAATTTCTAATCACATGTCTGTATGAAGAACTACTCTATAGAATTTGTACTTAACCCCCTCAGATAGATAGAATTATAGAACAATTGAACCAGACCCTAAATAATATGTTAAAAAAATATGCAGCAGAAGATCCTAAGTATTGAGACATGTGATTGCCTTATCTATTATTTGCATATAGGGAAATTCTGCAAGACTCCTCTGGTTTCAATCCCTTTGAACTCCTACATGATGGATGACTCCGAGGAATCTTAGATACTGTACATAACAAAAAACTGGACAAAGAGAGTGGAACGTTCTAAGTATATTGTGGGATATACTTTGATCCAAAGGGAGAAATTGACAAAGGTTCTGGATGAGACTACAAATTTTCCATCCCTAGCTAAAGAAATTTCAATCAGCATTCAGGCTCATTGGCTACTGACTGAGCCCGAAAGACTTCCCACTGACCATCACCTTAGGAATGAAGAGAGGCTAACATTGTTTCAGGCAAGAATCAGGATGCACTTCTTCCATTGCTGTATTATGTTTATATTGCTTCCCTGCTTTAGATTGCCCAGCTAAAGCTATTGTTTGTTGGGGTGGGCCAAAAATATTTTGCCGTCTAAGATAAATGACAGGATGACAAGACTGCCTCCACCCAGATTCCATGTAGAAACAGGATTAGCATTTGAATCCTATGTGGCAATGAGGATTAAGAGGTCATTTTGACATCCTGGCAAATTACTTTATGGTAAAGTAAAGCTTCAGGACAGTTCATATGACACACACACAGCTATGTTTTCTAACTGCAAAAAGAAAACAGAAGGGATGGAGTTTAGAATTTCCACTGATACCAGATAAAGATTGACAGACTGATTTGGGCAGTCCTGCTATACATTACTGCATACATAAAAGTTTGAAGAACCATGTAGCACTTCTAGAGATCTAGAAATAGAAGGGGGGTGGGGAACCCAGCTGGATGCTTTCTCCAGCTTAGTTAATACATTTGCAATAGTACAGTACTAAGTTCTCGAACAGTTTGATATCTACTCAATGTGAGGGAATATAGGCTTCCTTTTAGCTTCAGACTATGTACTTCACAAGAGTATAAAACAATACAAAAAAATAATCTATTTTTAAGGTATAAGCATTTTAGGAAGGCAAAGGTAGCTGAGGCTATCACAAACAGAAATTTATGAAATGTGTATGGATTATTCTTTAATTATAGTGAAATAACGTATTGCATTGATTTGCCATTATCTGAAATTCAATTTTTAGAATGACCATATGAATGGTATTTTAAATTAGTTTTATCAGTTCCACATTGAACCTCTTTGCAATGAACATAGTATTATAGCTATATTTTTCCTTTCTTTCCTATCCTATTCCAGCCTACCTTACACTACC
The DNA here is from genome assembly GCF_016545835.1 of Crotalus tigris. NCBI lineage: Eukaryota > Metazoa > Chordata > Lepidosauria > Squamata > Viperidae > Crotalus > Crotalus tigris. The sequence continues at coordinate 7,561,715 of NW_024097358.1, read as the reverse complement.
CTATCCTATCCTTTCATTTCTAGATTTGACCTTAATTTTTTGTGTAGTGAAGAAATCCTTCGTCTGGAAAACTTTCTAAGACAAAGTGTGAATATTATTTTTATGAGTCCTTTCTACAGTATTTCTAGACCAACTAATAAAACAAAAAACAGTATTCATGCAATATCCTGTCTGTGGTACTGTAATTTATGGTTGTATATGAATGTAGCAATAATATTGTTTTAGCCAATGGTCTTTGCAAATTTCTAGGAATATGAGAAGTTTAAGAAATTCAAATCCAAACAAAAAGAATAATCTGAAAATGAAAACATAAAGTAGCAAAATATGGTGACCAAATTCATGTTAATGAATTTGTCAGATCAAAACATAGCACTTCTTAACCAACCTTGGCTGACTTTAAAAAGATAAGCAAGGTCAGCCTAGTTAGTATTTGTATGGGAGGTATTTAGTAAATATCAGGATTGTAAAATAGATTGGATTTTTTTTTTTGAAAAAAGAACAGGAGCTCAGTTCTATAAAGCAGTGATACTACACTTGATCTCAGCCAAAAGACTAAGAAAAACCTTCAAGAGCAAAATATCTAACTATGGGCCTGACACAGGACCAAAGAATAACTCTAACCAGAATAAGATTTAAGCAAGAATCTAAGCAAGCTTCAATTCTGTGGTAAAAATGGGCAATTTCATCAAATACCTCATCCAGAGAGGATGTATTATAAACCTTATGTGACACACAACAAACAGAATATCACTCATCTCTTCTGTAATTGTCAACCATATGCCAGCCAGAATGTGGTTTTTTAAAGTCACTAATTGATAAGAGAGCCTATTGGGATCCCATTAATAAGCTATCTTACTTCCTCCAACACATGGACAGAAAGAGAGACAAACAAGTATATATCTAAAGCCACTTGTCTGAGAGTTTCCTATTTGGATCAGATTGGAGTCAGTTGCCAAAGGGAATGATATTAATTGACTATTTTGTTAATATTTTTAATGCTGCAATATGCTGCATTATTTTATTTTATGTTATATAACCTTTAGACTAATCAGTCAACACTAAACTAAACCAAACCATAAAGTAATGAAGAAAATTCCATGGATATTTTGATGTGTATTTATCACAAGTCAAACTTTATTAAAGAAGCCACTCCTTATCGTCTATGGAAAGTACAGCTTTTCAAGCAGCCAAGAGAGAAATCACAAGAAGTGACTACTGTGAGTAAATCACAATAACATTTATATCAACAGTACTTCTAATTTAATAGTTTTGTTTTGTTTTTTTAAACAAATTTTATTGGTTTTTTGATTCTTAAGAGAAAGTGCTCGAGACACACTGTAGTACTGGGGTAATCAAAAATCCAAAGACAAAACATATATAAATAACTCAATCAGTACATCAAGTATTCTCTCTCTATTTCCCTCAAATAGCTTAATATATTTAAAATAATCTATTTCTGACTTAAATTTCTATTAATCCTAAACCTGTTTTAGAGCTTTATACAATTACAATACCATAATCAAATTTAACTTTAAATAACCACATTTCCAGTTCAGGTATTCCTTCCAAATATATCCTAATTCCTTAATTTTATCATAAATCTTATTTTTTTACTTTTTGTCTTCCACTAATATCTCCCAGTTAAAATAAAAGATTGATCTATCCTATACATATCTAATTCATCAAGCAATCAATTTCTTTAAACAAAGTAATATCAACCTTAAATCCTTTAAGTCCTTTAGACAAAGTACTAATTTCATCCAATTAATTATCAAACCTAATAATCTCCATATTATCAAACAAACACATCTTATTAAAATAACATCAATTAATTATTAGTTCAATCCCAATCTCAAACATCTCTTCAATTTTCTTCATTCCATTACATGATAATTTTCATACAAATAAACCTATTATTCCAAAAAATACATTATTTAATATATATATTCTAATATTCACTCATTTTTCTTACTTCTAACTCAAAAGCTTAGCCCTTAAATCAGTGGTTCTCAACCTTTTTAATGCCGTGACCCCCAACCGGTCGTAAGTTGAGGACTACTCAACTCGTGCAGCACCATTTGCAGAATGGGACTTTTGGCGGGCTCAGCAGGGCAGAGACAGTCTGGACAATTCCTATTGGCTTTTGAAAGCCAATAGAATTAGACTCTATTCAAGAGAGTCTATTCTATTGGCTTTCAAAATCCAATAGAATAAAAGGGAGTAGCACAGCTAAGGAAAAGGGGGAAAAATGGCGGACTGTGTTGTTTGGCGACCCCCGTGAAATGGTCGTTCGACCCTAAATGGGGTCCCGACCCACAGGTTGAGAACCACTGCCTTAAATCAATCCATAGGTCTAAAATGCCTTAAATCCAGTATATATAGTTTTAAGTTTCTCTTTTCAGTCTTATTCTAGGTTTCTTTTTATGCCAAGCAGGTTTCCACAACAAAGCTTCTCTTTCAGCTGATAGGTCTCTCTTTGTTACTTGTAGTACCATGTGAGACAGTAAGAAGCCTCCTGTCTTCTGCATTGGACCTCTATTTCTCTTATCTTTGAAGCCTCGTTGCTTTAAAGGTTCAAATCTCAGTCTTTGCTTTTTCTGATCCTCAGGAGTATAGATAAAATGCTTATAAAGTAAAATAAGTTCCTCTGTATTCTCATTGAAGTCATCTTTTAATATATATTGGTTTGTAAAATAGTCAAATGTAGTCTGAGAGTCAATTTTAAGATTTGAAGGAGAGTTTCTGGCTCTTGGATCTGTGGAAATCTCTTCCATTGTAACAAATTCCTCTTTAATCTCCCTTAGTTCCTCTTCTGGTATGTTTTGGTTTGTAGAATAATCAGATGTGATCTGAAAGTCAATTTGAGAGTTTGAGGTAGAGTTGGCTCTTCGTTCTGTAGTAATCCTTTTCCTTATGGCACATATTTCTTCAGTAGCCTCATAAATCTTTTCCAGCATAAGCTTGCAATTTAGCTGAGAATGAAATATCTCCATTTTGAAAGTAATTTAAAAAATCCTTTTTATTCTTTTTAGTAAAAACTGTAGTTAAGCAGTGCCCACCCCCTCAGTTCCCACAGCTGCATCAGCTTATCTTTGCCAGAAATAGTTTGAAGGTCAGGTCCTTCTCTCCAAAGAATGATCACAGTTGTAATATTAAGTTTTCACCACTAGATGTCCTCAGTAAATAAAAAAAACTTTTCCAGACACCATTGTTTTCCTTTTTTCTATCTTTTAAAGGAAAACATAGAAAAAGGAATAGTCTTCCAAAATAAAATAATACAATTTGAAAAAGTGTTTTTTTCTGTATCCCAAACGGAATGAAAATAAAATGTAATCTTTAAAATTTTTCTCAGCGCCTTTCTTCCCACACATACAGAAGCTGCTTTTTCAGACAGGGAAGTAATACCAAACACGCTTTTACAGGCAATAAAAAAAACCAATTAGAACAAAGAGAGGGGCATAGAAGGTCTCACCTGGATCCCCCACTGTGGGTCTAAAACACTTAGTTGTTATTGTGACTTCAGCTGGTGCAGCAGAGTAATCGGCCATCTTGCAGGACGATCGTTGCTCCATCGGCCCTAAGGAAATAGCTGGAGCCACGGGAGAAGCTGCCACTCTCCTGCAGTCACAAGCAAGCCTCCTCCACGGTGTTCGCCCTTCCAGGGTGACTTTCGACCCACTAAGGGGTCTACCAACAAAGAAAACCCGGTCAGGCTGGAGACAAGTCCCCAGATACGACCGGCGTCACCGCGTACCGGAACCGGAAGTCTGATTTAATAGTTTTCTAAAATGCAGTTCAAATAAAGTTAATTAAAATGGCACTAAGAAATGTTTGTTCTATGTTAGATCTGTATAAGCTACAGAAGAGTAATGAATCATGAGTCCAATAGGACCCCAACATTATGCACCAACTCAGTCTGGGAAAGTGACACCTATCCAGAGTCAAAGATGAAAAAATCATATGGGTTTGGCGGGCCATAATCCCATATAGCCACTCCATCTTGCAGGGTTCAGTCAAAGCTGGTTCTTTCCCATCCAGACCCTTACAGCATCCAGGCACACCACATCACTATCCCTGCCATCACATCACTTGTCTGGCTTGGGATGGAGATACTGTACATAACTGCATACCTTTGCCATTGATATGAAATTCTAAACTGATCAGTTGCAGAGGGTTATTGAAACTAGCCTTACAACCTCAGCCCCACAATAAATGTGGACTAGGGCTGTAGATCACTGTTTCTCAATCCAGGTCATTGTAAGATGCATACACATCAACTCTCAGAATTTCTTAGCATAAAAGACTAATATTTCCTCCACTCTACAGTTTGGATAACTAATCACTATATACAGGTTCTTACTTATAAACTGTGTTGATAATTATGCGTGTGAAATAAATTCATAGTTTTATATGCTGAAATAGCAAAAAGTGTTGAGGGCCTGGGCTTCTCTTGAAGATGCAGAGAGAAACTATAAATCAATTTTCTGCAACCTTCTATATCAGGCATATCAAATTCACAACATCACGTGACCTCGCGTGATGTTATCGGGACTTTTTCCCGATAACGGCGATGGGGTGGGCGCAGTTTCAGCATGACGCATCCATCCCGCAGGCTGGCAGTTTGACGTGACTGTTCTCTATTCTCTATGTGTTAGACTATGGGAATTAGGCTGGATTTCTACACTGCTGTAAGGCACAATTTATTTCAAACACGTTTTGTTGAAAAAACTATTATGATCTAGTTCTCATAGAAAACTAATCCATAAACCATGGTTCAGTTATTGCAGACTAAAACCAAGTTTGTTAACACACTGAAGTTGGTAGCTAGGTATTTTGGATATAGTAATTTCATTGTACTCTCTTTTTTCTGCCCTGTCTTCGTGGGTCAGATTTAAATCAGCCTGAGCTATTTCAGTTTTAAGGTAATGTTTTCCAGCAGAATCCTCTGGCAAATGCAGTGTGCTTCATCAACTATTCTGTCAGCAGGCGGAAGTTATTCCTGAGGGATTGTGGCAGGGCAGCACCCATTGACCACTGAGGTAGGCACTTCTTTCCCCTAGAGTGTAAACTATCCAAACTTTACATCTAAACAGATAGTCCTTCGCTCTTGGGTCTCTGCATGGCCCAATCACTTTTATGTACTCTCTGTGCAGAAGACTGACTTATGAAAGAACAGAAATCAAGGAAATGCAATATAAATAATAGGATTGTGATAAAAGAATTCTAAGCTAATAGCATGGAAGTGAATTTGTAGGTTTAATTATGAATGATAGGGCTAAAATGTATGAAGTATAAATTGGCGTCATCTAAAGTATAAATTGGCATCATCTAAACAGTTGTGAATTCACATGAAATTAGAAATTCATACTATGTGGATGTTATGCTTTGGTAATAATTAAAAAAACTAGGATGTATTTTGGAGAAAAATATTTTAAATAAAAGTGATCCATCCATTCAGAATAATTTTCTCCTGGATCACTTATATTGGCAAAGGAGGAGTATGATTATAATACTGGCATTTATTTACCAGGGGTTATTGCCTACCAGTGAAAGTACTTTATTGTTTCCTTAAAGATGACAACAATCTCTTTTACAACTAAGTAATTTAGAAAAAAAGAGTAACTAGAAGTCACATTTTGCATGCCACGAATTGGTTAGAAAAATAAACAATTATCCTTATCATTTTTTGTGCTTCAGTTTTTCAGTCACTCCAAAGTGGTGGTGAATGCGGCCAGAACTGTAACCCCAAAACTAAGGAACATGTAAATATGCTTGTAGAAAAAATATTGTGGATGGGAACTGAAATATAATCTAATGAAAACAGTTCATTTTCATAAGTTTTCATTGGTGGAATCCTGTTCCAAATAACTTTCTGTAGGAAATAAAGTACATAACACCATTATTTTGCAGGCATTTATATATTCAGCATTTTCATAGTCTTACATTCACATGTTTATATCCAATATGATATGGTATGGGGTTCTCTCCACCCTTCCTCATTTTTTAATTATGCTTTGTTTTTCTGGGGATCCAAAGACAGAGGCCTAATCTGAAAATACCCATAAATTAGAATGATAGAATAGAATAGAATAGAATAGAATAGAATAGAATAGAATAGAATAGAATAGAATAGAATAGAATAGAATAAGAGCAGAGCAGAGCCTTGGAGATCTTCTAGTCCAGCCCCCCGCTCGAGCAGGAGAACCTATAACCTATACCATTTCAGACAAGTGACTGTCTAGTCTCTTTTTAAAAACCTCCAGTGATAGAGCACCCACAATTTCTGAAGGTAAGCCATTCCACCGGTTAATTGTCCTCAATGCTAGGAAGTTTCTCCTTAATTCCAGGTTGCTTCTCTCTTTGATCAGTTTCCAACCATTGTTTCTTGACTTGCCCTCTGGAGAATAGCTTGACTCCCTCTTCTTTGTGGCAGCCCCTCAAATACTGGAATACTGATATCATGTGGCCCATGTTTCTTCTTTTCTTTAGACTCGCCAAACCCAAGTCCTGCAGAAGATCTTCATATGTTTTAGTCTCCAGGCCTTTGATCATTTTAGCTGCTCTTCTCTGAACTTTTTCCAAGGTCTCAACATCTTTTTTGTAGTATGGTAACCAAAATTGATTGCAGTATTGAAAAATGAAGTGTGATCATTGTTTCAATAAGATCTTTTCATACATGGTATAAAACTCATTGTTTAATATCTTGAATATACATTCTTTAAGTCTATACATTTATAACTAAAGTGCTTTCTGAAAACAAAAATATGAAACTATTTGCTTCCTGTTGCATGAGTATATTTATGAAAATGCAATTGCAAAATATTTTTTTATACTGCTACAATATTTTTTTTGTGTTGTGTTAGCTAATAACAATCCGATTGTGGAAGTTTTTTTCCTTCTCAGTATTAGTTGGGAATGTTTGAAAAAGTGCATAGCAAGAAAAAAAGTATTTGCAGACTACCATCCAATTTCTTGAAGCTTGAGGCTTACAGTGATCTCTGAAATTTCTTTACATCTGCAATTCATGCCCATTGCCCCATTTTGCACATTTTATCCTCACCTTCTGCAGACTGAAGGCACATTCAACATGGAGATCCTGGAGCTCGCATTACAACTTCATCCATTGCTCAATTTAAAGCAGCCACTAGCTGAGCACTGAGCAGCCAATCAGCACTCATTCTCTTTGCTTTAGGCTCGACAATTACTGAATTCACCATGAATTTGTCTATATGGACTTGTATTTATAGGTAGTCCTTACCATGGCAATAGGGTCTGGAATTTCTTTCACTAAGTGATGCAGTTATAATGCACAATGTGACATGACTGCATAGCTTAGCAATGGCAATCCCAGCATTCCCCATTGCCATTGTTAAGTGACGACCCCACAGCTTCCTGTCAGCTTCCAAAAAGCAAAGTCAGTGGGGAAATTGCAAGTCTTAGGCAGCTCGTAAACAGGCTGGCAGACAGATATGTGGCTGCTGCTGGGTGGGAGTATGTATACAAGGGTGCAGGGGGTAGCCATCAAGGTGGGTAGCTGCACCACTGAGGTAACTTTGAGGATACAGATAAACCTCAAAGTGGCCTCAACAACTCTCTAAATAAAAGAATGCAAATGACCAGCTGTCTGCAAGAATTCCCCACCATCCAGTCAGAGCTGAAGAAGCTTCTTGGATGAGAAGTGAAACATCTTCAAAGAAAAACAAGAAAGTCCAGTTGTCTGTTGAAAAAGCACCTTTGGGTTCACAAGGGCTGTTAACCTCTTAGCCATAATTACTAAGCTCCATCATCTTTACTAATCATTTCTATATTGTAGGTATTGCAGTGTCTTTCCAGGACTGAGCATATAAAAGTCATGCTCCTGATACATGTAAAAGTAAAATATTTTTCAAGTCCTTTATCCATAAACCCTAACAGAAAAAGTTTCTGGTCTGAATTGTATTTTAATTTCCAAGATTTCAAAGTCTTGAGAAGTTTGAAGTTTCAAGTTTATACTTCATTCCCCATATTTCTAAAGATCCAGGTTCAACAAAAAATTACTTTTTGCATGAATGTGCATTGTTTCCATGTCTTGTGTTCATCTGATTCCATTTCTGGAACTTGAGACCATAGGTTAATCAGAGATACTCTATATAAAAGCATTTGTGTCCAAACAGCTCACTAATGCTTTGGCTAAGCTCCATCCCCAGTGACAATTTACAGGAATCAGATGTCATGTAACACTTGCTGGGCATCCCAGGATCAAGGGCATAATAGAAGAAGTGACAATGATATGGTTCTAGCTGACATGACACCTGAAAGAGCAGTGGTGGACACTGTGCAGGACACACTGCTATGACACTTTCCCCAATTCTGTCAGCATCACCAATAATATTTTCAAATATTTATGCCACATTAGTGTTCTTCTGGATGCATACAGAAATTTTGCTTTTCTCTAGGCTGTTGGATTGGATCATCTGGTTCAAGAGTTGTCAAGTTCTGAATTGAGATACATCTCTCAACCTTTGAAGTGATTTTCCCAGGATTATATTTTCGTAGTGCTGCTCATGAAGGCAGCATTTTCAATGCTTATTATTTATTTACCATATGGCATACAATCTCAGGGAAATCTATACATGCTAGACCAGGGCTTTTCAACCAGTGGTATTGGTACCGCCTGTGGTACATTGGCACTTGGCAGGTGGTACGCGACCATCCTAGAAAAGTGGTAGTGGGGGAGGGAAATGAGCTGAACCGGTGGCAGCACCGCACAAGCCTGAGCGAGAGATGGCTGGAGCTGCAGGGCTGTCAGGGCTCAGCGGAAGCGCCAGGATCAGTGCCGCTTTCCAGCTGATCGGCACTTCTTCAGGACTGTCAGGACTCAGTGGAAACATCAGGATCAGGGACAGGCTCCAGCTGGAGCTCGGCACTAATCCTGGTGCTTCTGGTGAGCCCAGAAGAAGCACCGATCAGCTGGAATGTTGCAGCATCTCCAGGGTCTTGTGATTTACATTCAGATGCTTGGCAACTGATTCATATTTATGATGGTCACAGTGTCCCAGGGTCATGTGAAGTGACCAAAACCTGCTGCAACCATCCAGCAGATGGGAGGGAATAAAAACCAAACACCCCCCATCCCACCCCCACTGCCAATCCTCAACAGAAATGCTCACAACAATGAAAACCTCGGACAGGAGGAAGAGCGCAGCCGGGCAGGCGTCTTGCTCGGCTGTGGCTTGGGGGACACTTTTTTCAGTGCTACTGTAACTTTGAACAGTCACTAAGTGAACTGTTGCAAGTCGAGGACTACCTGTACTTCATCACTTTTTTCCTTTTTTTTCTTTTTTTTGTCATCAAGTTTTTGACACCTTGCTAGGCGACTGGTGGTATTCGGATGTTGCCATATCCTAAAAGTGGTACAATGGGTGAAAAGGTTGAAAAATCCTGTGCTAGACACACAATACATGCTAGACACACAATGCAGTCCTGACAGCCTAGATTGCTAGTTCATTCTGTTTGGTGCTTGCGCATCTACCTTTGGTAGAGCAGAGGAGGAGAACTAGTTTTATCCCAATTAACTAACAGCACTCAGGTTGCTGGCTCTTTGGGGCTCCTCCAATTGATCTCACCTCACTCGCCTTGTGTTGCAATGCCTCACGACTGACCAAGTCCAATGCTGGCTTCCATTCTTAGCACACATGAAAGCAATTAGGTTTTCCCTATTAAAGTGGTACCTAATTATCTACTCACAGTATCGAACTGGTGGACAGGAGCTAGGGATCAAGTGATGGGAGCTCATTTTGTCTCACTGAGCCAGACTCAAACCACTGGAGTGCAGACCATTTCTGGCTGGTAGTTCCAGCATCATTAAGCCACAGTGACACTGCATCCCTTTTTCCAATGCTGAAACTTGCTAGCCATGGTAGAATGTGAATTTAAAAAAGGACTATCCATTAGAATTACACTTAATAATAACGATGAATATGGCTAGCAAAGGGAAGATTTTTTTCCCCTAAAATCTCCTCTTATTCAGGGCCATTTTTCTCCTCTTGAGAATTGGTATAACTTAGTGTTATGACGATCTCTTAATGAGGGATCACATTGTCCATCAGAAAAAATTAATGACTAAATTAGACTTAGATCAGGGACACTATTATGAAGTTATTTCTTTATTAGTTTAACCTATTCAATTTTAAAGGATTACAGAAAGGAATCACCAAAAATATGACTTTGGTTAGGCTCAACTAACTACATTATGGAGGAACTGCACTCAACTATAAATATGTTGTCACTCACTTTTCAAATGCAGAATTTTGTTGAAACTCCTAAGGAAAAGCAATTTCTTGAACATTTCAATAAAAATCTGATACTCTTAATAGAGAAAGAGAGCGAGGGAGAGGAAGGAAGAGAGAGAAAGATTTATCATCATCTCAAAGAATGCCTAGAAACATCCCTGCCATAAATTTGGATAAAACACTGAGAAGTAAAGGAAGTGTTCCCATACATTATGAAATCTATGCAGTTATTCTATATTCTGTGTAAATCCAACACTAAAGTATTTATATGCAAGAATCCTCCTCTGATCCTTTCATAGTAATCAAGTCAAGAGAGAGATGCAGTCAATGCACATGAGTATAGGATTTTAATTACATACTCTTTTTTAAAAAGTGCAATTTTTTTTGTTTAAGTCCTGTTCCACAAATCTTGGATTTACAGCTGTGACACAGCTATTGTCTCCGGCATACACTTCTTTTTCTAATTTTATAATTATTCTGGCCAAATATTTCTCACAGTTGTGAGATGGGACACATATAAAAGGCTTGCATAGTTTTAAACCCCAAAGAATCTCTAAAACTTCCCCAGAACCGAGGAGGGGGGAAAGGAAACTTCTTGACCCCAGCCACCACAATCTTTCCACTATCAGGAAATAAGTTTGGCTCTGTCTACTCAAAGAGTGTTTGTCCCTGTTGTAAACAATATACCTTATAATGTTATTTTGTTTCATGAACCAAAATGGAACAGTTGCTTCAAACAAATTCCATAACCTTTAATGGAATAGCTTTAGGTGTATAAATGAGTCCCAAAATATGATTTCATGAACAGTATTATAAGCAGCAAAAGCCCTATTATGCCATTTATGTCCTGATGAAGAAAAAGACCTTTATTATAGTATAGCAATTTTTTTTCACAATTTAGACTGAATATAACTATTATAGTAAAAACATGTCTGTTGGTGGAAATGTGGTAGAAATAACCACAACTGTTCTAAGTGAGAATCTGTTTCATTTCCTGGCAATTGCCTATCAAAAAGCATGGTATAATAATAATATAAAGGAAAATCCAGGCTCCATATCAGTAACTGACATCCCAAGCCAAATACTAAGCTGTAAACCAAGGTTAGTACCTTTGCCTGGCAAGCCAATCTGAGACACAATAAAAAAAGTGCACCATTTCATTTCATTTCATTTCTAATTGCTATGGCTGCCGTTCCCTCAAGTTTGCAATAGTTGCATTTAATCACAACATAAACATTCCCAGCAAACTCTCTTTTCTGCTGTCTTTCCATGAAATTGTCTTTTCTAATCCCAATCTTGCTCTGGTTATTTTTTTCCCTCTTGGTTGTACACTGTCCAAAATCTTACAACTGGAGCAACTTGTAAAGGCTGTAGATACATACATAAAATGAAAGACAAAGAGGTTTCTTTTACTTACAAAGTACTCTTGAAAATGCTGTTTTTCCCTACTACATTACATTTGGACATTAGTTCCTGCCATTTTATCAGGAAAGAACTTGGCAAAAGCTTGAAGCCTGCTGAAAGTTTGGTACTTGAGATAATATATAAAAATGACAGCCACCCAGATTGAGACCACACAGTAAATTTAAGACTTCAGATAAAAAGGGTTACGTGCTGAGAGCAAAACGGTAGTAAGGAAGAAATATTCACCTTCTATGCAAAGTTATTCTCCTCATTCTATTATTTTAAATCTATGTTTTTCAATCTTAGCAGATGTGTAGACTTCAACTCCCAGAGTATTTGAACATTCTTTAAATGTGTTCCTTTGGATCTTTGAATCATCGCAGGGCGGGGCGGGGGATTTGGAAATCGCTCTCTGCCCTATGATTTACTGCTCTTCCGGCCACAGCATTAAAAAACGAACAAAAAATAGTGCACATCTCCTACAGCTGTCTCTGCATGACAGTGAAAAGGGGAAAGTCCGCCGATGCAATATTTTCGATTTTCCAGCGATGGAATTTCTCAATTTAAAAAATGGCATTACCAATGGATGGAAGGAACAACTCCTTCTCTAACAATTCCCGCCCTTCCCCGAGCAAATCACTCCCATCACCAGCCGCCCCGTCTCTTGATCAATGTAACAAGCAGCTACTCAAAAGTAAGCTTGTTAATTTCAGCGAACCTTACTTCCACGTAAGCGTAAGGTAGAACAACGCGACATTTTCTAAGACCAAAAAGAAATGTAAGATTTAATTGTCGGCTTCCTTAAAAGAAGAATAAGAAAGTAAAATAAAACCATTCTGATGCAAGTAGAATTTAGAGGAAGCTCCCCAATTTCCCTGCATATTTAGCTTCTGCATTTTTATAGGCCAAAGACTGAGTTTCGCTAGAGATCTCTTTTACAGCTGTACGGAGCGCCGTTTAAACATAGGCAAAGGTAAGAAAAATTAAGATTTTTTTTTTACTTGAAGTTTGCTGGGTGGCGGACAGTTGAATATTATTCTTCCAATTAAGCAAACTTCCCAGGGACGGGAACGAAGCGGGGTTATTTTATTGCAGAAGTTGTAAATACAGTGTCATGCATTTTTTAAACTAACTCAACCCGAAAAAGATGACGCAAAATAAAATGTGGAACTAAAGATAGTAACTAATGTTTGTAAATTGCTAATTGGATAAATTGCTCCAAATCAGGTAAAAGTGATTTTTCTTTGGGTAAAGACACACAAACCCATTAACCAATCTCAACGGACATTTTGCGAAGTGATTTTGGGCAATGAAGGAAAATAGGAAGTACCGATGTGTACAATATTAAATTATTAATCTTTTTTAAAAAACTTTTTTAAAGTATCAGCTATGACAAGGGATGTAAAACATTAAGACTTCATGTTGTAAATGTGGTAGATGATGGTGATTTGACACAAAAATCCACTTTCCCCAGTCAGGGAGCCTAAAATTAAACATATGTTGCTGTTGTTTTGATCCAATCCCTAAAGCTACTGGAGGCTCTGATATTTCCAATTCAGACCAAAGCAATCATTATGAAGTCTGAAACAATCATCCAGTTACTCTCTCCATCTGCACTTTAACATACTTTTTATAATCAGTAACACATCTTAAACTTCATAGCAGTGTTTCTCAACCTTGGCAACTTTAAGATGGATCAGATGGGCTGGCTGAATATTGACTGTGGAACTCTGGACTGGTTGAATGTTGGCTGTAAAATTCTGAGTTGAAGTCCACCCATCTCAAAGTTGCCATGGTTGAGAAACACTGCTTTATAGCATGATTCAATGAGAAAAATCAAAAAAGAGAATGAATCAGACTTGCCTGCGTAAATACTTATTAGAATAGAGACATTTTTTCCCCACAGGGAATTCCAGAGACTTCCAAGTTAAAGACATTTTATTCAACTGCTATTGCTAACATTCCCATTTTAGTTTAGGGATATTTAGAGGAAGGGACTAGAAGTGTGGCCACCCTACCTGATCTGGTAGAATAGGAAAGGTGGTCCCAAAGATAGCTAAGCCTTCTGGTCATATGGGGCTTTAAAGGTGATTATCAGCACCTTGAATTGCACTTGGGGGGAAAAATGAAAGCCAGTGCAGTTTGCACAAGAGGTGTTACATGGACAAACCTAATGCCCCTCATTACTGTGTACACTGCTATATTATGAATCAGTGGCAGTTTCTGGTAGTCTTCAAGGATAGCCCTATGTAGAATAATCCAGACCGGAGGTGACCAAGGCATGATTGACTCTGAGCAAGACCTCAGTGAGGCTGGCTATTATAGTCAGAGCTCTTTTGCATGATAGTCATAAGGCATGTCAGACACAATTTTATTTTTCACTGCGGTTGTAAAGCGAAAGCCATGGCTGTTAAGGGAACCCCTTATTCACTGGAGGGGAGGTTTGCCAGAAACTGGAAGTAAATGTTGATTTTTGGCAGAAATATCATAAATCGTGATTACATGACCATGGGATGCTGCAAATGGCAGTAAATGCAGGCCAGTTGCCAAGTGCTTGAAATCTGGTCACATTACCTGGGAGGAGGACTGATATCAGAAACTGAATTGTCCCTTTTCCAGGGTCTGTCATAACACTGAATGGTTGCTAAGGATTGGTATTAAGTAGAGAGGTACTTCCATATCCTTAGTTTGTCTTTTTAACTGAATCTCTGATTAACTTATGATGCAAGTCCTTGATTTGTTAATATCAGACTCTAACATTTCAGAAGTTATAGAACTATATTATCCAACAAGATGCAGCAAGATGCAATTCAGTGGTGAAAAAAATAAAGTCCTGCACTTAGGCAGGAAAAATCAAATGCAAAGGTATAGAATAGGCAGTACCTGACTCAACAGTAGTAACTGTGAAAAGGATTAGGTGTCTTAGTGGACCATCACTTAAGTATGAGCCAGCAGAGTCACTATCATTACAGTGAAATATCATGAGAAGTGATAGTATAGCATTTTATTGACTAGTGAGGCCACACTTAGAATGCTGCATCCAGTTCTGATCACCATAATACAAAAAAGAAAAGGAAAGAAGGAAGGGAAGGAAGGAAGAAAAGGAAGGAAGGAAGGAAGGAAGGAAGGAAGGAAGGAAGGAAGGAAAAAGAAAGAAAAGGAAGGAAGGAAGGAAGGCAGAAAGAAAGAAAGAAACCCTAGAAAGAGTACAGTGAAGAGTAACAAAGATTGTAAAGGGTCTGGAAGCTAAACTGTATGATGAACAATCAAGGGAACTAGGTATTTCTAGTCTACTGAAAAGAAGGACTAAGGGTGACGTGATAGTTGTCTTCAGCACTTGAGGGGCTGCACTGAGAAGATGGGGTTTGACTTATTCCTGAAAACACCTGAGGACAGGACAAGAGGCAACGGGTGCAAGCTGGGTAAAAGAGATCCACCTGGAACTAAAGAAAAATTTCCTGTAAGAATAATTAACTTGCCTTCCAAAGTTGTGGCTGCTCCATTGCTGGAGGTTTTTGAGAAAAGATTGGGCAGCCATTTGCTTTGGGTAGGGGGTTGGACTATAAGACCTCCAAAGTCCCTTTCCTGATTATATTATTCAGGAAAAACTTTACTGAACTTCCAAACAGCACAAACAGTGGTGAGTTGCACTGGTGGTTGTTATCCAACAGTACCTGAAGACCTATATATTCTCCAAATAATGCTACCATCCACTAATGGGAAAAACTAATATTGTACCAGATTACCTCAAAGCCATACAAAATAGGCAAATAGCAATATATGTTTTAAGCCCAGAAAGTGATAAGGTAACATGAGAAAAGAATTCTTCAACTCATAGGCTGGATTCAATATTAATTAAATCATAATATGTTTGGGTTAGGGTGGGTTGGTGAGAACCCAACCAACTGTAATTTGTTCATTATTAAACCATGGTTTAGCATGATGTATGGACTCAGTTATGATTTTGTTTCTTTCCTCATTCCTTCTCTTAGACTAAATTGCTTCTTCAGATATGTCATTTTATAATGCAACTAAATCTTTGACAAAAATGATAGACTCACAAGGAGATTGGGTTCCTGTACCCAGCTTGATAGACCATAACAATTTTAGGCCCCTTTGCCTGCTTCAAAAGAAGATGAAGACATCATGGTGGCAAAGCTGCTCTTATCACAAAACTGAATATCAATTATATCATATGCTGTTACCAGGAAATGACACTTCAAGTTTAGGTAATCTTCAAGAATCTGTCTCATTCATATATTACTTATGGGATTATCTGTCTGTTGCATTTTGAGAAAAGTACAAAAAAATGAAAAGTACATTTTTAACACTAACATTTGTATCACCTGCACTCAAGTATGTACTCAAATTGTGTGAACAATTTTGTCTGAGATTTCCAGAGGCTGAAGGATAAGAGAGTCCTTGAGCTCATGTTTATGAAAATTAGAATAAACAGCAAAGTTGAAAAAATAGATTATTCAAAATCCATTTATGCTATCTAAAACAGATTCAGCAAATATTTTTAGCCTAAGGACTACATATAGAATTAATGATCTACTGAAGCTCTGTAAGGTATGGTTGAGGCTGCAAGTTTGGGACTCATTTTTTCCCCACTGTCATTTAAGGACCAAAACTGATGCTTTCAGTTTGGAGAAAGTAGCTAAGGATTACTTCTGAAAATGCTTAATTTGACTCTGCTAATTTATCACACACTCACCCAAAACAAACAAACAAAAGAACCCAATTTCTCTATCTCCCACCTACACACTGGACCATCCTATTGTTCACTCAATGGCACACAAACAGCACTCAACAACAGCACTGAGGCTAGGCCTGTAGGCCTGGGTCTCAACCTCAGTCCTAGTGTTACCTCTGCCATTCAAAAGGGCTGACTCATACTGTTTCTCAAGGTGCAAGTGCTTTAGGGAATGGGATGGTTGCCCCTGCAATCCAGTGGCCCGCAGGATCTGCTCCATGTACAAAACGTAAGGTGATGTCCTCTTTCTGTTAACAGGCACCTGTGAACTACCCTAGGCTGCTTTGTTCACAGGAGGCCTTCATTCTTAAAGTGGCTTTGGACAATGCTCTTCTGCAGTCTCTGCAACCTCTGAAAACTACATAAAAGCATATCCCATTTTCATACAGTTTCCAGAAGTTCTAGAGGCCATGAAAGAGCATGGCCCTCTCACAATTACTGGAGGGTCTGGCCACACAAGAGCACACCCCATTACCATGCAGCCTCTAGAACTTCTGAAAATTATATAAGAACAGGCCATGTTTTTGAGAATAATTATTGGTGTTGATGAATGCTGGAGTAAATACCAGAGTGCCACCCATAATAATGTCATAGTGTATCATACGTCATAGGTTCATCATCTCTGGTCTAGATGATGCCCATGAATGGCAGGGTGTCAATAGGCATCTCCATTTGTATTATCTTTCCTGATTTATTGTTAGATTGTTTGTTTTGTAACTAGCCTGTCCAATATGGAAAACATTCTATCAGTAGAATGATAGTAGGATTATCTCCATGATAATCCTATGGCCCAACCCAAGCATTCAAAATTCCAAGTATGTTCACCAGCCAAAAAATTGTGAACCCCTGGTCTTGATGTATCTCTGTGTCAGGCGCAAGCAATCAGAAGTATTCATGAATAGTCACAAACAGAAATAGTCATCTATTACAAGAATCTCACCAGATTAGTTATATTCCCTTGGGAACAGTCACATAAGGCTTCAGGGATTCTGGGGAAGATCAGGTCTGTGCTGCTTTCTGCAGTGCAAGGATTCTAAGATCAGCCCCCTCTTAACATCTCCCTCAATCCAGCTGGAGATTCTACCACAATCTCTAGACTACATACTTCGGTTTTCAGAGAGAATGGTTTCTGTGTAAACAGGATCATAATCTGTAACATATCATGATATTCAGAGCAGATACAGAGTGATCACTAATAGCTTGAACAATGTTTGAATCCAATTGAATCCAATCAGACATGGTATAGATGCATTATAAAACTTATGCACTGGAAATCAGGAAAAAAAAGAGATAATTTTGATCTGTAATCTTTTTCTGGTTACCTAAAAGCTGTTTAATATTTTCCTCAAGGCCATATCCATACTCTTTTACACCACCTTAGAATCATTTCCCATCCTGAGTGCAAAGAAACCATTTGGCAAGGTACCATGGGAGCTAACTTCAGGCATATTCCCATCAATGTCCATGGATAGTGTTGACTGATCATAGAGATGTGACTTATGAGGAAATTTCAGATAAAACTTGTGTATAAGATATGGGCCATATGGACTTTTGCTCTCCCAAATTCAGGGCAGCTCTTCCAATGAATCAGATATCCAAAACATCTCCTGCATCTAGAATCCAGATATCAATCCTCATATTCTTCTTTTCTATGTACAAGGAAGTGGAGGAATACATTTAGAGCCTAAGGGACAAGACCAAAGTCCTCACAGCAATCTTGTGTGGAGGGTTGTCACTTATCATGAGTAATGCATGCCTTAAGCATGAGAAAAGGCATAGAAATACAGTCAAAATAATCCACTTGATAACCCTAGAGAGAAAAGAGACAGATAACCAGAACCAAGCTGTGGTCTCACTTTTGGTGTAAAGGAGTATAAGCAATGCCACTATTTACAGTACACAGTGTTAATATCTATAATTAGAGTAAATTAAAGTCCCGTGAGAAGAAAAGAATATATAGGTGCCTAGAAACCCATAGTAAGCTTATTCCATATTATTATCAATGTTACATACCTGTTACAAAGGTCACAGTTGGATTACCTTCTTTATCATTCCAGTGGAAGATGGAATATACTCCAAGAGTTCTTGGAGTATATAATCTATAGCCTTGCATAGTTCAGATCTCTTTTGCAATTTTTCAGCCAGGGGCCCAGTGCATGCCAATAAGATACTTTATTGCATTTATATTCAAATATTTTGATTTCTTATGTAAGTAGGCATTTTCCCCACTAAATGTCCCCACTACATTTCCCATTGACTTATAATCATTCATTTAATGACTGTTGGAAGTTCAACAACAATGAAAAAAGTGACTCACAATTGGCCTTTCACTTACAATCATTGCAGCTTCCCCACAGTCAAGTGATCAAAATTCCAGTGTTTGGCAACCAGCATGTATTTACGACAGTTGCAGCATCCTAGGATCATGTGATTGTCATTGGTGAACTTCCCAAGGGGCTTCTAACAAGCAAAATCAATGGGGGATTCCAGATTCACTTAACAGCATGGCAAAAAAGGTAGTAAAATGCAACTCATTTAACTGCCTTGCTTAGAAACAGACATTCTTTCCAACTATGATCATAATTTGAAGTCTTACCTGTACCTGTCAATCTCTTGCCTATATGCTTCTGTGCTACAGTTACATGTGGCTATTGCTAAGTAATGATTCTTTTAACAGTTGGACGTCTGCAGAAAATACAAGGCACAAGAAATAATAGATGAAGGAGTTCTGGAGTGCGAAATTCAAGAATGGTAGCCACAGGTTGCCCAAAAAGAAGAAATGTCTATGGAGGAATGTACTGTATTTATTTTTACTGTAGAAGCAAATTTTATAAGTGGCAATACATGTAGTCCTTGACTTACAACTGTAATTGAGCTCATAATTAGAGTTGTAAGCCATGAAAATCATAGTCCATCACATGATCATTTTTATAGCAATCCTTAAGTGAACCCTACAGTCATTAAATGAACCCATTGTTCACTATGGGGTGTTTTTTGTCTAGAAACTAGAAGTAAATATTAGTTTCCAGAAAAAAAAATGTAAATTTGTAAATCATGTGACCAGGTGGCACTGCAAATGGTCATAAAAGCATGCTGGTTGCCAAGCACCCAAAATGCAGCCTCATGATGTGGAAAAGGCAACATTCTGAAACATAATTTGTATCCAAAGTTGTCTATGGTTTATTGTAACATGGTTTTCTATATTAAAAAATGATCTAGAAAAAATAGAAGTCTCCTGAGAAGGCCATTGCAAAGAATAAAAGACTGTTATCTTGGCAAATGAATTCACTACCATAAAAACAGTTCTGCAAAGGGGAAAGATCACTAATTAAAACTTAAAACTAAAATAAAATTACATAATTCCAAAGAAAAAGGTAGAGGCTGAAATAAACTAGCAGTCTTTCTAGAAACAGTCTTGACTTGGTGACAAGTATCACAAGATGAAACATAGCCCTTGATATCTACTATCAGAAGTTGCAAAATACTCCGTGTGTCTCAACAGTTCTTGGTAAAAGTAGAGTTGCAATGTTTTTACTCTTAAGCATAGGGGAACATATAAGTAGTTGATATGGAACTATCTATTATTCACAGCAACGATGAAGCAAGTTCTAGAGCACACCCTCACCTTTCAAAGGCACTTTTCAAGAAATGTCAAGAGATTTAAACTGAAAATATATCAACTTGCAAATAGAAGTATTTCCTACTTTCTGGAACTCTTAGTATGAACTGTAGTTAATTAGATAATGCTGATTTAGAATCAGTTTGATTCAATGTCAACAGAATCATTTGCTGCCAGAATTGCTGTTCTCTCATTAAAATAGTTGTCTGCTGCTCTATTTCTATGTGTTTCTATAGTACTTCTAATATTATGATTTTTCTCAATATTTGTTCTCTAGTTTGCAAAAATTCAGAGTTATTCATCCTTGAAGACACTATAGATGGAATACTGAAAGGGGATATTAGTGGAGTTACTGACACTGAAGTAACTAGCACTGTCAGAATTTCTCATGAAAGGTCTGTAAAGGTGAAAAAGATACATATTCCAATCCAAGACCTTGATTCCTTTATTAAAGAAAAGTAAGTATAACATAAACAACAAAATGAAAATAGATTCCAGCTACATTTAACATTCTCAATACTTAAGTTCTCCATTCTTTTAAAACAGTAATGTCTCTGATTAATTGACCTCAATTAGTTTCAATTTTTAGCAATCATATAGCTTTTCTCCAGGAGAATCTGAACCCAACCTAATTTTTCAGGTCTCCCAGTGGTGCAGCTATCACCACTACTGTTATGTTTCAAGTTTGGTGAGGCATTGACGAGGCAAATGGTACAAACAACAACTCTTCATTTAGTTAACAACAGAAGCAGCCCTACCTGCTGCTTAACCACTATTTATACAGCTCACCACTAGGCGGCAGCCAATAGAATTAAAGCAGTATTTCCCGCTTAAAGACAAGCTAATTAACATGCAGACAGTCAGTCTGGAGCTTAAACAGGTGCAAGCGTTAGACCATTTCCAACAGTTTCCAAGTAATTAATACATAACACCCCTTCCCCCTAGATAGTTCATAATGACAAATATTGAACATAGTCCTGTAAATATTTTGGTGGCCTTCTTAACCGTTGCAAGCACTTTGGCACCACTGTAGGCTCCCGGTCTACTAACTCGCCTGGCAGGCTGGGTAGACCAGGGCTTTGGGACCCATTTGCTATGGGTAGACCAGAGTCTCTGTGGCTGGTCTGTCTGGGTAGACCCGAGCCAGTGTCCATAGGTGGAACAGTTTCCACTGGGCTGGAAATCGGAGCCATCTGCCGGAATTGCTCAGTGGGTGCAGTCCCTATGTTCGGGGCCAACTTGGCATCTGCTAGTGCCCCATCCCCTCTCCTGGGAGTCTCACCCTCGCTTGCAGACTCCGATGCACAGCTGCTGTTGTGATGCCCCTGAATTTGACTTTCTCGAGAGTCATGAGCCAGCAGCTGGTTCGCTAGCCTCTTGCACAGTTGGTCAATGTGCCTTTGTAGCATGCAAGGCTTCCAGGACCACTTCGTAAGAGAATGGCCCTGACACCTTACCAACCACAACTACCACCCACAGTGACCCTTGCCCATAGTTTTGAACCCAAACCAGGTCTCCAACTTGCAATCTCTGTAGTGGCATTGGCTGTGCTGATTACGATGCCATTCGGTCTGGATGCAGACAATCCAGCTTAGTGATTAAGTGATGGCCCCATCTTAATTCTGCTGGGCTTCTGCCCGTGGAAGTGCAGGGAATCGTGCATTGGCAGAGTAAGAAGTCTGCTAGTCTATGCTGCCAGTTGCCAGTTACGATCCTTTTTAAGGATTCTTTGATCGTTCAGACCATGCGTTCTGCTTGGTTGTTAGAGGCCAGGTGAAAGGGGGCCAAAATGGCATGCCTGATCATGTTAGCCCTTAAAAAGGACTGGAATTCTTCAGTAGTAAACAGCCCCATTGTCTGAAACTATCATGTCAGGTAACCCGTGTGTGGCAAAGATCCTGCGCAGTTCCTGGATGCTCCTGGCAGTAGTCATAGTTGGAACAGGTGTGACTTCTAACTACTTAGAGTGACTGTTCACCACAATAAGGAACAGCTGTCCCTGAAAGGGTCCCGCAAAGTCAATGTGGATTCTTGACCACAGGGCTTGTATGGTTTCCCATCGATGGATGGGGGCTTGTGGCATTTCTGGTCGGGATTGCTGGCAAATGTAGCAGCTATGTACTTGGGCCTCAATATCTTGTATCTAACCCTGGCCACCACAGAAAGCTTCTTGTGAGTGCCTTCATCCGGACTATTCCCGGATGTCCCTCATGCAGAGACTCTAGTACCCTGGGTCTTAAGGAGTGTGGAACTAGGACCCGACTCTCCCACAAAATGCAGCCTTTGTGAGCAGATAGCTCATCCTTCCTCCTAGAGAAGCTCTGAAAATTAGGCCCGAGACTCACGTCCGGCCATCCTGTGAGCACCCAATTCAACAAGCAGCTTAGCATCTTGTCCGAATCTGTTTCGGCAGCCACGTCCCTTGCGTTAAGGGGAGACTCCAGCAAATCCTGGATAGCCAAGATGAGAGCAGCCAGAACGGGGTCTGGCTCTGATTGCGGCAGGGGCAGCCTACTAAGGCTATCCACGTGGCCCATTCCCCTGCCCAGTTTGTGAATTAGACAGTAACTATAAGCTAAAAGAAAAATAGACCACCTCAGCATCCTAGGAGATAGTATATGAGGTGTTTGTTTGTCCGTCGTGAACAGACCCAGAAGTGGCTTGTGGTCCGTAAAGACCGTGAATGGACGACCATACAAATAGTCATGAAATTTCTTGACACCAGCCATGATGGCCAATGTCTCTTTATCTATTTGGGCATAGTTGTGTTCTGCCGAGGACAGAGTCCTTGAATAATAAGTTATGGGAGCTTGGCTCCCATCAGCCATTAAATGGCTCAACACAGCCCAATCCCATACGGGGATGTATCACAGGCAATGCAAATGGGCAGCTGTTCATTGAAATGCACCAGAACCAAGTTTGACTGCTGAAAAACTTTTCTCGTGGACACTGGTCCACTGCCACTGTGCTTTTTTGTCCAAGAGCCGATGTAACGGCTCTGCCACTGCGGCCTTGTTCAGAAGGAAGGCATGATAAAAGTTGAGCAGGCCTAAGAATGCCTGGAGCTCCCCCGTTGTCTTAGAGCGAGGAGCCTGTTGAATTGCTTGAAGCTTGGATTCAGCAGGGTGAATGCCTGCGGCATCTATGTGGAAACCGAGGAATTCGGTTGAAGCTACCCCAATTTTGCATTTCTCCTTTTTTAATTTCAGCCCCGCTTCGCGGAAACACTGAAGGACGGCCTTGAGCCGTTCTGCCAATTTCTCTACTGATTCCCCAGCTGTGAGAACATCATCGAAATATGGACATACACCTGGAATACCCTTGAGCGTGCGTTCCATCACACCCTGGAAAAGCCCTGGGGCAACCCTGACCCTGAATCGTAGGTGCTTCACCCTGAAAGCTCCCCTGTGGGTAACTATAGTTGAGCTTCTGCCATGGCATCGTCCACGGGCAGTTGCTGGTAGGCTTGAGCCAAATCCAATTTGGCAAATATGTGACCTCCCTGTAGTGACGCCAGAATGTGGCTGACTACAGGCACCGGATATGAATGTTGTTGAAGCAATCTATTAATCGTGCACTTATAATCCGTGCATATGCACACCTCCCCGTTGGCCTTAAGTGGTGTAACTATGGGGGTTTCCCACCTACTGCTCTCTACTGGCTGCAACATACCTTGTTCCACCAGCTTGTCCATCTCTACATTGATTTTGGGTTTGAGGGCAAAGGGCACTCTTTGAGGCTTGCTCTTTACTGGGGGTTACAGTAGCATCAAGGTGGAGGGTAATTGGAGAACCCTTGAACTTCCCTAAGTCATGGCTGAACACATCAGCAAACTCTTGGCAAACTAATGACAGGTCCGTTGTTTGCATTCTGTGTATACCAGTCATGTGGATGTCTAATGCATCAAATCAGTCTAGCCCGATGAGGCTTGTGCGGTGGCCCTCAACTACTACGACGTCCAGGGAACCCTCAAACTCTTTGAACTGAACTTTGAGTGTGGCTTCTTCTTTAACTGCTACACGGGCGTTTTGGAAATCAGTTAACAGGCAATTCGGTGGCTTGAGTTTAACTCATTTGCTGATGCAAATGTGGTTAAAGGTTCCTTGGGAAATTATAGACAGGGCTGACCCCGTGTCTAGTTCCATGTTGCATGGGACTCCATGAAGTCATGACTTTAAGTCTCAGCTTTTCCTTCGTGGGGCGATGGGCACCTGTTCTAAACATGCTCCTCCTACTGGCACAAAAACCAACTCTGTGTTGTCCCGGGGCCCTCTGCGGAACCTGCACTCCAAGTGTCTGTGTTAGCCTCTACAGCCCATACATCGAGTGAAGGGAACTTCCTTGTCAAGTGGCTGCTGAACCCTTGCTGGTGGCTTCTGCAGCAGATCAATTTAATTGTCTATGTCGGAGGCCTCGCTTCTTTCCGCGTCCTCTTGGTGGATGGCTTCTGGGTGGGGAGTGTTCTTGAAGGGCTCCCGCTGCGGCTTCTTCAGCCATAATCTCCTTTAGAGCATCTTGGAATGACAAGGACTCTTTTGCGAACAACTTCTGCTGAAGGTCCCTGTTCCTCAACCAACACACCAAACTGTCTCTCAGTCTCTCTTCGAGGTCTGTGAAATTGCAGAGCTGGGACACCTGTCGAAGAGCGGCTATGAACTCAGCAGCAGACTCACCTGGTTGCTGCTTCCTTTGTTCGAATGCGTGTCTCCAGGCAATGACTGAGAGCTTTGGCTCAAAATGTTCCTTGAGCATTTTCTTGAGCTCAGCATAAGCGACCGATTCAAGTGTGGCTGGTGCGACCAGGTTTTCGGTGATATCAAACGTCACCTGACCACACACACAGAGCATTGCGGCCTTTAAGCTGTCTTCACTAACTTGGTTAGCTCTCAGGTAGTTCTCAGCTCTCTAAATGTAAGAGCTTCACCTCTTGGGATGTGACACATCGAAGTCTGACAATTTTCCAAGCTTGGCCATGGTGAGTTGTCTCTGATCTCACAATACCTTGTGCTGCTAAGGCTTCTGTTGTTGGTCCTGGGGACAAGTCCCTCAGGGTATTAGCCTCCAGAGTTGCGTGCTGGCAGGTAGAGGGGGGAACATAGTTCCTACCAGGGCACTGAGGCCTGGTCTTACTCCTACTGATTTCTGGCTCTTTCTTTCTTTGCAGCACATCCCACCTTCATTGCCACTGTTATGTTTCAAGTTCGGTGAGGCATTGACAAGGCGAATGGTGCAAACAACAACTCTTTATTCACTTAACAACAGAAGCAACCCTAACTGCTGCTTAACCACTATTTATACAATTTACCACTAGGTGGAAACCAATAGAATTAAACCAGTATTTCCCAAAAATGTATTATAATTTAAAGCCTCTAAATAGCTATAAATCTTTCACTGCAACAAGATTTAATTCTTTCTAAGCATTAATCAAATATGGTAAAGAACATAGCTCAGAAATGTACATAGGAAATTGGAAGGAAATTGATTACTTATTGCAACTGAACCTATATTTATTGAATTGGTTTTTTTTTCAAAAAGTTATAAATTGGATTGCAGTCTACTTTATTGAAATATATATGTATTCTTTTTTTAGAAAAATCAACACTGAACATCCATTTATTAAACAATCAAAGAAACTCCAGAGGAACTTATACGTGATCACTGAATCAGCAGAAGCTGTGGAAATGACAACGTTTGGGGAATCCAGCAAAGTAGAAAGCAGCATCTTTCATAAAGCCTACATCAAACTGAGCCTGCAGGTCTAATCTGAATAGTGAATTATCATGAAATTGGAGGAAAGAAAAATGCATCTCCTCTTACCAAATTATTGTATCCCATACAACTGATCCAAGATTTTATTTTGTCTTTTAGGGTACCAGAGATAGGAAGAAAATAATCACTATCCCAAAGGGGTGCATCTTGGCATTCAAAGCTAAGAAATTACTTATAGAAGAAGGAACCTTAGGTAAGGGACTTTTTTTTATCTGAGGCCAGTACCAATTATTAGTTTTCTGAAAATGTTACTGCTCCAGCAAGCTGAAAGTTTCAAAGATCTAGCAGTTGGCTGATAACAGGTAGAAGTAAGTTGGACAGATATTTGATCTAATAAAGTGCAGTTCTCATGTTCATCCATTTTCTCAAGAAAGGTAGATGTGGGTACATTTGAGTTCAACCTTCTGTTCAGTGCAGGAATTCAATTAAAGTATCCCTGATACACAGCTGCCTATATCTCCCCACCCCCAGTCTCTCTACTCTCCATTTTCCAACTTTTTTTACTGTTAGAATTTTATTTCATTCATTTGAAATCTTTCTTCCTACAACTGAAATCATCATTCCATTCCTGAATTCTATAATGAATGAGAGCAATGTATGTTCTTTTCTTCATACAGGCATCCATGACTTACAACCACAATTGAGCCCAAAGTTTTCAGAACTAAACAAGACAGATGTTAACTGAGTTTTGCCCCATTTTATAACCTTTCTTGCCACAGTTATTAAGTGAATAACTGCAATTGTTAAGTTAGCAAAAGTGTTGTTAAATGAACCTGGCTTCCACATTGACTTTGCTTGTTAGAAGGTTGCAAAGGTTATCACATGATCCCAGGACAATGCAGCTGTTATAAATATATGCCAATTGCCAAGTGTCTGAATTTTGATCATTTGGCCATGAGGATGCTATAATGGTTATGTGAAAAACAGTCATTAAGTCACTTTTTTTCAGTGCCACTGTAACTTTGAACTGTCACTAAAAGAATGGTTGAAAGTTTATGACTACCTGTATAGGTATTTGAAGAGTGAGGGTGAAGGTTCGTTCTCCCAGCTTGAGGATTGGTTTCCGAACATTTTGTTAGCAGGCTAGGGGTCATCTTCAGCAGTGTTTAGGGGATATCTGTGTCACTGTTCTACTTATATAAGGGCTTCAGGTGTGGGAGTATCAAGTGAGGGTCTTGTGATGGGCCAAGTATGAGTTATCAGAGAGAGGCTTGTGATGGGGAGGTACTTCAGGTCAGGGTCATTGAAGGGTATGAATTATCACTAGGTCAGGAATGAGTCATCAGTGGAGGCTGGTAATGGGTCTTGTGATGGGGAGATTATATCAAGTCAGGGTCATTGGAAAGTGAACTGCTGGGGGAGGGGCTTGAGGGTTGGTGCAATCTCTGGATGACTGTTCAATTGATTTTGATTCTGAGGGGTTCGTATGCTGGTTGTAGATCAATATGTCTGTTGATGGAATTGCTTGTGAAGTGCCAGGCTTCAATGAACTCCCGAGCGTGGCAGGTGATGGTGTGGCCGATGATTTTAGTGTTCCTCCAATTGAACTGGTGTTGTTTGGTGTCAATGAGGGTAGTGATTAGGGATTTGGGATAATGGCGTTTGACTGCTAGCTGGTATTCATGGATCCTAGTTTTTAATTGATGTGATGTTTGTCTCACGTAGAAGTTGTTGCAGTCGTTACAGTTGATTTTGTAGATTACATTGCTTCTTAGGATCCCATGATCCCAAATTCCTAATTGCTACCCACACTGATACCACACAACACCAGTTTAATTGGAGCAACACTAAAATCATCAGCTACCACCTGCCATGCCACTACCTGCCATGCTCGGGAGTTCATCAAAGCCTGCAATCCACAAGCAATTCCATCAACAGACAAATTGAAGTACTATTTTCCATGATAAAAAGTAGCTACTGGTGCAAACAAATTTTCATTTGCCTTTTTGCAGCCAGCCATATTGAAAAATGAACATGAGTCAGCAGTGTAATCAACTGTTATTCTAAAAACTTTTTCTGTCTCCACACTTCCGCCATCCTATTTCCTGATTCAAAGGATTTCCTTTTTCTATCACAGAAGGCTCAGAAGCTATTCCTTTTATCAAGTTTTTTGAGTTCCACTAGTGTAGATGTCTTCTCATTCTCTTGCTTCCGATTGTTAAACCCTCCACTCCTTTAGGTCAATGAATACTCAGTCATCCAGGCCAATGGTGTCATTGAATCATGGCAACTGGACCAAACTTTGTTAATCTGAGACGTTTCATTGATCATCCAAACAATTTCATCAGTCAGAGCAAAATTAGTTAGACAGAGAGTTAGAGAGTCATTAGAACGTACCAACTCTCGCCATATCAACTTCAGGATTTTCTCTCCAAACTGCATTAGAAAAATATCAATGAAGACTCAATTATCTGGGCCAAAGGTTGAATCAGGGCAATGGACTAAACTTCGTTAATCTGAGACATTTTGTTGCTCCTCCAAGCAATTTCATGAGTCAGCAAAATTAGTCAGAGAGTCAGAGAATCGTTGGAATATACCAACTCTTGGCACACCAATTTCAGGAATTTCTCACCCAAATGCATTGCAATATGTCAATGAAGACTCAATCATCCAGGCCAAAGGTATCTAAAGGCTGAATTATGGCAATTGGACTAAACTTTGTAAATCTGAGACATTTAAATTTCAATGATTGTCTGCCTAATTTTGCTCTTATCTGATGCTGTTGCTTGGATGAGCAATGAAACATTTGGTCCAGTTGCCTTCATCCTACTCTCTGCATATACTCTGTGAACTATTAGGAAGGGGTTGTCTTTGCCCTTTTTCTCACGTGGTAGCTAAGTTACCTCTTATTCCTCTGGTATGCACCCCCTCCCTCCTTGGTAATGCCCTTGCAATTAAAGTAATCTCCATCTCCATCATTTTGCTATACTGCTGCTGCCTCTGATACAGGTGCCTGCTTTGTTCAGACAATTGGGATGATTTTCATGCTTTGGATGACCCTGATTGGAAGCATATATTCTTGAAATATATACTCTCTTAGCATTCTTTCATCCCTGCCAGGAGCCTTTCTCACCAGATTACAATGAGACTGCACAGCAGGATCTGGAGCACAAAACAGGATCCTGGGGATAATTCATCCCTCTTTTTAAAAAAATGTGTTTGGCAGGAAAATTTGAAGTAAATGTACAATTAAGGCATTTCTTTTTCTCAGTGTTAGGTTTCTTTGAAACTTTAAAAATTATTGATAAGCTCTTCTTCCAAAAAATTATATACAGTATTGTTAGCTAGCATAATGTTAACAATTGAGTTTTCCTAATTTTTACTTTAGGTATTTCTTATTACTCAACTGATAAAACAGGAACTTTTGGTAAGTATACTTTAGCCATTTTGTTTTACTGTTTTAATGAATATATCACAATATACCTGAATTCTTGTTCAGTTACTGTTCCTTATCCAGATGAAGAATCTAGGAACGTGAAGCAGTATACCTCTTCCAATGTTATTGTCATAGCAGCAGTCCTCTGTAGTAGGCAGGACTGAGAAATGACTGGCTGAAAACCATCAAATGAACTTGTATAGTTGAGGGAGGGCATTAAACATCAAAACAAGAATTTATCAACCGGCACTGATAACAATTAAAATAGGAAGTCAGAGGTTTAAAATAATGCTACCTATTTACTTTCACAAGAAAAAAAAACTAGGCTGTTATAAATCCATGCCCAGTTGCAAAATTACATGAGCACAAATTCTCATTGGGTGAGAAAAGAAAACTTAGTATATTAAACCTGAATTATAGTGTATGTTTTTTTAAAAAATCACAAAAATAAGTCTAATCTTGCCTTTACTAAGACATAGCCTGACTCATTAACCTCCAAGAAATATGTGGAAAAGTATACAAAGACAAATTATGCATTGTAAAGATCGCTTGGAGGTGGGAGATACTTCCAACGTAATCTACCGGATCTCCTGCATGGATTACCTGTAACTATGTAGGACAAACAGGGAGGAAGCTAACCACCACATTGCAAGAACCACAAGCAAGTCATCAGATGAGGAGACCCAAAGTCATTGGTCGCCTCACATTGCAATAAACAAGGACATACATTCAATTTTGCAGCTACTAAGATTGTTGGATGAGCAGGCACAAAAATAGCCAGGGAAGTGATTGAAGCCTGAGAAAAGGGCCCCTCATCAATCAACAATAGTGCTGATTTACCCCCAGCTTATCAAGTACTTAGGAGGTGGGAGGTTGGCAGCATAAGGAAACAACAGCCAACAACTTAATAACCAGCCATCAATCTCCATCTCCCCAATCTACATCTAAGAAGCTACACACAACAGGCAACATATAAATAACACACACCAAACAGCCCAAAGCACACAGAGAAGTCCCTGAGGATGGGTTCCAACATGAATCCAAAAGCTCAGAAGACAAAAACCTCTGGCCCCAGTGACCGACTCAGATTGGATCCTGCGACATTATCCTGGGACATGTCTACTTGTCTTAATTTGAGAAATGTATATTCCATGCACCTGGCTTTAGGACAAGTGAGTGAAATATTGTAAATTTGTAAGATACTGCATGAACCTTTTGAAAAGCTGTGGTTAGCACATCATTACTCTAAACTCAAAATATGGGAAGACAACAGTTCTTTATATGCAGAAGTAAGTAAGAAAGAAAGTACAAAGATCTTTTAAAAAAATTATTGTACTGGGTGGGAAGGTCAACTAAACTGACAGGTCTCAGATTGATGTTGTTATCTCATTCTGTTTCCTCATGCTGTTCATGTAATTCTTTTACATTTCAGATATACAATTTAAGTCTGAAAGTACAGGTAAATCTCTCTGTTCTCTCTCTTTTATTTCTCTTTCTTGTATACATACTTC
The DNA here is from genome assembly GCF_016545835.1 of Crotalus tigris. Classification (NCBI taxonomy): domain Eukaryota; kingdom Metazoa; phylum Chordata; class Lepidosauria; order Squamata; family Viperidae; genus Crotalus; species Crotalus tigris. Next base: position 7,531,009 of record NW_024097358.1, on the reverse strand, counting down.
ATTTCAAAGTTCTCGTTCCCCTTATGCAAGTATGTTTAAGATGTCAATCCAAGCCTAATTAAGCAATCACAAGAAATGCATCTGGCTTTAGGACAAGTGAGTGAAATATTGTACATTTGTAAGATACTGCATGAACTTTTTGAAAAGCTGTGGTTGGCACATCATTGCTCTAAACCTAAAATATGGGATGACAACAGGTGTTCTTTATATGCAGAAGTAGGTAAGAAAGAAACTACAAAGATCTTTTAAATTTTTTTATTGTACTGGGTGGGAAGGTCATCTAAACTGACAGGTCTCAGACTGATGTTGTCATTCTGTTTCCTCATCCTATTCATGTAATTCTTTTGCATTTCAGATATACCATCTATGTTTGAAAGTGCAGGTAAATCTCTCTGTTCTCTGTCTTTTATTTCTCTCCTGTATACATACTTCATTTCAAAGTTCTTGTTCCCCTTATGAAAGTATGGTTTACGATGTCAATCCAAACCTAATTAAGCAATCACAAGAAATCTAAAGAGCTTGCTAAATCCAAAATGAAAAGCCTACAACAGATGCTTCTAAATTTTGGCAGCTATTTATACAGGTTACTTAAGAAAGTACTACAGATATTACTCCTTTAAAATCTTGCCAGCTAATACAAAATGTTTCTATTAATTACTATTGAACTTTTTTCTTTTTTTCAAAGGTGCAGATATTAGGTGGCTTGTGGTGATTGCAAAATGTACAAATCATTGCAAAATGATTTATTCATTTATACTGAATTTTGTGGAAATCTGGCATTTTAAAAAAATGGTTTTTTTAAAAAAAAATATGTAGTCCAGTACTAGGAGTTATCAATTTCCTGGAAGTCCAACTTCTTACCAGAAATCATGACATATTTTGGTCAATACACGTGCAAAACTGGGAACAGTCAATATTAATATTTCAAAAGGACTCAATCACAAATGCAAGCACCAAGGAATTAAGAGCCTTTGGATTTTTCTCCTAAAACTTTTATGTTTAACATGAGCTAACCTGCTGCCCACTTGTAACCATGTTGTCTAGGAATTAAGGAAGCTGAAGATGCCAATCAGAAGTTGAACTGATGCTTTCTTAACTCTAGATCTATATTTCTGTATTCAGGATGCTGCTTATAAGTGCTATGTGCTTAGAGCTCAAAGCATTGTTAGAGACCCCATACACCTACTTTACGGTCAGTTTCTGTTGCTCCTGTCTGGGAGGAAGTTTCCAAGTATTTCTAGCTGGATTATCCAATTCTGTAATAGCTCTCTGTTCCTAAGCCATCCATCTGGTAAACTTACAAGATTTGTTTTTCTTGCCATGCACATGTATACATAACCCAAACTAGACTGCTGTTTCTCTGTGTCATATAATACTTATGGGTATATGCATAATTTTGTATTTATTTATTTTTGTCATATTTATGTAGAGTATATCGGAGGTGGTGACCCCTTGAGAGCTGTATGCAACGAAATTTCATTTTAATGCATGCCGATTAGTGTACATTCAAAGTGACAAAGTTATTTTCTATTCTACTCTACTCTACTCTACTCTACTCTACTCTACTCTATTCCCCCCCAATTTTTTTTATTGGTTCTCTATCTTAATACGAAACATGAAATCAGAAATATGCTTATGATGTTCACAAGGAAAAAAGTGCTTCCATACAAATGTGATTAAAATAAATGTTACTACTATGTATTTTGCATTTTTCCACTTATTAGAACTAGAAAAGAAGATTTTCGTCCCCAGTATGTGTCTTTTGTAGAGCTTGATTAAAAATCTATAATTTCATTTGAAGTGGGAGATGAAGTCTTCTAACAATAGGTTAGGCCTATCCATTTTGTTTACTACAGATCTCACAGGATCATTCAGTGTATAGAATCAGAAAATAATCAAAAGAATTTATATCCATTTCTCTCCTTCCCCCCCCCCCATGGGTCCTCAATTCCTCAGTGAGATATTGTCTGTTTGGAGAATGAGAAAAAATCAAGAAAGAGTCACACTATATGAGCAGAAATTATATAATGTTTTATGAGTGTTCACCAGAATTTAGCCAATATTTTGGATAATATTGTCAGAGGTTCACAAAAGATCCAGCAACGCTGGTCTTTAGACAAAATACACAACCGCTTGCATACTCAAAACACACAACCGCTTGCATATTCATTACCCACTCTTCTGCATAGTTACTGCTACTCTACTACTGCTACTCCAACTACTACTCCTTGTGAGTACTGCTAGAGAAAAGCATTCTTTTTAGGCTGTTTTATTTGTACACACAAACACACACCTCCTTCCCTCTTCTCTCCTTCTCTTTCTCAAACATGCCTTCAGCTGTTTCATAACACAGCCTTGCCATCCTGATGCTGGGGAGGGGGACTAAAGAAAAGAGAAGAAAGCATCACAGATACTGGCAATTTTCTGGGCAGCCTGCTATTATTATTGTTGTTATTGTTGTTGTTGTTATTATATGATATTCAGCATGATTAATTCAGAGACCAAATTGTAAAAAATACAGAACTTTAAAGGCTCTGCAATGATACTACGGTATATGCTGGTAATATTTATTACGGGTGCTTAGTTAAAATAGGATAATATCCAAATTTTTATTTTTTAGATTTTTTTATCCTGCCTTTTTTCATATACAACTTAAGGCAAAGAATATACCAATTCTATTTTACCCACGTTTTTTTCTTCTGGCGTTAGGCAAGATAAGAACAGCAAACTTTGATTTTAACACTTTTGTCTCTGTTTGGGTAGACAATAGGAAAGACCTTCAAAAGGAAGTTGAGAACGAATATGTACCATTTTCTTTAATGTCTTCAAACCTGCGTGGCAAACTTCTAACTAGTTTTGTGGTTCTAATGAAGAAAACTGACCTTTTGGAAGAACTGGAATTCCAGGTAAAGAAGTTTCTGTTAATACTGTGGTTCATTTCCTTTGCTTCTCACAGTTCTACATACTGTAGCAGTTGTATGTGACCTGTACAAGAGTATATCATTATACAATTGCTGACCTCTTTAAAAACTTCTCACTGAAGAAAATAGCTGAACTCTCTCATTAGACTTCCAATTTGTCTTCTAGTCAGCAATTATGTTTTAATAACAGAGGTCCAAAATTCTTTTACTTATTTAGTTACAGAATTTATATTTCTCATATAATGATCCCAGGGATCTGACAACTGTTAAAACAAGAATGAAAACAAAACCATCCTGCCTTCCATGCACCAGATCAAACAATCCATTAGCCAGTCTAGTCCAATGCTTGGGGGAAACCAAATTTCAGGCATCTGACGTGGGTGCCAAAGGGTGTGGTGATTAGAGAAGACATGCCTCCAATGTCCCATGAGGGGACTTGGAGCTCCCCAACCTATCTCCTGGGGAGAAACAGTCCTGCGTGTATCTTGGTCCTGAGCCGTGGTGGCCTTTAAAAGTAATAACCAGCACCCTGAATTGCACGCAGGAATAATTAAGAGTTACTGAAGCTCATGCAGCAATGATGTAACTTGGGTGAACCACAGGGCACCCAGAACTGTGTGTGGCATTGCATTCTGGACCAGTTCCTATTTCTAGATGGCCTTCAGGTGCACCCCCATGTGGACTGCCTTGCAGTAATGCACTTTGGAGGTGACTAAGGTATAAGTGACGAAGGCCTCCCAGTCCAGAAATGGGCAGAATTGGCTCACAAGATGAATTTTTCCAAAGGCCCTATGATGGGCAGAAAAAATAATCTTGAGGAATAGGAAGAAGAGCCACAACCAAGACAACCATTAGATCAAAGAAATCTGAGTCTAGAGCACAACTTGTAACCTGAGTAAGTATCTCAGACAAGAGTTTTGAGTTCTCACGAAGATAAAAGAGAAGGAGGGGAAGCAGACTAATATTTGCAAGACTGATATCAATTCTTCAAGGTAGACTAGACCACACTAGAAAACCAAAGTCATAAATTATAATATTATTTCTGATACTATAATCTTATAATAAAAGTAGCATTAGCATGCATGACTTTCCTAATATGGTTACCTTAAAGGGCTACCTTTCATTCTTGCAATAAAATTTTACTTATTTTTTTGGAGTATTGGATTCTGAGACCTAAACAACTGCCAGATTTTCCAACTCTCAGGTATCAGCTATACACATTACTATTTCTCCCAAAAGAGCATCTGCAGGAAGGTCAAGAGGATCTGACAGGTAGGAAGGAGGAAGCCACACTGTGGGGCTGTCAGTCTATCAATTACCAAAAGTCATAACATCCTTTTTGCCAACACAAAAAAAGATTTCAAAAAGAATGACTTATGTTTCCACTATCACAAATTAAAAAAGCATTTCCCCCTATGGTTCTTAAACTTTACCTTATTTTTTAAAAAATCATTTACATTCCCAATGGACAGCAGTATTCAGATTCAATTCTCACATTATACTAACCCATCCATATAAATATCCATTTGTAAAATATTATTTTCCTGCCTATTTCTCCAACTCAAACTTCTAGCTAGAACAGGTTCTTGAGGACCCTGAACAATTCAGACTGAATATGGACAAACCAGAGTTTAAGGATCTGATGGAGAACTTGCAAGATGTCAAAGGAGTAATTGTCCCTGGACTTGCTGAGGCTACTCTCTATTTTCTTCAGGCTCTTGAAGGTAAAAATAGTCTCTTTCAATTACAATGGTCATTAATAATTCACTAACTTTCAAACTAAGAGCAAGTAAAATTGGGAGACAAACACATCTTTACAAAATTCTCCCTCTCCTTCTCTGAGGGAGACAGGCAGTTAAATATGAAATATAATCAAATAAAAATTTGTAAGTATTTTTGTACAAATACCTGTCTGTTGTTTTGTTGTTGTTAATTGCGAAGTCGTGTCCGACCCATCGCGACCCCATGGACAACGTTCCTGCAGGTCTTCCTGTCCTCTACCATCTTCCGGAGTCCATTTAAATTCACACCTACTGCTTCAGTGACTCCATCCAGCCATCTCATTCTCTGTCGTCGCCTTCTTCTATTGCCCTCAATCTTTCCCAGCATTAGGCCCTTCTCCAGTGAGTCCTTCCTTCTCATTAGGTGGCCAAAGTATTTGAGTTTCAACTTCAGGATCTGGCCTTCTAAAGAGCAGTCGGGGTTGATCTCTTCTAGGACTGACCGGTTTGAACGCCTTGCAGTCCAAGGGACTCGCAGGAGTCTTCTCCAGCACCATAGTTCAAAGGCCTCAATTCTTTGCGCTCAGCCTTTCTTATGGTCCAACTTTCACAGCCATACATTGCAACTGGGAAAACCATGGCCTGGACTATACGCACTTTTGTTGGCAGGGTGATGTCTCTGCTTTTTAGAATGCTGTCTAGATTTGCCATAGCTTTCCTCCCCAGGAGCAAGCGTCTTTTAATTTCTTGGCTGCAGTCCCCATCTGAGGTGATTTGGAGCCCAGAAAAATAAAATCTGTCACTACCTCCATTTCTTCCCCATCTATTTGCCAGGAATTGAGAGGGCCGGATGCCATGATTTTGGTTTTCTTAATGTTGAGTTTCAAGCCAACTTTTGCACTCTCCTTCTTCACCCGCATCAAGAGGCTCTTTAGTTCCTCTTCACTTTCTGCCATTAGAGTGGTATCATCTGCATATCTTAGGTTGTTGATATTTCTCCCGGCAATCTTAATTCCAACTTTTGATTCATCTAGCCCTGCCTTTCTCATGATGTGCTCTGCATATAAGTTAAATAGGCAGGGCGACAGTATACAGCCTTGCCGGACTCCTTTTCCAATTTTGAACCAATCAGTGGTTCCGTGTTCGGTTCTCACTGTTGCTTCTTGACCCGCATATAGGTTTCTCAAGAGACAAATGAGATGGTCTGGTACTCCCATCTCTTTAAGAACTTGCCACAATTTGTTGTGATCCACACAATCAAAGGCTTTTGCATAGTCAATGAAGCAGAAGTAGATGTTTTTCTGGAACTCCCTAGCTTTCTCCATGATCCAGCGTATGTTGGCAATTTGATCTCTAGTTCCTCTGCCTCTTCGAAATCCTGCCTGTACTTCTGGTAGTTCTCGATCCACATACTGCTGGAGTCTAGCTTATAGGATTTTAAGCATAACTTTACTAGCATGTGAAATGAGTGCAATGGTGCGATAGTTTGAACATTCTTTGGCATTGCCTTTCTTTGGAATTGGAATGTAAACTGACCTTTTCCAATCCTGTGGCCACTGTTGAGTTTTCCAAATTTGCTGGCAAATTGAGTGTAGCACTTTTACTGCATCGTCTTTTAAGATTTTGAATAGCTCAGCTGGAATACTGTCACCTCCACTAGCTTTGTTGTTGCTCAGATTTTCTAAGGCCCATTTCACTTCACATTCTAGGATGTCTGGTTCGAGGTCAATGACCATCTCATTGTGGTTATCTGGGATGTTAAGCTCATTCTTGTATAGTTCTTCTGTGTAGTTTTGCCATCTCTTCTTAATCTCTTCTGCCTCTGTTAGGTCTCTGCCATTTTGGTCCTTTATCATGCCCATCTTTGCATGAAACGTTCCCTTCATATCTCCAATTTTCTTGAAGAGATCTCTGGTCCTCCCTATTCTGTTGTTTTCTTCTATTTCTTTGCACTGTTCATTTAAGAAGGCATTCTTATCTCTTCTAGCTATTCTCTGGAATTCTGCATTCAATTGGGTGTATCTTTCTCTTTCTCCTTTGCCTTTCGCTTCCCTTCTTTCCTCAGCTATTTGCAAAGCTTCCTCAGACAGCCATTTTGCTTTCTTGCATTTCTTTTTCTTTGGGATGGTTTTAGTTGCTACCTCTTGTACAATGTTGCAAACTTCCATCCATAGTTCTTCAGGCACTCTATCTATCAGATCCAGTTCCTTAAATCTATTTGTCACCTCTACTGTATATTCATCAGGAATATGATTTAGTTCATACCTGAGTGGCCTAGTGCTTTTCCCTACTTTTTTCAATTTAAGCCTAAATTTTGCAACGAGAAGCTCATGATCTGAGCCACAGTCAGCTCCTGGTCTTGTTTTTACTGATTGTATAGAGCTTCTCCATCTTTGGCTGCAGAGCACATAGTCAATCTGATTTCTATGTTGACCGTCTGGTGATGTCCATGTGTAGAGCCGTCTCTTGGGTTGTTGGAAAAGAGTGTTTGTTATGACCATCGTATTCTCTTGACAAAATTCTATTAGCCTGTGCCCTGCTTCATTTTGTACTCCAAGGCCAAACTTGCCTGTTATTCCGGTTATCTTTTGGCTTCCTACCTTAGCATTCCAATCCCCCATGATGATAAGGACATCATTTTTTGGTGTTAATTCTATAAGGTGCTGTAGGGCTTCATAGAACCGGTCAATTTCATCCTCTTCAGCACCAGTGGTTGGGGCATAGATTTGGACTATTGTGATATTGAATGGTTTGCCTTGGATTCGAATTGAGATCATTCTGTCATTTTGGGGATTGTATCCCAGTATTGCTTTTCCTATTCTTTTATTGACTATGAAGGCTACTCCATTTCTTCTGAGGGATTCTTGCCCACAGTAGTATACCTGATGGTCATCTGAGTTAAATTCACCCATTCCTGTCCATTTTAGTTCGCTGATTCCTAAGATGTCGATGTTCAGTCTTGTCATCTCTTTTTTGACTACGTCTAGCTTGCCTTGATTCATGGATCTTACATTCCAGGTTCCTATGGAGAAAAAATCTTTACAGCATCGGACTTTCCTTTCACCACCAGATATATCCACAGCTGAGCGTCCTTTCGGCTTTGGCCCAGTCGCTTCATTCTTTCTGGCGCTAGTAGTACTAGCCCTCTGCTCTTCCCCAGTAGCATATTGGACACCTTCTGACCTGAGGGGCTCATCTTCCAGCGTCATATCTTTTTTCCTTTTAGTACTGTCCATGGGGTTTTCATGGCAAAGATACTGGAGTGGTTTGCCATTTCCTTCTCCAGTGGATCACATTTTGTCAGAACTCTCTGGTATAACCTGTCCGTCTTGGGTGGCCCTGCACGGCATAGCTTATAGCTTCACTGAGTTACGCAAGCCCCTTCGCCACGACAAGGCAGTAATCCATAAAGGGGTCTGTTGTTTAAGTGACTACAAATAAGACTTATTAACTGATCAGATAATCTATTACTTATTTGGCTACCACTTCCAGGACCAGGACCCTACCCAACTTTGCAGAGGCTGAGAAGCTACTATTGTTTTCAACCAAAATAGAAGAAAAATCTTAAAAAAACAATTGCACCATAACCCAATCAGAGCTAGAGCCACTATGCATGAGTGTGTGGGGAGGAAAAGAGATTCCCAATATCATTGATCTTGTTTTAAATAAACCCTAGAGCGTTATGTCCCAAATAGGTTGAATATCTTCATCTGGAAATGCATAGGTATGCCAGAATCTGCTGAAGTGTATTGACGCAATAGGAATCATTGTTTAGTGACCCTAATTAGGACCATCAATTCAATAATTAAGTGAAGCAGTTGCTAATGAAACCTCTAAGGGATTTATAATCTTACTTCAGCTTCCATTTGCTTTATAGACCTGCAAAGATTGTAAATGTGAAGATTAGTCAAAAAGTTACTTTTTATCACCATTGTAACTGTGAATGGTTGCTAAATAAAGCAGTTGCTAAACAAGTACCATCTGTAGATTTCCATAGGCCCATCATTAGATGAGCAGACACTGCTTATATGTAGCATAAAGAAACCTGAAGACTTGTCCCCAAAAGGTTTCTTAATGGGTAATCTTTATTATAAACAAATGTTACATTTGTATTGTATCTAGGATTAAACTGAACAGCAAAAAATTCAGAGGATACTAGGGAATGCAAATTTAGATATGGGTGGAGTCCAGCCATAGTGCTAATTCATAATGGTTTTACATATTGTATGAACACACCTATGGCTTATTCAATAAGCCAAATAAGCCATGTTTAAATAAACTTTGGTTAAGGGCCAATAAACTTTGTTGATAACTTAAAATTTATTAAATGATTTTTCACTTTGGAATTCACAATGGCTAAATTCACACACAATATTTAGCTAGAAACATAGGAACCTGGCTTAATAATGACATTGACGTAACTGATCACTGAAAGGCAAATTGAAAGGAATCAGAACTGCTGTGTGGTTTAGTATGGTTAATCAAGTTTCATTTATTTATACTGGTAATGCATTCCAGTTTAGAATTTGCTATAGATAATGTAAGGGTTATTAATTTTAAATTAATCTAAATCATCTTTTCCAATTGAAAATATACAATTACTGCTACCAAAATTTTGGGCAGTTATTTCTGATGTAACATTTTTTTAGAATAGACCTATTTTCTCAATTTATTTTCTATAAAATCCAGAACTGACAGATTTCCAGATAATGCTATTGGTAGAATCTATGGAAAAAAAGATTGTGTCCCAGCAACTGAACCTGGTAAGAGAACTTCTAAAGAAAAAATAATTTGCTTTAATTAACACTCATTCTTCTCTGAGGCATTAAGATATTACACATGAGTTTCCTCTAGCTGAACTAAGAGGCTATATGTACAAGGCTATATCTTTTGCTTATTTATTGTAGATTAACAGCAATGTTCAGTGAACTTTGGGTTTCTATTGTATTTTATGCTAATAAAATATTGAGGCATACAGTACAGGTAGTCCTCAGCTTATGGCCGCAATTGGTACCAGTTTCTGTTATTAAGTTGGGCAATTACTAAGTGATTTTTCAATTTTATGGTCACTTTTTACTATCAGTTTTGTTACCCAATTTTATGTCCAATTTTATCACTACTTTTGCCATGGATGTTAAGTGAATCATTGCAGTAGTTAAGGGAATCTGGCTTCCCCCATTGACTTAGCTTCTTGGAAGCCAGAGAGAAAAATCGCAAATGATGATCACATGACTCCAGCACACTGCAAACATTGTTAAATACATGCCAGATGCCAAGCATTTAATCTATGATCACATGACTGTGGCAATGCTGCAATGTTACAAGTACAAGGACCAAGTCCTAAGTCATTTTTTTCCAGTGCTGCTGTAACTTTAAAGGATTGCTAAACAAATGGTTGTAAATGGACTACCTGTATATATTTTGGCTACAACTGATAAAATTTATTGATATGCAAACTGTTTCAAATTCAAACATTTTGAGATTCAAACAGATTATTTAAATGTTACCAGACTATTTTTCATGCTTAGAACATTTTCAGGATGCTTAAAGCAGAACTACATCACTTCCACTAAGACGGGGCAATTACAAGGTTATATTATTGCAAATTTGAAACTTACCACTAATATAATGCCATATACATGCCACATTTTATATTGACCTCAATTGATTTCCACATGTGGATGTTACTGATCAAGTGCTGCAAATTCTATTTTATTTGTTTCTTGTTTCCAAAGGTTGGAAGAATCCTAGACAAATATTTCTGGAATGGAAAACAGAATTTTACTGTAGAAGTCCAGCAATCACCTGAAGAGGAATGGGATATAACTGGAATGTTAATTGAAGAAATAAGTGGAATATCCATTCAACGAAGTGGATGCACTGTTAGTGGATCTGTACATCCCGAGGTTTCCTCAGCCCTCCCTGCACTATATGTGGTTCTATTTGCAATTGATCTTCTATCTAAGAAAAGTTTTTAAGCCATTCTTCTAAATCAGACTATGTTTGCAGCTAGAAAAGAATCATGCACAAATGTAGCAGCCTAACATATTTAAAATGAAAGTTGTAATCAGACAGCTTATTTGAAAGGAAGCTTGCCTGAGAATATCAATTTATATTAGGTATTTACTTCTTGCGTTCAATTCTCCATAACTGCATTCACACAAAACTAAATCATTTGTAGTCGAGCTTAATGGATTGTTCAAACTTAGATTAGGGCCAGTCAGAAACCATTATGGTGATAAAAATAATCACTAAACATAAGGAGGAAAAAAAACTAAGGAAAAATAAATTTGCAGGTAGTCTTCAATGTGTGACCATTTAACAAACTACGAACTGCTGAAAAAAGTGACTTATGACCGATTCTTGCACATACATTCAGACTGGATTTGCTTAATGATGATGTGATTTATTTAATGACTGCAGCAAAAAGATAAAATTGAGTAAAACATATTTAACAACTCCATTGCTTAGCAAATAGTCAGTTCCAATTATGGTTATAAGTGGAGGACTATCTGTATAGGATTTCAATATAAAATGAATGTCATTGAACATATTATTAAATCTAAACCATAAACATATTGCCACATTTTCTCATTTTAGAATATAAGACATTTCAGAAATGGATAAATCGAGTCCTTATTATGTGGGTGTAATTATCTGTATGTTACTTCTGTCACAATCTATCTTGCAGGCACCTCCTCCTCAATTCCATGTTTGGAAGTGAGGACATGCACAATTCTTACTGGCAAATATAAGAGAACTATGGATAAAATTAAAATAAACTGTAAAATAGTCCCTCCTAAAGCATAAACCACATGACTACAGAAAGCATTTTCCCCCATATATAAACATTCCTTCAGACCCAAATCAATATCACAGCCTCTAAATAAAATTACTTTCTCTTTTTTTCTTTTTAAAATAATGTTAAATTATTATGGCTTTAAGTAGTCATGTGAAAAACATTTTTCACTCTAGCATTTGTCAATAGGTCATGGAAGTATAACTATCAAGCAGCTATGTTTTTATAAGAAAGCAACTCCAGGCGGTGGCTGCATAACCAGAGAGCTTGGAGCAGGAGACTGAAGAGTTTCCAGTTTCAGCCCTGCTTCTACTATTTCTTACCCATTTTGTTTCATAATCCTATTATATTTAATATATTGTGGAAGAAAAATAAAATTTCATTTTAAAATTATCAGAAATGATTTCAGACAGGCTTTAGGAAAAATGAGACAACCTACAGAGATTCTGTAGTACTGTCCTACTGCTTCCTCGACATAGCACTTCTAACATAAAGGGAGACTGGCCAGCTACTTATTGAATATAATTGTGTTCTCTAATGTGGCTATTCTTAAGCTAATTTGTGGGCGACTCAATAAATTGCATTGTCTGGGTTTGCAAAACAAGAAATAATAAAAAAACCAGCATTCCTACATAAACTTTTAGTGCAATAATAGACCAGTCATGTACTAGTTATACTGTGATTTGAGTTTCTTGTTGGGTCCACAAGTTGAACTAAGCTTAATTTATTTAATCAAGGCTTACTTATTGGTTGAATTGTATTTTGGCTTATTATGATGCAAGAATCGACTTATATATTATAATCTGTATGTAAAATTGAATTATGCATGCAGCTTCTGCCAGAAGTTAATTATATAAAATCATAAATCTTATCAAATTCCAGCAAAATTAGCTTAAGAATCAGCACTAATTTATAGACTAAACTAGGTCCAAATCTATGTTCCCTCTCAGGTGTATGTGTGCATCTACATATGCATGCATATGCTTACTATTCATCACCACATACATTAAAAAGTCTTCACAAATTTTTTTGTTACCCAAGATAGTAAAAATAAATTTAAATTCCATTAAACTAGAGGCTCACAATTCAGAGTCCTGCACAAGCTCACGGTTTCAGGTTCACTGTAGCAGCCAGGCTCATTAATGGAAGACCTTTCCCTTGAGATCGCTAGCAGGCCATCTTTTCCCCAGCTGATCTGCTCCAGAAAAGGCCAAGTGAAGGACAGCAGGATGTACAGGAAAAAGCACTTCCCTCCTCATGCCATAAAGGTTGGATTCATTTTCCTCTTACCTCCAAAAAAAAGGTTTATAATAATATCTGTTATGCTTTGGGCAGCACAATGTCCATTAATTTCATAAAAAAATCACTTTTAAATTGAAAAATAAAATTTAAATAAGTTCAGAATACATCTAGAGAAGAATGAGGGGAGGAATGCAAGTGAGGAAGCTATTTGAATGATTTTCAGGGTTTTTCTTCCTTTTTAATTTTTCTTTTGTTTGCAATATCAAATATAAAAAAAAGTTTAAATGCTTATAGAATACTGTTTGCAATTATTAATTATCAGTGACTAGCAAATTTAAATTAAAATCTGTAAGCATATGTATTCAGTTCCAGTTTGATGTAGAGATTAAGAGACCAGGCTAGAAATTAAGAGACTGTGAATTTTAGTCTCACTTTAGGCATGAAATGACTCCTTTGGGGTAGTCACTTTCTCTCAGCCCTAAGAAGAAGGCACATCAACAGGTCATGCAGGTCAGAAAAAGAATGTGAGGGGGCAGCAGCACAGGTCAGAACACTGAGTGAATGGTACAGGCTTTCCTTCCTCCCCCTTCTAGCAGGTGGTTGAGTGGCAGCTGATGGGTGGGAGAGGGAGCAATGGATTGCAGGACTAGCTGGAAAACATTGAAAATGAAGATTAAGCAACTGCAGCAGCAGCTCAGTAGTAGCCAGTACCACTGAAGCAGCTGCAAATTTTCCAAATTTCATTCCCTCAAAAATAAGTCCCAGATTTTCGACACTGTCTGTAAATTAGTCCATTTGAGATACCTTGCTTCAAAAACTGTTGCAGTATAATGCAGTGTTTCATCCATTTAAAGGTCAGGGCAACAAGATTCTTAATTTTAATGATCACATAAGAATTAAGGGATATGCACGCCCCCAAAAATTATGATATTATTTTTATTAACTTTTTAGTACAAATAATAGTTATTATAGTTTTGGTCTAATAAAATTTTATATATAATCCATTGATATTTTTCTGAGTTTTATTATTTTTTTCAATGAAATGTTTTAAAATATTGACAAATAGGTTTTGCAGAGATTACAGGTCACAAAGAAAAACAGTATAGTATGCAAGAAACAACCTTGAAGAAACAAGGTTAATGGAATCTATCTCAAACATTACAGCATGAGGGTGGTTTGTTCTCCAAGCTCGTTGCTTGGTTTCTGAACATTTCATTACTAGGCTAGGTAACATCTTCAGCTGAGTTTAGGGGATGTCATTGTCAGTGTTCTGTTTATAAGGGCTTCAAATATATGAGGATGTTGTGATGGGTCAAGTGTCAGTGAATGTTGTCATGGGTCTTGAGATGGGGAGTTTACATCAGGCCAGGGTCATTGGGAGGTGACCTACTGGTCATCCCCTAAACTCAGCTGAAGATGTTATCTAGCCTGGCACCGAAATGTTTGGAAACCAACCCACAAGCTCAGAGAACAAATCTTCATCCTCATCCTACACCAGTGGTTCTCAACCTGTGGGTCGGGACTCCATTTGGGGTCGAATGGCCATTTTATAGGGGTCGCCAAACAACGCAGTCTATCATTTCCCCCCCCCCCTTTTCCTTAGCTGTGCTACTCCCTTTTATTCTATTGGCTTTTGAAAGCCAATAAAATAGACTCTCTTGAATAGAGTCTAATTCTATTGGCTTTTAAAAGCCAATAGGAATTGTCCAGGCTGTCTCTGCCCTGCTGAGCCCGCCAAAAGTCCCATTCTGCAAACGGTGCTGCACCAGTTGAGTAGTCCTCGACTTACGACCGGTTGGGGGTCACAGCATTAAAAAGGTTGAGAACCACTGTCCTACACCCTGAGCTACAGATATTCACTACTATTGCATTACAGCATATCTTTGGCATTTTTTTAAAATCAAGTGAATCTATAAAGCCCTTAATTTACTAAAATTATTTTAAGAATTGTAGAATTATATAGTTAAAATCAGCTAGCAATTCAAAAAAGTAGTGCAAGATCGGAAGACATGTAGAGACCCGGCACATGAAAAGCAGCATAATCGTGAATCAATAAAGCTTCAATTCTACTTGCAGTTACTTGGCTTAGAATGCCCTCCTCCCCAGATCCAGATAAAATGTATCTTATTTTGACACAAAAATAAGAGTATCCCCAAAAGCGTTTGAAAGGTTGCAATAAGCCTAATGGCGATGTTGCATTGGGGACTTTTAAGCATTTTCCATAAGGCAGCGTTTCTCAACATTGGCAACTTTAAAGTTGTGTGGACTTCAACTCCGAAGTTGGAAGTCCGTAGGTCTTAGATCTAGGGGCCAAGGCATCAGGCTAGAAAGAGACTGGGCTTGCGTGATTTTGTGCCACCTTTTCCGCAGTATCTCTCAGCCTGTCACTCTTTCTCACCTCGCAAGGTTATTGTTGTGGGGAAAAGAGGAGGAAGGAATATTAGAAATGTTCGCCGCCTTGAACTACTTATAAGGCGTGATAAAAAAACAACTAAAATAAAAATCTTCAAGTTGCCAAGATTGAGAAGAGCTGCTAATAAGGAGACCTCCCAAGGAAAGGGCTATCGTCGACTTCGGCCCCCAATTCACAGTCGGCGGCCCAGGGTGAATCCCCACCCACTTCGCAACCGGAGCGAAAGGGCGGAAAGATCCGTCTCCCCCCCCCCCCTTTCTACAACGGATCTCCTTCCTTAGGCTGCTGAGAAGACAAATCCATCCGCGTTCTTTCTTCGACCCGCCCCTCGGCGATCGGCTGGTCGAACTTGCTCTTGCTTTCCCGTCGTGCCCTGCGCTGTGCCCCGCGATTGTTGCTCTGTCACGGTCGCCGCCGGTGCGTGGAAGACGGAGCCATGAAGCAGGAAGGCGGGTCGAGACGCCGCGCTGGATCCGAAAAGGCCAAGCTCCCTCCCGCCGAACCCCCTCAACCGCCCCCTCAGGCCGCCGATGTGGAGATGCAGGAGGAGGCGCCTCCGGCCGAAACTGCTTCCGCAGAGAAATCGCAGCGCGAGCTCGATGCCGTCACTCTCGAAGGTGGGGGGGGGGGCAGTAGCATCATACGCGAGTTGAGGGCTAAGGTAGAGCGGCAGCGGCCAGAGAAGTGGGAAGGGGAGGGGCCTAGAACGTTCTCCGTTCCCGTTCCCATCGTAGTTAGGGCGTAGTGCTGGTGGGGTGCTGCCGAAAGTTGCAGGGGCTCCAGTTAGTCAGTTTTGAGGGCGGAATTGCGATTTGGAAAGCGGGGTGAACAGATTGGGATTGTTTCTTGAGAAAAGACGAAAATTACAGAGGTCTTTAAAGCTACTAAAGCGCTTAGAGAAGGGAGCCTAATTTAGGGAGGATGTGATGTACTGATAGTGTAAGCTATAATTCTTCATAGTTTGTTTAATACACTACAATTGCTTGCGGTGGCATTACCGCAGGGGTCTTCAAACTTGGCCCTTTTATGACTTGTAGACTTCAACTCCCAGAATTCCTCAGCCAGCGTGCCTGGCTGAGGAATTCTGGGAGTTGAAGTCCACAAGTCATAAAAGGGCCAAGTTTGAAGACCCCTGCATTACTGCTTTTAGCCCCTGTCAGCCATAGACAGAGACTTCCTTCCTTGATTTGAAAGCTAGTGACATTGGGTTTTTCTAGGGCTACCAGATCTGGCCTTTGAAAATCTGCATGTTGTTTTCTTGCATGGCTTACATTTGTTTAAATATTGGGAGCTTTACAGAGGAAAAACATAAAAATACAATCCAATTAGAAGATGTCTTGCTCAAAATTCTGACTTCTCATAAGTTTGTGTTGGCAAAGAAACAGATTTGGATAACAAAGTATTACAGTATAATTTATTATGTAGTAAGGTTGTTGTGGTTGAAAAACACTGGTCTAAAATAACCTGGCATAGCCCAGCTTGGATATATTTTCTATAGATTTTTTTTAAAAGGTTGTGGTATATGGCCAGCTTAGTAACATAGTATATTTTAATAGAGATGACTCTCTTATTGAAATAGTAAAGCTTAGTAGATGGTTCACAAAGTGGAATCTTAAAAAAAATAGAAACATAGAATAAAATCAAAATAAGCTAAAAGTGATAAAAATGCAAGAAGCACGAGCAATTGTATCTCTTTAAAAAAATAATAATGCTTAAAATTTTGTAAAAGTGGAAAATATTTTAATTTGATGCCAGAATATCAGAATATTTGTATTAGGTAAATCTCTATGGAAAAACATCCTCCAACCAAGGTCCAAAATTTGTTTCCTATCAAATTAATCTGTAACAGTGCCAGCATTCAGTTTTCATCATCCACAGATAACACATGGAGCTCCCACCACTTCAAAATAATGTTGACTTTTGCCCGTTTGTATTTCATTATTTTTCCTTTAGCAACTAAGGTAAAGTGTTCAGATTAAGCTGTAGCAATACATTGATTGAAATGGCAGTGTGAAGTCTTAGAGCAGGCTGGTTGGGAAGTTTTGGCAGGCCACACATCTTAAAAGTTGCTGAGATTGAAACACACTGGCTTAGAAGATACTGAAATCTGCATTATAACTCAGAAGCCATCATGGCTTAATTCACAGTCACTGCAAATATTTTTTTCATATTATAAGTAGATTTGATAGTTAAGAATTTGAGTAAGTTTGCTATTAGTTTAAAATAGCACCAGAATTATAGCTTAGAAACCCAAAAGTACATGATAAAACAGTAGAACAGTGTCATGTGTTTTTGTTATATGAATATTAAGTTGCTCCAATCAGTAGTGGGCATTTCCTGCCGCACTATAATGTCATCTTTATTGAGCTAACTTTGTTTATTATTCATTGCAGACATCAAAGAACATGTGAAGCAACTTGAGAAAGCTGTGTTAGGGAAGGAACCCCGTTATGTCCTACGTGCCCTCAGAGCTTTGCCCTCCACTTCCCGTCGCCTCAACCCCAATGTGCTCCAAAAAGCCATCAGTGGTTTTTTCACATCTAACAATGCTGTGCGGGACTTCCTCATCAGCTTCCTGGAGGAGGCAAGTTCCGAGGAGGCTGAGGTGGGAGATAAGCTGGGTATTCCCACTGAATTTTAGGAGGATTGCCATGTATTATCTCTGATTGTCAGGCCCAAAGAACCAAGGGCAACATGCAAAGTTACTTAGTTCCATTACTGTTGTTCACCAACAAACAATATCTTATCAAACTTAAACAACTACCTGTAATAGCTAATACTCTCTGAAATCCAAAGGAGGGTCCCATTTCATTCTCTTCCTGCCCGTCAGACATTTCAAACTCTGCTTTCTCTTTGTCATTTGGAAAAGAGCAGCCCCTCCCTCCTGGTACTCCGGATTACATTCTACCATACCGATATATTTAAGGATAATTTAAATGTTGAATTATGGACATGGGAAAGATGATCTTAAGCCATTGGTAAATTGGCTTTTATGAAAAAGGGAGGAAACTCTCTATTTATCTCTCTTCCCCCCCCCCTCTCTCTTTTTTTTTCTTATCACTCTATAGCCTATGGACACAGAAGTGGACCTACAGTTCCGTCCCCGCACAGGGAAGGCAGCTTCTGCTCCTCTTTTGCCAGAAGTAGAAGCATATCTCCAATTACTCCTGGTCATCTATTTGATGAATAGCAAACGCTACCAAGAGGTACTAGACTGACATTCCATATGTATTGTTTCCTAATTGAAAGCAAAGACTTGCCAGAAATTACACACCGATTTAGAGGATGGAAGAAAGAGCAGGGAAATAAGGAAAATTAGGTGTTATCTAATACTTTCCACACATATCCAGCTAATGGTTATATACAGGAGAGTGTACAACTGTAAGTGAATGTATTAGCAAGGGACATTACTAATGTATCAATTAAGGGACATTGCATCTTTTGAAGATTTCAGTCTATAAATTTGGGGTCAGATTTATAATCAGATAACTAGTGATAATTCTTCATTCAATATGCAAACTTTTTCCCCAAAGTTGATACTTATTTAAAATTTATATTTCCTATAATTATTACATACATTTCATTTATGCATAGCCAAAACACCAAGCCATATTGAACACACTGGGTACCATAATTTAATATTCTACAAACTGGATTTTTTACAACAGCAGGGATTAGAAATTCAAAATGGATGTGAGTGAATTTTGCTTGCATATATGCATAGAATTCTCATATCCAAATGAATAATTATTGATTTTTTTAATAAAATGACTTATGAAAGATTTTTAAAATAATCTCAGGTACTTTTTGCATACTTGATAGGAAGTGTAAGAGTTGATCCGTACTTAATGATATTATGCAAAATCTCCTTTGCAGCCTTACATGTTTTTCATATTGTCTCTTTTCTTTCCTTCAGGCCCAGAAAGTTTCAGATGATTTGATGCAAAAAATAAGTCCTCAAAATCGGCGTGCCCTTGATCTAGTGGTGGCCAAGTGTTACTATTACCATGCTCGTATCTATGAGTTCTTGAATAAGTTGGATGTGGTCAGGAGGTAAAATTGAAAGCATCTGGGTGTTACCATCATCTCCCCCCTCCCACTCCTTTGCACTTTCCTGGTAACAGAGTCTCTCTCCATTTCTTTTCCTTTTGAAGTTTCCTTCATGCTCGTTTAAGGACTGCAACACTCCGGCATGATGCAGATGGACAGGCTACTCTGCTAAATTTGCTGCTCAGGAACTACCTTCATTATGACCTTTATGATCAGGCAGAAAAGTTGGTCTCCAAATCAGTATTCCCTGAGCAGGCAAACAATAACGAATGGGCCAGGTACCTCTACTACACTGGTAAGAAGAAACAGCCAATCATTTTTATATAAAATACAATACTCTGTTTGATTATAGTTTGCAGGGGTGTACTTATTTACTGTTTTTGACCATGAAAGCAAATCAGAATGACTTAAGTTTATTAATTTATCATTAGGAAAAGCAAAATAAATTGTGTAAACTAAGATATTCCATAGAATATAGAATATATATTCTATATTGAAAAATAGAATACTCTCCTTCATAATCCATATATGCTCACGCTTATTTTTTTTAATATAAGAATTAGAAACATTTAAAAAGCTATAATTCTTATGATGTTGAATAGTTTACAAGTGCCATACTGTTCTGCTATTGACAGACATCCATATTTCTTTTGGATTTATTTAAAGCAATATTGGGCTTAACAGTACTATAACTGGGAAGGGAACAATGATTTTGGGGTATATCTTTTCCAATTTCTTTAAATTTCGTGAAACCTAAGAAACCTAAGAATTTATGTTTCCTCAATAGTTTCTCCGGACTAATTACTGTAATGATGTCTTTTAAATTAATATATTTTAATTTAACACATTCCATTATAAGAAACTGTTTTCCAAGAAGGTAATTTGCCTCAAATTTAATGATAAAAATAAAAAGCAACAAAGAAAAAATAAAAATTCTAATGTAAATATTTATGCGAGGTGTCTGCTATGTAGGATTATACAGAGGCCATTGTCTATTCTTCTGAAAAAGGCAGTTCAGAAATTGATTTGTTGGATTGAAATCTTCTGTATTCCAGTGAATACATAGGAGAGCTTTTTGATCTTTATTAATTGCATAAATAGCATGAGCTGAGATAAATTGTAATCCAATACATTTTTGGGCTGGGAAAGACTGGTTTATATGTAAAAGATAGTATGAAAATCAAACTGATATTAAACAAGAATATGAGAAAATATATTCCAAACTTCTCTTTGGCACAGCTATAGGAAGCCTTTGACACTGTGTTAGGATAAGACAGTCTTGAGCCCTGGATTATTAAGGCCTTTTCTCTGGCTTCTGAAAACTTTCAGACAACCATGGCTAGAAAATTGGTGGCATGATTCCTTGCTATGTTGCAATGGAAAATATAGATAAATTGTATTGTATATCCTAAAATAAAATATCATCCTATATACTATAGTCAGAGTCACTTTAAAACATTAAAAGCAACTACCTCTAGAGCAGCGGTTCTCAACCTGTGGGTCGCAACCCTTTTGGGGGTCAAACGACGCTTTCATAGGGGTCGCCTAAGACCATCAGAAAACAAATATTTCCGATGGTCTTAGAAACTGAGACACCGCTCCTCTATCCTGCCACTACCGCCCTCCTCCTCTGCCACCGGCTCCTCCGCCTCCAGGACGCCCTTCTCCGACAGCGCCTGCTGCTGGGCTGCTCCGCCGCTGTTGCTGTTGCCGGCTGAGCTGAGCTGCAGCGCCAAGCCGGTCTCCATGCCTCCTGGTTGCCAAGCCGTGCTCCGTCCTGGCCGCCCTCTGTGCCGTGTGGGAGCCTCCCCCATGCTGCCCAGCCAGCCTCCCTCACCGTCGGAGGCCGCCTTGGCCCTCTGGCACCTGGTGTGGCCATGGGGCTACCGGGCAGGAGCAGCTCCTTCCCAGCTCACCAGGTTCTGGGCCTCGGAAGCAGCCAGGGAGCAGGGAAGAGGGCGAGGCGGCAATGCCCGCATGTGCGTCGGAGGCCAGCTGGCCGGGCCAGGAGGGGAGAAGCGGCGCCTTCCGAGCGGGAGCTGGCACTCCGGCCGTGCCCCTCTTGCGTGCGATGGGCTGCGCAGCGTGGAAAGGGGCCCCCGCGACCCCACCGCTGCGATGGCGCTCAGGCTGGAGGGGCGGGCAGGTCCCAGGGAGCAGCTGGGAGAGGGCAAGAGGTGCCGGGATGAGGATGGGAGGCTCCAGGTTGGCGGGTGTGAGAGGGCAGCCGGCGGCTCCAAGGCATGCGGATCCTTCACGCAGCTTCCAAGGCCCCGCATGTGCCGCCGCTTGGCTCTCCACCAGGCTCTCTGCCAGAGCCTCCTCCCTGGGCAATTGTGCGGAGCTGCTTGTGCGTCCTTGGCAGCAGCTCCCCCCTTCAATCTCTTTCTCCATCTCCTTCCTTTCCCTTTCAACCTTCCTTCCATCCATCTCCAACTCCATCCCTTCCCCTTCAATCTCCCTCTCCTTCCTTCCTTCCTTCCTTCCCTCCCTCCCTCCTTCCTTCCTTCCCCCTTCAATCTCCTTCCTTCTTCATCTCCTTCGTTTCCCCTTCAATCTTCCTTCCATCTCCATCTCCATCCCTTGGCGACTGTGAGAGGGCGGCCGGTGGCTCTGAGGCGCGCGGATCCTTCGCGCAGCTTCCGAGGCTCCGGATGTGCCGCCACTTGGCTCTCTGCCAGAGCCTCCTCCCCCTCCCCGGACAATTGTGCAGAGCTGCTTGTGCATCCTTGGCAGCGCCTCCCCCTTCAATCTCTCTCTCCTTCCTTCCTTCCCCCCTTCAATCTCCTTCCTTTTCCCTTCAATCTTCCTTCCTTCCATCTCCATCTCCATCCCGTCCCCTTCAATCTCTCTCTCCTTCCTTCCTTCCCCCTTCAATATCCTTCCTTGTCCATCTCCTTCCTTTCCCCTTCAATCTTTCTTCCTTCCATCTCCATCCCTTCCCCTTCAATCTTTCTCTCCTTCCTTCCTTCCTTCCTTCCTTCCTTCCTTCCTTCCTTCCTTCCTCCTTCAATCTCCTTCCTTTGCCCTTCAATCTCCTTCCTTCTCCATGTCCTTCCTTTCCCCTTCAATCTTCCTTCTTTCCTTCCATCTCCATCCCTTTCAATCTCTCTCTCCTTCCTTCCTTCCTTCCTTCCTTCCTTCCCCCTTCAATTTTTCTCCTTCCTTCCTTCCTCCTTCAATCTCCTTCCTTCTCCATGTCCTTCCTTTCCCCTTCAATCTTCCTTCCTTCCTTCCTTCCATCTCCATCCCTTTCAATCTCTCTCTCCTTCCTTCCTTCCTTCCTTCCCCCTTCAATCTCCTTCCTTTCCCCTTCAATCTCCTTCCTTTCCCCTCCAATCTTCCTTCTTTCCTTCCTCTTCCCTCCCTTCCAATATTTTTGAGCAAGGAAGAGAAAGCTTCTCCAGCGAGCATTGCTATATTGTTTTTTTGATTAATCACAATGCTTTACTTATGTTCAATTTGTAACAATGAAAATACACCCTGCATATCAGATATTTACATTATGATTCATAACAGTAGCAAAATTACAGTTATGAAGTAGCAACGAAAATAATTTTATGGTTAGGAGTCACCACAACATGAGGAACTGTATTAAAGGGTCGCGGCATTACGAAGGTTGAGAACCACTGCTCTAAAGATTGTAAACTAATGAATCTGGATGGATGAATGTTTTTTCAATAGCCACAATTTCACTTTTTCTTTTGTAAATTTGTTTCTACATCAGGTTATACAGTAATTTTTTTAAGTAAAACATTTCTATAAAAACTCAACTACATTTTTAGGATGTGCATGTATATGTTTAGGCACATGTATTTATCAAAATATACCATCACAAAATTAAGAGAGATGCAGTTATTGAGGTGGATAATAATCACAGTGCCTGTTTATTTGCTTCAATCTTTACCAGGAATAGATAATAGAAGGATTTCTTTGTGTTAAAATGTCCCTTAGAATTATTAAAGCAAAGCCGCCATTTGATTGAATATTTCTATTTCTAGTTTAGTAATATAGTACAAATTCATATCACAAAGGGAAGGGGGAAATCTTAACATCTCAAGGTAGCCTTATTGTGAACATTTGCACTAATCTTTCTTAGCACTAGTTTCTTTCCTTTCTAGGACGTATCAAAGCCATCCAACTGGAATATTCTGAAGCTCGGAGAACCATGACAAATGCGCTGCGGAAAGCACCACAGCATACAGCTGTTGGCTTCAAACAGACAGTGAGAGTTGATTCCTCTAGAGGGTGCTGTGGGCTGGGGATGCTTGCATTCTGTGGCTACTAACTGAACAATTGCTTTATTATTGTACCCCCAATTTAGGTTCATAAGTTGCTGATTGTGGTGGAATTGCTACTAGGTGAGATTCCAGATAGACTGCAGTTTCGGCAGCCATCTCTGAAAAGATCTCTCATGCCCTACTTCCTTTTGACACAGGGTAAGTATTATCATTGAGGGTCATACCTAACAGTCCTTTGAAAAGATGTTAAGGCTTTTGGCTTTTAGGGAATACATTCCCAAAAAAATTGGAGTGCAAGCAGAAAAATATAAAATTCTTAAGTCCCTGGTGGAAGAGTTCACAGCAACTATAAGTAAGCTTGCTCAGATACTTTAGGAACCACAGAAATTCAAACTAAATGGCCAGTAGCCACTATTGGTATTAGTAGCACATTTCCACAGACTAATGTATTGACAGTACCAATTTCTGGAATTTAAGATTACTTATTTCTAATTGTTATTGGCAATAGGAGACCAGTGGACTGTAATAGAGTCCAAAAGAGAGGAAGCCTTGTTCCAACTGCTGTAAGTGATTCTACCCACATTATATGGAAAAATGATGAAATATATGAGGTATTGATTGAACATACACTCCCCTTTACTATGATAGTGGCTAAAAGTTGCCCAGGCGTGTCAAAGAAACTGCAGTTTTTAAA
Organism: Crotalus tigris; assembly: GCF_016545835.1. Lineage (NCBI taxonomy): Eukaryota > Metazoa > Chordata > Lepidosauria > Squamata > Viperidae > Crotalus > Crotalus tigris. Next base: position 7,506,928 of record NW_024097358.1, on the reverse strand, counting down.
ACAATGTCATGATTATGTCTGCTACAATCAAATGTATGTGATTATTCCCTCAAAGTTTCTCATAGTTATAACTATTCATTATATTATGTGTATGCAGTGTGTGAACTTGGGATAACTAGTCAGGTATTAAATCACAATTTAAAAGAATCTCGAGAACAAATGTAGACTTGATTCCATTCAATGAATATTGTGTTTTGTGAACTTGCTTCCAATGTATAGCAAAGCCTCGACATAGGTTTACATTAAATCTAAAGCATCATCAAGCAAGGGCACATATTAGAGTACTGAAATCAGAATACTGAGGCTTCACTACTCATCCAGGTTCATAAATCCTTCACGTATTTCATACAGCTCTTCAGTTTAATTCTCTCTTGCATCCTTTTGACAGCTGTTCGAACAGGAAATCTGGCCAAGTTCAACCAAGTTCTTGATCAGTTTGGTGATAAGTTCCAAACAGATGGAACATACACCCTCATCATCCGGCTAAGACACAATGTGATTAAAACAGGTAAGAGACCTATTACCGTATTTTCTGGTGTGTAAGACAACTTTCTAAACCATGCAAATCTTCTCCAAAGTCGGGGGTTGTCTTATACACCAAGTCGTCTTATACGCCGGAAAATACCATATTTTCCAGCGTATAAGACGACTTTCTAACCATGCAAATCTTCTTCAAAGTTGGGGGTCGTCTTATACGCCGAGTCGTCTTATACACCGGAAAATACGGTAATTCCTTGTTATTTTCCTTCTGGTGATAACATGGACTTTAAAATTCTATCTAAGAAATCTGTTTTTCTACTTGCTAATGACATGATCTTCTCATTTTTCTTTCTATTTTTTTGAAGAGGACCTCAAGATTGAACGAATTCTTGCTTTTATGAATAAGTAGAAAGAAAAATCACAATTAATTTTCTTCGCTCTTCTTTTTTGACCTTTGTGCACTTATCCCTGATTTTCTTTTACCTCTTAATGCAGGTGTTCGCATGATCAGCCTTTCATATTCACGCATCTCTTTAGCTGATATAGCTCAGAAGTTGCAATTGGATAGCCCAGAAGATGCTGAATTCATTGTTGCTAAGGTGAGGGACTATACCATTTATAATCTTCCAGACCTCCTGAGCAATTGGGTTGTACTTAAAGCCATTAGGTGCCAATCTTGGTGGTAAGAGAAATTTACTTTGGATCTTAATTATTTGAAAAATTCTAAAACAAATGTTCAAAATCCACTGCTGATTGCTTTAACTTAGTTTTTTAATACTTGGCATCACATTATGTTTTTGGCATTAATACTATGGAACTGAATAATATTCCTTCCTTTCCATTAGCAGACAAGATAAACCTTATTTTCCCAAACAAGCTGTGAAAGCTTTCTCTGAGGTCCATTGTTGTGCCTTGATTTCCAGGCTATTCGGGATGGTGTGATTGAAGCTAGCATTAACCATGAAAAAGGATATGTCCAGTCAAAGGAGATGACTGACATTTATTCCACCCGGGAGCCCCAACTTGCTTTCCACCAACGTATTTCCTTCTGCCTCGACATTCACAATATGTCTGTCAAGGTAAGGCAAGGATGGTCAATGTTTAAGGACATACTTCAGCCTCCTAGTCATCCAATGATGTGACATTACCTAAAAGAGAAGCATACATTTTTCTTACACACTTTGGGGGTGGATTTTTGGAGCATCGGGGAAGGCAGCCTCTCAGAAGCAGATTGCCCCCCACGCCTCAAAGAAATAAAAAAAAACCCACAAAGCTTAAGATTTTGTTGCAAATGCCAGTGTAGGGCTGCCTGCAAGCTGTATAAGGTAAAATATCAAATGTGCATCAGAACTCCACAGAAGGACTTTTCAGTTAATATCATCAGTAGTTTTCTCTATAATCAAACATCAATGCTTAAGGTGCTTTAAAGTCTCTAAAGGCCTATGTAAGTATTAAGGAATTTTTTTAGATGTGGAGAAGGCAGGGAACTCTCCAATTTTGGGGAAAAATTAAGAATTCAGTTCCTGTCACTAAAGATAAAGTGAGGAAATACATGTAGGATTTGACCAGTTTCAAGTGGAAGAGCTAGTACATGTCTCTTTTGAATTGTTCTTTTGTCCCTTTGCCTCTGCCTCTGCCATTGAGGAATATATGGGATCTTTCTGTGAGCTTTCTTTTTGAAATTTACCTTTAACTTACTGGTGTTTGCTCTTTTTCTTTTCTCCCATTTTTAGGCTATGAGATTCCCCCCCAAATCTTATAACAAGGATTTGGAGTCTGCAGAGGTAAGGTTTCCTGTCAGTCACACAGAAAGCTCCTTAGCTGGGGCATTGTTTTGCATAAGATTAGGACTGGCAGTCTTAATGAACTAGATTAGTGGTTCTCAACCTGAGGGTCGGGACCCCATTTGGGGTCGAATGACCATTTCATGGGGGTCGCCAAACAACGCAGTCCGCCATTTTTTTTTCCCCCTTTTCCTTAGCTATGCTACTCCCTTTTATTCTATTGGCTTTTGAAAGCCAATAGAATAGACTCTCTTGAATAGAGTCTAATTCTATTGGCTTTCAAAAGCCAATAGGAATTGTCCAGGCTGTCTCTGCCCTGCTGAGCCCGCCAAAAGTCCCATTCTGCAAACGGTGCTGCACCAGTTGAGTAGTCCTCGACTTACGACTAGTTGGGGGTCACGGCATTACAAAGGTTGAGAACCACTGAACTAGATCCTATTGATCTTGTGTAATGGCATTAGATTGTTAAACATTAAATTGCTGAAACTATGTAAGATTTAAATACAGAATGGTTTGTCGTAATCTCTTAAACTTGAGCTGTGAGATTTCAAACTTTTTTTAAATTAATGTTTAATTTTTATATCATCTGGAGCAGTATTTTTCATCTTGATCATTTTAAGATATGTGGACTTCAATTCCCAAAATTTCCCAGCCTGCATGGCTGGCTGGCGAATTTTGGGAGTTGAAGTCCACACATCCTTAATTGGCCAAGATTGAGAAACACTTATCTAACGGTATCTCGAGTACTTGTTATTGTCTCTTGTCTATTTCTTTGCAAAATAACAAAAATGTTAATGGAGCAAAGTTACTTAATTTATATAACTAGACAAAACTTGACACATTTAAGTCCTTCAGTTTACCAGCTGCCCTCCAACTTTCAGAAAACTGAATATGCATATTAGGAATGTAATGAATACCAAAATACATATATCAGCCAATTCAGGTCAAATATCTCAGAAATATTTAAAATGCAATTCTCTCTCTGCAATATGTCAGCTATATGAGCAACTTTAAAACATGTGAAATAATAGTATATTTTAATGAGCCTTGTTGAAAGCAGCATAACTTGTATATAATTTGCATTGAAACTCAGTTTTGCTGTGTAGCACATAAATGACACTAAATCATACAGTAACCTTTGTTTCGCAGGAGCGGCGTGAGCGTGAGCAGCAGGATCTAGAATTTGCTAAGGAAATGGCAGAGGATGATGATGACGGTTTCCCTTGATGCTCTGTAGGGATGCAATATTTGTTTGCAACGTTTTTTGGGTTTTGTTTTGTTTTCCAGTGCAAAACTTTTATCATCTGAAAACCAGAACTTCCCTTCTTTCCATATTCTGCATGTTGGGGGCGGTACAAAAAAAAAATCCTCTAGCTGCTGCAGGAAGAAGACACGGCCCCAAATTAAAAGTTGGTCCTTGCTTCTGAACTAAAGATCACTATGGTTTTCATTCATAAATATTTCCTATAACGGGCCAGATTAATCCAGTGTTGTCTTTACTGGAGTTCTACTCCAGCTGACAAAATAATTTCAGTGACAGATCTTGTTAAGTTTTGTTTAGGACTTTTAAATAAAAGTTTGAGGAAAATAAAATGCCTCTTAAATGGAACTCACATTTATTCAGATGTAATAATGGAGTCACTGGAAATATAGGAATTCAAACTCTTATTTTTTCTCTGATTGATATTGGTATGCTTAAAAATAACAATCTATTTGATAAGAAATCGTAAATGTTACAGGCAGAAGAATAGAGCCTGAGCAGCAATTAGTGAAAAAAAAAATGTTTTAAAAATAAAAAATACAGAAATTAGATATTTTTTTCTTGCCTTTCTCTAGTTTTTGCTACCTTGAGTAATTGGTTCAATAGCAATAGCACTTAAGACTTATATACCGCTTCATAATGCTTTACAGCCCCCTTTAAGCAGTTTACAGAGTCAGCATATGGCCCTAAACAATCTGGGTCCTCATTTTACTCACCTCGGAAGGATGGAAGTTTGAGTCAACCATGAGCTGTTCAGAATCAATTTCCGGAGTGAACAGTGAGTTAGCCTGCAGAACTGCATTCTAATCAGTGCATCACTATGGTTTATCAAATAATTACAAGATTTTTTACTCAAGGACAAATTAGTCTCTTGCTGGAGGAATTGGACTGATAGACAACACATTTAGTGAAATTGATAAGCATATGGCAGATAATCAAGAAATATTTCAAAATAATTATGGCAAGAAATCGTAAGGTATCTTGAAAGGTGGAGACATTTATAGCAGTCTTGATAGGGATCAGCTGCAATTATCAAATTTTACTTGTTCATTTATTCAAAATACATTACCCCAAATAAACAACTGTTTTAAATGGCATCAATTCCAATATCAAAGAAAATTTACAAGAATAGCAAAAAATCGCCAATCCATTTATCCAGAGTGGGAAAAGACCTAGAGTTAAATTTTAAAAAGTTATAAGATTCAAAACAGAGGTCTTGCTCTGGATTTTAAATTTTATCATAAAGACAGTTACCCCAAGATTAACAGAGTGGGAAAAAAATGATCATATAATAAAACAACAGTATGAGCAGGATTCCATGGATATTTATTGTGTAGACCAGAGATGTCAAACTGCCAGCCCGGGGCCGGACACATCACGAGGAAACTGCGCCCATCCCATTGCTGGCAATGGGGGAAAAGTTCCGATATGTCATGCGATGTCACATTACTTAGACTTCAGTAAGGCAATTGATAAAGTAGACCATAACCTACTACTTCATAAGATAGAAAAATGTGGGTTAGCATCACTGCCAGATGGTTTCATAACTGGCTGACTAGCGCACTCAATGTGTAGTCATCAATGGAACTGCATCTATATGGAGTGAAATATGCAGTGAGGTACCCCAAGGCTCTCTTTTAGGCCCAGTACTCTTCAACATCTTCATCAATGACACAGATGGAGAACCTATCAAATTTGCAGATGACACCAAGCTGGCAAGAATAGCCAACACTCCAGAAGATAAGCTTAAGATACAGAAGGATCTTGACAGACTTGAATGTCTAATTATCTAATAAAATGAAATTGGTGAAAAAAATAAGGTTCTACATTTAGGCAAGAAAAACCAAATGTGTAGGTATAGTTTAGGTCATACCTAGCTCAATAGTAGTAACTATGAATGGAATCTTGGAGTCCTACTGGACAATCATTAAATATGAGCCAGCAGTGTGCTGCAGTTGCCAAAAAAACCAACACAGTTCTAGGTTGCATTAACGGATAGAATCAAGATCACGTGAACTGTTAATACCACTTTATAATGCTTTGATAAGGCCACACTTGGAATATTGCATCCAGTTTTGGTTGTCATGTAAAAAAGATGTTGAAACTCTAGAAAGAGTGCAGAGAAGAGCAAAAAAAGATGATTAGGGGACTGGAGGCTAAAAACATACAAAGAACAGTTTCTAGAATTGGGTATGTCTAGTTTAATGAAAAGAAGGACTAGAGGTGACATGATAGCAATGTTCCAATATCTCAGGAGCTGCCCCAAAGAAGAGGGAGTCAATCTATTCTCTAAAGCACCTGAAGGCAGGACAAGAAGCAACGGATGGAAACTAATCAAGGAGAGAAGCAACCTAGAACTAAGGAGAAATTTTCTGACAGAACAATTAGTGGAACAACCTGCCTCCAGAAGCTGTGAATGCTCCAACACTGGAAAGTTTTTAAGAAGAGATTGGACAACTATTTGTCTGAAATGGTATAGGGTTTCCTGCCTGAGCAGGGGGTTGGACTAGAAGACCTCAAAGGTCCCTTCCAACTGTTATTCTGATACGACAGAATAAATAAAAAAAATTGATAAAATGGATGTAAAATTTAAAGAAACAACACAACTGAAAAACTACATGAAATCTGTAAAATTCATGCCAGCTTATACTCTGAAAGAGCATTTATATATAATTGTTTTGCAAATGGTACACAACTTAATAATTTCCAAGATAAATCATACAGTAACAAATAGTGTAAATGCTGTGAAGGAACATTTTACCACGTGGTAGGAACAGGTAGTCCTTAATGACCGATTGCTTAGCAACCAAAGTTACGACAGACCTTCCCACAGCTACTTACAATTCAGTTCCAGAGTTCCACTGGCTGCACACATGCACCCCCATAATAATCACATTTTGAACACTTAACAACGTGCACAAAAGACCATTTGCAGTGTTCTGTGATCATGTGACTACAATTTTTGATTTCACCCATTATAGAGAATACACTTGTTTACCAACCATTGTGTTTACTTAGCAGCCACAGCATTAGATTTAATGACTGCTTCAAGAAAGATCATAAAAGCAGGCAGTCACATGACAACCTGCTTAATAACCACATGACTTACAACTGTAATACCATCTGGAGAATTTTAGAAATTAAACTTGAAATGAAATCACTTAACTAGATATAATTCCAGAATATATGTACAAGAAATATAATTTACTGAGATACATGCTCACAGCAGCAAAAATAAACATTGTCCAACACTGGAAGAAAGATATCAACGTAAACAAGATCTGAATTGGAATTTTAATTTGAAAAATATGTAACAATTGTAAAACTAATAGTATATATCCACAACAGACTTTTTAACAAAATTCAAGCAAAAATGGTGTCCATCTAATCAATGCATCACACAATAAGGCAAATACAAATACTTATAATATGGGTTCTATATATTTATAAATAGTGCAAATTTGTCAGAGTATAAACAGAGATAGAAATCACATATCTGATTTTCCAAGCAGCTCATTTTTGTTTTTTGTTTTTCTATCTATCCTCTTAATGTGAATAATAATAAATATGTCTTTTGCTCTTGTCCATCAATGCCATCCTTAGCTATATTTGTACAATTGAAGCAATTACAAATACAGCCAAAGAATTGGCACCCTGCACTTTCTGCCCCCAAAATTGCAATTTGCTGTAAAACAAATTGAAACTGACATTGGAATCCATCATTCATTACTTTATAATCCATAGAGCAGAATTCTGTTGTATGACTCTTGTAAATAACAAAACAAATGAAAATGGCACAAACAGAATAACTGTCCAGTCCCCTACCCTCGACTGCAGAGCAAGCCAGGACCGGCAATGCAAAAGAAACCTGCTCAGCGGCTAACGAGAGAAAAATCCAATCGACTCACACAAGAACCTAGAGGCACTGAAAACTCCCCGCAAATTGTCACCAAAGCAAGCATGGTGGGCACAGTACTTTAACTGCTTCAACTTCACTCTAAAGTACATACCAGGAGGAAAGAACTTTCTAGCTGTTGCGCTATCCCGGTTACCCCAGTACAAAAGCGAACGAGAGCAGGTTAATGAGGCAATTATTCCCAATTCACAAACTGTTGCTCAACTTATACCTCGCAGGGTCCCCAATCCTGATGACCCTGGAGTGAAGAAAATAAAACGAGAGCTCCTCACTGACCAATGGTTCAAAGATAATCAAGCGTCCCTAACATGCAGGGATGGCTTGGCTTACAAAGGGGGGAAGTTATATTTGCCAGAAGCGCTCCGTCTTAATGCTCTCAAACACAGCCACGATGTGAAGCAGGCTGGACACTTTGGATATTTGAAAACCCTACACCTCACCCGCCGGCAATTCTGGTGGCCAGGGCTGAAAAAGGATGTGGAAAACTATGTAAAAAGTTGTACTGTATGTGCCACAATGAAAAGAATCCCGGGGAAAACTCCTGGGTTACTGCAACCTGTGGCAGACCCTTCTCAACCCTGGGAAGAAATCGCTATGGACTTTATAGTGGACCTACCTGAAAGTAAGGAAAATGCTGTCATCTGGACTGTGATAGACCTGTTCTCAAAACAGGCTCATTTCATCGCCTGCAAAGGACTCCCATCTGCCCAACGCCTGGCCAAATTGTTCCTGAAACATATCTACCAGCTGCATGGTGCCCCTAAGCGAATAATCTCAGACAGGGGGGTGCAATTCACAGCGAAGTTTTGGAGAAATTTCCTTACATTGATTGGATCATCTCAAGGGTTATCTGCTTTTCATCCAGCCACCAATGGGGCCGCTGAAGCCGCTAACAAAATGGTGGAGCAATATCTTAGGTGCTACGTTTCTTACCAACAGACGAACTAGACTGATCTCCTCCCTTTTGCGGAGGTGGCGTACAATAATTCCGTGCACAGCAGCACCGGCTACACGCCTTTCAAAGTAGCCACAGGGAAAGAATTCAACCCAATACCTGAATACCCTCAGTTGCCCTCCGCTTCACAGACACTTGATCAATGGGTGAGAGGGTGGGAAGAAGTTTGGAAAAACACAAAAACTGCTTTAAAAAAGACTTTTGAAACCTATAAAAAGCAGGCTGATAAAAAAGAGGGCTCCCCAAAGAATATTCCAAGTTGGGGAAAAGGTCTATCTGTCAACCAAATATCTACGCCTCAAATTGCCCAGCAAGAAATTGGGACCAAAATTCTTGGGACCTTTCCCCATAGTAAAGGTCATCAACCCAGTCACAGTACAACTAAAACTCCCTAAACTGTTAGGGAAAATTCACCCAGTTTTCCATTGTAGTTTGTTGAAGCCTTATCGGGGCTCCACTTTGAGACCTCCTCCAAAGAAGGCACCTGGACCCCTCGTAGTGGCAGGGCAGACCCACTATGAAGTGAAACGTATTCTTGACTCCAGAATCTTTAGAGGGAAATTACAGTACTTAGTACAATGGAAGGGATACCCATTGTCTGAAGCCACCTGGGTGAAATCTAGTGAAGTGAACGCCAACAGATTGATCAAAAAGTTTCATGTGAAACACCCCAGCAAACTGAAAGATAACCCTTAACATATGCTTTTGTTTACTTTACAGGATCTGTCCTTTTTGTAAGGGGGGCCGGATGTCAATGCTGCAAATACTGTATATTCTTGCTTTGACAATATGCAAAACTGTCTGGTATTTATTGGGTTAATACTTAGCTTAGAGTGGGGGGGGGGAGGCCTGGGAAAGAAAGAGGAAGTAAACTTTTGACCTTCACACTAATTGGATAATGTGACCTGTGACTGCATGAGAAGGGAGGGGTTTAGCAAGAAAAGCTTGATGCCAGCGAAAGGAAATCAGATTCTGGCATCAACCGGTCCATCATGGTGACCGGCAAAATTGTAGCTCTGCAATAAAGACTTTAGGAAACATGCCTGAAAGTTCTTTGAAGTGCTTCATTAATCGGAACCTGTGACAATAACTGGCACCCCTAACCTAATATTTTGTAGCATGCCCTTTTGAGGCAATCAACCACTTTCTGTAGCTCTGAAAAATACTTCTATACTTCTCAACTAGTAATCTGTCCTACTCTTGTTGAGCAAACCATTTCAGGTGGTTTGATGGGTTCTTCCAACCATGAGTTTCAGCTCTCTCCGCAGCTGTGCTATTAGATTCCGAACAGGACTCATAGCAGGCTGCTTCAGAACAGTCAAATTTTCTGCCATTCTTGGATCCTCTTGGATATTTGTTCTGGTTCATTATCCTGGTGAAGGATCTGTGACTTGCCATTGAGAGAGACCTTTCTAGCACCAGGCATTATGTTTTACTCTAAAATACTTTGATAACCTTGTAATTTCATCATGCCCTGCATATATTAAAGGCACTGCTTCCAGAAATAGCAAAGTAACTCCATAAAATTATGGAGCTATTCCAGATTTCACAATAAAGATGGTAAAACACCGCTGCTCTTTGGTGAAGAAATGCTGTGGCTCACTAAAAAAAAAAAAGCTCTAATTTTGTTTCATCTGCCAAAGGACATTCTCCCAAAAGGACTGTGGCTTGTCATCATGGACTTAGCAAACTTCTGTTTGCTTTTTTGTATCTGTCTTCCTAGGTCCTTTCAGTGGGTTAACAAACGATGGTGTAACTTGATATTGTTGCATCTTGGTCTGGAGTTCAGCCCAAGTTTTGTTCTCCCTCTTTCTCTACTTTTGTTCAATTTGGGATCAATCTTCCTTTTGAGACCACATTTAGGGAGATTAGCTACAATCCCCTGGATCTTTAACATCTTGTTAGCAGTTATGGTCACAGGGAAATGAAACTCTTTGGAGATGTAGCCTTTATCTTTAATATCCTTGATCATTAGTTTCTTTTGTCTTTAGACAACTCTGTTTTTTTCTTTCTCTTGTTCATGGTCCTGTACACAATGACACAAATTGCTGAGTACTTTTCTCTTTCAGGGAAGCTGAGAGATTATGAGATTGAAATGATACTAAATAATATTAATTAAATAAATTGTCTGCTTGAAAGATCATATTCAATATCTTTTAACTTCTAAGTACCAATAATTATCCATTCCCAGTTTTATTTTTTAAAACTTGTTTAATTATTTTTAGGAATATGTTATCATACATCAAAATCAAAGTATCTACAGATTATGAAATAATGAATGGTGGATGCCGAGTAGAGTAGAGTATATATAGAGTAGAATACAGAATAGTATTAGAGTCAAGTAGAGTAGAGTAGAACAGAATAGAACAGAACAGAACAAAATAGGAATAGGAATAGGAACAGGAATAGAATTATTTATTGGCTAAGAATAACAGAGTTGGAAGGGACATTGGAGGTCTTCTAGTCCAACCCCCACTAAGAAATATCTCCTTAATTCTAGGTTAGTTCTCTCCTTGATTAGTTTCCAATTTTGACTATCAGAAGCCACCTTTTCCTCCCTCTGGGACCCCAGGAAGGGAAGGAAGAAATAGAGGTCCCATCCACCCCTCCCCTCCATTGCTCCATTCATCTGGGCCAGCCCTGAATTTGAACTTGAGCTGACCTTAGTTGTCCAAGCCTCCACTTTCCCAAAGTGGGTAGGGACTTGATTTTGGCCTAGGTGTAGAAAAAGAATACAAGGCATGAAGCCCGAGATCTCAGTTGAGGAAAATGTTGTTGGTAGGAACACAGAAGAGTCCAGAGATGTACTCTCAGTGGTGGTGCCTTCTGAATAATGCCTGAGGAAATGCCACTTTAGCAAATAATAAAGGTGTAGTAAAGAATAGAGCACAAATAACCTTAAAGCTGAGGCTTGAAAGACTGGGGTCTCCAATAAGCACACACAGACACAGACACAACTGTTCTGAGCTTGGGGACTTTTATCCGCATTCAAGCTGGCAAACTAAAGCCATTGTCTAAATGGCTATGGGGCCAATCTTGACTTCTTCTATGGAGATGTGATTAACCCGATAGCTGAGCTTCCAATCGTTCCCAGGCTTGGGTAGAAGGAGCTCTTCTTTGGCATATGCATTGAACTGTGACAGCTCCTGGGTGAGAGAGGGCCAAGCAGGGAAAGTGAGAGGGCAACTGGCTCCAGATCGCCATTGCTGTGAAGGCTCACCCCACTGAAGTATCCAGCCCAGAACAATGACTCCCACTTAGCCCACCTTTTGCAGAAGGGGGTGCTGGAAAGCAAGATGAAGGAATTGGCGCTGGTGGGAACTTTCACCTCCCTTATGCCAGGCCAGCTTTGGAAACCAGATTGAAAAGCCCAGGTCTGGTTGAGTTAAACAGACACCAGCGCAACCTCAGCATAGCCACCTCCAATTCTCCCAGTCCCCATCTAGGCAGTTTTCCCAAGCGATGTGGGTTCTCCTAGGGATCAGAGTCATATACTAATGGTTTTAATAAAACTAGGAAAGAAGGAAGAGGCAGACAATTCCCTTAATAGGAAAGAAATGGGTCTAGAGTACAGTTATCTCGCATTGAGTTGTCCCATGCTGAATTGCCCCATGAAAAGTTGTCCTATTGTAAGTTGGCTATGTCCGATTGGCCTGCAGTAAGTTGGCCACAGCAAGCATCTTCATTCTTCATCTGGTCACCATAATGCAAAAAAGATGCTGAGACACCAGAAAGAATGCAGAGAAGAGCAAGAAAGAAGATAAAGGGTCTGAAGGCTAAACTCTATCATGAACAGTTGTGGGAATTAGGCACATTTAACAAAGAGAAGGGCTAGGGGTGGCATGATAGCAGTCTTCCGGTACCTGAGGGGCTACCATAGCACCTGAGCGGAAGACAAGACTTAACAGGTGGAAGATTATTAAAGAGAGATCCAACCTAGAATTAAGGAAAAATTTTCTGACAGGGAAAAACAATCAGTGGCATGGATTGCCTCCAGAAGTTGTGGATACTTCTTCACTGGAGATTTTTGAGATTAGGTTGCACAATCATTTGCCTGGAATGGATAAGATCACCTTCTGGAGGGGGGGGGGGTTGGACTAGAAGACCTCCAAGATCTCTTCGAAGCCTGTTATTCTACGTGCTATGTTCTAAGTTAGAATTCTTTAGGAAAAAGTGAAGGTACCAATATTTTTGACCAAATCTGTAGGTTTATTATCATTTTAGAAATATTTAACATTGGTAATAAACTTTTTTCTTTTTAATCATCATTGCATTACCAATTTCTAATTTATATTCCATAAATACTACTTTACTAAGCTCATATGTATATTATAATATATTATTCATATCTTACACAGATAGTCCTCAACTATTTGCTTTCTGTTGTTTTTAATTCTACCTAAAAGGACTTACCTTCTTATTTCATTATGATCATATTTATCATGGAGCATTTGATAAAGGTTTTTCGAAAAGCATTTGGAAAGTCTTAATATTCTTCATCATGCATAGATTTCTGTTAAGCTTTTCTAAACATGCAGTTTACAGTTTAAAAACAAAGCTTAATTATATTGGCAACTCTTAAGCAGTAAAAGATGAAGATAGCAGATAAGGTAACTAGATGGTACCTAAAATGTTCTTGGAATGTTCTTAGAAATGCTAATGGATTATTGCCAGACACAGGACAACATTCGAAGCATTGTGTTTATCTACAGTTACTAGGGATTGAGAGCAATTCAGTGGCAGTTAAATCATGCCAATTTCTGTTTTGTAAAAGTAGCTTGTATTTGTTTAGTACATTTATATGGCTGCCTGATACAAATGGCATGACTCTTGGCAGCATATAAAACCATTAAAATAAAAATAAAAACTAGAATACTAGTGAAACAAACTAAAACAATTAAAGAGAAATCAGGACTAAAATACTACTCACTAACAGAGAACTCTACTCATCCTGGTCCAGGGAAAGAGGCAGATCTTAACTGCCTTTCTAAAGGCCAGCGGGCTCAGGCCAATCATACATGGAGAAAGTTAGGAGCATGTTTCTTGTGTCCCACAAGATGATAATACTTTAGAAAAAAGACCTAGAGTATGGCTTCTCTGTTGGAGCATGTGGAATGAGATAGTGTTTTTGGGAGATGATACCACAAATACCCCTGTCCTATTACATGTAGGGCCTCATAAGTGAAGCATCCTGAAAATTTACAGGAAATCAGTGCGGGTGTCACATGGGCGTCACACAATGAAAAGCATCTATAACTACCTGCTCTGTTGCATTCTGAAACAACTGAAGCTTCTGAATGATTTTCAAACCCTATTGAACAGTGTCTTGCATAATCCCACTGGAAAGTTGCTAAAGAGTAGTAATCATGAACAAGGATGCCCAATTCAAAAATAGGATCAAATGGCTCACAGGATGAAGCTATGAAAAGTTTCCCTTCATAATTGCAGGAACTACAAATCCAGGAATATCCTCGTATTGTGCACTGAATTTAAGTGGTTTAGTGCAATTCTCTACAAGATGAAATTTCTCCAGTTCCAGGACCCAAGAGGCACAAAACTCATAGCTGGTCTTGGTAGGGTTGAGCTGAATGAAGCCTTAGCTGCTTGTTTATCTAGGTAGATATCACATATTATCTAGCTACAGAAATCAATAATGCTGGAGAAGAGGAAGTAATAGCTACTAATGGCATCACAACTATTTTGTGATTTTGGAAATTACCCTAATTTGCTAAGTTAAAATCTGGAAGTAAAATTTTCTAAAATAGAATTCTCTGAAGTAAAATCATACCTATATTCTGTAGATATTTTCTATTGGCTACTGGCTTTAACCAATAGAAATCCTGCTTAAAGCTTAGTTAGCATTCCCTATTAGTTCTGAACTAAGAACTATGATTAGATGACATTTAATTAGCATAACAAACCAAGATCACATATTGGTTTATTAAGATCTTATTTAAAAATTAATGGGAACAAGTTAATTGTGAATGAAAGTATGAACATGGCCAATTGGTACACATTGTACTTTGGCTATACATACTTATTGCATAAAAGGCTATCGCTTGACAACATAGTGGCAGTTCCCATCTTCCTAAAGTTTATCCAATATTCCCAAGTTTTGCTAATTCTGTACATTAGAAAGCTTCCCGTGACTTCACACACAATAGTTCGTTACTTCCTTCCCCCTACATCCTGGCCAGGAGGGGAATTTGAGATTGTCCTGGATTTCCCAATCTGGACTAATTAGTTCAGGGAATCAGCTTTTTGTCTCAGTCATTCAAAATGCTTTTCCTGATGACACTCTTCTGTGTAATAAATACCGTTGCTGATTATTACACTAGATCTTTCATAACTGCCCTCAAGGTGGCGCTTCATTTCAGAAAATATTTAAACAGGGAGGAAGAGGTTGTTTTCTCCCATGTAATATTGCACAATATGAAGAACATTCTTCAATGTAAGTTAGGCATGTATCATAAAAAAACACAAACAAATACATATGTTGAACTATGAATATAAGAAGTTGCCTTGTTCTGAATCAGAAAAGTAATCAACCAGCTCTACATTTTCTACACCTTTTGGGAGAGGGGGGCACTTTGTTTTTATTTCAGTTGCTGCAAATTTTACAATCAGAGCCATTTCATTCTCTGCTGCCTGCTAGAATTGAGGCATCTCTGCCAAAAATATGAACACAACCACGAGATAAATTGTCCTGTTACAACCCTTCCATGTATGAATAGGAACTGTGCAAGAGCATAATGCAAATTCATATCAATGGAATTTCTTCAATAAAAGCATTGCCTGGAAGAAGAAAAATAACCTTATTTCCAGAGGTGTCTGACCTCATCTGTGAAGGTGCAATAATAAATATTATAAGAAATAGTTTTAAATATACTCATCACCTATGAATGCTAATTATTTCTTCAGGAGCTTGACTTGACCTTTAGCAGATAATAGGATCATTATGGTTAAAAGCCAGGTGAAAGCATAAACTGGTATCTGAACAGCAAGAGTTTTAAAAGCTCTGATGCCAGCTGTGGAATCGGAGTGACATTTGAATTCTGCTTCAGGCAGCAAAATATTTTTTGAAACTGCATTTTGCTTTAATGCAGAGGAGGAAACAGAAGGTGAAACCATTCTCCTTAGATGCCATCCCATTCTGCCATCATCCACATTATTGCAAATAGTTTCAAATTACTGAAAATAGACCCAGACCACATTGATCTGGGATTCCTCTGTCCAGAAAGGCCTCTACATAATTCTGTGCTACTGTGCTACCTGCCATTCAAGCATGCCATTGTAAAGAAAATAAATTCTTGAAAAGTCAAGTGCAGAAAGCTAAACCACTCTTTTCTCTTCTGTCAATGGAAAAAGTAATAATCCCTTGTCATACACAACAGATCTCTCCAAAAAACATGGCACAAAGAAAGAAATCACAAGCCAGTGGGAGTTGACAGCAAAGGAGCAATAATGGGAAGGAAACCGCCCAAAAGATCTTGCTTAAGGACCCCCCAGCTCTCTAAACCCTAGAGGGGACCCTAAAGCCAAAGTCTTTGGTTGTCTTCTAAGGAAATAGTTTTGAATGGGACAGTTTTTCTGAATTTTCTGCTTAAAAGGAAAATTCCAGCCTAGGAAAGGAAATCTGATTCATTTATCCTTAACTACTAACACTGCCAGTTTTTTAGAAGTACAGTATTGCTTTAAGATGACTAATTCTAACCTACACAAACATTTGATAAATGGGGCTGGGGGGGAGAAACCCAGATGTCAAATACTTTCACCTCTACAAATTTCATCATCTCGGCAATTCCTTCAATCTTAATGTCAAAATTTTGTTTAAAGCACAAGACTACTGTCTTCCATGGGGCCACAATATCATTGGATTCTCCTCATTGAGATTAAAGGAACACCCACTTGGATTCCAGGGCCCATCTCTGAAACAGATATTGATAGCAGAAGAATCTTAAGCTATCTCCCTCCCTAGTTCATTACATCTCCAAAAATGTAAACCACAGGGCAAAAAGTATGATGGAAATAATTATTTTCACAAACAAATAAACAAATCCAAGACACAAATGTTAGTAGGCCAATTGGCTATGCTAATTGTTATGTCCCGAGCCTTGCAAACGGCTCGGGCGTTTGCAGGCAGTCCCGGGCAGGTGCAAAGCTGCCCGGGACCAGACAGGCTGTCGCCAGCGCCGTGCGCATGCGCGGGTGCTGGCGCGGGAAAAGTAACACATTTACCCGGGAAGCGTCTATATAAGAAGCTGGGAGGTTTTGGGAGCTGCTGAAGCCATCTACTTGTAAGCTGAACGCTGAATAAAGGAAACTGAGAACTTCAACTGCTTCTCGTGTCTGCTTCCCGCCAAGGACTCAACACTGGCGACGAGGATGGGATGCCTTGCACTACCTGGAAAGGAAGAAGTGTAAGCTTACCCAAGGAGTCCTGAGCGGCGGAAAGGAACGGCGTCGACTTGGCAGCTGCCCGCCAATCCGGTGCACATTCGGGGGAAGGCTGGCTGATAGACCCGTCTCCTGAAGATCTGAAGATGGCGAAAATCTGAAGGCTTTCGGAATTCGACGTCTCACATCCAGAGCGGTGGGAGTCATACGTAGCCAGGGTGGAGAACTACTTCAAGGCAAACCAAGTGAGGGAAGAGAGCTTGAAGGCTGCCACCCTGCTTTGTGTTTGCGGTCAAGACGCCTTCGACATCGCAGAAAACCTTGCAGCACCTGTTCCAGTAGAGTCTGTCAGCTACGCAGATCTGAAGAAGCTACTGAAAGAGCACTTCCACCCCAAGATGTCCGTCATCGCATGGCGCCACACCTTCGAGCAGAGGGATCAACGGCCCGGCGAGTCGGCCAAAGAATTCATCGCTGCATTACGGAAGGCCGCCAAGCACTGCGAGTTCAAAGACCTCGAAGAACGACTGAGGGACATTTCCTGTGCGGGTTAAGGCATCGAGATCTACAACAGAGACTTTTTGCTAAAGAAGAACTGTCCTACCAAGATGCCTTAAGGGAAGTCACCGCAGAAGAAGCAGCAGGCGGCGCTATCAAGAACATGCGGCCGATCAGAAACAGTCCAGAGGTTGCATCCGTGCACCAGGAAGACGCCCAAAGGAACTCCGAGGAGGATCCGGACGAGGAAGTCGACCGTCTCCACCCCACGACGGAAGAAAAACAGAAGGGAAGCTCTTCAGCTCCGCTCAAGTGCATCGGCTGTGGAGGTCGCCACAGGAGAACCGACTGCAAGTTCCGCTCCGCTACCTGCCGGGCATGCGGCAAACAAGGACACATTGCAGCTGTGTGTCTGGGCCGACGAAAGGTACAACCTCAGGAAGAACTGCGCCTGAAAGGTACCAGATTCCCCAGCCAGAATAGGGTAGGGTTTTGCGCTTCGCGAAGAAGCATCCTTAGGACAGGCACACACAAGCCCATTAAGAAAAAGCTGTCACTCAAGGTGAAGCTACAAGGGGTTCCATTATCTATGGAACTAGACACAGGGTCTGCCTTTTCAATTATCTCCTTGCATACATTTAGGAAGATTTGTTCCGGTAGTGGAACTCAGGCCAAGTTAAGGCCTTCTGACATTGTGTTAACAGATTTTCAAAATTCAAGAGTGTGTGTTAAGGGGGAGGCCACCCTTAACGTGCAATACAAGAGTTTTGAAGGTCCACTAGACTTATTAGTAGTAGGGGGTGAACGAACGAGTCTCATAGGACTCGATTGGTTTGAGGCCCTGGGGATACACGTCACAGGACTCAACAGTTTACAAACACTCGACCTACAGGAAGTCTGCAAAGAATTTGCAGATGTTTTCAGCCCCCAGCTGGGCACATTCAAAGGACCCCTGTGTCCTTAAAGCTAGACCCCACTGTCACTCCCATTAGAATTAAAGCAAGAAGGGTCCCTTTTGCTTTAAAGAGTAAAATTGACACTGAGTTAGACAAACTGATTCAACAGGGAATCACTCTGAATAAGGCATTGCAGCAACATGCCTATCCTGTTCCTGTGGTCAGTCATATTCTGGCCTCCCTCAAGGGGGGGCGCGTTTTTGCAAAGCTTGACCTAGCTCAAGCGTATCAACAGCTGCCTGTTGATGATGATGCTGCTATAGCTCAGACTATTGTGACCCACAGGGGAGCCTTTAAGGTAAAAAGGCTGCAGTTTGGAGTGAATGTCGCTCCTGGGATTTTCCAAAGCGTAATGGAAAACACACTACGGGGTATACCAGGGGTTTGCCCCTACTTTGATGATGTCTTAATTGCAGGAGACTCCACACACATTCTAGCTGAAAGGCTAAGGGCTGTTCTGTTAAGATTCAGGAAGTCAGGCCTCAAGCTCAAAAAAGACAAATGCAAGATTGGGGTGCCTTCTACTGAATTTCTGGGGTTCAAAATTGATGCTGCTGGGATTCACCCTGCTGAATCCAAACTAACAGCTATTTTAGAAGCACCTAGGCCAAAGTCCAAGGCCGAACTTCAGGCCTTCCTGGGCCTCCTGAATTTCTACAATTCTTTTCTTCCACATAAAGCTAGTGTAGCTGAGCCTCTTCACAGGCTACTAGACAAACAAGCAGTGTGGCAGTGGTCACATACACATGAGGCTTGCTTTAACAAAGTCAAGGCCTTGCTCACTTCTAACAGTGTACTTGCACATTTCAACGAGTCTCTTCCTGTGTGCATCGCGTGTGATGCGTCCCCTTACGGGGTTGGGGCTGTCCTGAGCCACCTCAGGTCTGATGGAACTCAGGTTCCTGTTGCATATTATTCAAGAACATTGTCTTCTGCCGAGCGCAACTACGCTCAGATAGACAGGGAGGCTCTGGCTGTTGTTGCGGGAATTAAAAAATTCCATGATTTTCTATATGGCAGGCATTTCACGGTCTTCACTGACCATAAGCCTCTGCTGGGACTGTTTACCACACGTAAGCAGACTCCCCACATCATTTCCCCTAGAATGCTTAGGTGGTCTATTTTCTTGTCTGCATATGATTTTTCATTACTCCACAAGCCTGGGAAAGAAATGGGCCATGCTGATGGCCTCAGCAGATTGCCTCTGCCAGTAGTAGAAGCTGACCCTGCGCCAGCTGTCAACATTCTATCAATCCAAGCCTTGCCCGAGCTCCCTCTTTGTGCCAGGGATGTTGCTGCTGAAACAGGTACAGATCACACACTTTCACGTGTCCGTTCCTGGGTTTTGTCCGGTTGGCCTGAGCACTGCCCTAGTCCTGAGTTTCAGAGTTTCTGGTCCAAAAGAAACGAGTTGTCCCTTTCTCAGGGTTGTCTGCTTTGGGGAAACAGAGTTGTCATTCCCTCCTCAATGAGGACTAGGGTCTTAGAATCCCTCCACGAGGGTCATCCTGGCATTGTTCGTATGAAGGCTCTTGCACGCAGCCACTTGTGGTGGCCTGTTTTAGATAAGGATATTGAGGCTAAGGTGCATGCATGCCACCTGTGCCAACGATCTCGCCCAGAGATGCCCCAAGCTCCCGTGCATAAATGGGAGGAAACGCAGTCCCCATGGTCTAGGGTGCACATTGATTACGCTGGACCCTTTCAGGGCCAGTTCTTCTTGGTCCTTGTTGACAGCCATTCAAAATGGCTTGAGGTTGTACCTGTCTCTTCCACTACCACTGCAAAGACTATTCAGGTACTGAGGGGGATTTTTGCTGCACACAGGCTTCCAGATGTCATCGTGTCTGACAACGGCCCTCAATTCACTTCCTCCGAATTCCAAGCTTTCTTACAGGCTAACATGATTCGTCATGCCACGTCTGCACCCTTCCACCCGTCCACCAACGGTATGGCTGAACGTATGGTGCGCATCACAAAGGACACCTTGAAAAGACTCACCTACGGAGACTGGCATCACAGGTTGGCTGACTTTCTCCTTTCTTATCGCACCACACCGTCCACTTCTACAGGGAGAAGCCCAGCTGAACTTCGTTGGGGGCGTCAACTTACTACTAAACTTGACCGGTTGCATCCGGACAGACTGCCTTCATCTACCTCACATCCTAGGGCACCTAGACAACTACTTGTGGGTGCCCCGGTTTGGGCTCGCAATTACGGGCCTGGTCATACATGGGTCCCCGCTTCTATTTCCAGGGTCACAGGTCCTCTCTCCTACGAGGTTGCCCTGGACAACGGTCGTGTCCTGCGTCGGCACATCGACCAACTCCGCCCTAGGTGGGACTTTTCAGATGAGACTCCTGGGTCTTTTCCAGGGGGGGAGGGGGACCCTTTGGAGCAAAGGGAAGGGCATGAGCTGCTGCCCATCTCCACTGATGGAGCCACAAACGGCCCATCCCAGGGTTCCGCAATTGCTCCGAAAAGGAATTCATGGAGCTTACCCACACAACAGGCACTCACGCCTACTCCAGCCAGGGAGTCACCCCGGGGGCATACTCACCTTCCACACACATCACACAGCACTCCAGTCACGGAGGATACCCGGGGGCATCCCAACAAATCATTCCCCGCAAGAGAGCTGGCACACAATCCCCAAGGTTGGCCTGACCTTACCCCAAATTCTACAGGGGGTCAAACATACAGGGAGGTGGTCGAGGAACCAAGTCCCGACTACAACACCTCTAGCCCAAATCAGGGAGTAACTGAGTTTTGGGAAAGTACAGAAACCCACACAAGCCCGGACACAGAACGGGGTTCAGGGAATGGTCAGCCTCCTGACAAGTCTTGGACGGACCTAGAAGGTTCAACAGAGACGCCCAGCAGTGGCTATCATTTCAAGGGGCCCGAGGGTCTACAGCTAGGCAGGTCAACCAGGTCACAAAGTGACAGAAGCCCTGGCCTGACGAGCCCGGTGGGCGAGCAAGCAGGCCAGGCATCGGGGCACAGTCCTTGGAAGGCACCAAGGCAAAATAAGGAGAACAGGCTCACATCTCCCTCCAGTCAGGGAACTCATGCTAGTAACCCAGAGCTGAGAAGGTCACAGAGAGCAAAGAAGTCTCCTAAATACTTAGAGGATTACATAACATTGCTGGCTAAACAAAAGCCAGGTAACGATAGGAGCACTGAGAAGCAGAACACTGTATAAAATAAATGTTTATATGTTGGTAGTAGTTTTAGCCCGGGGGAAAGGGGTGTTATGTCCCGAGCCTTGCAAACGGCTCGGGCGTTTGCAGGCAGTCCCGGGCAGGTGCAAAGCTGCCCGGGACCAGACAGGCTGTCGCCAGCGCCGTGCGCATGCGCGGGTGCTGGCGCGGGAAAAGTAACACATTTACCCGGGAAGCGTCTATATAAGAAGCTGGGAGGTTTTGGGAGCTGCTGAAGCCATCTACTTGTAAGCTGAACGCTGAATAAAGGAAACTGAGAACTTCAACTGCTTCTCGTGTCTGCTTCCCGCCAAGGACTCAATACTAATGCTTTAATTAACATTGGCATTTCTCTGCCCAAAAATGCTTGGAGCAATTCTGGGTAAGAACATATTGACTGCATTCACTTACCTAACTATGCAGTAAATTTGGCTTAGTAAAAATACTGTACAATGCAATACATAAAATAGTATATAATATAGTGCAGTACAATGCAATGCAATAAATGAAATCTGATGCCAAAGAAACCATATGATGGTTTAATATGATAACCTGATCTGGTTCACACAACATACTAAGGCAATGACTGCTTCTCAAGTCAGTTTGGTCTAGTTGTTAAGACGCCAGTCTAGAAAATGGAAGTCCATAAGTTCAAGTCCTGCTTTAGTCACGAAAGCTAGCTGAGTGACTCTTTCAGCCCAACCCATCACACAGGGCTGTTGTTTTGGAGAAAATAGGAGGAGGAAGGTGTGTTTGATATGTTCACTGCCTAGAGTTATTTATAAAAATAATAAAGGTGAGATGCAAATAAATAAATAAAAACTACCCAAGCCTACTTTAGCTAGGCTAGCAAGCTACAGGTAGTCCTCAACTTGTAACAAGTCATTCAAAGTTACAACAGCACTGAAAAAAGTGACCTACAGCTGGTTCTCACACTTCCAACTGTTGCAGCAGCCCCACAGTCATGTGATCAAAATTTGGGTGCTTGACAATTGCCAGGTATATATCACAGTTGTAGCACCCCATGATCAAGTGATGACCATTTGCAATCTTTCCAGCCAGCTTACAACTTAACAAGTGTAGTGATTTGCTTAACAACTGTGGCAAAAAAGGTCATAAAATCAGGTGCGACTTACTTAACAAGCACCTTCCTTAGTAATCCTTAGTGATGACTACACTATAGGTCTTCAATTACTGAGAATAGAAACAAAACAGGGTTAGGGTTTTCTTTTATTAAAGGGGCAATGTTCACTATTTAAGTGTTAAATCATGAACATTCAAATATATTTTAAAGCTAGACTAACATAGTGTAGATTTAGCCTAAAGCTTACCGTATATAGTGGACACTATAGACAGTATAAAGTGGCACAGTAGGGAACATCTTAGCCAAATACATAGAAAAAGAATGAAGAACAGCTGTTCTGCAGGCCATTATTTAGTTTTAATCACCATGCATTCTTAAGAAGAACCTTCATAAGTTGGAATCAATTCAGGTTGCCTGTTAAAATGATCCAATGCTGGATGGGGATATTATTCTGTTTTATTACATTTTATTACATTTTACTCTATTCTAGAACAAAAATTCTCTGGGCAGATTATAAAGTTACGTGGTTATCTATTGCAAGGATAATACAGGAGAGAAAAACACATCATTAATTTCTGGCCATTTTAACCCATATATTTGCAGATCCATCCAGTCGACAAGGCACATTGGATGGATCAAAACCATTTTGGTTTGAAAAGATCCATATCTATATATACAAGAGTATAGAGACTGGCTGGGAAATTCTAGAGTTGAAGTCTACATATTTTAAGAATTGCCAAGGTTGTATATGCAATACTAAAAATGCAGTCTCTAAATAGAACGTCTGAATAGGACCATAATGATAGTAGAAGAAACTAAGATCAATTTAAAGATTTCGTTAGATTAAACAGGAAGCTATTACATTAGGAAGCAAATGAGCAGAGCTACCTCTATTTATAAGAATGTCTCTTTGCCCAAATAGGCATTCTCATGAAAGAAAGCAATACATGACAGCAATCCCTGAAAAATATTGGAGAACTTTTATAAAAAGGCTGAGGTGGGAAAAAAAACATTTAAAACTAAGCTTTATGACATCCAGAATATCTACCTCACAGGATAGCTGTTGTGGGGAAAATTAAGAAAGAAGGACTGTTGTGCACCACCCTGAACTCCGAAATAAAGGGTGGGATATAAATATTATAATAAATAAAATAAATAAATATACGTCTAACGTATGTAGACACTTGTATGTGCATCTGGATATATGTCTAATTATTATATACCTATATTCCTCCTAGATAGTGCTATCCACAAACGTGGTCAGAAGTCATATCTGGAGGATACAAATAGCAGAGAACAGAGAACTATCATGTTGATGGGAGGTACAGTATGCATCCTTCAGGATGCATCCTTTCTACGTTCTAATGAATCTTCACCAGCATCAGTTCTACTTGCTTCTGATTGATCACTGTGAGACTATATGAAGAAAAGATATGCTCAAGGACCTGTCTAACTTTTCCGTTTTCAAACTATTAGTCGACTTAAAATAGTTCAATCAGTGACGATTCGAAGTTATAAAGGCACTGAAAAAAAAACTTATGGCCATTTTTCACATTCATGAACCACTGCAGCATTCCCATAGTCATGTGATCAAAATTCAGATGCTTTGCAACTGACTCACATTTATGGCGGTTGGAATGTCCTGGGGTCTTGTGATCACCCTTTGCGACCTTCTGACAAGCAAAGTCAATGGGGAAGCCAGATTCACTTAACAACCGTGTTACAAACTTAAAAACTGCAGTGAGTCACTTAACACCTGTGGCAAGAAAGGTTGTAAAATAGGGCAAAATTCACTTAACAACTGTCTCACTTCGCAACAGAAATTTTGGGCTCAGTTGGGGTCATAAGTTGAGGGCTACCCGTGCTTTCAGTTCAGCTCGTTATCAGAGGGTAAACTAAGTTTGGAGAAGTAATAGTGATGATGTGTGAAATCTGCATAGAACCATAGAGATGAAATGAATATTAGAGATTTAGTCCAAACCTTTGTTCAGTGCAGAATTCACCAGAGCACCTCTGACACATAAATATCCAATCTCTGAACATCTTCAAAGGAGAGGTCCTCACTTCAAGTAGCAGCCTGCTCTGCTGGCTCACAATTTGTATATTCAAGAAGTTCTTCCTGCTTTCTAGCCTGAACGTTACTTCCTTGTAGTTTTAATTTACTACTTCTTATTCTATTTTCTGAAGCAACACAGAATTAATCCAATTCTTCTGCTGATAGTTCTCAATTTATGACCGTAACAGAGCCTACCCATTATGCAGCAGGTCATACTATATCCAACACAGTTTTACAATCTTTATAGCAGTTGTCAATCAGTGCTGTGGGCATTAAGTGAACTCATCATTCACCATGGGGCATTTTTGCTAAAAACTGAAAGTAAACCTTGTCTTTTGGTGAAAATGATATAAATTGCATTCACATGCCTGCAGGGCTGGTTGCCAAGCACCTGAAATATGGCCATGTGATCATATGGGGGAAGACAGCTGGCAGAACTTTGGAATGGGTTGTATCTTTTGGCGGATCCATTGTGACTATGATCGCTGAGCAACCAACTGTAAGTTAAGGACTACCTGTATATGACAAGTCTTCAGATATTTGTAAACTGCTATCTGACCTTCCCACAAGTCATCTCTTTTGTGGGTCAAGCACACCCAGATCCTGTAGCCATTCTTGATGGGATTTAGACACCAGACTCTTCACAAACCTTAATAGCCATCCTTTGAACTGGCTGAATTTGTCCTTCATCTTTTTTTAAAACTGGTGCCCAGAATAGAACACAATATGCCAAGTGAAGTCTAAGCAGGACCCAGTAGAATGAAACAATTACTCCTCATGACACGGACTCTATGCTGCCCCAAGGTAGCATTTATCTTTTCAGGTAGCTGAATCAGTCTGGATGCTCTGGGAACTTGGGGTTGATAAGACACTAGATCTGTTTCACATGTACTACTGTATCAAGTCTCCATATCTTACTCATGCCTTTTATTTTTACTAAGCAGATTTCAGAATCTCATTTCTTCCTGTTTAATACCAGTCATTGTTGAATCCTGATCAGATTTTGCCATACATTGCGTAGGGCTATTAAGATTAATGAGTTTTTTGTTTGTCAAGCCCTATTCCGATAAGACTGTTGTAATTCTGGAACCAATCCATGGATCTAGAGTAAATAAATAATGGAAAGGTATAAAGAAATATATGAGGGAAGATGGACCCAAAATCTGAGAAATAAAATGCCTCTGGAAGGTTGGGAAAAAACATGATCTCCTAGTTATAAACTCTTTAAATTAAATAAGGAGACAAAACTTTTTTTAAAAAAAAAAAGTCGCATTTTGTTACTGCCTTTATTTTCCATAAAATTATTTTCAAACATGAAGCTTAAACTCCTTATTGGGCTTTCTTTTTTAAAAGAACAAAATCTTCAATAACTCCAATAAAGTTTTAAAAGACCACAAAAGATTGTACCAATGTTGGAACCAGTTGTGAATTCTTTAAGGTTTCAATTAAACAAACCCAGAGTTACTTGTGAAACTATTTCACACGTGGGAAAAGGAGAAAAGCTCCAGACCCTCATCACCTCCAGCTCCCCGCCCCTACCCTGATCAAGGACATCCAGTGGATTTTGAATTTACCGTAATTAGTGCATAAACCAAAAAAATGTGAGAGTCATAGCCTAAAACCACCCCTCTCAATTAGTCTCCAGTGCCCCTCCCTCCTTTCACCGTCCGAGGAAGTTCCCGAATCGTTCTCCCTATAAATAACCCCAATGGAGAACAGTTTGATTCACAGCAACCTAGGCACCCGCTCGCTTGTAGCCTCCTGTATCACCAGCACGTCGTTTTCGAAGAAAGTGGGCGAGACCAAAGGTTTTCCTGCAAAAAGCATGAGTTCAACACGGAGTAAGTAGCTCTCGGGGCAGGTCCTTCCTCGTCGCGGCCGGGCGGAGCCCGAGACGAGAGGGTAAGCTTCCTCGTGGTGGCGCCTTGCTCGGGAAGGGCGGCTTTTTGGCGTCCTTCGGGGCGAGGGCTCCCCGGAGAACTTTCCCGCCGCCTTTGGAACTATTGCCCACTTTTGCGGCAGAGAGAAGGAAGGAGGATGAGTCCCGGCTTCCCTTTACAACCGCTCCTCCTTAGCACCACTTTCAGGAATGCTTAACAAGCTTTGAGACGCCCATTTTCACCTTTTTCAAACGAGCTAGGCAACTGGGTTTTGAAAAACCCGCCGTAACTCTTGCGGGGACTCACGTCAGGCGAAGCCAAAGATTGAAATAAACAGCGTTGCCACGTGATAGAGTCGCCCCCGACTTGGAAAGGTTGGGAAACGAAAGCTGCAGACCCGTATTCTGGGCTGAGTCTCACTGAGTTTGTTGCACGTGCTGGCTAGAATGATAGATTTAATTCTGACGGAATCACTTTTCCACCCACTTGCGTTCAGCTACCTTAGAGTTTCTTCTTGGCTCGAGCTATGGAGAGTTGAGCGGCGTCCCTTCAGATCCACTTTTACTTAATAAAAAAAAAAAAAGCCAGAAGGGAGGCCATAAGTGAAGACGGTAGGCTGGAGCTGATAAATGATAATCATAACTGTCTAATAATGGTTTCAGTCTTTTAGACCTTAGTGCCGGCTGATATTTTGGTGCAGTTCATAGAGCGGTCCTCACTATTGTGTATATTATTTTATTTTCCCAGGTGGTCTTCTTCTTGTCAGTATTGCACTTTCTTGGCTAATGTGCTCAGCTGCACCTCATGCAGAATTTTCTGGAGATCCTGGTTTGCACCAGTTTGTTTCGAAAAATAAGGAGTTTGTCATCAGAATAAAGACTGATCTCCTTGCATTGAATGAGCTTGTGGTAAGTATATGCTGGGTAAAGAAATCTACAAAGAGATACACATAATTTGTCAGCCAAATTTCTCAGGTTATTTTAAAGGATTTGGAGGTATGCTATGAGCATTTATGAATCGGCTTTTGAGTCAATCATGTATTAAATTGCTGCATATCAAGTTTCTTTCCAACAAAAAGTAAAGAATCTGTAGTGGGAGAGGAAAACCAGTAATCTATATTGATTCTTTAGGGTACTTTGATTAAAATGTTTGCCAGCTATATTGGTAAGGATGCAGATAAAGTAGACATATAGCTGCAGTCTTGGTGGTTTTAGTTTTTTCTTCTAATATTCAGTTTTAAGTCAATTTTTTTAAACCTGGAGACTTGCATTTGGGATTACATTTTCCAGATTTCCAAGCCAGTATGGTTATTGGCCATGAAAACTCAGAAATTAAGGAATTTGAGTGTAATATAGCTAGATGAAATCCTATTTTGCAATTAATTAAAATTCATAAACTATCCCTATTATACTGCAGTGATACAGCAGAATTTCAGTCTAGTGGAAAATGAATAGTGGAAGGGAACAAAGTTGTCATATCAAATCTATTGAAATACCAATTTTGAAGTGTTCTGATTTTCTTCCGCTGACATGGTATTTCATAGAATATCAAAGCTAAAAATATCCTTTAAATCAGTACTTAAATCAATGCATAATTTTAAATAAGGGAGGATTTGGGAAAGAATCTGAGTAATATAAAAGACATATGAGATAAGGTAACTCAGATATGGCTTTAAACCATTAATATTTTTGATGATGTGCTTTCAGTGTGCATTTAGATGTACTAGTTATTGCTTTACAACTGATATCTTCTGTAGATGTTCTTGCATTCTTGAACAAAGAAACTGAAGTATTAATCTGAAGATCAGTTAGGATACCTGATTATAACTATGACCATGCTACATCCTTTTTTAGTTAGTAGATGCTTCATGTTATAAAACCACATGGGCCTTCAATACAAGTGTTGAATTTGGTCAACAACCTACCAACCCACCCAACCCCTTGTGGGAGTGGAAAACTAGTAGTCCTGCCAATGTTGAATTTCAGCTTTCAACAGCTATAATGAAGGAAGCCAGCAGTTAAAGTCCAACAACATCTGCAGAGCATAGGGTTTAAATTTAGAATTACTGAAAATCTAGAGGATATGAAGAGTGTTACTTAGAGGTAACTTAATGTCCATGGTGCCAAAATATCTTCTCCTGCAATATGACATGACTGAGAAAAGTTATAGACTAAAATAATTAGATCACTATACACACAGAAAATCAAAATTCAAATTGGGCTGAAAATTTCAGATTAAAATACTTGGGACATCATTCAGATCCTTTTCTAGTACTTCCCATAAATTACAGCTTAATCTTCCAAAGAGTCTTAATCTCATATAGCATTTCCTAGAACTGTGAACAGGGGCTCTCCCGACTAAAATTACACAAATGTTTCTGTCTCATGCTTCCGGAATACATGTAAGATTGTGCCAATTCAAAATGTAAAACGTCAAAGGAGAAAATTGTTTGCAAACAAGCCAGAAAATTTGGCATTCTTCCTCTTTGGGTGTTGAGAGGGAATATTTTGATTGAATCTGTCAAATTAATATAAAAGATAGTGTAATTAAGGCTTACTGAATACAAAGAGAGATAATTTAAGGGAGTGAAATTAACTGTTTGATGCTCCTTTGCAGGCCTTTAAATACAGTAACAATTTTTTAGTTTGGATAGTGTGGATAGTGGTTAATGTAAGAGTAGCTTATGGTGAATAGAACTATAAATTCAGAGGTAAAATTTAACCTTTATTTTAAGAATAATCCTAAATCCTGTCTTCATTGTAAATTGTGCCAAGTTTCACTCAGTTTTAAAGGATGAATCAGGTTTCATTGTATTATACTTCAGGGAACCTCAATGAATCCAGAAGGATTTTTTGATCATTTCTCCACTGACTTCTGGTACTTTCATAAAATCAGTCAGATTTTGTTGAAGCAATATTAAAGTTCTCATTACTGTTGTTTTCGGTCCAACAATGGCTGGACCGAAAACAGGCAGATGCTGTAAGCTATTAGTGAAGAAATTACCTTAATCACAGCTAACATTAAGTTTGATTGGTTTTCACTGTCTAGCTCCGGGTTAATAAATATGTATTCAACTCTCTATTGTAGAGAGCATAATTTGCTAATCACGAGGAAGATGAAAAGATATACAGTAAAGAGCAGTCAAAACCTCCTAATCTCTGGAAGTCATATCCAACAGTTCTCACTGGCTTCTGAGATTTCCATAGACATTACTCATGCACTTTAAAGCATCCTGTTTAAAGATTTAGAAATTTGGTGGGAAATTTTAAATGTTGAGCTTCAAGTATCTGCTGTGTCAGAATGCAGCATCATTCAGCCCTTTTCCATACTGCTATTTGCATATCAGGCCTACCATTAAATTCTTTATATTCATATAACTAAGTTAATATGCATTCTTTTAATAAGTACATATTAAACCTTGCTCAGCTTCTTTGGAGCTTCATTGGATTTTGAAGTATAGTAAAAATAGGATTAGGGAAGGATTTTGTAGGGAGTAAAGATATAAAAGCACTCATATATGTTTGCTCCTTTTGGGAATTGCAGAAATACCTCTTCAAATTATCTTTTCTTTTTTTCCTCCAGCGTAAAGCATTCAGCTTTGGCAGTAACAGAGAACTGATAACAATAGAGAAACTCTTGGGCATTCAACAAGTTAATATCTCCCATTGCCAACAGGACCCCTGTGATATGGTAAATAGCAACACCAATCTGATTGTAAACCTAAAACAATTTTTCTCCTCAACCTAAGAAGTACTAGGGTAGCAGCACATAACTTTGAAAGAAATCAATCGTGGCAATATTTGGGATTTTTAGGTGCATCTGTAGTGTTCTCACAAATTGGTTCTGTATGTGGTGTTTGTAAAACGGCTGCTTAGACTCAACTGAGCAAATTTAAGACATATGGACTTCAACTTCCAGAATTCTCCAGCCAGCATGACTGGCTAAGTATCCTTTCTTATAAGTAAGCTGGTTAGGATATTTCTTAATCGCCCCTTTATGTTTTAGGATCCTTTTTTTATCCAGACTGGCTCTTTTTCTAGATGGTAATTGTTTTTTGTTTCAGAAGACTTTAGCCACCAACCATTTTTAATTTCTTAAAAATGCTTTTGGAAACTATTTGATTCTCACAGGCGTATTTGTAAGCAAAGATAATGCTAAAAAGCTAATACTTTGCTTTATTATATGCCTCTTTCTCATTTTTTTATTTTTGCTGAAGGAAAACAAATACCTTTAAAACAGAATGTGGTAAGACAGGACCTGTACTGTTGCTCAGGAGGATCTTTTCCTATTTTAATAATTAACAGTTTGCATATGTACAAAGACACTCACGGACATTATATTATCCATAATCAGATACAAAAGCAGAAATAAAGCAATATTGATTTTAAGCCAATAATGGTACTTGGTCCTTCAAATACCTACCTTGTCTGTGAATGTGCTATATAAACTCTCTTGTTACCTCTATTCAGTCAAGTTTTTTCCACATTCCTCATAATAAGAATATGTACCATTTACTGTAGATCCATGTAATATCAGTAATCACTTAACTCAGTAGCTTGATTTCACTGGAGATGAAATAGCCACATTGTCATTGGCCCATCTTTTTTCTAATCCTAATCGTCTTAAATATAACCAACCTTTTTAATGAGGTTTTGACTGATAATACACATGCATCAAGCGTAATATTTGACAACCTTCTTATAAAGTGCATAAGTACAGATAACTTCTTGATGGATGCCTACTTTAAATATGGCATTAGCACTGCTGGTATCATATTCAACTTTGAAATCTTTGTTATTCCTTAAAAGGTGAACAGGCAAACCTAAACAGTAATAAATGAAGACAGCAATGCAGTTATTCTAATATTACTTTGCCACGCTCATGTTCTAGTTCTAAAAATCTGCTCTGAGATTGAGTCTAGATGGATATTTTTTTTTTAAAAAAAAAGCAGACATTAGTTTCAGAGTGTTCATATTTTACCTATCTATCCAATATTATCCAGATGTTGGATAATCTTGGGATATCCAACATCTCCAGAGAAGAATATTACAAAATAGGTAAACATCACTGATAGAGAAAATTCCCCTATCCAATAAATATTTCTTAAGGGCTATAAATTCAAGTGTAGTGTATGGAAATCTACAGCGACCATATAGATAGATTTTGTTTAATAATTAAAATGTATATTTATTCAAACCATGTTTTTCTGGCTGCTATCTTTTATAACTTAATTTTTCTACTGTTAATCTATTCTTAGTATATACTGGCTGGTCATAGCTTAAAATGGTACAGAAATAGAGTCACTCTTTAATCTGCTTACCCTTCATTGCTTAATTTACAACAATAGAAATCATCCATATTTATCCATATTAAGCCAAATCTAACATTTCATCCTGAGTAGTGTCACTGTTTCCTTACCTCTAACCTCAGTTATAATTAATATAGCCTTTAATTGTGGCACAGCAAAACTGGGTTTGTTTTCAGAATATATGTACATTTTATTGTGGAAATAACATTATTCATAATTTCAATAACCGTGTCCACTTTCTGGAGAACAGAGCTCAACTTGTCTCTCAACACAAGTTGTACAGCACCAGTGTAATAAAATAAAAATTTTACTGAAATTTGCATAAGAATGGAATACATAATAACTTTTCTTCATTCCCTATTACATTTGTATCATGTAGGAAAGATGCTTCAATCAGGTACAGGCAGGCCTCCAAACCTATTCTGGTTATCTCTCATATATTCACCAAATCTTAGTAACTTACGCTGACCAAGTACATGGTATTCAGCTGGATATTTCCAACTTGTCCCACAACATTCAACAACAGGTGAGGAGTTGCATAAATAACTCATTAAGTTGAGAAAGGATCAGAGCCAAGTAGGAGAAACTATCCAGTTCTATAGGTATATCAAAAAAATGTTTAGTATAGGTATGAGTGTGAATCTGCTATAATAATTTAGCAGGTCACCTACCTGGACATTAGCAATGTCTTGGTGAATGTTGATGAGCTATAATGAACTATGAAGGTAAGCTTCTAAAAATTGCAGATATGAGCACTGAAGAGTACTTTAGATTCAGTTTCCAAAGGATACATGGAGCATGAGTATAGCATCAGTTGCAAGACTATTTTTTTCTGGAATCACAATAGCTGTGAAAGGGAAAGCCATTAGGTTTTTCCTGCTATTGAACACAGGGCTTAGTGACTGTTTGAAGTTACAACAGCACTGAAAAAGTGAATTATGATCATTTTTCACACTTATGATTGTTGTAGCATCCCCAGGGTCATTGATGATGTGACCCTGGGACACTGAACGTCATAAATATGAATCAGTTGTCAAGCATCCGAATGTAAATCACATGACTTCAAACAGTCACTAAGCGAATTGTTGTAAGTCGAGGACTACCTATACTTTCCCATTTTTTCCTTTTGGGGGGGGTTCTTGATACCCCCCCCCCCAGCCAGCCAAAAGGGCTTTGCAGGAAGATTTTTAAAATTTCTAGCTCCACGTCATCTTCAGGAATAACCTCTGTTATCATTACTTGTTGAACAGTTGTATATCCAGTCTTATAAAAGGAAGAAACCTTGACTTTGTCATTTTGTAAGCATAAATTTCAAAGTAATAAATACTTAAGATCATTGCTTTTCATATTGTGGATAATCTTAGTGCCTGGCTTTTGCACACCTTTCTACTGTACTGAACTCTATATGATATGAGCATTTTTCCTGTTCATGTATTAATCCTAACTTATACAAAGTGCTCCCTCTGAGCTGAGGCAATTCTCAAGCATGCCTTATAAAATTGTTAACTGTGGTAGAGCAGAGTGTAGAGATGCGTGTATGCACGAGGAAGTAAATATATCTGGGTGCATTATTTTGCTTGCACCAGCTCAAAGATGTATTTATGAGCATATCCCTTGACCCATTGCTCTTTATGGAGCAAAAATACTTCTCTCTGCTTTTCTGGAGGCTGGGACCATGTTTTTCCCTGCTGGATTACATCCCGTTACCCCTTGCCATGACATACATGCAGCCTATTTGTTAAAATAAGGTCATTGAAGAGGACTTTGGGGGGGGGGGGAATATGATAGTGATAACATTGGCTGCAATAGGATTGATCCAAGAGTAACATGCTGGCCAATTTGGATACTGCTGGAATTAATATGCAAATGTTAATGATTAATCTGAGATTCCTCAATTTCCCCAATCTTTTTTTCAGATGGAAGAAAGCAGCCTGACCAGTGTTATCTATCCACAGGCAGAAAATGAGCCTAAATTTGTGGAAGTTCAAAGAGAAATTGGAAGTTACCTGGTTCTCCGCAAACTCCAGCTATTTATGGATATGATTTTCCGGGCCCTGAGGCACTGTAGCACATAAAGGGAATGGAGAATTCTCACCAAAGACCTTGAAGCTGAAATATTTCTCTACACAGAAGGAAGTCCTAAGACTTGCTTTTGCCTGACAAGACTGCTCTGACGGGTAGAATTCCAACTCCTCTGTCTTTGTTTTTAATTTATTTTAAATTTTTATGCACCATTTTACTGAAAGTAGGAGACAAATAAAGTAATCCTGATACATTTAGCTCTAAGAGAAATAAAAATATTAGGGTTTGTACAACATTTTACATTAGACTAAAGTGGAGCTGGGTTGCTTGAGATTCAGCATGTTGTGAAAAACAAACCCTTGTTTTTATATTGTGAACACTCCATTCTCTTAAGTCACTGTTTCTCAGCCTCAGCAATTCTGCCTCTGAGGAAAGTTGAAGTCTTGGAGTTGCTGAGGTTGAGAAACACTGGGTTAAATTATAATTTGTTTTAAAACTGTTTAAATTTTTATAGATTAGCCTTCACTTCAAACAACTATTGATATGGTATTGAGAGAAGAACATCTTACATGTACATGCAAATTGGACAATTTGCCTTCAGAATCTTTCAGAGATCTTTCACCACTTGAGAGGCTACTACGATTAAAACTTCAGTTGTTTAAGACTGATAATGATTAACTTGTAAGAAAAATGGAAAGATTTCTTTTCACATATCAAATATGTTGCAATGAAATGTATTCTTCCTAAGATGGCAAGTTCCCAGTTCACTCAAGCTCTTCTTTCCTTGATGAAATATCACTGTGATCAGTTTTTAATAGTTTGTTAATGAGTTTTAATTTATTAGCATATTTAATATTTATAGTGTCAGAATTGTTGAATCTTGAATTTGGACTTCAGTACTAGATATTTATTTATTATTTATACCAATGCTGTCAGATGAATGGAAAACAATTGTTTAGATTTCAGCCATTCTTGAGTGCACAGTGCTATAGCCATGTGTGGCATGTATGTTGAGATACTTACAACATTAAACTAACGTTTAATATTTAAACAAAGAGTATTAGCTGGTAGTAACTAGAACAAACTACAGGATAAAACATAAGGGAAGTTTCCAATTCCCGTCTTTATTAGTGTTTGAGGCATACAGTACAATCTATGTCCTTACCATTTTTATAGATGGGAAATAGACTCCAGGCACACCTCTTTTTGGAAGAGGTTCGGTTCATAACTTCCATCATCCTCTATCATTTGCCGTACTATTATGCAGACGATAGTTGTAGCATAAAAAGTTCAACAATGCCCAGACTGTTTAACCTGGCTTTATGTACAGTAATCCTGGTCCAAAATAAATTCCTTATTTAAGCAAACTAGTAAACAGCACTCCCTCTGCTAATGTGTCAGATTATTTGCTAGACAGTTTCTGATATCCACCAAGCCGCCTATGTTACATCACCAGGTTTCAGCATCTTCTCTTAAGAGTTTGGTGATAGAGGCAGACTGACCCCCTCTAGCAAGGCCAAGTGGTTAAGGTGATACCATTTCAAGCTTTAAAAATTCATAAGCATAAAGTTTTTTGTTCATTTGCTGTAGAATTCTGTGTAGGGCAGTGGTTCTCAACCTGTGGGTTGGGACCCCATTTGGGGTCGAACGACCATTTCACGGGGGTCGCCAAACAACGCAGTCCGCCATTTTTTTCCCCCCTTTTCCTTAGCTGTGCTACTCCCTTTTATTCTATTGGCTTTCGAAAGCCAATAGAATAGACTCTCTTGAATAGAGTCTAATTTGATTGGCTTTCAAAAGCCAATAGGAATTGTCCAGGCTGTCTCTGCCCTGCTGAGCCCACCAAAAGTCCCATTCTGCAAACGGTGCTGCACCAGTTGAGTAGTCCTCAACTTACGACCAGTTGAGTAGTCCTCGACTTACGACCGGTTGGGGGTCGCGGCATTAAAAAGGTTGAGAACCACTGGTGTAGGGGTATTTAATAATTATATATGGATCTTATTTATGTTACAGTGAAATTAAGTTATCATTTAAATGATTTGAACACAAAGGTAAATGGCCATTGGAGTTGCACTCAGTTCCTAACTACTTGAATACTGTGTGTCTTTGTTTAAATGCTATCCTTTGCCAAAATTGATGCTGATTTCTATGGAATCCTATTGTGTTTTGGGTTCAAAATACCTATACATTTTGGGAGAGTGTTATAGTAAACTTCAATCCAGGCTAGTTGTGCATGTGTTTAAAGTTTACACAGAATTCTTGTCATTCAATTTCTTCAGCTGCTAGTGTCTACTATAACTGAATGAATTTGAAATAATATTGCTTGAAAATTGTATAAAGTCAGTATCTTGAATCTTGTTCAAAGGAGCCATTTTTATCAAAACTTTTGATAACTTTTATTTTCTAAATGCTGTTTTATTTTTGTGTTTTGTGTGGTATAGCCATCACATTCCATTTGAAATAAAATGTCTATTCTTATCTGTCAGTTCTTTGAAGAAGTGAGAAATAAATTGTAAACAGTTAATCTAAGCTGTAACTATTTGTATGAACATGACACTAAGTATAAGGTTAAATTTTTATCGGCTTTTAAATAAATTTTCTATTATAGCAATCTTCAGTGCATTATTTTCCTTTTTTCTAAGTTTTTTTGAAAATGAAGTTATATATGAGGAATATATAAAGCTACAATTGTAATTTTCAAAAATATATTAATGTAATGGCTCCTGACCTTTGAAATACCTTGCCTCCCTCCCCCATGAGATCTTCTCCTCCCCCCTCCTGATCCTCTATAAGGGCCTGAAGACCTGGCTCTGCCAGTTGGCTTGGGGCCCCAATGAGGGAGTTTCACTGTGGAGGTGGTTGAAGGACCAATAGCAGATTCCACCTCACCCCTAAAACTCCTTAGAAGCCCAATGATGTTACTGAGATCAGTTCCTAATGAATAAACAAATAACGGAAATATGGTAAGGTCACCTGAGCTTGAAGTAGTACAGGGGTATGCCAGACGTATCACATGTAAGCCGTGCCCACCCCATTGCCGACAATGGCAAAACTGGCCCAGTACATTGCGCAACATCACAGGACGTTGCAAGTTTGACATGACTGGAGTAGTACAAGCACCAAGGATGGAGGTACTCTCAAGGGTAAGTGAAACTCCTCAAAATATAAATACATGCATATTTTCCATTCTAATTTAAATAACCTTTTACTGAAATACAATGAAAACAAACTTCAGATTTCTACTGAAAACCATGTAATGTGTCATTTGCCAACCAACAAATAGATTGTGAGATTATAAACTATCATATCTGAATGATTATTGGAGAAGACTACCCCACTAAGTGGCCTCAAGAGCTCTCAGTGCTAAAGACCAGATGACTGCAAAGAAATATTCTTCCAACCCCCCTGCCACATCCTGTCACAATTAATCCATCACCCCCACCATTGTGCCAGAACTGATGAAGTTTCTTGGATAAGAAGTGAAATGTCTTCCTCAAGGAAAAAAAAGTTCAGTTGCCTTTTGAGACAACTATGACCTAGATGATTGAAAATCTCCATTGACATGTTTCCTTAACATTTTGTCCAGTCATATAGTTTAAAAGCTACAATAATGAGATATCTTAGTATCAAATTTATGAAAAATCTTATCTACAGATCCAGTAGGGCAGGCATGTCAAACTGCCGTCCTGTAGGCCAGATGCGTCACGTCAAAACCGCACCCACCCCATTACCGGCAATAGGGAAAATGTCCCAATATGTCACGTGACATCTTGAGTTTGACATGCCTGCAATAGGACATAAACAGGATTAAAGGGTCTTCTATATCCAACAGAAAACAATAAAAGCTATTAAGAAGAAAAAATAAATATCAAAGTAGAAAATAACAAAATAACATACTAGTGAAATTGAATTTTACTATTTTAAGGGCACACTTTTCTAAACCTTATCAGGAGTAATACAGAACAATATTTACAATATATGTGTAGCAAATTGATTCTTACCTGATTAATCAGGTAGCTAGTTATTTTGGAGCTAAGCCAAAAGTGAAAGGGAGGGAGGGAATCCAAGTAGGCCTCATATCTTGTCAGGAAACTATCTCACTTGCAGAGAAAATATGACCCAACTTGTCCATTTGAGTTTACTTGGGTTAACTCTTTATGGCAGAGCTTCCTAGGAATCAGTTTCCATGTGCTCCTGAGCATAATGCAATTCTAAGTTATACTATTGCTTTTTTTACTTATTTTTTTATGTGGGGAAAGTGCTGGAAAAAGTTACTATGTGCTATTATATAAACAGAAAAACCAAACCAGATACAATATATCAGAATTATCAAACTAATTCTAAAACCGGTTAGATAATTTTTTTATATTTGAAATTTAGTAGAAAATGGCATAGCAGAAAAAGGAAATTAAAGAGGGTCCCACTTTGTACAAGAAATTGATCGGTATTTTGGATTTTTTAAACAAAAATATGAAATGCACAGGAATGAAATGTTGACTGAAAACTTTGTTTAACAGCAGATAAAATTTTGGAATGCAAAACAAAAGAAATCATATTAACAGCTTAAGTATTATTAAATACACTTTATGTTGGCTTTTGGCTTTTCTAGCAACTTTTACATCTCTCAGAGATGTGTAGGGCATGAATGGAAATGGTTGATATAGGACTTGCTTCAAAAACTTCCACACACTTAATTGTCAAAATACAAAGGGCAAGAATGTTGTTAAAGACACACAAGGCAATCTGAAGGTCATCGTGAACTAATTGGGTCCAAAAATGAGTGATAGTTTTGAAGTTAAAACAATGTATTGTGGAGCAAAAAATCCAGGTGCCCCCTGTATGACCCACCCCTCTCTTGACCAACCAATTCCTTTCCCAAGAATTAGGCTTCCCCTGATCCACTAAGAACTGGCAAACTATCAAAAGTGTCCCTAAGCCTTTCCGCCTATATTGAAATGTAGGCTGAAATTAACAAAGCATGTTTCCCATTAAGAAATCGACAAACTCTGATTTCTTAATCATAACTAAAATAAATCCCTTCAAGACATAAATCTTTTAACCACACAGAGACAATACCCAACACCAAATCCCTTACCCCAAATACAACATCCCAATACAAAAAAGATTAAGGATTAATGTACCCTTCAGGGTGAAAAAAATGTATTTCTTCCCACTAGCAGCAACTTTGCAAGCACATCCACAAAACTCATGAAGAACATGCTTTTATATAAATATCGCTGTCTATGCCATTCAATCTGTGGCCATCTTTAGGAGCTGTACTGTCTGTTATGTTGTAAATTTAAAAGTCATATTCTGCCTCAAGCATGTTGCCCAGTGTGTTTCTTTGCATCTACCTTGGAAACAGACCAAAGAATTTTCTTCCAACAGAATAAACAAATCTAATGGTTCAAGAGAAAGAATAGAGAAAAAAAAAATTGACATGATCTCTGTTGCCTTTGACTTTTCATGATTCTTAATAATTCTAATAGTCTACTCTTTTCGTAAACAAAATATAATCTTTATACTAGTTCATGCTCAATAAACATTCAGTTAAGAGCAGCCAAAGGTTAGGGTTTATACTAGGTTCATAAAAAAAGGGCTGCCTCCAGTCCTGGATTTGGGCCAGTCTTGGAAAGATATTCTTTATCAAATTTGACATAACTGCATTAGGCAACTCCATGATACATATGACTACAAAGAAGAAATCCTGCACAAATTCAGCGTCTAACCATGCTGGTAAGATTTGGACAAACATATATACTTACGACCATAACTAAGCCTGGAATTAAGTCATAGTGGTTAAGTGGAGTCACCATGTGACTACATCTGATTTTACAATTTTTCAGCAGTTAGGTGAATTTTTTTTACTCAATAGCCATTTTTTGCTGGAAATCCAAAAGTAAATGTCATATTATTAAATGTATGGTCACATGACATGGGATGCTGCAAACTGCCATAAAGCTAAGACGGTTGCCAAGCACTCATGTGACTATGGGACCATAGCAGATATGGCCATCATAACTTCAAAATTAGGTCCTAAGAAACTTCTGGGGGTGTCTATCATAACTTTGGATGGTTGCTAAGCAACTGGTCGTAAATCAAGGATTACATGTACAGCAACTCAGGCCTATTTCAGAGAATTGGAAAGATAAAGAATGTGCCTACCATTTTCAGATACAGACATGTTTGCAGTCAAATACCC
Source organism: Crotalus tigris (assembly GCF_016545835.1). Classification (NCBI taxonomy): domain Eukaryota; kingdom Metazoa; phylum Chordata; class Lepidosauria; order Squamata; family Viperidae; genus Crotalus; species Crotalus tigris. Next base: position 7,466,926 of record NW_024097358.1, on the reverse strand, counting down.
CTATGAAGAAAGAAGTTGAGAATAATCTTTTTCCCTGATGGAATGGATGAGGATAACAAGTAATGTTAAAGCAGGACTTTTTATAGCGTTCCACAACAGTCTTTTTTAGCATAATCGCTGAAGATTGGTCACTTGCTCACTATTCTGAGATTAGAAATACATGAAAATACTGAGATTGAAAATTGGCAGAAATCTTTGGGAGACTGCTCCAAAAAAAAAAAAAAAAAAAAAAATCCAGGGGAAATGGAAAAAAATGGCCCACACAGATTGCATTATATTCCCCTCCATTGCAGTCCTCTAAATTGTTCGTTGCAACCTTCAGCCACTAAAATTTACTCACTCTGTCCTAAAGGAAGACTGATGAAATGTTAGCCAAAAATACAGTGGAAAGTGAAACTGACATAATTAACATATTCTTAAGGAGACTGGCCTTTGGTCAAAGGTTCTTGAAATCAGGAAATATTCAGGTTGGATTATCCAAACCAGCTGCACAGAATTGGGGCTTTGTTGAGGCTTGTGGGTCCAGGTTCCCAGGTGTCTTGCTATGACGTGGGAAGAAAACTTTTCACAAGGAAACTTTCCCAAATTGCTACATTTCTTTGGGAAACCTTAATGTTTATTTTCTTGTAAGGTTGCAAGACCAAAGATGTAAGCCAAAAGACTGCATTACATTTCTTGGAAGAGCTTCCTATTTGTTTTGTTACAGAGTTGCTGAAACAAAGATGTAAACAAAAGGAGAGGTTAAAAAGCTGCCCTTGCAAAAAGATTAGCCTAGGAATTAAGCAGACCAAGAGAAGGGATAAAATGCAAATGAGGGATTGGAATAGATATCCTTTTCTAACCTGTTTTTTTTAAAAAAATGCAACAGTTTGAGTAATACTGGAAAAAACATAAGGCAAATTGCTTCATATTTCAGATTTAAGTAACTGGAAACTGTGCTCACCAGTTAATAACTACATATCAATCAACTATATATTAACTATATATATATATATATATATATATATATATATATATATATATATATATATATATATATATGTTGTTGTTAATTGCGAAGTCGTGTCTGACCCATCGCGACCCCATGGACAACGTTCCTCCAGGTCGTCCTGTCCTCTACCATCTTCTGGAGTCCATTTAAGTTCTCACCTACTGCTTCAGTGACTCCATCCAGCCACATTTACTATATATATATATATTAAAAACTACAGTTTTATCCCTTAAAGTAATAACTGTGGAAAAGAATATGTTAGTAAAAGTAGTGCCTAGATAACCCATGATCTCTCAACATTTCAGAGACATTTCTTTATCAGATTCCTCAATGCCTTCAACAATGATGGTACTTCTAATGTACTTGAAAAGTTCTTAAAAATTCAGGGAGATATTCAGACCTGTATCTGCCTTGAAAAAAACTTGTATTGAACTGTATAGGGTCCCAAACATCAGGACAGGATCATTTTAAGACTTTGCCTTATGTCATAAATTGTTTTATGATAATTTCTATGCCATAAAATGTTTTATAAAAAATGCCAAATTTTAATTCCACACAAGTTGTAGGCCCCAGATTTTGTACACCTTCTATAAGTGCAGTGCTACCCCCGAAAGGGCTGCTGGAGTCTGGGTTCTCCTGGCCCTTTTGGTATGGCTGCCGGTCCCCAGTGGTCCCTCACTTAGGCACTCTGCTTGGCTGGAACATATGATGAGGTGTGGTCAGTCTCTATCGGCAGACAGGTCATGTGATGGGGGTGCTCAGTCTCTCAGCAGGCAGGTCATATGCAGGGAAAGTGTTCGGGTAGCTGATCAGCTCTTCTTCTTCTTCTTCTTCTTCTTCTTCTTCTTCTTCTTCTTCTTCTTCTTCTTCTTCTTCTTCTTCTTCTTCTCTTTCTCTCTCTCTCTCTCTCTCTCTCTCTCTCTCTCTCTCTCTCTCTCTCTCTTTCTCTCTCTCTCTCTCTCTCTCTCTCTCTCTCAGGTTTTCCCCACAGAAGCCTCTCCTATCCCCTTCTCTCCCTCAGGTTTACCTCATAAAAGCCTCTCCCATTCCTCCCTATTATCTCCTCTCCCAGGCTTATCCCTCCCAACCTAGGCTCAGCAGAGCCTCCACTCCTCTCTGCCCTCTCATTGACTCCTCCCCCAGGTTTCTCCCAGTACTATCTCTTCAGTGCACCCTACCCCCGCTACGCACTCCCCCTGCCCAAAATTCTTTGGTCCCCCAAAGAGTGGGAAGTGCTCACCAAGAATCTAGGGTGTCAGAGCATGGGTCAAAATTTCATCTAACAATGAGTACCGCCTCTTCTGTGTTATGGCCCAGAGTATCATATGTCAATCTCCTAAAGGGATGTATTACACGTTTTGGTCTTTGTACTTTTGGTTCAGCTGTAAAGAATGAGTCATCCTCCCAAGACTTCTTGCACCCAAAAGTCTCTGAGGCTGGAGGTATCTTCAATTCAAGGTTTACTGATCTGGAATGGTCCTCCGATTGAGGGTACGGTAATCTATACAAATTCTCAAGGACCCATTCTTCTTCTGGACTACCACTATGGAAGAAGCATAGGGACTTTGAGATTCTCGGATGATCCCAGTCCTCTTCAATTCCACTACATGCTTTCTAAGGTCATCTAAGTCACTTAAGGGAATCTGCTGAGACCTCTCTCAGAAAGGCTTATCTTCTTGTAGATGGATTATATGTTGAGCACTCTTAGTGCATCCCGTGTCAAATTCATTTTTTGAGAACAAATTTTACCATCTCTAAAGCTGGTCTCTAGCCCTCTCTCGCCCCTCTTGGGAGAGCTGTGTGCTCTTCGGGTAGAACTGATCTGTTGAAACCTTACCCTTAGTCTTTTTCCTAGTATCAGGCAGTACAATTGGGGTGGCTAGGCTCACTTGTCCCAACAATATCTGGTCCTTCAACCTCACAGGAAAGTTGGTAATATTCCGGACTCCAACCGAGATCTGTCCTTTGGCCTGCTGCAGGGTCTTTGTGGACACCACCTCTGGGATTACTTCCACTCCAACGTTCTGTCTTCTGGGGTCAGATTCAAGGATGAGATAGGGCCCAGACTGCTTCCAGCCTAGTCAGACAGAGGCCCGTAGACATGCCACCTCCCCTGGTTGTAATACTCTATTTGCTCTGTCCAATTTCCAGTTGCCCCACATCCTCGGCGAGGGCCTGTTGCTCTCGCATCAAGTATTGGTACATTGCCTGCAGTGCAGGATAAACATCCCCTATCACCAAGTCATTTCCTATTGGGTCAACTGGGGTGAGCAGACGCCTAACTAAGTTGGTGTTTGTCCTCATAATCAGTGAGCCCTGGCTAGCTCCTGAGGCACGGGTACAGACAATGGCCAGGGTGTCAAAGGTTTTAGTGTATCCAACAACTGGGGGGCTGAATGTTAGCTGGATAGGTAGATACCCATCGTATGGGAACTTCTCTGTTCCAATCCCCCAAATCTTCAAATTGCCCAACTTTTGTATGTGCGTCAGGTGCCTGTCATAGAAATCCCAGTACAGAAATGTCACTTGTGCACCTGAGACCAAGAAGGCCCTTGCGTAGATGCCTTCCACTTGTACCAGCACCATTGAAGGGCCCACCAAATGTTTAGGGATTTTGATAGTAGGAGACACAGCATCTGGTCAGACAGCCCCTGCTTGAGTTTCCAAAGGCTGTTGCTGAAGCCATGTCACTTTGACATCTGTAGGTCCTAGGATATGGGAGTCCCTCACTAAGGGAAATGGTCCAATCACTCCTATCACTGAGGGGGGCTTTGGGGGAACTCTGTTCATGAAGGCTGCCCTCGGCCACCCCTTTGACTGGAACTAGCTAGTATTGCTGGGCACCCGATTGGCTCCCTCATGGGGGCCCATTAGAAGTTTCCCAACTGGGCTGAATTTCGTGGTTTTTGTATAAATATGCCTGTAATGCCCTGCCCCCCAGTTATAACAGATCACTGGCCTTGCCAACTAGTCAGCTGAAGTGAAAGAGCCCATTCTTCCACTGACTAGCCTAGCTAGACCTCCATTCAAAGGCGAGCCACCCATTGCCATCCACGAGACCATCGTATTGGTCAAGTTGGATATTTGAGCTTGCATAGTGGTGAGCTGGGCATCATCACCTCCAGCTTTCCTCACTCCTGTGTCTGAGGGCCATTCTGGTGGGAAATCGACTGTAGCCTCTTTGGCCTCCTCCACCACTTCTGTTGTCCTAACTCTCCTTATGAGCTCATGATACCTCCAGTTGTTCCCTTTGGCTTCAGTCTTTATTTGATTCCAGACTGGGTCTAAAGCACCCCGTGAAAATTGCTCCATCCTGGCCTGTTTTATATGTATGTATGTATGTATGTATGTATGTATATAGTCATCTTCAGGCTGGGGTCTTTGGCTTCATGCTTGTGCGAGCAAAGTGTGATTGGAGCTGCCGTCTCTCTATAAATATTGGGGTGTGTGTGTGGAGTGCTGGTTTAGTTGCTGTAGGTGGGTTGGTTGGCTGTGTTGGAGTTATTGTTTGCAGATTGTTTGGCTGTTTCATAACATCCTTAGTAGCTGAGGTGCTGGCTGTGTGCCCATTAGTCTTTTGTCATTACAACACAACATTACCCAGGTTGTTACAACACAAAAGACACAGAACACAGCCAAGCCCCTAACCAATCAGAACACACCTCCACCCAATCAGAACACAGCGAAGCTCCCACCCAATCAGTTCATACCCCCACGGGCAATTAAAAGGAAGAAACAGCTATGATCACACATTGCTCCTAGAAGCACGAAGCCGAAAACACAGCCTGAAGATGAAGAATGGGACTTTGTCGAAACGTCGCCAAGATACTTCCAATTTTACGTGGGAGAAAACCCGAATAACCAAAGACCTACATATATATATGTATATATATTATTGGTTTTTAACTATAATAATCTCCATGTTGTGCAGCATGTTGTCTTGGCTTGTATTTTAACAAGAAAAAAATAAGACAATAATAATTAATTAACAATAAATAATGATTAAGATTGATAATTCCATAATTAGTATATTAATTAATGATATATTTCTTTGATCTCCCCTTCTCCCATTTGTATTTTTCTTCTTCAACCTTAACCAAAATATAATTTTTAATATTTTCAATATATAAATGATTAGATATAGGCATTTTTTTATATTTATACAAATAGTAATAATCTCTATATATGACATTTTTTTCAGCTTATATTATTCTTATGACCATCATCTCAATAGTTCAGCATGCATCCTATTTTCGTAATTTTTGTTTATGCTTAATTTCCCTTATATTCAATCCAATTCTTATCAGTCATAATTTCTTCATATGTTAGTCATCTAACTGTCCAAATTTTCCCATTTAAGTACATCATCCCAATATTTTATGTCATGCATTATAAAAAATACTATATTTTTATCTATTTTATAGTATTTAGATATAACATTCTTTTTAATCAGTTTATATTTCACTTATATTAATAAAAGTTACATCAACCTGCTATTTTTACATTTCGTATATTATGGAACATACTATATTACTTGAATCTATTATCCCTCTTGTTATAGGGCCCCTTTATGTTCAAAGTTCTCTATTCTTTTAGCCATATTCAAACAAATGTTTGTTCACGTGATAGTCCATCTGGTAGGGCAAGTCAAATCTCCTGTATCTGTCTCTGGTCTTCTTCTTTTGCTGAGTAGCTTTCCAGTTGATGTAATCCACTTACCCAGCAGTTCCTGTGTTTTTATAGATGTTGTTGGGAATACAAAAGATGAAGTAAGTAAAATGAATACTTTCTGTCTCCCAAACTTTGATGGTTTTCCTGGTAATTCTATAGTCCATTCCATTTTTCTTGTTGTATCAGAACCTTGTAGATTTTTTTCCTGTTTGTGTTAAATTGTAATTCTTTTCATTTGTTATATCATCAATTTGATCATATTCTTCTAATTTCTGGTCTGTTCTCTGATTTATTTGTTCATTCGTTGTTATTGGTGTTTTTTAATTGTAGATTTAGATTGGAAATATACTTATTTAAATCGTCAAAGTTGTTTTGAATTTCCTTGTGGTTTGAGTCTATTGTCATTTGTATTTGTCCTAACATTGCATATATTTCCTCCTGATAAGTATTTATCTTGCCTTGAAGTATTACTTCTGGAGGCTCTTGATTTTCCAGACTAAGTCTTTCAGGAGAAAATATTGAATGTGTCGTCCTGTCATTTTTTGATACGTATGTAATATCCATGTCTCCCCCTTCAAGTAATCTTTCATCAATGTTTTAATTCAAAAGTCAATTTATCAGTCAGTCAAAATTACAGTTCAGTGTGTTAAGCCACTTTAAATCCTTCCTGTATATTCTCCCCTAAAAGATCAGCCAAAAGCCAAGGTTTTTCTTTCCCATAAACAGTTCTTAGACTTAAGCAACAGTCCAGCTGTTTTTTTCTCTTTCAGACATTTTTTAACCTTATAGCTTTGTTTCCAGCTGTCTTCAAGGTTATTTATTCAAGGAACAGCTTTTTTTTTTATCTCTAGGCATTCTGACAATTTCTGAGTCCTTATTGTTAGTATTCTATGCTTTGATTCTCCACTAGATGTCAGCAATTATTTCTTTTTTCAGTTTTTTTTTCAATCAAAAAGTTATTTTTATTACATATTTTTATAATTCCATCAAAAACTCTTTAGGGTATAATTTTGGCAGTTTCTTAGTTCCTAGATTTATCCAGACTGTAGTATTTTAAATCAAATTTTAGTATATCTTTTTCCTCCTTAATATTAATTTGCCGCTTCTGCCTGTAAGGGAACGGGGATATAGTCCCCTCCCTTCACTTCCGGAGGTTTTCTTGTTTTGGGAATCTTTCTCAAGGATCCAATTAGTAGATAGAAGAAAGAAGATCAATACTTTCACCAATTCCAAGCACGCTGTTCACCGATGTTCAGGTTTGTGCTCTGGACACTTCGGCTGCAAGTAGTTTGGGCTAGAGTGACGTTGATCTCACACTAGCCTTTCTCCTGTTGGGTTCGGAGGGTTTCCCCCAGATCAAACAACTGCTATCGCTTCATGATAAATGGGGCACCCTCCTTCATGGTCACCTCTTCAGGGTGACTTCAGACCCATCTAGGGTCCTCCTGGCAGGATGAAACTAGCCATGGAGAGCAGAGGTCTGCTATTGCATGGCCATGCGCTACAGGCGCAAAACCAGAAGTCCCCATCCTGGCCTGTTCTACTTCAGTTGGATCCATCCCCTCCCTTTCCACAATGTGACATAGTAACTTGTTCAATCGTCTTATGTACTCATACAGCCTTTCACCTCTCTTCTGGTACATTTGCTCAAACTGAAACAGTAGGCTAGAAACTGTTTTGGCAGATCCGAATTCATCACACAGTAAACAGAAGTAATAATGTACAGTAAAATGTCCTCGATTGAATGTCAAGCTTCTAATGGCTTCCGCAGCAAGACCCTTTAAGCTCTCTCTGTGCTTCTTTTGAGCATCTGATACATCCCATTCTTCAACAGCCTGTACTGCCTGCTCCATCCAAATTTTGTATTCTTCCTGTGGTACTGGTTGTATCCCTGAAAAGATACACAGTTTCTTATACTCAGCCCCAGTACAGTAGTTGCCAGTTAGGGTTTGGATGGGTGTCAGGCTCCCCATGGCCTGGGTAGATCCTGCCTCTGCTGCCCCTATGGTAATCAAAGTACGTGTCGCCTCTTGGGGGCCCAATGTCTTTGCTGAAGGTGTGGCCCTTGGGGTCAGGTGTATCACCCTTTCCCTGGTGTCCTCAATCAATTGAAAGCTCTTAACCCCAAAGCATTCTGGAATCACTTTCTTCCACTCCAATAGCACATAAGAGTGAGAGGAGTCCCGGTCCATTTTTGTGTCTATCACATATACCCTTTGATCAGGGACAAGGGCCCTCACTGCCTGTAGAATTCACATTTCTGGCCAAGTATCCCCAAGGATGTAAATTGCTATGCTCAGCTTTACCTTTTCCTGGTCTTCAGACCACTTAGTGACAGTGATGTGAGCACAATGGTGCTCACTTGGCTCATGTCTCTGGATGGGACCACCATCCCCTTCTGAAGAAAGGCCAGAAGGAAATCCTGGATGAACCCCCCCACTTGTAGCACTACCCCCAAAAGGGTCGCTGGAGTCTGGGTTCTTCTGGCTCTCTTGGTATGTCCGCCGATCCACAGTAGTCCCTCACATAGGCATCTCTGCTTGGCTGGAATATGTGATGAGGTGGTGGCCAGTCTCTCTTGGCAGACAGGTCATATGATGGGGTCATGCTCAGTCTCTCTCAGCAGGCAGGTCACATGCAGGGAAAGTGTTCAGGTGGCTGGTCAGCTCTTCTTCTTCTTCTTCTTCTTCTTCTTCTTCTTCTTCTTCTTCTTCTTCTTCTTCTTCTTCTTCTTCTTCTTCTTCTTCTTCTTCTTCTTCTTCTTCTTCTTCTTCTTCTTCTTCTTTCTTCTTCTTCTTCTTCTTCTTCTTCTTCTTCTTCTTCTTCTTCTTCTTCTTCTTCTTCTTCTTCTTCTTCTTCTTCTTCTTCTTCTTCTTCTTCTTCTTCTTCTTCTTCTTCTTCTTCTTCTTCTTCTTCCCCCCCTCTCTCTCTGGCTTGCCCACAGAAACCTCTCCTCTTCTATCTTCGCCCACAGAAGCCTCTCATATCCTATCCCCTTTTCTCCCTCAGGCTTACCTCATAAAAGCTTTTTCCCATTCCTCCCTATAGTCTCCTCTCCCAGGCTTATCCCCCCTAACCTAGGCCTCAAGAGAGCCTCCGCTCCTCTCTGCCTTCTCACTGGCTCCTCCCCCAGGCATCTCCCAGTACTGTCTCTTCAGCTCACCCTATCCCCGCTATATAAGTTAACATATTTGAAGCATCTTATTGCCCTAAAATGCACCATTTCTCCCAATTAAAGGAAACAAGTAATATAGAGATGTGTGTGTGTGCATATGCACATATATATACAGAGTTATATACACACACTCTTTAGGTCAAGAAGGCATATCTCTCCTGCCTCCCATTCTCCCTCCTAAAAAAAGAAGTTTGTGGAACTGGGGTGGGTTAAAAGTGCCTGGCCTAAACTCGTCCAGTGAGCTTAATGACGCTGCTTTTTCCCTCTTCCTCTTTCAGCCAGAAAGTAATGATGTCTTTACTTTTTTTCAAAAAAAGTTAATGTGGAGTCTTTAAAAACTGTACAGGTTTTCGTTACATGAGCCTATCTGTCCACAAATAACCTTCTTGTTTTTCCCACTACATTTTTCTTCTTTCCTCTTATGGAGGAAAAAAAGAAGAGAGAGAGAAACACCCCCCTGAAATCTTTAGCACAGCAATTCTTAAACTCTGGGGTACCCGTAGCTCCAAAAACATAAATGGATTTGTTCAAACCTGGCTGGGGTTAATCTAATGGCAAGTAAAAGTATATTATAGCCCTAGAGAATAGCCAGTTGGCAAAACTTGAATTTAAGTGACTAACCTTAAAGGCTATCAGGCATTTAATGGGCAGGGAAATAAGCTCAGGGTACTTTTCTTGAAGTTACGTTGTGTACAATAGTACACGATCCGGAACGAGATGTTTACAAGTGGGTGATGCCAGGATGGTTCTCCTGTATATTATCCTGATTGAGGAAAGATGGAGAATCTTATAGGGAAATGTCTTCATAAACTATTTTCTAACACCTAAAAAAAAAAAAAAAAAAGAATAGCCTTAAAACCTGGCTATATTCCCAAGCCTGGGGTCCTGAATGTGTTAAGGGCAATATTTCCCAGCTGTATTGCCCAAGTATCTTAATGCAAAATTTTGCATTGATAGGAGATGTGTGACCCAGGATTGCCATAGGTCAGCATTGGCACAGCCCTGTATCCCCATCAGTAAAACTCATGATTTCACTGAGAATCAAATTGGATTTTTAAAAAAAGAAAGTATTTCTCAGGATGAATCACTACATTTGAACATATGTATCCCAAGATTTCTCAGCTATATAGGGCTGCAGCTGCCTGTTGCAAACTTATATAGGAAAGGAAGAACGAAATCCACGAGTTTTCACAAACAAGTATGCAAATATTTAAGCAAGCCTAATTAGATTTTGAAAAGTTGTGACTCGCTCTAAATTGATGGTGATCCACAAAGGGTTAATAATCCATACCTCATGAAGCCTTTCTTTGTGAAATAAGACATAATGTGACAAATGTTTCTGTGAATGAAATTAAATGCTGGGAAATGATTCCAATACTCTGTTTACTGCTGTCACCTGTGTGTGAAATCCAAAAAGCTAGGCTTTTTTTAAAAAAAAAATATTTTATTTTTAAAAGCTGACTTTTCATTCAGCTCTTTAAAATACACTTACTTTTTATTTTTTGATCTTTCCTTGACTAGATGAATTGCCTAACTATAATATCTAATATTATGAATTTTATCAGAGATTCCATTGTGTCATTTTCATCACTTGTTAAAAATTCATTGTATATTTATGTTTCTGATGTAATGAAGTATTGACAAGAAATAACAGATGGGATTGCTTAATGCTCTTATTGTGCAAAGGGACTGCTAAAATTGTCTGTAAACGATTAATAAGAAGGAAAAGCTAAGTTGGCAGATTTTTCCAGTTTATTCAAATTGATTACTAGTTTTACTGTTTATATTTTCCTCTGGGCCCAAAGGCAGCATGGACATCAATTTTATCCTCAGAATAATTCTGCAGTAATTTCAACTGAAATCAAGAAATGACTGACCCATAAACGTGCAAGCAGCTTGTGGCTAAGTTTGGGTTTAAATCAATCTCTGGATTGAGTCAAGGTGGTAAAATTTAGTTGAATTTGGCTAAGCTAGCAATAGCTTTGTTGTTGTTAGTTGCGAAGTTGTGTCTGACCCATCCCGACCCCATGGACAACATTCCTCCAGGCCTTCCTGTCCTCTACCATCTTCTGGAGTCCATTTAAGCTCACGCCTACTGCTTCAGTGACTCCATCCAGCCACCTCATTCTCTGTCATCTCCTTCTTCTATTGCCCTCAATCTTTCCCAGCATTAGGCTCTTCTCTGGTGAGTCCTTCCTTCTCATTAGGTGGCCAAAGTACTTGTGTTTCAACTTCAGGATCTGGCCTCCTAAAGAGCAGTCAGGGTTGATCTCCTCTAGGACTGACCGGTTTGAACGCCTTGCAGTCCAGGGGACTCGCAGGAGTCTTCTCCAGCACCATAGTTCAAAGGCTCAATTCTTTGGTGCTCAGCCTTTCTTATGGTCCAACTTTCACAGCCACTGGGAAAAATCATGGTCTTGACTATACATACTTTTGTTGGCAGGGTAATGTCTCTGCTTTTTATTATGCTGTCTTGGTTTGCCATAGCTTTCCTCCCCAGGAGCAAGCATCTGTTAATTTCTTGGCTGCAGTCCCCAACTGCGGTGATCTTGGAGCCCAGAAAGATAAAATCTGTCACTAAGCAATAACTAAGCAGAGTTAAAACTTAGATAGGAGACCACTAGGGACCTGATAGACATGATGGGAATTATAATCTACCGCAGCTGGAGAATCCCAGATTGGTAGTGCTAGGTGAAACACGGTACACAACTAATTATATCACACTGCTTATATCTATGGATCTTATTCTGTTACTTCTATAACATACTGTATATGTAAGCTTGCCATAAAATGAACCACTGTAACAGCCCTAGGCTTCTTAGAATTCTTTTCACTTCCTTGCCAATTTGCAGCTTGTTGCTGACATAGTTTTCTAGGTTAATTCTTCGATGTTTTCCTCATTTCCCCCTTTTTTTGGCTCTGATGCCTGCAAAAGCCTCACTTCCTAGCTGAACTTGGTTTCACAAGACAGGGTAGGGTGGGAGTGCACATGAGCCAACTCATGACAAGTTGAGACTGGAAGTGAGAACAACTATTACCAAGATAATTGCATCACCTAAAAGCTTGCTCACAACTGCCTATGCAGTGTATTCCTTTAATCTAGGGTTATGGAATGTTTTCTGTTCCCCTGTTGGCTTCTACATAAACACTACATTTTGCTTTTGTTTTGTTCAATTGTTTGATAGTTAAAATCTACTAAATTCTGAGCCCTTTATTTTCAACATTCTGTTGGATTGGGAAGATCAACAACAAGATAAGAAAACGTATAAAGTATGATTTCTTGAACTCTTTTCAATCATTTATAAACAGTGGCCGTAAGAAGTGCACATTTCTTCATAACAAGGAAAATATGAATATTTCTTATGGCCACTGCTTATAAATGGTTGAAAAGAGTTCAAGTAGTGTGTTGTGCCTGTGAAGGATCTAAGGAGAATGGATGCCTGTGTATTTGTGTGTTTCTTTTCTCTCCCTTTTTCTCATCATGTTACTGTACATCTGTTTGTGTACACATATATTTGAAATAATATGTGAAAAATATGTGCCCTGATTAAATGCACTCTAGAATATTGGAGGACCTGGTTGAAGAGTTTTAATGATCTCTGAGGAATCCTGGAGACTCCTGGGGAAGTGCCAACGGACTAGAAAAGAATAAATGTAATATTTTCTTAAGGAAAAAGGCTCCTGTAATTATAGGCCAGTAAGCCTAACATTCCCAGAAAGATTTTAGAGCAGGAAATAAAGCAGATCATTTGTAAGCATGTTGAAAGCAATGCTGTGATTGATAAAAACCAATATGGTTCTACCAAAAATAGATTGTATGAGACAAAATCTCACCTCTTTTAATGATTGATGAATGAAATGCTGTGAATGATCTCCCTTCTGATTTTACCAAAGCATTTGACAAAGTTCCACGTGACATTTTAGTTTGGATGGCACTGTGGTAAAATAGGACCATAACAGGCTAACCACACTTAAAGAAGTAGCATTAATCACTCTACTTTGGCTTGAAAAACAATAATTAATGGGATTCTTCAAGAACCTGTCTTCTGATCAGTATTATTCAAGATTTTTATTAAAGAATTGGATGATAGGATTGATAGCTGCTTGTATTTTGGCCCTCATCAGGATGAAAGAACACAATTTCAGTCTAACCTGGTTAGTTTGGAAGATGTGGCTGAGATGAATAAGATGCCTTTTAACATGTTATTAGAAAAATGTGAGATAGTAATTGTTATGTCCCGAGCCTTGCAAACGGCTCGGGCGTTTGCAGGCAGTCCCGGGCAGGTGCAAGGCTGCCCGGGACCAGACAGGCTGTCGCCAGCGCCATGCGCATGCGTGGGTGCTGGCGCGGGAAAAGTAACACATTTACCTGGGAGTTGCCTATATAAGAGGCTGCGAGCGTTTGGGAAGTTAAGGAAAGCCATCTACTTGTAAGCTGAACACAGAATAAAGAAAACTGAGAACTCCAACTGCTTCTTGTGTCTGCTTTGCGCCAAGGACTCAACACTGGCGACGAGGATGGGATTGCCTTACACCGCCTAGAAAGGAAGAAGTGTAAGCTTACCCAAGTGAGTCCTGAGCGGCGGAATGGCGTCGACTCGGCAGCTACCCGCCAATCCAGTGCGCATTCGGGGGAAGGCTGGCTGATAGACCCGTCTCCTGAAGATGGCGAAAATCGGAAGGCTTTCGGAGTTCGACGTCTCACATCCAGAGCGGTGGGAGTCATACGTAGCCAGGGTGGAGAACTACTTCAAGGCAAACCAAGTGAGGGAAGAGAGCTTGAAGGCTGCCACCCTGCTTTGTGTTTGCGGTCAAGACGCCTTCGACATCGCAGAAAACCTTGCAGCACCTGTTCCAGTAGAGTCTGTCAGCTACGCAGATCTGAAGAAGCTATTGAAGGAGCACTTTCACCCCAAGATGTCCGTCATCGCATGGCGCCACACCTTCGAGCAGAGGGATCAACGGCCCGGTGAGTCGGCCAAAGAATTCATCGCCGCATTACGGAAGGCCGCCAAGCACTGCGAGTTCAAAGACCTCGAAGAACGACTGAGGGACCGATTTGTGTGCGGGTTAAGGCATCGAGATCTACAACAGAGACTTTTCGCTAAAGAAGAATTGTCCTACCAAGATGCCTTAAGGGAAGTCACCGCAGAAGAAGCAGCAGGCGGCACTGTCAAGAACATGCGGCCGATCAGAAACAGTCCAGAGGTTGCATCCGTGCACCAGGAAGACGTCCAAAGAAACTCCGAGGAGGATCCGGACGAGGAAGTCGACCGTCTCCACCCCACGAAGGAAGAAAATCAGAAGGGAAGCTCTTCAGCTCCACTCAAGTGCATCGGCTGTGGAGGTCGCCACAGGAGAACCGACTGCAAGTTCCGCTCCGCTACCTGCCGGGCATGCGGCAAACAAGGACACATTGCAGCTGTGTGTCTGGGCCGACGAAAGGTACAACCTCAGGAAGAACTGCGCCTGAAAGGTACCAGATTCCCCAGCCAGAATAGGGTAGGTTTTTGCGCTTCGCGAAGAAGCATCCTTAGGACAGGCACACACAAGCCCATCAAGAAAAAGCTGTCACTCAAGGTGAAGCTACAAGGGGTTCCATTGTCTATGGAACTGGACACAGGGTCTGCCCTTTCAATCATCTCATTGCATACATTTAGGAAGATTTGTTCCGGTAGTGGAACTCAGGCCAAGTTAAGGCCTTCTGACATTGTGTTAACAGATTTTCAAAATTCAAGAGTGTGTGTTAAGGGGGAGGCCACCCTTAACGTGCAATACAAGAATTTTGAAGGTCCACTAGACGTATTAGTAGTAGGGGGTGAACGAACGAGTCTCATAGGACTCGATTGGTTTGAGGCCCTGGGGATACACGTCACAGGACTCAACAGCGTACAAACACTCGACCTACAGGAAGTCTGCAAAGAATTTGCAGATGTTTTCAGCCCCCAGCTGGGCACATTCAAAGGACCCCCTGTGTCCTTAAAGCTAGACCCCACTGTCACTCCCATTAGAATTAAAGCAAGAAGGGTCCCTTTTGCTTTAAAGAGTAAAATTGACACTGAGTTAGACAAACTGATTCAACAGGGAATCCTAGAACCTGTTGATTCCAGTCCTTGGGAGACCCCCATTGTCACGCCTCTAAAGGCAAATGGGGACATTCGCATTTGTGCTGACTACAAATGCACTCTGAATAAGGCATTGCAGCAACATGCCTATCCTGTTCCTGTGGTCAGTCATATTCTGGCCTCCCTCAAGGGGGGGGCGTTTTTGCAAAGCTTGACCTAGCTCAAGCGTATCAACAGCTGCCTGTTGATGATGATGCTGCTATAGCTCAGACCATTGTGACCCACAGGGAGCCTTTAAGGTAAAAAGGCTCAGTTTGGAGTGAATGTCGCTCCTGGGATTTTCCAAAGCGTAATGGAAAACACACTACGGGGCATACCGGGGGTTTGCCCCTACTTTGATGATGTCTTAATTGCAGGAGACTCCACACACATTCTAGCTGAAAGGCTAAGGGCTGTTCTGTTAAGGTTCAGGAAAACAGGCCTCAAGCTCAAAAAGACAAATGCAAAATTGGGGTGCCTTCTACTGAATTTCTGGGATTCAAAATTGATGCTGCTGGAATTCACCCTGCTGAATCCAAACTAACTGCCATTTTAGAAGCACCTAGGCCAAAGTCCAAGGCCGAACTTCAGGCCTTCCTGGGTCTCCTGAATTTCTACAATTCTTTTCTTCCACATAAAGCTAGTGTAGCTGAGCCTCTTCACAGGCTACTAGACAAGCAAGCAGTGTGGCGGTGGTCACAGACGCATGAGGCCTGCTTTAACGAAGTCAAGGCCTTGCTCACTTCTAACAGTGTACTTGCACATTTCAACGAGTCTCTTCCTGTGTGCATCGCGTGTGATGCGTCCCCTTACGGGGTTGGGGCTGTCCTGAGCCACCTCAGGTCTGATGGAACTCAGGTTCCTGTTGCATATTATTCAAGAACATTGTCTTCTGCCGAGCGCAACTACGCTCAGATAGACAGGGAGGCTCTGGCTGTTGTTGCGGGAATTAAAAAATTCCATGATTTTCTATATGGCAGGCAGTTCATGGTCTTCACTGACCATAAGCCTCTGCTGGGACTGTTTACCACACGTAAGCAGACTCCCCAAATCATTTCCCTAGAATGCTTAGGTGGTCTATTTTTTTGTCTGCATAGGATTTTTCTTTACTCCACAAGCCTGGGAAAGATATGGGCCATGCTGATGGCCTCAGTAGACTGCCTCTGCCAACAGTGGAAGCTGACCCTGCGCCAGCTGTCAACATTCTATCAATCCAAGCCTTGCCCGAGCTCCCTCTTAGTGCCAGGAATGTTGCCGCTGAAACAGGTACAGATCACACACTTTCACGTGTCCGTTCCTGGGTTTTGTCTGGTTGGCCTGAGCACTGCCCTAGTCCTGAGTTTCAGAGTTTCTGGTCCAAAAGGAACGAGCTGTCCCTTTCTCAGGGTTGTTTGCTTTGGGGAAACAGAGTTGTCATTCCCACCTCAATGAGGACTAGGGTCTTGGAATCCCTCCACGAGGGTCATCCTGGCATTGTTCGTATGAAGGCTCTTGCACGCAGCCACTTATGGTGGCCTGGTTTAGATAAAAATATTGAGGCTAAGGTGCATGCATGCCACCTGTGCCAACAATCTCGCCCAGAGATGCCCCAAGCTCCCGTGCACAGATGGGAGGAAACACAGTCCCCATGGTCTAGGGTGCACATTGACTACGCTGGGCCCTTTCAGGGCCAGTTCTTCTTGGTCCTTGTTGACAGCCACTCGAAATGGCTTGAGGTTGTACCTGTCTCATCCACCACCACTGCAAAGACTATTCAGGTACTGAGGGGGATTTTTGTTGCACACGGGCTGCCAGATGTCATTGTGTCCGACAACGGCCCTCAATTCACTTCCTCCGAATTCCAAGCTTTTTTACAGGCTAACATGATTCGTCATGCCACGTCTGCGCCTTTCCACCCGTCCACCAACGGTATGGCTGAACGCATGGTACGCATCACAAAGGACGCCTTGAAAAGACTCTCCTACGGGGACTGGCATCACAGGTTGGCTGACTTTCTCCTTTCTTATCGCACCACACCGTCCACTTCTACAGGGAGAAGTCCAGCTGAACTTCGTTGGGGGCGTCAACTTACTACTAAACTTGACCGGTTGCATCCGGACAGATTGCCTTCATCTACCTCACATCCTAGGGCACCTAGACAACTACTTGAGGGTGCCCCGGTCTGGACTCGCAATTACGGGCCTGGTCATACATGGGTCCCCGCTTCTGTCTCCAGGGTCACGGGTCCTCTATCCTACGAGGTAGCTCTGGACAACGGTCGTGTCCTGCGCAGGCACATCGACCAACTCCGCCCTAGGCTGCATCTTCCAGCTGAGACTCCTGGGTCTTTTCCAGGGGAGGAGAGGGACCCTTTGGAGCAAAGGGAAGGGCACGAGCTGCTGCCCATCTCCACTGATGGAGCCACAAACGGCCCATTCCAGGGTTCCGCGAGAGCTCCGAACAAGAATTCTATGAGCCTACCCAACTACCAGGCATCCACGCCTACTCCAGCCAGGGAGTCACCCCGGTGGCATACTCACTTTCCACACATATCACACAGCACTCCAGTCACGGAGGATACCCGGGGGCATCCCAACAAATCATTCCCCGCAAGAGAGCTGGCACACAATCCCCAAAGTTGGCCTGACCTTACCCCAAATCCTACAGGGGGTCAAACATACAGGGAGGTGGTCGAGGAACCAAGTCCCGACTACAACACCTCTAGCCCAAATCAGGGAATAACTGAGTTTTGGGAAGGTACAGAAACCCACACAAGCCCGGACACAGAACGGGGTTCAGGGAATGGACAGCCTCCTGACAGGTCTTGGATGGACCTAGGAGGTTCAACAGAAACGCCCAGAAGTGGCTATCACTTCAGGGGGCCCGAGGGTCTACAGCTAGGCAGGTCAACCAGGTCACAAAGTGACAGAAGCCCTGGCCTGACGAGCCCGGTGGGCGAGCAAGCAGGCCAGGCATCAGGGCACAGCCCTTGGAAGGCACCAAGACAAAATAAGGAGAACAGGCTCACATCTCCCTCCAGTCAGGGAACTCCTGCTAGTAACCCAGAGCTGAGAAGGTCACAGAGAGCAAAGAAATCTCCTAAGTACCTAGAGGATTATATAACAGTGCTGGCAAAGCAAAAGCCAGCAAACAGTGGAAGCACTGGGGAGCGGAACGCTGTATAGAACAAATGATTATATGTTGGTAGTAGTTTCAGCCCGGGGGAAAGGGGTGTTATGTCCCGAGCCTTGCAAACGGCTCAGGCGTTTGCACGCAGTCCCGGGCAGGTGCAAGGCTGCCCGGGACCAGACAGGCTGTCGCCAGCGCCGTGCGCATGTGCGAGTGCTGGCGCGGGAAAAGTAACACATTTACCTGGGAGTTGCCTATATAAGAGGCTGCGAGCTTTTGGGAAGTTAAGGAAAGCCATCTACTTGTAAGCTGAACGCAGAATAAAGAAAACTGAGAACTCCAACTGCTTCTCGTGTCTGCTTTGCGCCAAGGACTCAACAGTAATAATAAAATATTAAACTTGTATGCTGCCTGACTCTCAATGAGTCTGAGCAGCTTATTATATTTGGAGATTAAAAAAAATGTGGGATAGGGAAATCATGACTTAGAAACAATGCATCTGAGAAGGGCTTGAAAGTGGACATTGGCCACTATGATCATGTGAATCTGACACTCCACAGTCACATGATCAAGATCCAGATCCAGGCACTTTGCAACTGCCTGCAAGTTGCTCCTGCTCCTGCTGCTTAGTTATAGAATATGCAATCCTGGCAATCTTGTACTCCATACTATGCACCCATCTGCCTTCCAGATGCACATACACACCTGCCTGGCTGCTTCATGCAACGGCATGGCAGCCAGTAGTCTTTGGTTAACAACAGTAACTGGGACCAGAATTGTCATCACTAAGCGATAGTCATAAAACATTATGTCACACAACTGCATCACTAAGAAATGGCAATCCCAGTATTCCTGACTGTCATTGTTAAGCGAGGATTACAGGTACTTAATCAAGTGCCAAGTGGCTTACAAGTAGGACAGCAGGCAGGTAGGTGCAGTGGAGGCCATGGCACAAACAGACTGGGTGTGGCTGCTGCTAGGAGGGGGAAGGATGCAAGTGACTTATGAGAGCAATTAACAGCCTTGCTTGGTGGTTTCTCCATTGGCTTTGCTTGTGAAAAGCTGTCAGGGAAGGTTGCAAATGGTGACTGTGGAATGCTGCAATCATCATTAATGTGAGCCAGTTGTAATCAAGTATCCAGATTGCAATCGCAGGAATGCTGGGATGGTTGATATTTGAGGACTGGCCATAAGGTACTATTTGCTAAGCCTCTCCCCCATAATACTGAATGGTTGCTAAAAGAGTAGTAATTAAACAAGGTCTAGTTGTATAACTACAGGTAGTCTTTGGTTTATATTTGTTTAGCAACCATTTTAAGATATAATGGCATAGTAACCCTATAGTCACTTGATAAAAATTTGGGCACTTGGCAGCCAGAACATATTTATGACAGTTGCAGTATCCTGGGGTCACGTGAACACTATTTGCAACTTTCCCAGCCAGCTTCAATGGCGGAAGCCAGATTTGCTTAATTGTGGCAAAAAAGTTGTAAAATCAGGCATGACTCACTTAACAATCACATTGCTTAGCAATAGAAATTCTGGTCATAAGTCGAGGACTATCTGTATTGTTCATGTTGAGGGCAATCATTAGACCTCTGATATATTTCCCCAAGTTATAAATCAGTGGCAACTTGAAATTAGGGTCTGCAAGGCACATTTGTTCAAAGTGTTAAATAATTTGTATCATAGAACATCAAATCAAGCAGTTTACAATATAAACTTCCCAATTATCTTTCCAAAATAGCTAGTTCTTTCTTTTACTCCAATGTTTGAAAACAAACAGAGGAGGATTAATGATGCCAGTTTGCAAATTAGCAAAGTTTTCAACGGGTAAAAGAAAGGCATATTGAGAAATAAAAGGGCTGGCTTTACTTTAATGTAGCCAATAAGTCGCTCACTTCTGAATACGTGGTTCCATTGCTGTTTTCATTAAAGTATTTTTTCAATAATTAATTTAAATCTGCCTTCCAGTAACTAAAATTTATTATTTATATCATGGACTCTGAAACATGAAAGAACAGGTCTCATTTTCTTCTACGTGACTTCCTGGTATTCAAAGAGTGCTATCATATTTTCCAAACATGTTTTCTCAAGACTAACCAGATTTAGTTTGTTCAACCTTATTTTTTTTAGTAGCTGGTTGACCTCATTGCCCTTCCCTGAATCTCTTCCAATTTCCAATTCTTTTTAATCTTAATCTAATAATAGATGCTCAGAATAGAACACAACATTTGAAGGTGGTCTGACCAAAGCAGAATGAAGTGATTACTTTTCATGATGTGAAAATCATTCTTCTGTCGAGGCACCTGAGAATTGCATTTGCCTTTACAGACATGATGAATTTCAAATGAAGATAAATTGGAGATTTGTTGAAAAGAAGAAAGAGATGGATGGTACTTACAGAATAATTTAAGAGTTTACTCTTTATTCTTAATTCTTACTGATTTCATGGACCTGTCCAGGTAGCTTTCTTGGTTAAAGGAAGTAGTTTGTCACCGCCTTTTTCTAGCATTTTTTTCCCCTGTTTCTCAATTTAACCTGTGGTCCAGGAATTCCCTGATGAAATCCTATCTTTGCTAAGCAGGCCTGACCTTGCTTGACTTAGAAACTTGAACACTACTAAAATACAAGCAGAAAACCATTTGAAAGTTCACCAGTTATTATAAGAAACATTAAAAATAAAACAAAACAAAAACAGCAGCAGTTAGAGTGCAGTACTGCAGGCCACTTTAGCTGACTGTGTTCAGCAGGTCAGCGGTTCAAATCTCACCAGCTCAAGGTTGACTCAGCCTTCCATCCTTCCGGGGTAGGTAAAATGAGGACCCAGATTGTTGGGGGCAATGTAAATATATATATATGCATTGCTTACTGGTGTACACCGCTTAGAGAGTGCTTGCACTTAAAGCGGTATATAAGTCTCATAAATAAAGTCTCATAAATAAATAAATAAACTATGAAAGATTGAAAGAAATAAAGAAGAAAAAAGAGACAAGGAATCAAATAATTCCAGAAAAGTTGAAACACAATGCATTTACAGCTTGTATTTTTTTTAGGAAGATGATTACTAAATATTTTATAAATTTTATACAATATATTAATTTCTGAGAATGAATATGAGGAGCTGCAAACACTCAAAAAAAGCACTTTATTACTGAAATTAATTTTTGTCACTAATGTTCCTATTCTTACCTAGCTGCTATACTTTTTGCCCACTCTTAAGGTTTTGATTATTTTGTTGTACAATTTACATACATTAAATGAAATACTGCAGCATTTTAATTCAGTGAATAAATTAAGCTCATTGTTCATTTAACAGTTAGGAAAAAAATTCTCCAATTCACCATTAATATCCAACTTCATCCAATTATCCTTCAATCATGAATAGAAAGATTTATCTCTTTAACAATGGAAGGTTAAATTTCTGCAAATGTGACCTCAATCGTATCCTAAACATCTTACCACCTTTGATTAACTAACACAACTATCAATCAACTGCTGCATTTCCTCTCTTTTCTGGTTGCAGTACTGCATAATGTATACCCCTTCCATTCATCTTTCAAAAGTCATCCAATTTCAGGAAGTTGCATTAGCCAAGTATTAGAAGACCAGTCATCTATTTTTTAAACATTTCATTCACAAGAAATCTGAAGTAAGATGCAAGTAAGCATTTTTCATTACAATGTTAACTGCTGTCTTGTGTCAGCCTAAGAATATTCCTTAGGCACAGCTCCAGTCCCAAAGCTATCAATGATGTTTTGCAGGATTTCAAGCCCAACCACTGCTTCCTTCTGCAGATAAACAGGAAGGAAACACAACTCATGGCCCAAGAGCAATATGTTCTTCCTAGACCCAAAGCTAACCAAGTCAAAGGATATCCCTTGCATCAAGTTCAAACCACAATTCTTGTTAAATTTCCTCATTAAGATTGCAGATCAGCAGTATTCCTTTTTAGGGATTGGCCAACTTTTTCATGTGAATCGGCCACTGCCTGGTTGTCTCCTGCCAGCCTGCTTGCTGAAGCAAATATGATGATGATCTCATGCACCAATCAAAATTGTGTACAATCTGACTGGAAACCCTGCAACACTTATGTAATATTTATGTAATATGGGTATCCCATTCACGTCTTAAGAACTGAAGTGGGGTTGCGGTAGGAGAACTATATTCAAGGGACATGATGACATGTTCTTGAACATACCTAGAAAATAAATTTGGACGATACTATTACAATAATCATGGAATATTGCTAAAAGTTTTGTACTAAGTGGTGAGTTGGAAACCAGAATGCACAAACCACAGGTTTATTATAGGACCAACAAAAATGTCATATGTGTATATAAGTGTGTTTGTGCAGGATTAGAAATGCACTAGAATTCTACAGTACATCAGGCTAGTAGTAGAAAAAAACAAAGATAAAGCAGAGAAGTAAGAAGAAAAAACACGTAAGTCAGATATTGTGTCTACTGGACCTAATGTATATTTTAAGGTCAGCTTCAAAATGGAGACTGGAACTTAATACATACATTGCTAGGAAGATGTTGGAGCTGCAAGATTATATCAGCAGAAAAAAAGGGAAAGGAACAGCTGAGTATCAGCTCATTCTGCAAACACAAAGGCTGGCTGCTATCACAGATCATCATCAGAGGAAGCAGACAGGCTCCAGGCAGACAGCAGAAATGAAAAGAACATGGCATGAACAGTAAAGCTGGAGATTCTTTTTAGCTGGTGTACTTGGCAGCAAAACTTCATTGAAACAAAACCAAAACATGTTATCTATAGTTATTACAGCTGTAAAATGGCAACTTAAACCTGGGGGTGGGGGAACAAAACAGAGTAAGGTCCTAGTTAGAATGGGACAAGTTCCTGTGGCTGATATACCACGGGACAACTCACCTCAGAATTGTGGAAGGGGCCTTCTCTTGCTTTAACTTCGAACCTAACTATATTGTGAAGTTCACAGATGATACAACAGTAATGGGCCTTGTTCATGATGACAATGAGGGCGCTTACCACAAGGAGCTTGAGGGGTTGGTGAACTGGTGTAAGGAAAACAGCCTAGTTTTAAATACCGGAAAAACCAAATAAATCATTGTCGATTTCAGAAAAGGCAGGCACGGTCACTTCTCTGTGCATTAATGATTCACTGAAGAGATGATTACCAGCATTAAATTCCTGGGTGTGCAGCTAATGAGTAGGCTGGCTTAGTTCAACAGCGAGACACTGGTGAAGCAGGCAGATAGTGCCTACATTTTCTGCGTCGCATGAAAAAAGCACATCTTCCTTCTCCTATCCTTACCACTTTCTACAGGGGGACAATTGAGAGCATCCTGTCATACAGCATCACAGTCTGGTTTGGAAGCATCACTGCTTCAGACAGGAAGGCAATGCAGAGTGGTGAGGATGGCCAAAATGATCATTGGCAGTTCTCTCCCTCCCATCCAGCACAGAAGCGTTGCTTAAGCAGCGTCCGCAAGATTATCTGGGACACTACACATTCTCTTCACAACCTGTTTCCTTGTTACCTTCTGGGAGGAGGCTTCATGGTATCCATAGAACATCCAGATTCAGCCATAGTTTCATTCCATACAGCATTAACCTTGTGAACTCTCAAGCTTCCTCCATTATATTTTCAAGATGGACAGTGTTTAATATTTATTTGTTATATATGTGTGAGTTCTATACATATGTTGTATATAGTATGTTAGGTGGGTGTCATGTATGTGTTCACTTTGAGAGCAGGCAACTAAATTTCATTTTTGATTTGTGCCGTTGTGCCCACAGTAAAAAAAATGACAATAAAGGTTATCTAATAATGTCCTTCGGTATCAAATTTTATTTCAGTTTTAGATTTTTGGACTGGATTGAGCAAATCTCAAGTTCCCAATACAATTTGGAAATTTCAGAATTTCTGAAGGTACTAGCTGATTTTAAATTTGACACTCATGAGCAAAACAATATTCCTCATGTATACTTTATTTCTTTGGCAGGGAGTACAGTAATTTAAAAAAATACTGATTAAAGTAATTATTTACTAGTAAGATATAGCATCTGAAAAAAGCAGTTGTCTTGTAAAGTTGACCCAATAAGAAGTGTCTGTTCAACATACTATCTTAAGAATTCTGTCACATAAAATAGGGCAGGTTGCTAAATATGCAGGGTTGTTCATATTGAATCATAACCTCTCCTGTAGTAAAGTATATTCTGTTACATAAAAGCGCATAGACCTGGTTCTAGGACGACTTGCTGCTGCCGACTTGCTGCAGGACAGCTTGCTGCAGCCAATTCATTGCAGGAAAATTAAGCAGGCCTTTTCTTGCTTTGGGTTTGAAGCAATGATGACACAGCAGTTTCTCACCTCCCGGTTTGTTAATAAATCCAGCCTCAAGTAATCCATTTTTGGTTCTAAGGAGCCAGCATTTGCCTTCGCTGCTCAAAGCACTGAGCACGACACTATTTCTACCTCCAGCAATTCTCCCCTCCGCGCTCCTCCAGACAACACTGGGAGTTATGCTATTTGCATACATGCTTTTATTTTGAATGAAATATTCTGTTTGATAAATCTTACGAGAGAGCATCTAGTTGTGTGCTTTGTTCAAGTCATATATATACATAGATACACACACACACACACACACATATATCTTTGGTTATTCGGGTTTTCTCCCGCGTAAACCCGGAGAAAACCCGTTTTACGCGGGAGAAAACCTGAATAACCAAAGACCTACATACAAACACCCATGAAAACCTCAGAAAACACACACACACAGACACACACACATGTAGGTCTTTGGTTATTCGGGTTTTCTCCCGCGTAAAATTGGAAGTGTCTTGGCGACGTTTCGATGAAGTCCCATTTGTCATCTTCAGGCTGGTGTTTTCGGCTTCATGCTTCTAGGAGCAATGTGTGATCGTAGCTGTTCCTTCCTTTTAACTGCCAGTGGGGGTATGAACTGATTGGGTGGGAGCTTGGCTGTGTTCTGATTGGGTGGAGATGTGTTCTGATTGGTTAGGGGCTTGGCTGTGCTCTGATTGGACGGGGGGTTGGCTGTGCTCTGATTGGCTGGAAGACTGAACACAGCCAAGCACAGCCAAGCCCCTAACCAAGCCGAAAACACCAGCCTGAAGATGATGAATGGGACTTCGTCGAAACGTCGCCAAGACACTTCCAATTTTACGCGGGAGAAAACCCGAATAACCAAAGACCTACATACAAATACCCGCGAAAACCTCCGAAAACATACATACATACATACATACATACACATAGATAGATAGCAGTATATATAATCAATTCTAAAGCCAATGTTGATTCATCAATTCACCAAACTCTGTATTTGTGATCCAAAATAAGCATATTCAGCAGTTTTGTTTTAAACATAATTCTACAGTAGTCCTCAATTTATGACTAAGCCAACATTTCTATTACTGTGTTTCCTCCAAAATTAAGGCTTACCCCGAAAATAAGCCCTAGCTTTATTTTTGCAGGCAAGCCTAATATAAGCCCTACCCCAAAAATAAGCCCTAGCTTTCACACCTAAAATCAAGCTAGGGTGGGAGTGTGGAACTGCCCCACGTGCCCCACACTAACTTACCTGGCAGCCAGGCCTCTCCTTGCCAGCCCACTTCTTCTGCGGCATCCCCAGGCCTGCATTTTGCAGACGGGCCTTTCCAGGCCACTGCAGCCAAGAACCAAGCTATGGATTCAATCCATAACTCGGTTCTCGGCTGCAGAGGCCTTCTGGAAAGGCCTGATTGCGAAATGCAGGTCAGAGCTCCATTCTCAGCTGCAGAATAAACCTGCTCTTCAGACGCAGAAAAAGTGGGCTAGCTGGGTGGGGCTGTCAGTGCCAGAGGTGAGCGGAAAAGACTTGATGCCTCTTTTGGAGGAGAAAAAAAAGACCTGGTTTTATTTTTGGAGAAACAGGTAATAAGTGAGAGTTATTGAGTGGGTTTTGCCTCTTTATGACCTTTCTTGCCGCAGTTGTTAAGTGAATCACTGCAGCTGTTAGGTCTGTCACACAGTTGTTAAGTGAATCTATTGGCTTCCTCATTACATTTGCTTGTCAGAAGGTTGCAAAAGGTGATCAAATGACTCCAGAACACTGCAACCATAAGAACCAGTTGCCAAGCATCTGAATTTGGATCACGTGACTATGGGGATGCTAAAACAGTCATCAGTGTGAAAAAGCAGTCATAAGTCACTTTTTGCAGTTCTGTGGTAACTTCGAATAGACACTAAACAAACTGTTGCAAGTTGAGGGCTACCTATATTTAGGAGAAAACAGAAAGAGGTTACTCTTTAGCATTATAAAACAATTCAGACTTGCAAAAGCCATAAAATATGAAAGCTGGCAGACAGAAAAGAATGGTAAGCCTACTAAATTCGGGTCTGTCTTGAAAACAAATATATTAGCAATTTTTAAAAAATAACTTTTGATAAAGATAGATTCAATATTTTTAAATATGCAATTGTTTTTTTTTTTGAAACCAATGGTAATTTGTTGACAAAAAAAAATTATATCAACAATATCTGATTGCAGTCATGTTGGCCAAGAATGCAGCTCCTTTTGGGCACTGAAAATAAATAGGAGAAAAACATTACTTATAAAATAAGGCAAATCAAAATAATTTTTATTTTATTCTGCAAATATCAATGAACAACTTAAAGAGAGGTGTTACTGGCACTGTGGATACAGCTTTTTGAAAGTAAAAAAAAGTTCAGTATTTGGAATAGCAATCCTGGCAAGTTCCTGTTGAAGAGTTCTGGATTGCACTGGAAGCTAATTTGGTTATGTGCTTCATCAGTATCTCTTAGAGGTGCAGCTCCTGCTTCTGTGGAACAGCTTCAAAACGATCTTTTTCATAAGGCAGAAATGGCTTGGGCGGCCACTCGACGTCCCAGAGGTAAGCTGAGGTCTGTGATGGCCAGTACGATTTTAGGGCTGGACATATTTGATGCTTTCACCAATTCAGAGACCTGGCCAGGAATAACAATGAAATCAATTCACCAAAAGCATACAGTAGCAAAAAGCCTCCTCCAAGTAGCCCATATCTATCTAAAGAATTAATCTGTAAAAACTAAAGCACTTATCTACAAGTAATGTTGAATTCATATGTCATGCTCTGGAAATGTATTTATGTGTACTGATTAATGCATTTCCCTGCATTTGTAAATATTATCTTGGACCAGTATGATAGAAATATAAGTAGTAATAATTAAAATAAGCTCTTATATATGATTTTTTAAAAAAGACAATGGTATGAATTTCCTGATCTGGGTTCCTTCCTTTTTCTTGCTTTCTGATTAGTCTGAGTTTTATATGCCCCATACTGCATATTATTCAGAGTTTTATTGGCTGGTAAAGAGGAAGGGAGAAATTATAAACATGAGTAAGAATGAAGAAGAGACTATGTGAGTTAGTTTTACTAGTAAAACCTATTTCTAATCATGAAGACTATGAGAGCATCTATCTAATAAAGCTCCTTGTCCCACTAGTCAATAATTTTTTGGGGGGAGGGGGGAGGAAGTTATATTTGCATTCTCAGTGTGTATGAGCATACTGTTTATACCTTATAGGGCAAGAGTATGCTGGGGTGCAAAATAATCTCAGATATTAGTTTGCATAGAAGAACATAATCTCCCATGGGATAAAATTGGGATTTGGCTCTGGCTATAAAGCATTTTTCCTCAAAACAAAGAACTGATTGTACTGCTCCCTTAATAGATTTTATACAAATATTGAGATACTGGATTTGGTTTGAGCTTCTTTTAAAAAATGTTTAGATCCAAGAAGTACTTATAAATACTTATAATATTTCTATACAACTTTTAGTAATAACAAAATATCTCTTTTTATATTTTCTTAGTTGAAAGATAAAAAAAAACAGTTTGGTATTGACACTCCAACTATAATAGTATAATCCCATTGTTTAGAATATTTTTTTTACTTTGTTAGTCCCACATAACTAAAAATAAATTAAATTTTAGTAATTTTACTTAATAGCCTGATTGTTACATCAAATTCCACAGAGTGTTAATTTAGGTTGTCTATGTGTGTTGTTCAATTTCTAAGCACCACTATTCGATGAAATCTAAACATTTATATAGATAAAAGATGCTATTCTTTTATTTTCTTGCATTTTCAAGCATCTACAAAATTAATCAATTTCATTTTCTTACATTTAAAGATCATGGATTTTATGCTGCAATCCACTGCATTTTTACACCCAAAATAATACTTACTCTGTGCAATGAGCCTAGTTTCAGGAAACACACAACTGATCCCCACTTAAACATTCTAATTCAGACATGTCAAACACAAGGCCCATGGGCCTGGGCTGACCGTGAAGGGCCCAGATTTGCCCCCCCCCCCGGAGCTGTTCCATGAAATGGCAAGGGAACGGCCCCCGCTGCCCCAGCCCCAGCCCACCCCAATCCAGCTGGGTGCCCTCCTGGCACACGCATAGGAAACGGCAAGTGCTCGGGGACTGGTGGTGTGTTCAGCAGCAGCTGCAACTCATTTGCCTCACCCCATCCCGCCCCTCCTGGCCTCGCCCCACCCCTCCTGGCCTCACCCTGTCAAGCCCAGCCATGACCTGCTTTACTGGGCCTCTCCTCATCCGGCTCTTCTTTGCTGGGCCAGGGACCAAAGTGCCGCTAAAAGCAGCAGAGTCTGTGTGCGTGCCTGCCTTGCCAGCTTCAGCCATGGACTGCACGGTGTACTACAGCTGATCCGAGGCGGCCGACCAGACACTGAAGCACCGCCAAAAACAGCAGTCTGTGTCTGCGCCTGCTACGAGCTCACCCGTCATGTTGCGAGGCTCATCATGCTGATTGAGCCAGTTCTACCACTCATGGCTGCAGGCCTCATTTCTATCCAGGTGATTGATTTAGCGAAGGTATGGGCAGCACGCCACCAAAAACCACCGGAGTCTGTGTGCGTGCCTGCCTTGCCCACATCAGCCATCCTCTCAACATTGCACTGCAGCTGAACCAAGGCGGAGTTTGTCACCTTGAGGCTCGTTGCACCGATCATGCCAGTGCTGCCATTTGGTTCAGAAAGCTGCGAGGTTTGTTGCACTGATTGCGTGTCAAACCTCGCGGCCTCCTGCAGCAAGCAGTGGCACCAGTGCGATCGGTGCAACGAGCCTCAAGGCCTGCAGCCATGAGTGGCGGAACCGGCACAATTGGCATGATAAGCCTCGTGGCATACGGGTGAGCATGTAGCAGGCACAGACACAGATTCTCCTGTTTTCAGCAACACTTTGGTGTCTGGCCAGCCGCCTTGGTTCAGTTGCAGTGCAACGTTGAAAGTATGGCTGATGCGGGCAAGGAAGGCACACACACAGACTCTGCTGTTTTTGGGTGGCATGCCGCCCGTGCCTTCGCTAAATCAATCACCTAGCTAGAAATGAGGTTTAACAGGCCGAGTGCGCAGGCAGAGGCATGGGTGGAGGCAGGCTGAGCAGATTCCCTGTACGTGACACCAGGATTTTTTCCCCCTCTGCTGGATTTTCGCTGCCATACAATTTAACTTTCTTTAAAGTTTACTTGATGCAGAACAGGAAGGATCTGGATTCTACAACAGGTAATTTTTAAAGAAAGTTAAACAGTATGGCAGCGGAAATCCGGTAGTGGGGGGGGGGGGGAAACACTTTTTTTTAAGACACCAGACTGACATGCATTCACGTGCCTCCAATCCCCTTGCTTGCTGCAAAGCCAGATTGGAGTCCTTGGCCCGCTCCTTCCAGCCCATTTTGGAGCCGGTCCAAAAGCAAAAGGAATGGTTCCCACCCCACCTCATCGTTGCAGAGCAAAAATGGGAGCGAAGGGCTGTTTAAAGGAAGGTCAACCTATTTTCCAAAGCATCAGAAGGCAATAATAGATGGAAATTAATCAAGAAGAAAACCAGCCTAGAACTAAGGACTTGTGAAAACAATTAACCAGTGAAAAGGCTTGCCTTCAGAAGTTGTGGGTGCTCCATCACTGAAGGTTTTTAAGAAGAGATTGGATATTCCATTGTCTGGAATGGTATAGGTCCCCTGCTTGAGCAGGAGGTTGGACTAAAAGACCTCAAAGGTCTCTTCCAACTCTGTTATTCTTTGAGAGAAGCGCTGCCTACCTCTCCCCCTCCCCTTGTCCCTTCCTGGGCACAGAGAGAGGGAGGGAGGGAAGGAAGGAGGGAAACAAGAAGGAAAGAAGGAAATGGGAATGAAAAAGAGGGAGGGAAGGAGGGAGGGAGGGAGGGAGGGAGGGAGGGAAGGAAGGAAGGAAGGAAGGAAGGAAGGAAGGAAGGAAGGAAGGAAGGAAGGAAGGAAGGAAGGAAGGAGGGAAAGTGTCAGAGGTCCCAACCACAGACCTGAGCCCAACAGAAAACAGGACATTGGATTCAAAGGAAACCTGGTTTATATAGCTACACTCTGGCTTGCGAGCTCAAAGCAAATGCAAACAAAGTCAGCACTGGTAGCAACTGCCTTCCAGTGTGCTAAATAAATGGATCCCACCCAGGCCCACCCCCACCAACCTAACCAGGAGGGAGATTGGAATGAAAGAGAGGGAGGGTCTGAGAGAAGTCCTGCCTTGGCACTTGGCCACCAGCAGCCCGACTGCCCTTTCACCATCCCCTGGTGGTCTCCCATCCTATTGTTAAGGGTGCTTTGATTACAAAGATGGGTTGGACTAAAAGATCTCAAAGGTCTCTTCCAACTCTGTTATTCTTTGAGAGAAGCGCTGCCAACCTCTCCCCTTCTCCTTGTCCCTGGGCACAGAGAGAGGGAGGGAGCGAGGGAGGGAGGGAGGGAGGGAAGGAATTGGAATGAGAGGGAGGGAGGGTCTTAGGGAAGTCCTGCCTTACCACTTGGTCACCAGCAGCCCTGCTACCCTTTCGACATCCCTTGGTAGTTTCCCATCCTATTGCTGAGGATGTTTTGGTTACAAAGTTGGGTCTCCTTGCATGGAGAGGGAGTGGATCTCCCTCTGACCCACGTACTTTGCCCTCGTGCACCCACTATGAGCAACCTCGCCAAGGAAAGCGAGCACAGCAGCAGCAGCCTCAAGGAGGCAGTAAGTGCAGCTGGGCATCCCCTTGGGGAAGTGGGGCTAGGCTAGGTTGGGCTGCAGGGTCCCTGAATTCGAGGACTGGGTGCTTGACCAGGGCTCTGGGCAGCCCATGCTACCGTCCAGGGCCCCCCCTGCCTGAGAGGGACGGTGACGTTCCTCCAGTTGACCATGCCACAGTATTCGCCCTGGTCCCACCCTCCTCCGCCAGAGATCCTAGGATTCAGTCCAGTCCTGCCCAGGCCCGCACAGGCACCCTTGACACGAGTGATGTCGAGCTGGCCACGTGCATCCAGTAGGCCTTCCCATCCCAGCCCCCCCCCCCAGGGCAATCACAATGCCGATACGGCCCTCAATGAAATTGAGTGACACCCTCTTCTAATTGCTTTCAATACTATCATTTTCTTTTTGGCCAACTGACTCCCTCTAGTGTCAGAAAAATCAAACAGAATATAAAGGAGACATCCTTACAATTTGCAAAATACTGGAAATTTGCAAATCAGAGCTGGCTGGTGCTTTAGCAGCTTATGTCCCCAATAACAATGAAATCCAGGAAAAAGCACTTTGAAATTGATTCTTTAAGCTAGAATTCAACCCCCCCCAAAAAAACAAAACAAAACTATTAGGCAAATGTAGGAAGTAACTGCTTGAAAAACACTCCATCTTCACCAATGGATTAGGGTCTGGATGGCATTAGTAGAGAATCTGAATGGTGATTATTGAAAACAATCTAATGGGAGGCTGTTTACAAAGATCATGCTAAGAGGGCACCAGTAAGAAGCCACATTCAAAAGGAAAGTTTGAAGAAAAATGGATATCTTACCTAATAAAAAAAATGGAATTGGCTTACCATGGTAAAAGGCATAAACTGTAGGATGCTGCCACGGCTTCCCTGTTCCAAGCAATCCACACATTCCTCCATGAACCACTGCACAAACTGAGTATGTGTTCCAGCTGTCTTGGCTCCCAATATGGAAGAGATCAGCAAGAAGAGGTTGGCTGGAGAGTAGAATGCATATGGTAAAATAAATAGTAATTGTCCTTGGGTGTTATACACAGCAGCAGATAATCCTATGAGGCACCATCAGGACAAATGTTCTACTTTTCTTGGCCCAAACTAGATTTGTTTGTAACTACAAATACTCACATTTTCTTCTTGGCAATATACAGAAGAGGTTTGCCAATTCCTCCTTATGTATTTCTAGTTCTGCTTAGCTTTTCTGAGATCAGCTAAGAGGGCTAGGAGTTTCCACCAGCTGTACTGTAATCCCATATTGGTTTCAAAATATTACAACTGGTGTAAGGCCACAACAATGAATTCGGTGCAGAGTTTAGATTTAAAACAGCTTTCTTGGATCACAGTTCTAGCTCACATAGTATAAGTTTGTGCACATTGACTCATATATAAGTCAGTGAAATGTATTTCTTAAAAATTCTGCTTACAAGCAATTACTTGACATCCATTACATTGAAGAGTTTCTTTTATTTATTCTTTTTTTGGCACGAGCCTATGTTAAAGTTCTTAGATGCCAACACAAAATGTTAGGTACTAGGAGTTTTTCAATTTGGAGACAAGCTTTTACATACTTTTCAGAAGTAATAGCTTCCAAAGAGATGATGTTAATAAATCCATCCATTTACCACAAATCCACTATGGCAGGGGTAGGCAACCCAAAACACTCAAAGAGCCACTTGGATCTGTTTCCCACCAAAAACAAAACACCGGGAGCCGCAAAACGCTTTTGATATCTAAAATGAAGATAACACTGCATATATCCTTTTTTACCTTTATTATAGGTGTGTGTGTGTGTGTGTGTGTGTGTGTGTAATACATACATACATACATACACACACACACACACATTAAAAATAAAAGTAAAAATATGACTCTTGGGAATATCCATACCATTAAAACAATGATCACCAAGAGAATGCTTTAAGAGAATAAAATTACATACACACACAGGTAAAAAAAGGATATATGCAGTGTTATCTTCATTTTAGATGTCAAAAGGGTCTCTCTCTCTCTCTGTCTCTCTCCCTCCCTCCCTCCCTATCTGCCCTTGGTCTGCCACTCCTCTTCCCCCACTCTCTTTCTTTCTCTCTCTCTTTCCTCTCTCTCTCTCTCTCCCTCCCTCTCTCTCTCTTTCTCCCCCCCCCCTCCTATCTGCTGCTCACCTGGCAAGCTTCAAGCTATTGTCCAACAAGCTAGGGGTGGGCAATCTCGTCTCTTTTATGACTCATGGACTTCAACTCCCAGAATTCCTGAGTCAATGAATTCCTGAGTCAATGAGTCCTGCCCTTCCTGCTTCCTGCAGAGACGCAGCAAAGGGAGGAGCTCCATCCAGAAAGCTTTTCAGCTCCTCGGAGAACACTGTGAGTGCACTCTCTTGTGTGTGTGTGTGTGTGTGTGTGTGTGTGTGTACACACACACACACACACACACACACAGAGAGAGAGAGAGAGAGAGAGAGAGAGAGAGAGAGAGAGAGAGAGAAGCAGGGAAGCGCAATTGCCTCTCTCTGTCTCTGTCTCTCTCTGCAAAGGCAGAGGAGGCTGGGAGCCACAGGGGAAGGCTCAAAGAGCCGCATGCGGCTCCGGAGCCGCAGGTTGCCGAACTGTGCACTATGGTAAAACAATTATCTCCCATTTTTGTTAGTTTGGAGGATGGTGGACTGGACAATGAGACTTTTTTTTTTATTGGTAAAAGCAAAAGTGTAGCTATTATTCATTCTACACACTGTATACCTGAATTTCTAAAAATGCCATTCTGGTGAATCTAAAACTAAACATTTCATTGAATTAAAAGTTTCATAATTGCATTGAGAATATCCTCACTTCTTTACTCGGTTTTAGTTTTGTCGTCTCCAAATAGTTACTGGTTTGCATTGCTGATTTTTAAATATCGCGTGATATTTAATACTACAAAATATTTTTCTTTCACTATTCACATGTATGATCTAACTCTGTGTAAATCAGTCATTGAGCTTTTGAGATATCAGCTTTCCTCATTGCTTTCAGAATTCAGACAAACATATGAACAAAATGCATGCATTTCAAACTCAAAGAGGCTTCATAATAGTTTGATTTTAATTTCATTGTCTTTATAAAAAGAAAGCAGTACTGTAAAACTGAATGATTAGGGTAAGTGGATAATTTTTGTTAATACCCTAAAGCTTACTTGAAGGACTTACTTAGCTTACAGTATAGGAAACCCTTGTCCTTGACCAAAAAATTCTGTTGACCAGTACAGCTTGCCATGTGATTTGGAAAACTGTACAGTATTGATTTTCACCTCAGTAATTAGGAAGAAGATACCACGAAATTCTTTGCTGCACTTTGCCATGGAATATCTAGGTTATTGTTCTAGAAACTATTTCTTTGTTTAATTCTAGGTTGAAATGGCACCTTTCAAATTGCTTTATGCAATTGGTTATAGCTTCTTTGGTATTTAGATATTGCACAGATTTTGCTATTGTGCACGTAATGCTTTCTTTACACTTTTCTGATCTTGGATTGAAATGAAATATTTGAGATCTCTCTAACAAAGATCCTAGCTATCTCTTTGGTTGGCAAGCTCCGGCATAATATGGGCTGCTGGTTAAAGTAATCTTTTGGTCTCCTTAGGGCAATTTTATTCCCAATACTTAGTGAAAGCTGAACAGCTTACCAAGAACTCTGTTGAGGGGATCACGCATGCTGACTGTGTGGAGTTGCGAGGCAGAAAGCGAAGTGCTCATTGTGCGGTCTGCTGAAAAAAAAGAGAAACAATCCCATTTCCATAACTAGCAACTCACCTATGAAGATACAGACTAAACAAGAAAGACTTTTCTATCAGATCATGGTTACTCAGTGTAATGCCCATACGTTTCTACAAGCCTGTCAGCACTCTGCCAGCCAGAACTTTGTTGAATGCTTTTAATTGTAATAATGTGTGTATCTTAGCATCAAACACAATCTTTATAAATAAAATATCTAAGCCTCATTAAGGCTCATAAGCACTTTAAAAAATGACATGGCTGCAACCTAGTGTTTTGCTTATAAATGTGCTCACGAAAAAGATACAAGTCACTTACAGTAGTCAAGAGCA
This sequence comes from Crotalus tigris, assembly GCF_016545835.1. NCBI lineage: Eukaryota > Metazoa > Chordata > Lepidosauria > Squamata > Viperidae > Crotalus > Crotalus tigris. The sequence goes on along the minus strand of NW_024097358.1, from coordinate 7,431,727 downwards.
TACTAGATGGAAAAGTAATAGTAATAGTAGTAAAGTTGGAAGGGACCTTGGAGGTCATCTAGTCCAACCCCCTGCTCGGGCAGGAAACCCTACGCTATTTCGGACAAATGGCTGTCCCGTCTCTTCTTAAAAACTTCCAGTGTTGGAGCATTTACTGCTTCTGGAGGCAAGCTGTTCCACTGATTAATTGTTCTCACTGTCAGGAAGTTTCTCCTTAGTTCTAGGTTGCTTCTCTCCTTGATTAGTTTCCACCCGTTGCTTCTTGTCCTGCCTTCAGGTGCTTTGGAAAATAGCTTAATTCCCTCTTCTTTATGGCAGCCCCTGAGATATTGGAATACTGCTATCATGTCCCCCTTGTCCTTCTCTTCGTTAAACTAGACATACCAATTCTCGCAACGTTCCTTATATGTTTTAGCCTCCAGTCCCCTAATCTCTTGTTGCTCTTCTCTTTACTCTTTCTAGAGTCTCAACATCTTTTTACATCGTGGTGACCAAAACTGGATGCAGTATTCCAAGTGTGCCTTACCAAGGCATTGAAGAGTGTATTAATACTTCACGTGATCTTGATTCTATCCCTATGTTAATGAGCCTAGCACTGTGTTGGCCTTTTTGGAGCTGCAGCCCACTGCTGGCTCATATTTAAGTGATTGTCTACTAGGACTCCGAGGTCCCTCTCACAGTTACTACTATTGAGCATGGTGCCACCTATGCTATACTTGTGCATTTGGTTTTTCTTGCCTAAATGTAGAACCTTGCTTTTTTCACCATTGAATTTCATTTTGTTAGTTAGTGCCCAGTGTTCAAGTCTGTCCAGATCCTTCTGTATCCTAAGCCTGTCTTCTGGAGTGTTGGCTATTCCTGCCAGCTTGGTGTCGTCTGCAAATTTGATGAGTTCCCCATCTATCCCTTCATCCAAATCGTTGATGAAGATGTTGAAGAGTACTGGGCCCAGAACAGAGCCCTGGGGCACCCCACTACACACTTCCCTCCATATAGATGCAGTTCCATTGAGGACCACTCGCTGAGTACGGCCGGTCAGCCAGCTACGGATCCATCTGGTGGTGGTTCTGTCTACCCCACATTTTTCTATCTTGTCAAGTAGTAGGTTGTGATCTACTTTATCAAATGCCTTACTGAAGTCCAAGTAAATTATGTCCACAGCATTCCTCTGATCCACTAATTTTGTCACTTGGTCAAAGAATGCAATAAGATTTGTCTGGCATGATCTATTTTTGACAAACCCATGTTGGCTTTTAGTAATGACTTTGTTTGCCTCTAGGTGTTCGTTGATTCGTTGTTTGATTATCTTTTCCAGGATCTTCCCAGGTATTGAGGTCAGGCTGATAGGTCTGTAATTTCCTGGATCCATTTTTTTTCCTTTTTTGAGGATGGGAACTACATCAGCTCTTTTCCAGTCCTCTGGTAGTTCCCCTGTGTTCCAGGATCTTTGAAAAATATAGTTCAGTGGCTCCGATATCACATCTGCCAGTATCTGGCAAGAACTCCTTCCATAAATTTGTCTTCTAATGAGTAGGTTTTTACAACCTCCAACCATTTTGTGACAGCGCCTACTACATTCTTTCTAAAGTCTACATGCGCCTATCAGTCGAGATTTGCCTAAACAGAGCTTCCTGACACTTCCCCTTTTGTTGCAATCAATCACAGAGGTTTCAGTGGTCAAAATAGGTTGATGCTGGATTTTTGTTTTATCACTACTGAACAAATCAATTTAATTAAGTAGACTGTCATTCTGAATGTCTGATGGTATTATTCCACTCAGTTTTAACAGCAGTATTAAAATATTTCATAGTGCTCTGCTGGAACCTTCAGAAGTAAACTCCACCATCAGAGAAGCTTGCACAGCAGGCTTCATAACAATGGAGATAACAACATTGATAAATCTTTAGGGATTATCAGAAGAATTACAGAGAAGCTGATATGTGAAAAAGTTTAAACACTTAAAAGTATTATATGAATCAGTCTTTGCCAAATGGTTGTCCTCTGGATATGCCAGATTACAATTCCCAAGACCAACAGGTGATTATGAATTATGAGAATTGTAGCCCAGAAGTTTTAGAGAGCACTAGCTTGGGAAACACCAATATAAATGCAAAATATTATCATGATCATTGTTATGGCTGCTGTATGTTATCAGAGTGAGTCTAGACAAGGCTACAACTGGCTTTTCTGCTACTCCTGTCTGTCTCCTTCTCTAATATCTAATTTTGAAGTGGTTCACAATTAAGCTAAGGTGAACCATTTCCATTTAGGCCATTTTCTTGGTTGATCAACTTCAGAGAGTAAACCAAACTAGTTACCTTCCTTTCTAATTCCAATGCTGTCATGACTGACCTGCCCCCCCATTTACTCTTGGTTTTAGAGTAAAAAAAAAAAAAACTAGAGCTGTTGTCTTTTGTTTTCTCATATTAAATTAGTGTGACTATCTATCATAGCAGAAAAAAAAGATGAATCTTAAACCACTTCAATGAAAAGAAGAATCAGCACATTAAAAACTCCCAAATTGCAAAGTTATAGAGGAAAAAGTGAAATCACAAGAAAGTATAATGAAATAAGAGGAAATCACAATTACTATGACAACAAAAAAAATTGGGCAAGAGTCCAAGGTGATGAACAATCATATTCTTCATCTCCATGAAGTTCTGACTAATGCTATAAATGTCTTGCTGTCACAGCAATTTTTCATTTGATCTCTTTTCTTGATTCTCTTTTCATAACTGAGGTAGTAGAGGAAAGCAGCCCTTCTTGCTTTCATTTGACAGTCCAATGAACAATATGTTTATGCCTTAATGCTAACATGTCAACTTTAATAAGTACAATTGTAATGGATTTTGATACAGTCATGAATTGAATACGTCATGCAGCAATGATCAGAACACAATTAGGGAGCAACAGTAGGGAAAAGGCTGTTTATTATTTATTTCTATTTTTTAAACTAATTTATTTCAAATCGTTACCTTTCACTAACAAAGCATTGAAAGACCAAGGTGAGACATTACAAAGAGTGGTGAGCACAGCACAAAACATTGTGGGCTATCCCCTGATACCACTAGATGACATCGCTAGGGCCAGCTGCCTTAGAAGAGTGAGGAAAATCCTGAGGGACGATTCACACCCTGGTCAGCACTTCTTTACTCTCCTACTTTTGGGTAGGACATATAAAAGCATAGCTAGCCGCACCAACAGGCGGAAGAAGTTTCTACCCATGGGCAATCAGACTTTTGAATGGGAAATAACTCCACGTATGATAGACTGCGGGGCCGGTGCGTTGTGCAATAAGTTCACATGGTGCAATAAGATTGTGTGTTTGTTGTCACTGTGAGTTGTCAGGGGGGGGGGTGCCCGAAGGGAGGCTTAGCCAATCTCAATCATTGTACACATGTTGTACTCTGACAATAAAGGTTGATTTGAGTAATCCTCCAAAATATATTTTATTTATTGAGGTAATGCAAGTACAGGTAGTCCTCAGTTAATGATCATTTGTTTAACAATCATTCAAAGTTATAATGGCACTGAAATAGGAAACACACCTATTTTTTGAAGTTGTGGCTGTTGCAGTGTTCTAAAACTGTCACTGCTGGCTTCCAACAAGCAAACTCAGTATGGAAGCCAATAGGAGGTCAAAAATGGCAATCTCATGACATCACACACCTAGAACTGCCAGAACTGCTGTGTTAACTTGGTGCAATTACATTATGTCATTCTAAAGCTGCACTGGTTAGCAATTAACAATATTAACTGAAGACTATCTATATTACATAGTTGGCTATCTAATCCCCATCAATACTCAATAACAAGCTAGCAGTTTGTGCCATAAAATATTTCTGTTTTGTTAAATAGGATAATGGAGATAGCTTCATTGTAATCCAACCAAGGCCTAGCATCTCCTCCAGAGATTAATCTTCCTATGTCCCAGAACCTCTCAAACCACGATGATCTGGATATCCAGATAGACTGAACAGACCTAAGTAATTAGTGTAGTAAGATGGCTAAGGCAATTGACTGATCCCAGGGAGACTCAATTCCTCAGCCACAAAAACTCACTGGGCAACTTTCAGTCAATCAATCAGTCAGTCTCAGTCTTTCTCTCTCCAACCCCTCACAGGGTTGCTATGGGGAAAAGGGGGAAGGGGAGCACTATTTATAACACATTGCATTACTGACAGAAAGATGGAATTTAAATCTAAAAATAAGCAAATGTTGATTGAACTGAGAAGCAAACCAAAGCTACTATGCCTAGCCCAGTAATTATTGCAAACAGTGGGATATTAATGTAATTTCTTTAATAAATACTCCATCAGTACCTTTTTCAAAACTATGCAGACTGTGCATCAAAGAAGTATTAACCACTTTTGAGATTTGCATCGCTGAACCAGAAATGGCAGATTTCAACATCCAGGATGTGCAAGAATCTGGAAAACACACTGTAGTGTTCTCTCTAAGCATTGGGATGTGTGGGGGAGAGACAACAAGCAAGCTGAACGAGGCAAATTCCAGAAAAGATTCCTCACCGTGATTCCACTTACTGGGGCTAGACAGAACACTGGTGTCTTCCTCGTTGGAGCTGAGCAGGCGCATAAGTTTTGATGGCTGAGTGTCATCCAGTGGAAAAAGACTGATGTAATCCTGGAAGAGGATGACCCCCAAGACCAAATTGCAGTTACTGTTAACAAAATGCAAACCAAAGCAGGCATTCTGGGCCTCATCCTCCCATTCAAGTATGTACTTGTAGTAAAAACTCAAGATTCCATGTCAAGCAGGCAAATTAAGGATGATTCACACACTGTGTTTTGATACTTCCTTCTTTTGCAATGCGTGAAGAGAAGGAATAGAAAGCCAGTAAAAGTATAAGACAAAAAGAAATGTATGATAGTTAAGAGTTGTGGCACACAAGTCTCTGATTCAAAGACCACTGCTTGCCCAAACACTCCTTCTGCAAATCTGTGAACATAATACTTATCTTGCGGGACAGAGATGAGTAGAAATAGATCTAGTGTATAATGGTAATTAAAACTAGTTATTACTAGTTGTTACTAAACTATAACTCATAATAGCCCTAGTCATTATAGCTAATGAAGAGAGATACTGGGGATGTAGTTCAGCAATATCTGAAAAGCCTTAGTTTTTACAGGTAATTGTCAACTTACCATCATTCATTTAATGACTGTTTGAAGTTAATAGGATCTTGGAAAGAGCAGTGTATGGCCTGTAAAGGACTTTTGGATGTCATAAAATGTTGCATTTTACCCCCAGCATATCCCTGCATTTTTGGCATTAGGCAATCAACTTGCATTTACGACTGATTGCAGAGTCTCAGTCACGTGATGCAATTTGCAACATTTTTTGCCACTTTGATTTGGTTATTTACTGTGTGATTCTCTTAATGATTCGGATTTATAACTACATTTCACTTAGTGATTGTCTTAAAAGCAGTAAAAACAATGGATCCGGTCACATAGGTGCCTCAACTTACAACTGCAATGACTTATGATCAAAATTCCAGTCACAATTGTGGTTGTAAGTCAAAGACTACCTATATATCAGGAACAAGGATTCTAACATTACAATTACAAGGGCTCTACAATAGTTGGGCTTAATGCTAAGCTGAGGGAGATGACATCTCTGTTCTCAACAATCATGGAGACTATCATGGACACAAACCCAGTCAAACTCACTCTCTAATCACTTTGGGAAATGTTCAGTGTAACTATTTTATCGGATATTAGAGAGCTTCAAATGGCAGGCTTAATTTGACACCTGGTGAGGACAAATGTATACTTCCCTGTTGCTTTTACATACTAATTCTGCTACAACGTATAATATTGCCAATATTAAAATCTGTCAGAAGATGACCTATACCCGAAACCAGTTTTAAAGCACCTACCTCTCTATTATAGAGTACTTTATGGTAAGTTTGCCATACTTTTTATGCCTATTGATTGCTTTTACTCATTTTTAGATTTTTAGTTTTTGTATCTTTTGGCTTTGCATATATATTTTTATATTTTTATTATATGTATTATGCTTTTTAATTCTTTGTGCTTTTTATGCTGGACTTTGATCATAATAAAGGTTTTATTTGATTTGATAAAGTCTCAAAAATTTAAAACAACATACAACTGGCCAAAAGCAGAAAAAATATTTTGATTTAAGAGTTTTGAATGGATCAGTAGATTGGAGAGATTTGGAATTGGTTATTTTTGATATAAGACTTAAGAAACATGTATATAATCAATATACTCCTGGGAAACAACTAAAATGGAACTAAGCCCATATTAGAAACGGAGGCTTGATGAAGGGATGGTGAGAACAAGAAATTCTGCATGATGCCTGTATATAGGAAGAAAAGAATCTGGATATAGAACGTCTCCAAGAACAAATCCTCTAGTGATGCTACTTTCATGCAGTTTGCAAAATGGGTTGATGAAAGCTTTGAAAACTTCTTTGAAATATCGAAGTGTAATGAAAGATCAAATCCTGTGATGCCACATAAACACTTGTAAAGTTGGATATCTGAACATGGATAAACTATTTGGTAACTTCTAGCAGACTTTTTGATGAACTAGGATTGAAAAAATGATTTTTGGATTAAGTATAGTTAAAAATTAGGCTTTAAGGAGAAGTAATTTTTATCTGTAACTTTACAACAAGGTCAAGAGTTAGTATAATAACCTGATGTGATGAAGTTTAGAAGTCCCTTCTTTACTGTTTTGTTATCATTTTATTTTCTGTCCTACTTCCCCCCCTTTTTTCCTGAACTTTCTGCACTTCTGTTTTTAAAAGCAAATAGGACAATATGTTAGAAATGGTCTTAGATGCCACTATATGTATTTCTGTGATTCTGAACCTATAACACTGTATATGACTTTTCAAAATGTCTTGTCCTGGAAAAAAAAAAGGCTGGCTTTTTTTTAAGGTACTAAGCTTCTAGCTCATATGACTTGAGAAGAAAAAGTAAACATAATTTCTATGATCAGAATTAATAATGACCAACATTCAACTTAACAAAAACAGAAACAAAATAATTATTTGTTTCAGTCAAAATGTATTCATGTCTTAGAGCTCAGAGTAAGACAGTCTCCTTGATGCAATTTTAAAAGTCTCATATTCATTATGAAGATACAGAATACTGATTATCAGAGTTGGAATGGACCTTGGAGGTCTTCTAGTCCAACCTCCTGTTCAAGCAGGAGACACCATGCCCATTCCAGACAAATGGCTGTCAAATCTCTTCTTAAAGCCCTCCAATGATGAGCACCCATCCGCAAGCCATTCCACGAGTAAATTGTTCTGTTAGGAAATTTCTCCTTAGTTCTACCTTGGATCTATCTTAGATAAGTTTCTTCTTGTCCTGCCTTCAGATGTTTTGGAGAATAGGTTTATCCCCTCTTTTCTGTGACAGCCCCCCAAATATTGGTAAATTGTTATGTCATCCTTACTCCTCCTTTTTACTGGACTAGACATATCCAATTCCTGCAACTATTTCTCAAAATTTTTAGCCTCCAGCTCCCTAATCATCTTTGTTGTTTTTCTTTGCACCTTTTCTAGAATCTCAACATCTTTTTTGTATTGTGGATTTTTATACCAAAAATTATGTAGGATTTTTAGAAGTTACAGCTAAAAATGCCTGCAACACCAAGTTATTAATCAGAAGAATACTGTGCTCTTTTCAAAAGATTCCTGCCCCTGTTCTCAAGCATTCATTCTTATATTTTCAAATTTACCAACTTCATTCCCTCTGATCAAACTTCAGCTTTTTTTTCTCCCCCCCCCAACATCTTAAGAGTAGTGGTCCCCAATTTTGCAGGGGAGAGAAGAGAACCGGGCCATGCAAACAGTGGGCCGTCACACATGCACATGCAACTCAAGTCATGTGAGCTGTGGATCGGCATGCAAACATATGTGCATGCAGCTCGACTGCAAGTGGAGCTGCGCATGCATGCCGGCCTACCGCTTACGTGAGTCGAGCAGTACACGTGTACCAGCCTACCTCTCACATGGCCCAGTTCCAAATAAGCCATGGCCTGGTGGTGGGCCGTGGGCTGGGGGTTTGGGACCCATGTCTTAGAGTAATTTCAGTCTACCTCTATGTCTTCTCGGTGCCTCTTTCGCTGCCAGAGAGATACCTGTCCCTTATTATGGGAGGAATAGGAACTGGAAGCACACCACACAGATAACCTGGTAGGGGACAAAAAGAAAGTCAACTTCAAGGCTGGGTTATACTAACTTCTTCCTTTTTTTACAAGGTAGCAATCGCAGTAGCACTTAGACTTATATATCACATCATAGTACTTTACAGCCCTCTCTAAGTGATTTTACAGAGTCAGCCTATTGCCCCCAACAATCTGGATCCTCATTTTACCGACCTTGGAAGGATGGGAGGCTGAGTCAACCTTGAGCCATTCAGAATTGAACTCCTGAAGTGAACAGTGAGTTAGCTTGCAGTACTGCATTCTAACTACTACACCTCCACCAGTGCACAACCACCAGTCTAGGAAATGGATTGATAATCTAAAATTGTATTAGGAAATCACAGAATCCTACATCATATTTAGAATCTTTCTATCAATAAATAAATAGGCTTCATTCCTATACTGGACCCAAACCTCAATCATTTATTGCTACCCCAGAAAAGAAAACTGTGATGTTGACCAATGGAAAAGTCTGTATACTGTGGTGGTGGTGGGGGAAATCTAGTAATGGTTCACTGATACAACCATGGAGCAGTTTTTCTCAATCTGGTGTCCTCCAAATATATTGGGACTTGCAGTTTGGTAAAGACTGTGTAGGTATTAAGAGACTCAGTAACCTGAAATGAGTTACTAGATGGTACCCTTTTCACTGCAAGATTTGTTTTTGTTGTTGTTGTTAGTGTGTGCGAGAATACAGTTCTGAAGACAAAATAGTGTCCTGCGATCTCAAGACATCATAGCACCTTTTCTAACAGGGTCTAACAGCTGGGTTAAAGACAGACAGATTTTTATATGTGTTAGTCTCAAGCTTTGCACTTAAAAATGTACAATTCTTAACAGTATATACTTTAATCTATATTAAAGCCTTATTATACATCAAAATAATGAAGCTTTTGATTATCACTGTTTCATATTCCTTTACACTCAACAGAATGTATTCATTTGTAATTGTAACATAAAAAAACCTGACTATGCAGAACTTCCAGGGGGAAATAACACAATATATTTGTTCCATTTCCAAAATAACAAAACAATCACAAAGCCCTTGTGCATCAAGTTTCAGCTTGCAGCTATCTAGTTTTTTGGTGTAGTTCATTGAGATCTATCTCTTACTTGGCAAGGGCCTTGCCTGGTGGATCCATTAGCATATGCCATTTGGAAGAGTCTGTAAGTAAATTGGGCAAGATATGTCCCAAGAGGGTGAGGGTGAGCTGCTGCATGTCCAGGCAAAAAATAGAATAGAGCAATTCCACAGCTCTCATTGCATGCTCTTTCCGTGTCTCTTTCAGGAGTTCCTGAAAAAAGAAGAAAGGCAGCAAAAATAATGCAAAGGAGGAAAAGGATTAAACTTTGCCCTTATTTTCCACTGAATTATAGCAATCAGTGTAGGTTTTCACCCATCTGAATATCCTAATCTAATTTACACAGTTCATGCATTCAATATGCTAAGATCCATGCATAAGAATGTGATGATCAGACCAAAGACCTGTAGTCCAGTATTCAGTTACTATAATGCCAATTAAAAATCTCAGAAAAATTCGTATGTATCAGGTTTCTCTTAATTTGCTTTAATAAAACAAATGTCACAGGTGGGCATTGGAGAATACAGATTTGTGGTAAGTTTACTGCAAGAACTAATGAAGCTATTCCCATGACTGCTATGTATTAAATGCAAGCCGTATTTATAATGAAATAAAAGTTTAAATTCATGCAGCTTTTTCTCTTGCTCATGCAATGCAAGAAGCTTGAGGCATGCCTCTTTTGAACAAAAATAACTACTTCTATATGTTGCTTACATTTCTCATGTTTTCCATACCTTGACAAGATTGTTGCAGAACCAATAGACACCACCCATGTGTAATAGTGTATCAAAGATATGAATAGAATGGCTGTCTACCCAGCCTTTCTCCAGGACCTTGGAGAAGACACTCATCAGGACTTCTTTTATAGGTTTCTTGGCAGGAAGAAGATTCCAATAGGGCATTGTGTCAACTCCTGTAGCTGGGAATTTAATCTGTGCAGCTGTCTGCTGGACAACATCAGCACACATGTGCTCAAGGATGGAACTCATGATCACCACTCTGGATAGGGAAGAGGATAAATATTCAGTTATTAATGTTATAAAATAATCCTTTCCAAAAGGAAGTAGGAAAAAAAACTTTTTAAACACTATAGCCTAGACTTGGGACAATCATATCAGATGCAGCTGGGGGAACGGAATATCCAAACAATGCCCTTGCTTAACTCTTTCTACAGACTTTTCATACTTTAAGCAGGGCAATGTATAAATAATGGACTAAAATTTAAGATTTAGAATTCAGTGCTATATAAAATACCTTATTACACTAAAATGACAAATATGCCAATAAGGAGAAGATGCAGATTGGTACAACGCAGAACAGTAAACAAAATCTTGCAGCCTTCACCCTAGATTTTAAAGCACTGTTCCCCATAGAGCAGTTTCCAAATGAATTTGAATGGAGTGCCTATAATTCTTAGTCCTAGGCCAGGGGTAGGCAACCTTGGCTCTTTTATGACTCGTGGACTTCAACTCCCAGAATTCCTGAGCCTGAGCCAAGGTTGCCTACCCTGTCCTAGGCCATGCTGGCTGGGAATCAGGAGGACTGTTCTCCAAAACAATGTGGGAAAAGGCTGATTAAATCCACTGTACAATGTTTTCCTCTTGAAGAGACCAAGATCTGTTGTTTACCTTTCACTGTAGAATTGCAGGGTGTTCTCACCATATAGAGGGTTCCCCAGTTGTCGAATCATCTGCAGTGATTTCTCTCGTTCGTCTAAGCCCAGCATTCGGACATGAGCCACAAGCCAAGCCACAGCACATACTGCCATGCTACACACCTTTCCCTTGATATTATCTGCGATTTTCTGGGATGGGAGAAAAAGAGGTCATGAACATAACTGAGAATTCTAATACAGAGAGAAATTGTTCTTGCTTTGGAACAGAGAGAAGAAGACTTAAACTGGGACAGATTTTTCAGTGGTATTCTTTCTTATAGACTCATGTATGTGAGACAGGCAGCCAAATACATTGAATAAATAAACAAAATAAATTTGAATGGAGGGAAAAAAGGAAGATTTTGGCTTCTGGTTTCCAGAGTTATTTTGTTAGAAATGTGGCAGCATATAGACCTATAATTAATATCAGATTAAAGTGAACAAGGGTGTGCACACAAGACCTTTTTTCACATCTTATATGGAGATGTTCAAAATATTATTTTTTGTTTAGTGTAGCAGCAAGGAAATGATAAGCACATTCAGATGAACATGCTTATTTATCTACATATATATGTAATTTTTACTGAAGCTTTTAATTACAACAGTAAAAGCAAACACAAATTAAATCCACAGAGAAGAGAAACAGAAAGAAAGAATATAAAGAAAAAATTGCAATAAAGAAAAAAAACATAAATGAATGACTTCTAATCTTCATCACAAATATAAACAAACGTAATAACTCTTCACCTCCCAAACATGTATCCTCCCCCCCCCAATAACTCTTATCTGTATGCAAAACCATAAATCATCAACTTTTCAATCTTGGTGTCAGCAAAAAGTCCATAAAGGGTTACCAGAGTTTTATAGAAACATGTTTTATTTTAATCTAGGTCAAATGAACCAACTTTATGTTCCTTCCTTTTACTTCTGACAATTTTGATCTTTAATTCATTCAGGTGTTGTAGAATTCGGGCCCAGTTCAATTTTTTCCCCCATTCCAAACGCATCTTCTAGGCTTTAGCAAACTTCTTTTGTAAATCCACTAAAAAGTAATTATCCAAGCCATTTTCATGGTTATTATATGTATTTCCACTTTGTTTCTCAAATCTTTAACAAAGTGGTTTTTTTTTGTTTTCTTTTGTTTTGTTTTGTACATCCAATAGAAAGTCTTTATTTGGGTCATACTCTTGACTTGTTTGTGTTTCTATGTTAGCTGCCTTGCTTGTCTTATAATCAACATTTGTATTGTTATTATTACTATTATCCAATATTTTTAGTTCTAATATTTTTGCATCAGGCAAAATTTGTTTCATATCTATGTTCCTTCTTTAGCATCTTTTGGACATAGTCTATTACTGACATTGCAATTACTAATTTCTGACCCCATTCTTTGAAAATCTCTTGGAGTATATATAACTTTTTGTGTTAATTTGAAATCCCTATGATAACCAAAAACCAGAGGCAAGTTTATATTTTCCCTCCGTTTTTCTCTTCTGCCTAGTCTTTAGTCCTCTCTACTGCCCAATTTCTAAAGTCATAAAATCTCAAAGCTTTGTTAGGACTTACAACCAGCACAGAACCTATGGCTACTGCAATATTCCAGTGGTCGTGTGATTGCAATCTAGGCAATCTCACTTACAATAGGTTGCCAAGTGTCCTGAGATCATCTGATCGCCATCTGCAATTTTCCATGTTGACTTTTCCAAAAAGTCAACCTGATTGGTTCCTGGCTGAAAGTGGTCCATCCTGAAATTCAATCTTGGATCTCAGGGTGGACCTTTTTCAGTCAGCCTCTCTGAAACCAAAAAAGCTGCTTTTGGAAAGATTTCACTCTGCACCAGGCAGAGACTCTTCAAAGCAGCATTTTTGTTTGCTAAGCAATTGCTTAGACCAGTGGTTCTCAACCTGTGGGTCGGGACCCCATTTGGGGTCAACGACCATTTCACGGGGGGTCACCAAACAACGCAGTCCGCCATTTTTTTCCCTTTTCCCTAGCTGTCCTACTCCCTCTTATTGGTGGCCACACCCACTTGGGGGTCACCACAACATGGGGAACTGTTTTATGGGGTCACGGCATTAGAAAGGTTGAGAACCACTGGCTTAGACGTTTGTTGGCTAAGAAGTCACTTCTAAGAAATCCTTTTCAGCCAGTATTCTTGAGAGCAAGAAACATTGCTTGCCAGAGAGATTTCGCCACATGTGGGGTAATTTCTTCAGGAGGCAGGAGGAGAACTGCTGTGCTATGCTGGACAAAAGCTTGGATCATAAAGATCATAGCTCAACTACAGTCATATGGTGAATATAACCCATATTTTCCAATTTTTAAATTCTTAAACTTATTTTTTTTCTTTTGTTCAGGAATGAAGGTAAACTCAGAAGGGAGCTTTTCAAAGTCATTCCAAAGATCTCTAATAACATTAAATAGTTAAAAAGGCAATTTGCAAAAGTGATTAGAAAATAAAGTTAGCGAATCCAATAACCTTTTAAAGGTTCCACTGTGGTTGTGAGCATGATGGCTTGACCCCTTTGTCTCCCAGCCTACATACCAATTCTTTAATTTTTGCCACCACTGTCTTCTCTCTTGAAAATTTGGTTAGTTCCTCATACCTCTCCCAGAAGTCCATAAATATGCTTTCTTGAACTTTACATTTTCCACACTACCCAATCCTAGTGTAATTCTATCCATTCTAGATCTACTTAGCATATAAAAAGAATGTATCAACATACAAAAAATCAGAAGGATTATGGAATATCCCAGTTCCAAAGTTCTGATGGATGGACATATGACTATATGTTAACAACTAGCCTGTATTTATGCCATTTGCAATGTCCTGCAATCACATGACCATGTTTTATAACATTTTTGCAGAAAACCAGCATTTCTTCGGCCTACAGCAAATAATGACCATGGTGTTCACTTAACAACCACAGCAAAAAAGGTTGTAAAAACAGATTTGGTCATGTGGTGAACAGTTTATAGCTGTCGTGACTTATGACCATAATAGGCAGGTTTCATTATAGTCGTAAGTCAAGGATTACCTCTATTGTTGGACTGTATCATTTCAGACTCTCAACAAGAGAATCCACATTTGAAAATGTTCTCCTTATATATGTTTAAGACTATCCATATTACCCAGGAAGCAAGAATATGAAGCTTAATGCTAAGTTACACAAACTTTCCCTGCTGTATCAATGCTTTTCCCTCCCCAAAAACAGCACAATTCTAGATCGATTCAGTGTTTCCCTTCAAATGTTTCTAGCTTTTAAAGGCTCTAGAGTGTCATAAATGTATGTTGATGCAATCTTTGGGCAAGACAGATACCTGGACAGATTCAAAAGTGAGAACCCCATTCTCCCAGGCATTCAGGATCTCCAAAATTGCAGCAGAGATGCTTAGACATGCTTCTTGCCATTTCATCTGCCTTCTCAGTAGTAGGGATATAGAAGGAGGCAAAAAAAAGCAAAATGAATATAAGAACTTATCCTTATCCAGCTACCCACTTCCCCAAATTCTTTATCTAAGAATTCTTAAAGGAAAAACAACAAAGTGGCTTGTTGACAGAGACCAACAATTACATGTTTGTTGGCAACAAACAGCTAAACTGGATTCCAAGTTCAATATCTTTAACTTTAAAACCATTTTCTAGCTAATTATTACAAACAATATATTAATAATGCCTAATGAATCCTGAAAATTGAATAAAGTTTCTAAGTATCACAGGAAAATTCATGCTAGTCTTTTTACACAAATTGTTTTTATGTACAGTTAAAGATTTTCAGATATTTTGGGCACAATGCCTAACTCCTATTAATGCAGCCTGTCATGTTTTCTACGTTAAGGACTACAATTTTGCTTCAAGATATTTCAGTTTAGGAATTTAAGATCTATGGCACAAAGGAAACACAAAAAACAGCCCCTCAATAAAAGGCCTGTCTTTTATTTTCTTTTATGTTACTTAATTTTCAACCTGTTTTTTCAAAGACTAGGGGCTTCTCACTAAATACTTACACCAACTTCATTTCAGAAGAATTATTCAGCAAAGCAACCAACGATTCCACCTTGGTGGAATCAGGTCGGAAGCAAGGGTGGTCAGGGTTGAGAATTTTCCCTTCTTCTGGCATGCAGGTCTGCATCCAGGTCTCAAAGAAAGGCACTTCTCCTGGAGGGCTAGCTTCTGACAGGATTACCTGAAAGCAGCCAACCAAGCAATAATATAGCATGAAATTCTTGACTAAGGACAATAGCACCCTCTAGTGCAGTGTTTCCCAAACTTGACAATTTTAAGGCATGTGGACTTCAACTCCCAGAATTCCACAGCCAGCATTGCTGGCTGTGGAATTCTGGGAGTTGAAGTCCTCATGCCTTAAAATTGTCAAGTTTGGGAAACACTGCTCTAGTGAGTAGCTGGACAACCATAGGATAATTCTGGAAGTGATTTCACAGTATGCTACTTACTGCATTGTACAAATAGTTCATGGAAAGAAAAATTATTTCACTCCAGAAATGAAAAGAAGGGGCTAATTCCCCAAATTAACATAATTTGTGGGAGCAATTTAGAGTTAAATACATGGAGTTATTAAACTATCTGTATGTCTAACATTTTATTGCTACGGACTCTTTTCCTTTAATGGCTTTTAGATTTACAATTGCTTTTATTAGTATACATAATATATTTCCTTCAATAGTCTATTTGGAGATGTGATTCACTAACAGCAAACAAGAAACGTTTAATTTTACTAAATGAAATATATGAAATACTCAGTGAAATGACCATTGTAAATTTTTGCTTTATTGTCTCTTTTCCAATTTTATGGACAAGAATAGAATCCAAAGATAATTTCGTTCCCCAAACCTCTGTTACTAGAATACTTTGATTACACCATTTTGCAGTACAAACACATGAAGGTGAAAATTCTAGGTAATGCTTCATTTTGCAGTTTTAAATAAAGTTATCTTCCAATTCTCTACCCCAACAGCTCATTTGTGTCAGGGACCTCGATAGTTTGTAAAAATATCCTCTTTAAAATGCTCATACATTCTATGAACTCCATTTTAGCCCAGATGACAGAATTATGAATACTTATTGTATCCAAGGCGCTCAAGGTGGTTCTTTATAATTTCCTGAACAATTTTATATTTCTCTTTTGAAATAATTTTTATGACCCGGCCCCTTTGGAGAAAATTCACTACTGTCCCAAGTCTTCTTCAATTTAAGGGTGACTCTAGATTGGTAGAATTTTAGAAATGTTCGGGCAAGTTTTTCTATAGGCATCAACATTATGCTCTAATTATTATTCTTTTAAAAAATACTATATGTTAGTCTTCCCCAATCTGGCACTGTCCAGATGTTTTGGGAATATAAACCTCAAAATCCCAGCCAGCATATATAATACTAAAGTGAAAAGTGAAGGGAAGAATGGCATATAAAAGGTATTCTGTACAGTACACGTTCAGGAATAAACATCTGAGCATGACCTTGTTCTCAATATTTTCTTTATGTGATGTAATACAAAATGTTACAGAATGTTCCTACCTCAGAGCCGTAGGTCTGGGCAACATGACACAGCATAAGGAAAGAAATGTCAAAGAGAAGTGCTCGGACTGAGGCTCCCTTAGCTAGATTTCAGATGGAGCAGAAAAAGATAAAAATCAGAGCAATTATCATATGTAAATCAAAATGTTGTTGAATTATGGGCTAGGAATACTTTGTAGCCACCATCACACTAAACAGTATCATTAATGGAATATGCCAACTCGTTCATTTTTATTTCTTTAAATAAATAAAATCTCATCGATAGTCCTTCAGATAAATGGAAATTTGATTTCCAAAAATTTTAGTCACCACAGCTAATATTCTACATACAACTTCATTTATTTATTCATCTATATAACAAAACATTGACATTTTGTATCTAATTCTACCAAGGGAAAAAGGATTCTGAAGCACAGGGCACCAAACATTTTGGGAAACAAATAGTTAAACACTTCTATCCACCCCTTCCCCCAAATTTCAAGTAATTTTTTTAATGAGATATATAAATAATAAAGAAAGTTGTATCTTTTGCTCTAATTTGTGTATAGAGGTAATCACAAAACAAGTTTTAAATTATATTGTTATGGTAAGTGACAAAGGAGAGAACAAAAGATGCTATTAAAAGACTGATGGAAAGCCTGCTCAGTTTCATTTTTCTGGGTTCTGAAATTTTATCAACCCCTCTGGGAATGATTTATGATTAAAATACATACAACTTCCAAAACAGCCTTCCCCAAACTGTATTGGATTTCCACTTCCATAATCCTTGGCTGGAGGACTATAGGATCTGAAATCCAATTTATCTTAAGGATAAATATAATTTAGGAAAGCTGCACTATTTGCACAAATGAAAACAAAGCAACTCTTTCAACATCCGCAAACTCCTTGCTGATTTTGTCCAGTGGAAGGTCAGAGAGCTCTTGCGTGTGTAATCACATGCAAACATATTCAGACTCCTTATCTTGGACTGAGTGGGATTCAAACATCACTCCATCCAAAGGACTTGAACCACATGGGTACACAAAGCCTAAGATGCAAGGGGAGGGGGTGCAAAGGAGGAGGGAAGGAAGCAGACACACAGCTGCAAGTTAACCCTTTTTGTTCAGCATTGAGCACCCCACCCAAAGCGCACAAAGTCACTATTCTTGGGATTGGAGGAAAGACTAGTGCACGTGGTAGCCAAAAAGACAAAGAGACCCCAGTCATAACTTGAATGTCCCCCTTGTTGCATCAGGAATGTTGAGCTGGGCCAGCCTACGCTGCCAGGCACCATGCTCACTTTCAACTCTTCCCTGACCCAGGCCCCCTTTCCTGGCAGCTTTTTATGGTTAACCCATGAAAGTCTGTACTTCCAGGGCTGGCTATGCAGACACTTGATGGCAGGAAAAAAAAAGACAAAAGGAAACAGGGACTTACAGCTTTCTCCACTGATATGTTTGGTAAATTCATTGAGCCTGAAATGTGTAAAGAATGAAAATATAAAAATTTTCACTTTAACTGTTCTTTAACATTTAAAAAACCTGGTATCTTTAATGTGCAAAACCATTTTTAAAAACCAGGTAGATCATAATTATTCTCATCTTCCAAATGATGCAAAAACAAAGTCAGAATACAGAAATTCTGTACCTTCAGATTTTGGTACGCCATTATTATTTGACATTATTTTGCTGTAGTAATCCTCTACTTTGTAGCAATTATATTCAGGTAAAATCTTCCCAACCCTGCTCCATTCTCTAGTAAGCTGCAATGTTATAATAGTTCAAACCTCTGGGTTTTTCTTTTCTAAAGTTGGGAAAGCCTTGGCTTGGTGAAAAGGCCCTTTATTAGAAGATCACTCCTTGGCCTCTTCCTGAAACCAGTCTTTACCAATATTGCAGATGACCAAAGATGATTAAGGTTAATCCAGTAACTCCCCAGACCTTTAATGTGCCCTACATAGGATACGTAATGTATAGAGCTGGCATAAAGAATACTTATTTCTAAAACGAAGGGAAGAGAAAATAGATTAGCTGACTGTAATTAGCTCTTAAACTGCTCTAAGGCAGGACAGCAGAATACATGTCTTATGAAACAAAGAAACAAATACATTTGATTGAGGTACTTTTCTTATGAATTCTTTCGTATTCTACTCCATATAGAGAATGGTAAGGACAGCTGAAAAGATTATAGGAAGCCTGTTTTCCATTATTCGGGATACTGCTTATAAGTGCTATGTGTTTAGAGATCAGAGCATTGTTAGAGACCCCATACACCCACTTCACGGTCTGTTTCTGTTGCTCCCCTTTGGGAGAAGGTTTCAAAGTATTTATAGCAGAATTATTAGAGTCTGTAACAGCTCTGTTCCTTATGCCATCCATCTTGTAAATTTGCAGGATTCTTTTTTTCCCATCATTTATATGTATATATTCGAACTAAACTGTGATGTTTTTCTGTGACAAATATGTGTGTGCATGTGAGTATATGCAAAATGGTATTTTTTTGAGAGCTGAATGCAACAAAATTTCATTTTAATATATGCTGGTTAGTGTACGTTTAAAGTAACAATAAAGTTTTTATTCTATTCTTTTCTGATTATATTAAATTGAATATAGTATCAATTATTCTTTTCTGATTTTATTGGCATTATATTTTTGGTTGTACTTTATCATATTATCTGGTAGTTATAATTCACCAATACATTTTTTTTTAAAAAAAAGGCATCTCTAAGGCAAAAAGGCAGCAAATAGTATGGTAATAAATGTTACTCAAGAGTTGACTGTTGTTGCTGTTATTTGATTTCAGCCAAATAGCACAGGTGTGCTAGACAGGAGGTCAGCTGCTTACTGGGTAAAAATCTCTACTGAGGGATTTAAAAAGGTTAAATCATGATAACTACTACTAGTTACCATGATTTAGCATTTTTTAGATGCTTTTGGCCTGGATGATTGAGTCTTCATTTACATATTTCTATTAAAAGATTACTAGACATTGAGACAATATCTGAATTCACTTTGGCCTTGTTAAATTGATTAGAAGCATTACAACTTGGGAGTTCTAGGGCTATATATAGAAAACTCCCAGAATCCTTCCAACGATTGCCATTAAATTATAATTTTTAATCAGACAGGAAAAGTATAACAAATTCAGATGATAAATTATCAATTGTGTTTCACTGACTAAATATTAATACTTTTAAATAAATAGAAATCACATTTTTAATAATTCAGCGGGGTGTTTTGAGTGTTGTTCCCAGCAAATTAAGGACACTCCTGGCTTAGAAATTATTCCTACTTCAGGCCAACTACCTTAACAGACCCTGTGAACTTTGACCACCAATTAGTCTCTCCCATAGAAGAGAATATTGTAGCTCAGGGTTGAATTTTGGGGTCCTCGGTGCTCTCCAAGCTTGGTTGTTTTCTTGCAGATGTAACTAGGTAACATCATCAGTGCTAGTAAGAAATGGAGTTTTTTTCTCAATTTATATTCTAGTGGTTTGCTATGTCAGTGTTGGTAGGAGTGATCTACCAATCTATCATTACTAGTCTATTTGTACAAACTGTTTCTATATAGAGAGATCACTCCCACCAACAATGACCAGGACAAATCACTTGTATATAAAATGAGAGCAAGCTCCATTCCCAATTAGCACTGATGATGTTACCTAGTTAGGTGATGAAACATCTGCAAGAAAACAACCAAGCTCAGAGAATATCAAGGACCCCACTATTTTCCTAGCTTGATTTCTGTACTGTGTTAAATTATCCAACTTAACTATTGTTGTTGCTTGTGCCATGAATGAAAAACTGGAATTATTAGCTGACTATAATTTGCTCTTAAACTGCTCTGATAAATGCTGCTGGGCTAGTTTCCAGCATAATGTCAAAAAATACAGGGCAGAGTTATTCTATCTTCTTTAGCAAAAACGGGAGAAGCAAATAAACTCTGCATTTATTTAGTGCCTTCTGTATTATTCACATGGTAAGAGAATGTTTGTGAATCTTTTGTTGGAGCACTATGACCTACAATGTTATCTGAGCTTCATCTATGACCTATTAGTAGACAAAAAGACTTGGTTAAACAGATGACACACAAAAGAATGTCATGTCTTTATGGAATATATTAAGCCAATATTCACTGACTTCTTGGAAGTCATATGGAATTTTAGATTTATTCACTTGTGGCACTAACAGCAACCACTTTAAGCAAGCATTTCCAGTACCTTTTGATCATATAAAATTGGAAATATTTTGGCCCACTCCTCTTTACAGAACTGCTTCAACTCATATGTTTGGCTGTCTTACACTGCACTTCTTAGATATTACTGAACATTTAAAATCAGTAATATTCAGAGCTTTGCTTCAGCCATTTGGTTGTAGATTTCCTTTTGTGGGCTATATGACCTATATTTATTTACGCCTCAGCTCACAGATGAATTGGATACTCTGATAGAATTTGTTGATTCAATCTAGAAACTATTATTCCTTCAATTCACCCCAAGGCTGTAAAGCAGTCCCAAACCATGATATTCCCATGCTTTACAGCTGAGATGAGGTTCATTGCAGCATCTTTGTTTCTCCCAACATAACATTTTTCATTACTATCCAAAAGTTCAAGTCCTCTATCATCAACCAGATGGTCTTTAGCAAACTTAAGACAAGCAGCAATGTTCTTTCTGAAAAAAAGTGTTTCCCTTTTTGTTTTTGTTTTCTTCTGTTCAGTTATGTCTGATTTTCAGAAGTTGATTATTAATGTCTCCTTCCCAGGGCTGAGAGAAAGTGACTAGGCCAAGGTTACCCAGCTGGCTTTGTGTCTAAGGTGGAATTAAAACTCAAGGTCTTATAGTTTCTAGCCTTGTGCCTTGACCACTATATCTAACTGGCTTTTTGGTACTCTCCTATATATGTACATCACTCTTATTCAGTGTTTTCCTTATTATGAATTCAAGAAAGGACTGCAGAAGCTTTGTTATTACCCTGGAGTAGAGTAGAGTAGAGTAGAGTAGAGTAGAGTAGAGTAGAGTAGAGTAGAATAGAACAGAATAGAGCTGGAAGGGACCTTGGAGGTCTTCTAGTCCAGCCCCCTGCTCAAGCAGGAGAACCTATACCATCTCAGACAAGTGACTGTCTAGCCTCTTTTAAAAAAATCTCCAGTGATGGAGTACCCACGATTTCTGGGGGCAAGCTATACCACTGGTTAATTGTCCTCACTGTCAGGAAGTTTCTCCTTAATTCCAGGCTACTTCTTTCTTTGATCAGTTTCCAACCGTTGTTTCTTGTCCTGCCCTCTGGTGCTTTGGTGAACAACTGAGTTGCTCTCAGTCTCCCATAGTATTGTATATACACTTTGTTCTTGGGGTAACTTTCATAGTATGGTATGATCATTCATAGAAATAATAACAATGAAGCATTTTCTTTATTTGTATGATGATGGATTAATGAAGGCCAAAGATTCTAACAACAGTTCTGAAACTCTATCCATTTTCTTGAGCACTGACAACCTTTTCCCAAAGATCTACAGAGATCTCTTCCATACGGGGCATTGCTGACTTCCATAAACATATCTTATAAAAAAGACTCTGATGATGATGATGATGATGATGATTTTTTTAAAATACAGGAGGAACCCTCAAGTTTAGATCTGATTGTCATCTCACTGATTGGAAATCTAATTCAACTTACTCATTTATGAGAACTGATTATTTAAGGCTTTACATAAGGACAGTTAATGTTGGTTTGAATACATTCAATAAAGATCAGAACGCAATAACCTGTTCTAGCTGTTGTTTATTTAACTAGAACATCTTTATTTATAGGACTTAGATAAAATTCTGATCACAGTGCAGGTCACAGTGTAATCTACAAGGATGATACATAGTCTATAGTTCTTTTGCTCACAACTGCATAGCCTTTAAGTTAGGGCTCTAAGGCAGGAATCAGCAAGGAGAAACCCCATTTTTGCAGTTTCCAACTTTCTGTACCACTGAATAACAATGGGTCTTTTAACTCTATGATTTGCGGAGGGGGGGGAGGAATCCTTAGATGAAATACAATCCTAATTGTCTAATAATTAAGCCAATTTTAGTTAAAATCCTCATTAAAAAGGGGGCAGGAGGAGCAAACAGAAAATTCTGTCTCCTTCCAATTCAGTAATGCTGCTGTTTTACCACTATGGCTCTTAGTTTTTCTCACAAATAATTTTTGAAAGTGTAATCCTGAGTCACAAAAAGATTGCCACCTGCTCCCTGTATCAATTTACTCAAGCAAAATGAAGTTGTCACATTGCAATTTCCATAAGCAACTCCATAGCCAGGAGCAAAGAGTCTCACCAAATGATGGTATTACACCACACTCTTTAGTTTATCAAAGGATGGGGGAATAACAGACAATCCTGACTTTCAATAACTAATCATATACACTCACTTGATGAATTTCCGAGCAAAGGATTTCAGCTTTCCTGTAGCTGCTGCAGCTGCCAATAGTAGGTCCAAGCTCTTTCCTGAAAGCATATGGCCCAAGACTCCCAATAGTCCTTCTGGAGATTTTGAGTGATCTGAATCCATTGTCTATTGTAAAAAGAAATAAAATAAGGATGGTGGATCTAGATGCACAAAACATAAGAGATTTGACTAAAAGAAAAATCAGCTTCTAAATCTTTAATGAAATGAACCTAGATATACAACCACACAGGAAGCAAACACTGGAAGTTGGTATCCAGCCCAGACTTCTTTCTTCCTTAAAGTATTGTAATCTGATATTGTTAAGTCTGGGGACCAATTTTACCTTATCTCTGCCTACACTTGAAATGATTTTTAAGATACTGTGGGCACAATGGCACACATCAAAATGAAATTTAGTTGCCTGCTCTCAAAGTGAAACACATACATGACACACACCTAAACATACTATGTACAACATATGTATAGACCCACATATACATAACAAATAAATATTAAATACTGTCCATCTTTAGTATCTAGTTTTTCTCCCCTTATATTTAAATTTGACAACCAAATTTGAGGCATTTGGCTAAAAGGACATTTAAGTCTGTACTTTATATAGTTTAATCTTGTATTTTATCACAAACGGTTCCTATACTTAGTACTGAATTAAATGAAGAGATATTAAATGATATATGCTGGCTAGACAGAATCATTAAAGTAGGAACAGAACTAGAATAAAATTTGATTCTACCTTCATTTATATCATCACATTCAGGAATTTGAACTGTGTTTGTCTGAACTACTCACAGTGTTGAGCCATAATGTGCTATAATTTTGGTTTAATCCTATGGGAGAACCAAGCCGCTATGGCTTTTCTAAGACGTACCAATCTTAACTTGATATTATTGTAAACTGACTAACCAGAATTATAAACTACAGTTTCAATTTGTCTTATAATCTTCAGGTGATCTGTGCCAACTAGGATTTAGCATGTGTGTTGAATGGATAAAATGAAGTTAAATCTATTGCTTTATTCCCAGAAATTGCTAAAATGTTTGTGTATTTAGAGCTAACTTTATAATTAATGCACAACCAAAAGGAACCCTTAACCCTCAGGTTTTTTTTGGGGGGGGAGCATGAACTGAGCAAAAAGATTCCTCACATTAATTGAAACAAATTTTTAATATCAATTTATATAATTTTATAAACCATTTAACCTTGTAAAATCATAATCAATCACTTTGCAGCTATATAGAAACACATAAGTGTCACTTTGCGGCTATATAGAAACACATATGTGTCCCAGGATAGCTGAAACAATTTCTTTAGTTGGAAAACTGGTTCAGACTCCTTTTAAGCTATTAGGCCTATTGTTAACCACAATAACAAACCACATTACAATCCAAAAATAATCCTTACAAAAATTGTGTTAAACGTCTTGAAATACACCCGAAGAATTGCATGCCCTAGCTATGTTTAGTCAGAAACATGTCTGTGTTGAAAATACTTTAATCCATGGAAAGCATGCATAGGATCAGCACCAAAACAGGACCTACTTTTAAGATATTGGTAACAGTTGGCTCTGCTCGCAAGATAAGGCCTGGGTTGGGCTGAATGTTAGCATTTTCTGCAGATTTTAAACATGGTGCATGTTCTCTATCAGCAGCTCTGATTGGGAAAGGAGGAAAGACATACAAGGTTTTATAAGTATGGTGTATTTGACACTTTTTAATGTATAAGTAGAACTCAACATACTTAGTGGTCCGTAGTAATGCTATTCTAAATTTAATACTGCTGTGGTTAGCCTTAATAATGTTTCTACATTTTTATTAAATGAAACACAAAACTATGACAGATTTAGAATGAGATTTCACACAGAAAGGTATTTTATTTGAACTTAAGATGTGTACTTTCATATAATAAATGCCTTCATAGTCTCAAAAACATGAAGGAAAATGTTACTGGATTAAAACAAAGCAATCTGCTTTCAAGATTTTTTCCCCTCCGAAGGAAAAATATTCAAAAGAAGAGATCACTTTCAAACACTAATATTACATGGTCAAGAATATGAGAACACATTAATATTCTTTTATGGACATGCATGAGCAAAATTTCTCACATCAGCTTAAATGGTTGAAAATATTTTCCCCTAGGAGTTAAGAAACTTGGGGAAAATATATGATTCCTGAAAGGCTGAAGGGTGGCTTTGGGCTCTGGCAACTCAGCAACAAACTTACTCTCCACTTCTATTCCAATTCTTGACTGAAACCTAATAAAGGATTAGGGGGAGGGTTAAAGAGAGATATTTCTAATGGCCATCAATGTTGTCTTTTTACTTGAACTTGACTCTTGCTCTTTTCATGAAAAGTTTTTTAAACAAGCATACCTTTTTGCTATGAGATTATTCATATTGGCTTCAGAGAGCAGACCTTGCTTGCTACATTCTTGGAGGAGGAAGTTTGTGCAGTCACAGCTAGAACAACAGAAGAAACTGATGTACAAATTTCTGAAGAAATATGGCAAAAGACAAAGATGAATGTCATCTGGCTTAAGTGCTTCCTGTAATGGTCAGTTTTGCACATCCTTATGAATTTTCTTAAGGGAGTAGGTCAACTTCCTTTAAACAAGGTTGTAAGAATGGGTAACTTGCACTTTCAATCAAGATTGAAAGGCCATTTGCAAACATTCCAGACTGTTGGTAAGACTTAACTATCCTTTTTCCAATAGCCTGTCTTTTGAGGAAAAAGGAGAAAAAAGTGCTGGAAGGGAGTTGAGAGAATAACAGCCCCACCCATGTTCAAGTTCTAGCTTCACTCACTGCTTGCCTTAGGCGAACATCAGTAATTCATTCGGAAATGCAGCTCTTAACAGAAAATAAGCTGCCCACCCAAGTCTAAAGGACTAGGTTCACAGGTAAAGAATCCAGTTTTACCTCTGAAGATTTTAATAAGGCATAGATGTCTTTTTAATCAGATAAGGCTAATACCTCCACTGAAGTTCTACTCCACCGTCCATGGTGACAGTCTGGCCACAGTTATCCTCTTGCTACTAACAATGATGAATACTTCTTTACCTGAGGGTCTCCCAACCCAGTCATGCCAACAGTTATCATCCTGTGTCCAATCTCCCCTTCTGCTGGGAGATTATTTATAAAATGAATGATCTAGATCCCTTCTGGTCAGAATTCAGACTTGAGCATGAGGCACAAATTGCATTGGTTGCTCTTGTGGATAACTTGTAGCAATTCATGGACAGGGGAGAACAGCCCTATTGGTTCTACTAAATGTTTTTAATACCATCAATTCTGGAATCCCTCCAAGTGAAGTGCAAAACCTAGGAGTAGGCAACATTGTTCTGCAGTGGATCCACTCCTTCCTGAGCAAGTGATTCCACTTGGTGGACTGCCCAATCTGCTCACTCCCATTTACATGAAGTCATGGGTAGAATTATCTGTTGGGATTAGGTGAAGTATCAATAAGAAAGTATATTTCTGCTGTGGCTCAAGTAGGCAATGCAGGAGAAGTGCCTGGAGGTTGTTAAGGTTTGATGCTTTGCAGACTGACTTCCTTAATATATCTATAGAATGTGAATTTCTGCCTTACCTAGCATTAAGCCACTTTAAACCCCTCCAATCCATACATGAAGCAAACTGACACCCTCCATGAAGAGGAGGCATGACCACAAACGCGAAGCCAGAAACTAGCAAGGCAGCCCAAAATCTTAAACCCCTCTGCAACTCAGACTAACCTGAGCACAACCAAACAGAACACTCCCCCAGCCAATCAGAGCACAGCCAAGCCCCTAACCATTCAGAACACACCTCCACCCAATCAGAACACAGCCAAGCTCCCACCCAATCAGTTCATACCCCCACTGGCAGTTAAAAGGAAGAAACAGCTAAGACCACACATTGCTGCTCAAAGCACGAAGCTGAAAACACCAGCCTGAAGATGACGAATGGGACTTCGTCGAAACGTCGCCAAGACACTTCCAATTTTACGCGGGAGAAAACCCGAACAACCAAAGACCTACATACAAATACCCGCGAAAACCTCAGAAAACAAATATCAAACCTCTACGGGGAGGAAATCCACCATCTGACCAGGACCTATGAAAAACTTGAAGTCCAAAGAGCTTCCATTTTATGCGACCTCGCATTCCTACGCAACTGCCGAGATCAAAATCTAATCCCCACATGTTTCCAACTGAAATTCCACTCCAACTCTGCAGCCACCAAACGGATCCTGAAAAGAACAGAATTGGCCCTAATCAGAAATGAACTTCACACAAAAAGATTCCTCCTAGACCGAATTAACAAAGATCTCCTCACACTCCACCTCAAACTCAGCAACAAGATCCACCCCGCACTTTGGGACAAATCCAAACAACTCGCCATCTGGAGAGCCGAAACACAGACCACCCTCAAGACAGATACACACACCAACAAACTCCGAAGACTACAAGAACGCCAGAAACAAACCCCTCCTCCCTCACAGCCACACATGAAACAAACAGTGCATAACATCTCAGATAGGATCCTCACCAAAGCCGAAACCAATGTCCTTTCCAAAGGATTCAACTTTGCAGTCGCTCCCAAACACATCCCCACTGAAACCATTATATGTGGAGTTGAAACCAGCCTGACCAAAATCAACCCCGACGACGCTAACAGAATCAGACTCGAAATCACCAACATCCTCTGCACCAGCAAGCCACCCAAAAGCAACTTACCCAAAGAGGAACAGACAGCACTACGTAACCTGAAAGAAGACACCAGCATAATAATCCTACCAGCAGACAAGGGCAACGCCACGGTGGTTATGAACACATCTGACTACCAAACCAAATTAACCAACCTACTCCAAGACTCCACATACAAACCCCTAAATACAGATCCCACCACCTACCTGGAAAAAACCACCAGATCCAAAATAAAAGCCTCCCCCATTAGCGAAGAGATCCAGCAAAGAATCATTCCCAGAGAGAAATCATCCAGATGCCCCAAACTCTATGGTCTCCCCAAGATACACAAAGAAGGAACCCCACTCAGACCTATAGTCAGCTCCATAGGCTCACCTCTACAAAACCTAGCCAAATTTCTCGCCAAACAACTACAGCCCTATGCAGAATCCATCACCTCACACGTAAAAAACTCATTCCAGTTTATAGAGATCATAAAGAAACAAAACTTACAGCCCAGCGACCTACTAGTGAGCTTCGATGTCATATCCCTCTTCACCCAAGTGCCTATCAAAGAAGCCTTGACAGCTATTCAAAACAAATATAACCCCCCCAAACACATCTTAGATCTGACCAACCACTGCCTATCCAACACATACTTCATCTATAATGGACAAAAATACAAACAAACAGAAGGAGCACCCATGGGATCACCCCTCTCACCTGTCATTGCCAACCTCTACATGGAACACTTTGAAACCCAAGCTCTAGAAAAATCGGATCACAAACCCAAACTCTGGCTCAGATATGTAGACGACACCTTCATAATCTGGCCACATGGGAAAGAAAAACTGGACAACTTCCTCACACACCTCAACAGCCTACACCCCAAAATACAGTTCACCATGGAAACAGAAGCTAACAACCAACTTCCCTTCCTGGATGTCTTAGTCTACAAGAAATCCAATGGCTCCCTAGGACACACCATCTACCAGAAGAAAACACACACAAACCGCTATCTGCACGCTCTCTCACACCACCACCCAGCACAGATCAACTCTGTAGCCAAGACACTCATCTCCAGAACAAAACGCTTAGCTGACGAACAACACCTAAAACCCGAACTACACACTCTCACCAATGTACTAACATCCAATGGATTCCATAGAAATAAGATTACAAACCTAATCCAAAAAGAAACCCCCACTAAAATCCAAGACAAAGAACAAGAAAACGGCAAAGCCCTCCTCCCATACATAAAAGGCACCACAGACAGAATCAGTAAGATCCTCCATAAACACAACATCAAAACAGCATTCTGCACAAACAGAAAAATATCCACCATCCTTAGAAACCCCAAAGATAAAATTGAATTAGAAAATCAAGGAGTATACGAAATCCCATGCACCACTTGTCCCACCACATACATCGGACAAACCAACAGAAGAATAAGTGCACGCATTGAAGAACATAAGAACTCAGTCAAAAAAGAGGAACCAACATCTTCCCTGGTCCAACACCTTAAAGCCACAGGACATGAAATTGACTTTAAAAATACCAGAACCATTGCCAAAAGTGAACATTTTAATAACAGAATAATCAGAGAAGCCATCGAGATAGAAAAACGCCCACACAGCATGAACAAGCGAGATGATACCTCCCGCCTACCAGCCATTTGGAAACCCGCCCTTATTGACAAACGACTCCCTAACACAAAAAATGATACTAGACCCACACTCACAAAAACCACACAGGGTCACCACCACACATCCACGCAAAAAACAAACCCAAAGCCACACCGATGACGAGGCACGACCACAAACCAGAAGCCAGACCACAGCTGCATCATTAGCCACTTTAAACCCCTCCAATCCATACATGAAGCAAACTGACACCCTCCATGAAGAGGAGGCACGACCACGAACGCGAAGCCAGAAACTAGCAAGGCAGCCCAAAATCTTAAACCCCTCTGCAACTCAGACTAACCTGAGCACAACCAAACAGAACACTCCCCCAGCCAATCAGAGCACAGCCAAGCCCCTAACCATTCAGAACACACCTCCACCCAATCAGAACACAGCCAAGCTCCCACCCAATCAGTTCATACCCCCACTGGCAGTTAAAAGGAAGAAACAGCTAAGACCACACATTGCTGCTGCTCAAAGCACGAAGCTGAAAGCACCAGCCTGAAGATGACGAATGGGACTTCGTCGAAACGTCGCCAAGACACTTCCAATTTTACGTGGGAGAAAACCCGAACAACCAAAGACCTATATACAAATACCCGCGAAAACCTCAGAAAATATATATATATATATATATATACATACATACATACATACATACATACACATACACACACACACACACACACACACACACACACACACACACACACACACCACCAGGAAAAGTTAAAACATTAAAAGTTTTAATATAAAACAGAAGTTTTAAATAAAAACATTAAAAAGTTTTAAAAGATTAGCAACCTAGCTTTCGTTGGCTCCTGCCAACTTCATCATTAAAAGTTTTAAAAGATTAGCAACCTAGCTTTCGTTGGCTCCTGCCAACTTCATCATTAAAAGTTTTAAAAGATTAGCAACCTAGCTTTTGTTGGCTCCTGCCAACTTCATCAGGGCGTACATAAATCAATGGGAGTAAACATTTATATGTGAGTTAACGCCTGCACTCGACTCCTGGACCGTGTGATAGGTCCAGGTCGGCCAATCATAGCATTCCCTGTAATTGCTGCATGATTGAGTGACTCATCTACTTGTATCACGCGTCCCTCATCAGAGTTTAAACAAGCCTCCAACTCTCCACTCATCCATATCCGTGGTCTAGGAGGATCCTCGATCTTATTCCAACTCGAGATGTCATCCCCACCACTAAGTCGTCTCCCCCTTCTCCCTTCCTTTGAATTCTCTGTGAGTTTATGGCCCTCCCCTTCTCCACCATTCTGACATCTACCCTTAACATCATGATGTTTTTTACAACGAAGCCTCAATCTGGGTAATGTACTTGTGCTTTCACTGAATGGTTCTCCCCCACGCACCATTTTCCCAGTTTTCCCAGCCTCGCTAGGTTCCGTAACAGTTGTTCTCCCTTTTTTTGAACAGCTGCCAACACATTGCAGGGGTTGGAATGTAAACCTTGTTGGCCAGTCACCAAGGCCGTCAAGATCCCCAAAGGTGGTTGCTTGCAAACTCCAGTGGGTCGGCTCTCCTCGCTTCTCCCCCGGGAGGGGTGTGATGTAAAACGCGATGCGGATCCTGGTGAAATGCACATGCTACCATTCACCCCGGCTAGTAATGCTGCCCTCCGAGATCGTGTGATTATTCCTTCAGCAGGGGGTTTACAGTAGCCCTCTCCTCGTATGTCTGTAGGGGGTGTGGTCAAACTGTCAATCCGAGCTCTCGTTATACTCCACGGAGGTGAGTGCATCTCCGATCGATCGACATACAGGTTAGTCATCCCGGGGATTTCTGAGGAGGCGGAGAAGATGCCTAATGTGCCGGGAATTAAATCCCTAGCCCCGGCAGGTGTTTCTTGGCGTAGTGATCGCATTTCTATTGCGGTGCTCCGGGGGGTCTCCGGGAGGTCTTTTGGCCTCATAATACATGAACGTAGCGTGCGGCCAGGTTTATGTGCCACCCTCACGTTATGGGGTGCCAGTATTCTGGCCGTAGCCTCTGAGACACCGCTGGCCGCACGCTACGTTCATGTATTATGAGGCCAAAAGACCCACTCCCCACGGCAGAGAAATCAGGGGTTGTTTACAAAATCAGCTGTAAGGACTGCACCTCTAACTATGTGGGTGAAACCTCTAAGAGGGTAAAAACAAGGGTCCAGGAGCACAAGTTGGCCATAAGGAGAGGAGAACAGTACTCCCAGATCCTTACGCATATGATGGACTTTGGGCACAAGTTCGATTTCGAGGGTGTGACTGTGGTTGCTAGCGACATTACAAAGAGTGGCAGGTTGCTTAAAGAAGCGTGGCTTTCACAAGAGGAGTCGATTAATTGGCATATAGACTTGCGCCCTGCACATCTAACATTAAGAGCGTGGGAAGCCCGCACCCGTTCACTCCATTACCGGCAGCCCAGTAAAGACAACTTCACTCTACTGCCGGAAAGGACTAATATCCAGTCTAATGATAGCCGACTGCTTGAGACCCCCCCCCCCGGAGCACCGCAATAGAAATGCGATCACTACGCCAAGAAACACCTGCCAGGGCTAGGGATTTAATTCCCGACACATTAGGCATCTTCTCCGCCTCCTCAGAAATCCCTGGGATGACTAACCCGTATGTCGGTCGATCAGAGATGCACTCACCTCCGTGGAGTATAACGAGAGCTTGGATTGACAGTTTGACCACACCCCCTGCAGACATACGAGGAGAGGGCTACCGTAAACCCCCTGCTGAAGGAATAATCACACGATCTCGGAGGGCAGCGTTACTAGCCAGGGTGAATGGTAGCATGTGCATTTCACCAGGATCCGCATCGCGTTTTACATCACACCCCTCCCGGGGGAGAAGCGAGGAGAGCCGACCCACTGGAGTTTGCAAGCAACCACCTTTGGGGATCTTGACGGCCTTGGTGACTGGCCAACAAGGTTTACATTCCAACCCCCGCAATGTGTTGGCAGCTGTTCAAAAAAAGGGGAGAACAACTGTTACGGAACCTAGCGAGGCTGGGAAAACTGGGAAAATGGTGCGTGGGGGAGAACCATTCAGTGAAAGCACAAGTACATTACCCAGATTGAGGCTTCGTTGTAAAAAACATCATGATGTTAAGGGTAGATGTCAGAATGGTGGAGAAGGGGAGGGCCATAAACTCACAGAGAGTTCAAAGGAAGGGAGAAGGGGGAGACGACTTAGTGGTGGGGATGACATCTCGAGTTGGAATAAGATCGAGGATCCTCCTAGACCACGGATATGGATGAGTGGAAAGTCGGAGGCTTGTTTAAACTCTGATGAGGGACACGTGATACAAGTAGATGAGTCACTCAATCATGCAGCAATTACAGGGAATGCTATGATTGGCCGACCTGGACCTATCACAAGGTCCAGGAGTCGAGCGCAGGCATTAACTCACATATAAATGTTTACTCCCATTGATTTATGTACGCCCTGATGAAGTTGGCAGGAGCCAACGAAAGCTAGGTTGCTAATCTTTTAAAACTTTTAATGTTTTTATTTAAAACTTCTGTTTTATATTAAAACTTTTAATGTTTTAACTTTTCCTGGTGATCATATTTTATTCTCACTATATATATATATATATATATACACACACACATATATATATATATTTTCTGAGGTTTTCGTGGGTATTTGTATGTAGGTCTTTGGTTGTTCGGGTTTTCTCCCGCGTAAAATTGGAAGTGTCTTGGCGACGTTTCGACGAAGTCCCATTCGTCATCTTCAGGCTGCTATTTTCAGCTTCGTGCTTTGAGCAGCACGAAGCTGAAAACACCAGCCTGAAGATGACGAATGGGACTTCGTCGAAACGTCGCCAAGACACTTCCAATTTTACGCGGGAGAAAACCCGAACAACCAAAGACCTACATATATATACACACACACACACACACACACACACACACACACACACATATATACATACACACATGCATACATACACACACACATATACACATATACACACACACATACATACATACATACATAGGTTAGGACTCCAAGTTTCCCTTAAATCAGTCCTTTCACCTGCAATAGCCAAATCCCTCTCTCCTTAGTTGCTCTTCCCTCCAAAATATCAACCAAGAAGAGATGGTCTATGTTAACATGTTGTGATTGATATTTAATACCCACTCACATACCATTAAGCACAGCCTGATGCTACAGTACACTACCCTAAGCATCACTCTGAGGGAGTCCAAATTGCAATGCATTATAAAGCTTCTGTGGCATTTGCCTGCTCAGGTAAATGCTGCAGCAACTTCATAATATATCATTCTAAAGACCATCTCAAAGTGACATCGCTAGAGAGTAACTGGGGAAGAGGTTTATAGAAGAGAACATCTGGAGGAGTAGCAAATCCTCCTTTGATCTCAGACAGCTGTTGATAGTCTATCTCCAGATTACATTCTTCTAAAATGTATAGTACACAATATTGCCTTTTCAGATGTTAAATAAGGCACATAGTTCCACACGTATCTACTATGCTATCACAATTCAGTGTTGGGATCACAAAATATAGTGGGTTGGAGATACAACATAAAACACTCCCTTTTAAGGAATTATGTACACTACCTTTAAAAGCTATCTGTAAAAGGCCTTTATCTGAATGCAACTATTTCAGTCTATAATTAAAAATTTCCAAGGTTTAGGAAAATGCTGAAACCCAAACAACAGATGTAACATCAAAGCTGTGTCGCCAAGACTTCAACCTTCACAATGGGTGAGATATCCCAAACAGACAGAGAACATCAACAAGAAACAGCCTTGCACTGAGAAAGGCAAACTTTTCACAACAAGGAATCTGCCAGGGCAAGACAACCTAACATCTCCCCAAATATAAAAATATAAAAACTAGGAGAAAGCTGTATTGAGTAAAATACCTTTTTTTTATTCTCATAAGATTAGCCATCTCAGGCAAATCAATTATTCTAAGCATGAAAAGAAACAGGATATTGATAATATATTATGAATTAAATAATTTCCCCAAATTACCGAATTATTATGCAAAATATTTTCAAAAATTATTGTAAAGAGCTTATAATTATTATTCAATAATGATTTTGGTCAATAATTTCTTGTTAAAGTCAAATCTTGTCCCCCCTTAGTTATTGAAGCTATATTATCCTTTTTTTTTGCAGTTTTCTGACTTCTTCCCTTCTATAAAATCAAATTCATCACATTTTGTAAAGATTGTAGAAGTTCATCCTCACAGCATTTCTAGTAAATAGTCGGTAGCCTTCTGTTCCAGGCATCTTTCCTGTTTTAATCTTTTTTATAGTTTTGCAAACCTCTCTTCTCCTTCTCCAGGGAAGGAAATGGCAAACCACTCCAGTATCTTTGCCATGAAAACCCCATGGATAGTACTAAAAAGCAAAAAGATATGACGCTGGAAGATAAGCCCCTCAGGTCGGAAGGTGTCCAATATGCTACTGGGGAAGAGCAGAGGGCTAGTACTAGTAGCGCCAGAAAGAATGAAGCGACTGGGCCAAAGCCAAAAGGACGCTCAGCTGTGGATATATCTGGTGGTGAAAGGAAAGTCCGATGCTGTAAAGATTTTTTTCTCCATAGGAACCTGGAATGTAAGATCCATGAATCAAGGCAAGCTAGACGTAGTCAAAAAAGAGATGACAAGACTGAACATCGACATCTTAGGAATCAGCGAACTAAAATGGACAGGAATGGGTGAATTTAACTCAGATGACCATCAGGTATACTACTGTGGGCAAGAATCCCTCAGAAGAAATGGAGTAGCCTTCATAGTCAATAAAAGAATAGGAAAAGCAATACTGGGATACAATCCCCAAAATGACAGAATGATCTCAATTCGAATCCAAGGCAAACCATTCAATATCACAGTAGTCCAAATCTATGCCCCAACCACTGGTGCTGAAGAGGATGAAATTGACCGGTTCTATGAAGCCCTACAGCACCTTATAGAATTAACACCAAAAAATGATGTCCTTATCATCATGGGGGATTGGAATGCTAAGGTAGGAAGCCAAAAGATAACCGGAATAACAGGCAAGTTTGGCCTTGGAGTACAAAATGAAGCAGGGCACAGGCTGATAGAATTTTGTCAAGAGAATACGATGGTCATAACAAACATTTTTTTCCAACAACCCAAGAGACGGCTCTACACATGGACATCACCAGACGGTCAACATAGAAATCAGATTGACTAGGTGCTCTGCAGCCAAAGATGGAGAAGCTGTATACAGTCAGTAAAAACAAGACCAGGAGCTGACTGTGGCTCAGATCATGAGCTTCTCGTTGCAAAATTTAGGCTTAAATTGAAAAAAGTAGGAAAAAGTACTAGGCCACTCAGGTATGAACTAAATCATATTCCTGATGAATATACAGTAGAGGTGACAAATAGATGTAAGGAATTAGATCTGATAGACAGAGTGCCTGAAGAACTATGGGTGGAAGTTCGCAACATTGTACAAGAGGTAGCAACTAAAACCATCCCAAAGAAAAAGAAATGCAAGAAAGCAAAATGGCTGTCTGAGGAAGCTTTGCAAATAGCTGAGGAAAGAAGGGAAGCGAAAGGCAAAGGAGAAAGAGAAAGATACACCCAATTGAATGCAGAATTCCAGAGAGTAGCTAGAAGAGATAAGAATGCCTTCTTAAATGAACAGTGCAAAGAAATAGAAGAAAACAACAGAATAGGGAGGACCAGAGATCTCTTCAAGAAAATTGGAGATATGAAGGGAACGTTTCATGCAAAGATGGGCATGATAAAGGACCAAAATGGCAGAGACCTAACAGAGGCAGAAGAGATTAAGAAGAGATGGCAAAACTACACAGAAGAACTATACAAGAATGAGCTTAACATCCCAGATAACCACAATGAGATGGTCACTGACCTCGAACCAGACATCCTAGAATGTGAAGTGAAATGGGCCTTAGAAAATCTGAGCAACAACAAAGCTAGTGGAGGTGACAGTATTCCAGCTGAGCTATTCAAAATCTTAAAAGACGATGCAGTAAAAGTGCTACACTCAATTTGCCAGCAAATTTGGAAAACTCAACAGTGGCCACAGGATTGGAAAAGGTCAATTTACATTCCAATTCCAAAGAAAGGCAATGCCAAAGAATGTTCAAACTATCGCACCATTGCACTCATTTCACATGCTAGTAAAGTTATGCTTAAAATCCTATAAGCTAGACTCCAGCAGTATGTGGATCGAGAACTACCAGAAGTACAGGCAGGATTTCGAAGAGGCAGAGGAACTAGAGATCAAATTGCCAACATACGCTGGATCATGGAGAAAGCTAGGGAGTTCCAGAAAAACATCTACTTGTGCTTCATTGACTATGCTAAAGCCTTTGATTGTGTGGATCACAACAAATTGTGGCAAGTTCTTAAAGAGATGGGAATACCAGACCATCTTATTTGTCTCTTGAGAAACCTATATGCGGGTCAAGAAGCAACAGTGAGAACTGGACACGGAACCACTGATTGGTTCAAAATTGGAAAAGGAGTCCGGCAAGGCTGCATACTGTCGCCCTGCCTATTTAACTTATATGCAGAGCACATCATGAGAAAGGCAGGGCTAGATGAATCAAAAGTTGGAATTAAGATTGCTGGGAGAAATATCAACAACCTAAGATATGCAGATGATACCACTCTAATGGCAGAAAGTGAAGAGGAACTAAAGAGCCTCTTGATGCGGGTGAAGAAGGAGAGTGCAAAAGTTGGCTTGAAACTCAACATTAAGAAAACCAAAATCATGGCATCCGGCCCTCTCAATTCCTGGCAAATAGATGGGGAAGAAATGGAGGTAGTGACAGATTTTATTTTTCTGGGCTCCAAGATCACCTCAGATGGGGACTGCAGCCGAGAAATTAAAAGACGCTTGCTCCTGGGGAGGAAAGCTATGGCAAATCTAGACAGCATACTAAAAAGCAGAGACATCACCCTGCCAACAAAAGTGCGTATAGTCCAGGCCATGGTTTTCCCAGTTGCAATGTATGGCTGTGAAAGTTGGACCATAAGAAAGGCTGAGCGCAAAAGAATTGAGGCCTTTGAACTATGGTGCTGGAGAAGACTCCTGCGAGTCCCTTGGACTGCAAGGCGTTCAAACCGGTCAGTCCTAGAAGAGATCAACCCCGACTGCTCTTTAGAAGGCCAGATCCTGAAGTTGAAACTCAAATACTTTGGCCACCTAATGAGAAGGAAGGACTCACTGGAGAAGGCCTAATGCTGGGAAAGATTGAGGGCAATAGAAGAACGGGACGACAGAGAATGAGATGGCTGGATGGAGTCACTGAAGCAGTAGGTGTGAACTTAAATGGACTCCAGAAGATGGTAGAGGACAGGAAGACCTGGAGGAACGTTGTCCATGGGGTCACGATGGGTCGGACACAACTTCACAATTAACAACAACAACAAACCTCTCTTATTGTTATGAATTCATTCATCTGTCCATGAACCTGCCCTCACAGAGGCTTTTCACAGTGTGCCCCAACTACCTGCAAAGAAGTGGCAAATGATAAAAAAAAAAAAAAAAACCTCTCTGCGGAGATGCCTTCTTTAAGAACCAAGGACAGAAATTTCTCATTAATGCTTTTTGGTAACAGGAAAAGACTTATTTTATTTTCCATGGCCTTTCAACTATGAAAATATTGGTTTCATGCAGTAAATATTGCTGTGCTGTTCTGTTTGTTGCTTTACATTTTTATTTGTATTTTAATCTCTTCCTGATATGAAGGACCAGATATAAAATTGGTTCTTTCTAGACCTTTCATCGTTAACAACAATAACAACCCAAAGAGGATTTCTAAAGCAGCTTCCAGCACTTGGTGGAAATGGAGTCAACAATAGGTTAAATTGACTATATCATGTTCAATTGCTTCCTGTCCTTCCAGGTGGTTTATCCAGACATAATGTCAAAGTAACCTCCCAAAATGCCTTATGCAGAGTTAGGCTGAGATATGATGATACAGCTAAGTTAATTCAGTCGGTTTCCTGACTTCTATGTCCTTTTCACCTAGAATTGTCAGTCCAATTTTCCAAATGCTAAACTTATGTCCAATTTTCATCATTCCTACTGCCTTCTAAATGTATATACTGCAAAATCTGTCATTGGATACCAAATTACCAGTCTGTAACTATTATATAAACAAGGTTCATTTGTACTGTCTGCTTGCTTTACATACAGTAGTCCTTGCTTATTGGCTGCCTTGTTTAGTGACTATATAAAATTATGATGGTGTTGCAAAAGACAGCTTTGCAACCAATCCTAACAATTATGACTGTCAGTGTCCCACATTCATGTGATCACCATTCAGGCACTTTGCAACTGGCATGCATTTACAACTATTGTAGCATCCCATTGTCATATTTGCGTGCTTTTGGAACAAACAGAATTAATGGAGAACATGAAAGTAAAATCGTCAGTTACAGTCACATATCAGTCAGCAGCTGCTTAACAACAGAATGGGAAGTAATGCTATAACTCTGTTATGATCATCTGATTTTCCACTTGGCAATCGAATTGCCAGTACCAATTTGTGGCAGCTAAGCAAGGACTGCCTGTATTCTGCAATTAGCCAATGAATCAGAAAAGCAGTCCCTTAAAACTGAATTCAATCGACATCTTTTAACTGCTACCCAACTTCTGACCTGGTTCATACATTTATAATAAACTATGGTTCATGACTTTTTAAAATACGAATTATTATACAAAATTTTGTAAATGAAATAAAACAAACACTTCTCTAAACTATTAATGCAACTATCTAATTTTACTTAAATATAAACAAAAACTTCATATCAGTTGTGTTCTATTTCTTTCTCTCTTTGCACGTAATACAGAAGCTAAGGCCTAACAGACATCGTGTCTTCCTCAAACTGACTACAAAATTTGAGGAATGGAACAACCCAACTCACAATAGGGTACTTTTCTTCTATACAAACAGAATACATATTGATAAGCAAACGTACATCAGTAGTTAATTAACTTCAGACTTTGATCTGAAACTTACCCATATTTTCAATTATTCAGACCTTGTCAGGTAATAATAATACCTTGTTTAACAGGCTAATTTTCAGGATTTAGCCCATATGTCAAATATATTGGCTGCTTTCCCTATTACTAGCCCTCCTCTGAACTACTATGTCTAAATACTGTCCTCATCTTAATTTTCCATTTTTTCCCCATCTGGCCATCTCTTTTCTCAGTAAACGAATGGGTATTCACTTATTCTTAAAAACTAAAGCCCAGTTGAATGTATGGCCGATATTTTGCAAGTCAGACATGCCATATTCCTGGTAGCACTGGAGTCTTATAGTCATAGAGACAGAAATTCTAAGTAGAAAGTTCTACATATTCTATGTGTGATGTTACAACAAAAGGGACCTACTTGCACCGTTGATCAGCTTTATCCAGGAGTGGTGTCAGCTTCAGTAGAAATTCAAAGGCACAATTCACATCTTCTGTGAAATCCTACAACAGCATAACAATACAATAGCTTCTCCCTTAGATCTTTAAAAATCTAGGAATTGAGCACTAGTAACTCTACCCCTAATTTGTTATAAATTTAAGCTGACACAGTGCATTTCAATAAGATATGCTGTTCAATTTTTTAAAGTAACTGGAATATGCATTTTTATGTTTAATGAGGTTAAAAAATAATTATTTCCCATTTGATATCCTGATAACTTTTTATGTTTCTGTTTGTAGTGTGCAGAGTGAAATTTTATAAATGGATACTTCCTTTCCCCTACCTTTGTATGTGGTAAACTGTTATCTATATTTTATGCAATTACCTTGGATTAAAAAAAATATTGCTGCTTTGCAAAACACACTCTTTAATTGTTTCCAGCTTTCAGTGGAATTTAATTATGATGGGTGGGCTGTGTGTGTGTGTGTGTGTGTGTGTGTGTGTGTGTGTGTGTAGCAGCAGATTATAAAGATTTCCAATTTCAAAAGGGAGAATCTTAAGAAGTCAAATAAAAGCTGTTAGTGAGCATTTAATTTTCTTTTAATTTTCTTCAAAGTTCATGATAAGGCCTCCTAAAATAAATAAGGGACACAAAGATTCAAATCTCAAGTCAGTCATAAACTCACTGTTAATTTCCCTTTTTGTTGTAATAATCAAACCAATAATAAAAACTATACTGCTCCTCAATATAGGCATTTCACTCTTAGCAGTCACTGATATGGACACTTTCACAGTTTACATTAGACATGTCAAACACAAGGCCCGTGCGCCAGATCTGGCCTGCAATGTGGTTAGATCTGGGCCGTGGGGCTGCCCTGGAATCAGCACGGGACTGGCCCTTGCCGCCTCAGCCCTCGCCGAGCCGGGCACTGATCTACAACATCGTGGTGGCCATCCCTGCCGTAACTTGGTCAGCCTTAGATCCGCGTGGCCGCC
Organism: Crotalus tigris; assembly: GCF_016545835.1. Classification (NCBI taxonomy): domain Eukaryota; kingdom Metazoa; phylum Chordata; class Lepidosauria; order Squamata; family Viperidae; genus Crotalus; species Crotalus tigris. The sequence continues at coordinate 7,391,056 of NW_024097358.1, read as the reverse complement.
CTGGAGATGGTGAGAGGCCGCCCCCACTGCCTCAGCCCCGCCCCTTGGGTGTACACAGAGGTGGCGAGCGCATGGGGACTGGCGTCCCTGGTGAAAGGAAGCACTTAGAACATGGTCAGCTTGTGGGACAAGGTCACCAGGAACACCAGGCCCCACGCACTCCCCACCTGTGTGCATGCCCAGAGGTGGGGCTGAGGCAGCGGGGGCTGCCCCTCACTGTCTCCAGGGCAGCCCTGTTGGCCGGATTTAAGGCTGACTGCCTTCTGGATGAGATGACTGCCATAAAGTTGCAGATCAGTGCCGTGCCCACCACCAGTGCCTCCATGGCCTGCTCACCGGCCTGGCCTTGCAGCCCGTGTAGGAAAGCCATGGCCACCAGCTGCACAGCTACTGGCAACGCTGCCAACCTCTCCCCCTCCCTTCATCCCTTTCTGGGCAAGGAGGGAGGGAGGGAGGATGGGAGGGAGGAAGGAAGGAGATGAGAATGAGGAGGGAGGGAGAGAAAAGAAAAGAAAAGAAAAGAAAGAAGGAAGGAAGGAAGGAAGGAAGGAAGGAAGGAAGGAAGGGAGGGAGGGAGGGAGGAAGGGAGGAAGGGAGGGAGGAGGGAGATGGGAATGAGAAGAAGGGAGACAGGGAAGGAGGGAGGGAAACAGGAAGGAAGGTGGGAAAGAGAAGCAGGGAGGGGAAGGAGGGGGATAGAAGGAGGGAAGAGATGGGAATGAGGAGGAAGCCAGGGAAGGAAGAGGGGGAGGGAGATGGGAATGAGAAGGAGGGAGGCAGGGAAGGAAGGAGGGGAGGGAGGGAGGAGTTGTGAATGAGAAGAAGGGAGGCAGGAAAGGAAGGAAGGAGAGGGAGGAAGGAAGGTGATGGCAATGAGCAGAAGGGAGGCAGGGAAGGGAGGAGATTGGAATGAGAGGGAGGGAGGGTCTGAGGGAAGTCCTGCCTTAGCACTTGGCCACCAGCAGCCTTGCTACCCTTTTGCCATCCCCTTGCCCCCTCCTCCTCGCCTCTCTTGGGTGTCTTCCATCCTATCGCTCAGGATGCTTTGGTTACAAAGCCAGGTCTCCTCGCATGGAGAGGGAATGGGCCTTCCTCTGACCCATGCACTTTGCCCTCCCACACCCACCATAAGCAATCTGGCCAAGGAGAGCGAGCACAACAGAGCCTCAGGGAGAAGATAACCACAGCCAGGCACCTCCTTGAGAAAGCCAGGCTGGGCTGGGCTGCAGGGTTCTAGTGCCCCAGGAGCTTGAGGGTTGGACTGGGCGTTTGCCCTTTGCTGCTCAGGATTCTGGGCAGCCCACACTGCCATGCAGGAGTCTTCCGCATGGCCTGAGAGGGATGGTGAGGCTCCTCTGGTGGACTGCACTTTGGCGCTTGCTCTGGTCTCATCTTCCTCCGCTGGAGACCTTGGATCTCCCCTTCCAACCTAACCTACTGCGTGTGGAAGCGTGGAGGAGAAAGTTTGCAGGAAGTAGTTTCCCTCAAGTCCAACTTCTGCCTTGACAGATCTCTGGAAAGGAGGAGTGGGTGGCGGGGGAGCTGTGGGAGGGAAGATTGCCCCAACAAGTCAGCATCCTTACCACACTCAATTGGAAATGGGGATTCCTTTTGAGAAGGGCCAGCCTCCCTTGTGCAGGACTAGGGAGTGCTGTTCCTTTTGCTCTCCAGAGATCTGTCAAAGTAGAAGTTGGAGGAAACTGCTTCCTGAAAACTTTCTCCTTCGTGCTTCCCACACACAGCAGCATTGTCCGCTGCCTCCTGCTTTGCTGGGAGGGACACAGATACAGAAACACCAATGTCTGGGATTGGGAGAAGAATGTCTCCATTGGCATGCTATGCACACATATGCACACAGACACAAACCCCATTCCAAGCTTGGAGACTGTTATCCACATCTGAGTTTATAAACTGCCAATCATGCCTGGGCTTAGGGAGAAGGCCATCTTCTTCCTCTGTGGATAAAAATCCCCAAACTTGGAATGGTGTGTGTGTGCGTGCATGTATGCATGTGCTTGGCTGACAGCAGTTTGGGGAGGCAAGGAGCTTGTCTAGTATGACTTGTTCTGTCCTGACCCAGCCATCCCAAGTCAGCCACAACGAGTAAACAGCATCAGGCCAGTCATGCCCACCAAGCTATGCCCACCTAGTCATAGCAACCCAGCTATTGGCCCTTTGAGGGCAACCATAACGCTGATGTGGCCCTCAATGAAATTGAGTTTGACACCTCAAGTTTACATAATCACCACTAACCTAACAATTTTCATTATCAGTTGGGAGGTTATGGTCAATTTGTTTCTGTTTTCCCATATTTAAAAAATTAAATATAGGAAACAAAACAGAGCACTAAAATAAAACCTCAATGTCACTCTGATATATTTTTACCTTTTCTCCTGGAGAATACTTTTTCAGTTTCACCAAAACTTGTGGTATCTAAAAAAAGAATAAAATTAGCCACTTAGGAATCTTTATTCCTAGTCTTTTCTCCCCATCTTTTTCTCATCTGTCCTCCTAATACAAAAATCTTCATTTCCATCTGACCCTGTTTCTTCCATATAAATCTATTCCCATTCCTCCCATAAACTTTGGATCATTTTTCAAGATTCTCCTCCTAAGCAACTATTTATCAGGCAGCCATTTGTGTGAAATGGTATAGCGTTTCCTGCCTGAGCAGGGGGGTTGACTAGACTTAAAATGAAAAATATAAAAACTAATATAAACTAGAAAGAATAAAAAATAGGAACTACAAAAAATAAAAATAGAAAGTAAAATAGAAAAAAGAAAAAATAATATAATAAGGAATTTCATAATTCCTCTCTGGACAAATCACTTTTGGATATTGTTTTTTAACTGCTATTGATAACAGCTATTAGGAAATTCTCAGTCAATACATTTTACAGCACTGGGTAAATTTCCTTCAATATTCAAGGAAAGAAGTTTTAAATACAAATTTAAAGACTTTAGAAATATTTTGGAATAACCTGTGAAAGAGTGATTAGATTTAGAACTTTGATTTTGGAAAGTTACAAAAGGACTAAAGATCCAGATGGATTTGAAATAAGATTTTGGAATTAATTGGAATAAACTTTCCTTTGGGAAAATGCTTTTGTTTTGAACTATCTTAAAAAATACACAATAGGATGAACTTTGAAGGTTGTACATTAGAGGGAATCAAAAGGCATTAAATATTATAACTAAAGCATAAGAATATTTAAATTTGACTTACTAATACAGAAGGGAGCAACATATTTTAATACTGAACATATTGAATGATAATTTTTGAACAATGAGTTCAGAAATTACTTTTAATATTGTCTGCCTGTATAGATAGACTATGTTTAAAAGATGTCATGAAAAAGGAACAAGTTATATATGACAAGATGTGAAAGTGGATTAAAAAAAGATGTTACAAAAATGATGTGGGAAAAAGTACTACACTGCACAAATTAAAAAAGCCAGTTGATATTTTAATAATTAAAAGGGATATATAAATAACAGACCAAAACCTGGCTAATTTTTCTATACTGGATTTGTCAAAGCTCCTTCTAGAAGAAGGACAAAGAAGAGATTATTATTTTAGGAGATTATTATTTTAGGAGATTATTTGAAGGGATTAAAGATCAAGACTGTTAGAAGTAAAAAGAAGAAATATAAAATTGATTTATGTGATCAAGGTTAAAACGAATATATTGTTCCTCTCTGGTAACCCTTAATGGAGTTTTGCTGATAAAAAGGTTCTTTTTTTTTTCTTCATCAAATGTATATGCTGTCTGACTCCCAGCAATTCTGGATATTTTAAAAATTGTTAAAACATTTAAAACAAGAAAACAACAACAAAGGAAGAGTAAAGATGGGAAAATGACAAAACCAGATGGGGAACAAAGAAAACAATGCATACAATCTAAAGAGAGCTTCACCAAAGGCTTGGGCAACAATATTTGTGAACATTTTGTGACATTAAAGTAACTCAACTAATGCCTCAGGAGAGTTTCAACAAGAGCTCTCTATTATACACCATGCACTTAGAAATTTCTATATTTTTAGAAGAAATCTGAAGTTCTTCTGATACGATGGAGGTAGAAAAGCCAGATTTAATAACTCTGCTTAGCTATGACATTGGCTGAATATGAATAAACATTTGAAGACACAACAATGATATTGTGGAGAAGATCCAAAAAAATAATAAAGGAACACTTTGATGTTTTTAATCTGATTTTCATGCAGTTTCACAAGTTAACTGTCCTATCTTTTACTTTATTTTATTCCATAATATTCCAATTTGTCCACAGGCTGTGCCTGTGTATGTTCGTCTTTTTCATGCTTAATGTATTCATCTCTGCATGGACAATTGGATACATGATGTCCTTGAACTGCAGTAGTGATTTATTAAACAAGCCAGGAATGTTAAGTTGCAATTTGTTGAGTCTCTTTTGGGGAATCTAGTAGCGTCATGGTGTGTTTACCAAGAAAGCCAGGAAGAAGAAAGACGTAGCCATCTGGCTTATGTTTATATTACAAAAAATATTATGAAGCTTAATGCAGATTTCTCCGTACTCTACCAAAAGACACCAGCCCAGAAGAAAGAACAAAGAATAACCTGGGCTTCAGGTCACTAATATAGCAATGAATGTCACCAGCTATACAGAAAAAGAAGGCTTGTATTTATGCAGAGTCAAAATCAAGAATGATCATGGCTGCAGTACCTAAAGAAAGATTTTCCATATAGATCAGATATGCCTGTAAATATCCTTCTATTATAAAAAGAACATCTAATCTTTGGTATACTGCCCCCAGGAGCAGCTAATCCTGACCAAGGTCCCCAGCACAGTTTGATCTGGAGTTGCCAAGGGAAGTAAACAATTCCCCTTATGTTGGAAAAGTCATGCCATCGATGAATAGGGTCACAGCCAAAGTAAGTAAGATAATTCCATGTTTTCTCTCTCTTTACGTCATCCACTTTTTCCCTCACCTTTCTGCTCCCACATACTACTCCTCACAGGGAACAAAAAAGATATTGTTTGTCAGACACCTGAACAGACTACTTATGGTGGATTTTTAAATTCTCACTGAAGGCCATAGGAAATCAAAGTTAAGACCCTCCTGGTTTAAAAGCTAGCACTGAATAGTCATGTGCTTGAGCATTCTCCATTTTCATTCCTTTAAAAATAACTTTTTTCAATTGCAGAAAAAGCAAAAACAAACTTACAAAAGCATCCGTAGTTCATGTAGAAAGCTAAAGAGCCACCTAAATGCACTTCTGACACTGCTATCATTCTACAATAAACTTCTTCTTTACTCTACAGTGAAGAAGAAAAAAACCTACAAAAGTAACTAACCAAGGAAAAGATGTATGTAGGTGCATAGCTGAATGAGCATGAATGGGTTGAAATGCAACCCATTCACTGGATATTTAATCAGGTTTGTGCAATGCCAGAGACTGTAAGAAAGCTTGCAGTAAATGGAGAAAAAGCAAACAGCTATGAAACATATATTTGCAAAGGAGTAATACAGATTTTGGAAATAGTTCATATTAAATTCCTTTTGTTTGCCTAAATCATACCATTGGAATAAACAAAGACGAGTAACTAAACAATTCTCCATTAGGAATGAAAGAAACTGCTTTATATCACCTCAGACAAGTGGTCTGTTCAACTGAAGTTGGCTGTAATAAGTTCAAGTTTCATACATAAGTTTTTCACAGTTGTGTGTGTGGAAATGTCAGGAATTGACTGAAGGCAGCTAAGCCCAGCTGTCTCTCCCTGACATTCAGGCTTACCTTGAGGAAAGTGAAGGCTGTCCATTTCAGCTCTTCCGTCCCTTCAGGAGATTCAATCAGTCCCACAAAGCACGCTTTCCAGATTTCCAGAATGAAGAGTGGGGATGGGATACGCTAACCAAAAGCAGAAACACCCCCCAGAAAACTTCAGGTCTGACCAAAACAAAAATACTTATAATATGAAATGACCTAGGCTTCACCATAAGCTAAATATGTAAATGTACAGACTATCCATAGCTTTTCTAGAAATTCAATTTCACCCAACCTCAACCAAACAGTACAGATTCCTGCTCTCTCAAAATGCTTCTTGCTGCTAAGAATTCAAAAATCATTTGGTAGCCAATGATATGTAACAGAGCTTCTGAAAAGAGAAGCATCTTTCTTTTTTTTACAAAGCCAATTATATATCTTTCATTCCACAGCAAATGAAAAGGGAAAACTTTCTGTCAGGTCTCCAACCTTTGGGGGCTGCTGAACCTGTTTGACATTTTAGAATAATGTCATCAATTCTATGCTTGCAAAAAAGGCAGGGAAAAGCTTTACCATTTAAAAAAAAAACAGGTGAAATGGTGATATAGCTAGTTCCACACTACCACTCCTCCCCAAAAAAGGAGACTGAATATGGAATCTCAAGAGAACCAAGAATATGTAGAAGCCAAATGGATATCAGGGATCCTAATGTTCTAGAAAGAAGAAAACTTTTAAAAAAAAGGAAGATCAAGGTCAAGTATCTAATGTCTCTCCATTTCTGGAAAGGAGAATAGATGTCTGAGACAGCAGATATGGAACATGTAAAAAGACACATGATTGTGTCCTGATCTCACTCACTAGCCTACCCACCAAGAAATTCCTTAAATAATTCCTTGTATGTCACTGTAGCCTCATTCAAAAAGGTGGCTTACTCTAGTCTAGATAGTTATTATATAGTAAAATAATATTGGGCTGTACCAACTCAGAATGAATACAAGTGAAATGTCCTAACCTGATATTCCATCACATACATATATTCTGCATGTAGAAGACTATGGCTAGGTCATATATCTGGCTATTCACAAGTTTAGCTACTGTACATTGTTGAACAAAATGAAACAATAGGCTCACACATGATGCTAAGCCATTTGGTAGAGGTCAACACATACATCATACAGCTAACATGGTTATGTATGTTGTATGAACCTACTCTTTTTTGTCAAGACAGAAGAATTCTAGCCAATTCTACTCAACATGGTAAGCAATAGATGCTTTTTTATTAGACAGAATCTTTCACCGATAGTTGAAAAAAGATATATTCTACCATATTTTATCTATAGAGGAGCAAACAAAAAGACAAGAGAATTCCTCTATGATCCATTGATACCTGCATTCTTTTCACCATCATCAGTTGTTCAACTAAAGGCTGTGGTTCTCCAGTCAGATTCATGGTTCCTTCTAGCAGCACCACAGCATGTATGGTAGGGAAGCCTGTTTTGTTTAGCTGTTCTGAATGAACTGAGAGCATAGTAGGGATACTGTACACAAAGAAAGAAGATACGGTTTAACTTTACTTACATATGAAAAGAAAAACTGTTTATTCCTTAACCTGTGGCTGTTGTTTGCTTACCTTTTGACAAGATTAATGCACTCTTCCAATTGATTCCGTAACTGATTGTTGTTAATATGTCCTACATTGTCTCCCAATTTGGCAAGGGACTGTTCAATTGCATTCCAGGAAGCTAAACAAAACACCATAAAGGTTACTTTTTTTTAAACAAAATTTTATTAAGTTTATATAGATGAGGAAAAATAGGAACAATACAGGTATGGTAAAGGGAGGGGGTGGGAGGAAAGGGGAAGGGAATAAAGGGTTTAGGGTAAAATAAGGATAGGTACACTCACGTATTTCAACAAACAAGCTACCGTCAGGATCATAATAATGAGCAAACATCATATTCAACCATTTTTACCGAAGCTTAGACTATAACATATTAAGAACAATTAGTAAACAAATACGTTAATCTATTAAGTAAACACTACTAATAAAATCTCAAAAAATCCTAACAATCAAAAGTAACAAATGAAAATCAGTAAGTCAGGAAAAATAATCATATCATCAAAATGTTAGTTAGAACTCGATTAAAAGTCAGTCATCTATTCTAAAATATTGAATCTTTCAAGTTCTAATGTGTCTCTAACCATTGATAAAAATTTTCCCAAGTTCTAAAATAAATTGAATCATTTTTTCTTTCATTTCTAATGTTAGTCTATCCATTTCTGCACACTTTAAAATTTTAGTAATTATAATCTAGTCAGATGGTAAGTTCCCATTTTTCCAAAATTGGGCAAATACTATCCTTGCAGCTGTTAAAACATGCAATATCAAATAGTCATTCTCTTTACCATAATTAGGTCTTAATATTCCTAACAAAAAGAATTCCGGTTTAAATTCTATCTGTAGTTTCATTATCTTTTCCAACCATCTATGGATCTTAGACCAATATTTCTTAGCAATAGGGCATATCCACCAGGCATGGTAGTGAGTGCCTGGCTGTTGTTTACATTTCCAGCAAATATCCGAAACATTTTTAAACATTTTTGCTAAGCGAACTGGTGTCATATGCCATCTATAAAACATCTTATATAAGTTTTCTTTATATGCTACCGCTTTTGTAAGCTTAATATTTTTATCCCAAAGTTTTTGCCAGTCTTCCAGATCTATAGAATGTCCAAAGTTCTTTGCCCATACTATCATTGTTTCTTTCACTTGTTCTTCTTCCATCTTCCAGTTTAAAAGAAATTTATAGAGTTTTCTAATCAAATTCTCATCTGTTTTTAACAAAATTTTATCTAATGGGGTCTGTTCTTTGTAAAAACCTGTCGATTTTATATCTTTTTCGTATCTTGTTTGAAATACGACCACCATGTCAAGTCAATACCTTGTAGTTGTAAAGTTTGCCTGTCCTTAAGTTTTCCCTCTTTGTCCAAAATGTCACCATAAAGGTTACATTTTAATCACACAGTTTGTCCAACAACCTAAACGAACAACAGCCCCAAATATATATATATATATATATATATATATATATATATATATATATATATATATATATATATATATATATATATATATATATATATGCACACTTAGTTTCTCACACACATGCAGTTAGAAAATGACTTGAAATTTGGCAGACTGCAACCTGGGTGGAAAAAAGGCAAAGTGATAAGAATGAACCTTATTGAGTATATTTATTGCTCATACCCATGAATAGTGATGGACAGGATCAGAGACAAGGATAAGACTTCCAGTCTCCCTGGTTTTTCTAACAGCCTCACCTATTTGCAGGCATATGCAGTTTTGCTGGATTTAAAATACGTGTATAAAGATCTGTTTTATATCAATTCAGTCTACTCATCTGCAGCTACTATCCAAAGTCCTAACTTCATCTAATCTAACCAAGCTTATGTGCCTAGATTAAGTGTGCTATTGTTTCCTTGAATTTCAGGGAAGCAATGGGAATAATGATTAGGTTTATAAAGTTTTGTGGCTCCACCACCAAAAAAAAAAAAAATCAGGATCCTAAGAGACTTGTGCTGCTTCAAGCCTTATAAAGAATCCCAACAACAGAAGGCTAGGATTATAGAGAAAGTAAAATATAAAGGTACTGAGGTTTTTCAGCAAAATTTGATTAAAAAGAGTTTTTTAGATTTTTACACAAAACTATACTCGTGATAATATAAAGGGAATGGATATAGATAAATATTTACAATCAGTACATTTTCCTAAACTTTTTGAGGAACAGCAAAATGGGATGAATTGTTTAATTACTGTGGAGGAAATTGGCTTAGCTATCAAGCAGTTAAAGGTGGGAAAGTCTCCAGGAACAGATGGATTGCTGGGAGCACAAGTTCCTCCCTCTTGGAAAAGAGCATTTATATCATTGATTCCGAAGGAGGATCAAGATCTTACAGAGCTTAAGAATTATAGGTCGATATCATTATTAAATGTAGATTACAAGATTTTTACAAAAATTTTGGCAAATAGATTAATGCAGGTTATGAAGGATTTGATTCACAGTGATCAATCAGGATTCATAACAGGGCGATACATGAAATATAATGTTAGACAAATTATTAACTTAATTGAGTATTTGGATAAGAACAATCAGATTCCTGCGGCTTTTATATTTTTGGATGCTGAAAAAGCCTTTGATCAATTAGATTGGCAATTCTTATTCTCACTGGTAGAGAAAATGAATTTTGGGGATAATTTTTTACATGCACTTAAGGCTATATATCAGCAACAATCTGCTCAAATTGTTGTTAATGGGGGATTGACTGAGACTTTTAATATTGAAAAAGGGACAAGACAAGGATGTCCATTATCTCCATTGTTATTTGTTTTAACATTGGAGATTTTGTTGATCCAGATTCGAGAATCAACGGTAATCAAGGGCATAAAGATAAGAAAAAATGAGTATAAATTACGGGCTTTTGCGGATGATTTGGTTTTGATTTTGGAACAACCGATTAGAGTGGTTGATTGTCTATTAGAACTTATAACACAGTATGGAAAAGTTTCTGGTTTTAAAGTCAATAACCATAAGACTAAGATATTATCTAAGAATATGTTAGCCAATGACAAGGAAAGTTGGTTAAAGCCACAGGTTTTCAGATGGTGAAAAAGGTTAAATATCTGGGAGTATATTTAACTGCCTCAAATGGAAAATTGTATAAAAATAATTATGAATTACTATGGGCAAAAGTGCAAAAGGATTTAAATGACTGGAAAAAACTGCAATTGTCACTGTTGAGGAGAATTTCAGCTGTAAAAATGAATGTTCTACCAAAGTTTCTTTTCTTGTTTCAGATGATACCTATTTTTAAAAAAGATGTAAATTTGGAGGAATGGCAGAAGAGTATCAATAAATACATTTGGGCTGGGAAAAAAACTAAGCGTTAAGTTTAAGATTTTGCAAGATGCCTGAGAAAGAGGAGGACTTAAAGCATCTAACTTGAAATTATACTATGATGCAGCCGCCTTAACTTGGATAAGTGATTGGCTTAATTTAACAAATAAGGATATTCTTGTTCTTGAAGGGTGGGATTTAATGTATGGTTGGCATGCATATTTAATTTTTAATAAGAAAGTGGACCACTCCACATATTTTGAGGAGTGCCTTACTTCGAGTTTGGAAAAAGTATTATTATAGGTTAAATTATAAAATACCTATCTGGGGGATTTCTAGACATGCAATTGAGGGGATTTTTAAGGGGATGAACTTTGATAAAATTTCGTATAAAGAATTATTAACTTGGTCAGGTTCGGATTGGCATTTAAAATTTCTAGATGTATTAAGGCAAGAAAATATTCTACAGTCATGGTTTCAATATTTACAAATAGTGGACAGGTGGACTGTAGATAAGAAAGAAGGAATAACACTAGAAGATGGAAATCTGGTTATTCAGATTAAAGATCAGAGTCAGGCCCACATAAAAAGAATTTACAATACTTTAATAGAATTTGATTCTGAAACAGAATTGGTTAAAGACTGTATGATTAAATGGGCTCAGAATATCCAGGATCCGATCCCATTGGACTTATGGGAGACAATTTGGATTAGAAATGTTAAATTTACACAAACTCAAAATTTGAGGGAAAATTTTTATAAAATGTTTTACAGATGGCATTTAGATCCTAAAAAATTATCTTGTATGTATCCAAATTTACAACCCAAATGTTGGAGATGTGGTAATATGGATGCGACATATTTTCATGTTTGGTGGAATTGTAAAAAGTAAAGGCTTTTTGGATTATGATTTGGTGGAACATTCAAAAGATTTTTAAAAGGAAGATAAAGTTCACCCCTCAATTATTCCTATTGGGTATCTTTGTGGATTTAAATGACAAAGAAACTACTTTAATGTTGAATTTATTAACTGCAGCAAGGTTATTAGTAGGCTCGTATTGGAAGAAGGACTCGTTGCCTACTTTAGAAGAATGGATATTTAAAGTTTCTAACTTTGCAGAAATGGCAAAAAAATTCTGCTTATTTGAAGGATCATACACAAGAAAGATATATTATTGTATGGAGAAGATGGATAGATTATATTCAGAAAAAATATGGGACTATAAAGTTTCATTTATTTTATGAGTAAATTTTATAGTAACTGTTGTAGAGATTTGTTTATATGACTTAATTTAAGGGGAGTTAAAGGTTAAGTATGATTTTTTTTCTTTTCTTTTTTTCTTTTTTCTTTCTTTTCTTTTTTTTATTATTGTTAACTTTCTTATTAATAACCCTATATTCTGCTCTGGGAAGCGAGGGGGGGAGGGTTGAGGGTGGGTGGGTGGGTGATTGGGTGGGTAATGATAATATAGTCATGGTAAATGCTTGGGCATTTCCCCTATGCTGCGTTCATGTGTGTGAGAGGGATGAGAGGGGAGGAAGGAGTAGGGAGGAAGTAGGATGGTTAGAGGAGAAGGGGAGGGGAAGAAAGTAGGAGGGGAGGAGAGAAAGAAGAGGGAAGTAGGGAAGGATTAGAGAGGGTGGACGCAGCCTGGGGGGAATGGGCAGGTGGTACCAATGGTTAGAAATTTATTTTATTTTGTATGAATAAATGGAAAATAAAAAAAATTAATAAAAAAAAAAGAATCCCAACAAAATACTTCTATCATTAATTTAATTCAAGGTGCACAAGTGAGTTCAAAGTCTAGAGACTAAATGTTCTGTATTAAAATTTGCACTATGTTGCTTTTTTCATAATTTAAAAAAATAATTTTCCCATATGAACACTGGCCGCATACATGTGTCTTCCAGCTTGGCGATATGAATCAGGGCCCGATTTTTGATGCTCGCCAGGATTTTCACCAGACGCTCCAAGCACATATTGAGCTGGTTCTCTGCAGCCCCCTGTTCCAGCAGTTCTTTCAGCTTTTCTGTATAGAAGGCAGCACACCGCAGCATCCAAATGAGAACATTCATCAGGGCACGACAGAGGCCAATACATTCTTCTGCCTTACCATGGCAGCTGCAAGGAGAGTAAGGAAGGGACAAAATAAATCATCTCTAGCAAAAAGACTATCTTGCTTGGCATGCAGACAATTACTGCAGAATTTCCATGATCTTCAGAAACATAAACTTAATCCTAGCTTCTTTGGAGGGGTGCAGGAGAAATGCCAAAACTGACAAAAAATATCAGAGAAAAGATTTCCCCTACTTTAATATGGGCTATGATGCAAAGAAAGAAAAAAGATAAGAGACAAGGAAGAACCTGAAAGAAAGCTTCAGTTCTCATCATTATTCAATTGTCATGGTGGCCAGATAAATCTCAACTGCAAAGAAGAAATGATAGGGTGATCCTATTTCTGAAAGCCCTAATGATCTTTGTAATCTTCTTTCCACTTTCCTGCCTATTATTAACTTCCCAGTTTCATAGCCACTTCTAATTCTTAAAAGATCACTTTGTGTAAGGTCTTCTGGCTATTGAGTCCAATCAAGTGTATTTGATAATATGGCTTCTATACAGTGAAAAGAATGGATATACTTTCCTGTAGCTACACCTCAGTTGTAATTTAGCAGGAGTAAACTCCCTTTATGGAAATGATGAATCCAATAGTGAAAGCAGTAGAACAAAATGGTGCAAGAATACAAGCAACACTATGGTCAACACAGTGGTTTAAGCCTCAAAGACCTGTAAGTACCCTACTATGAGAATAACTTGCCAATTTCAAATCTTACTTCAGTAGTGAAATTGCATGAGTGCTTAATCTCAGCCTTCCATCTGCAATGTTAGCATAGGATTGCTACAGCATAGGATTAATCTGAATACCCCAAAATATAAGATAATGTAAAGCGTTATTACTTTGATTTCTCTAACCAACTTCAAGTCCACTCCTTTCTTTTGGGGATCTCTCAGCATCCCAGGAAATAGTAAAATATCAGGGAATTTATATTATCAGCCAGAGGTATCGAAGTAGTGACATCAAACATCTTGCATAATGTGGCACCACAGTGCAGGTTGTCACTTTCATTACAATTCATGCCTTTATTTAAACAAATTAAAAAGCGAAATTATTCAGTTATTCAGTGATTAACATAACTAGGCCCAAAAAGCAGATGGAGACTAAGAGAAAAATCTTGTTGATGGGACAAGTACTTTTTCAACAAGCAGCAATAATCTCGGAGCTGAAGGGTTCTGATCAAATTAAAAAGCAGAACATTGAATTAAGCAGAGAAAGGATTAAGTATTGGGCTTTGTATCTGGCTGTAACAGGTGTTTATCAGTGTTCTGTGACAATTTAATATTCATTGTTTCTATTTTTTTATAGGAAGTTTCTGTTTCCTCACATTTCAATCCACTCCAGTATCCTCACCTGTTACCTCTATATAACACATTTAATCTGAATTTAGAAGTAAGATCTTTATAGAGTTTTAATTCTTTGAAATCAAAGATAAAATAAAGTTTTTTAAAAAGCCTTACCTACCAATTGTGGTTCTCCCAGGAATATTGGAAATGAGGTAGAATAAATTAACATACATGATAGTTATATCTAGATTCAGTTGCTAATTGCCTGGCTTTTTAAAATCCAAATGCTTCTCTTCACATACACAGCACAGTAAAGTATTTTTCTTCTTCCTGTTCTTTTTTGTATCCTTTTATGTTTTTTTTAATCTAGCTCACTAACTTAAGCAATTGTTGAATATATATATTGCTGAAACCACAGCCAGTTATCACAGGTAGGTTAGTGGCTTCATAATACTTGAAGATTGGACCTGACTAACTATGTAGCTTCCTCCAATTCAGACATGCTTGTTTCCTTGCAGACATTTCATTACCCAAACTAGGTAACATCATCAATGCTCCTAGCACCCTAACTAAATGTATCATTTTGTTTATCTCAGTGTGCTTATTTTCAGTTCAATTTTCAGTTTTCACTGTGTTTCAGTCTTCTACTTCTTTTGAGGTCTTGTGTTCTCTGTTTCTTTTAAAAAAGAATGTTAGTTCTTTTTGTTAACAATGATTCTTTCTCTAAGAATCACTTGGCTTCAAAGATTGCAAAAAGGATTTTGCTTTTGAGACAGTGAGTTTTATCAAGAGTTTACACTGAATAGAAAGGACCAAAGAGACGACACCATCTGGGAACCGAATTCAGTCCAAATATTCATACATAAATACATTTTTGACTGTAACATCATAGTTAAAAGACTGATCCTAGCAACCAGCAGGCATTTGATAAGCCACTGTCCAATACTGCTAGTCTCTCATCTATTCAGAATTACATTCAACACATATGCACCTACGAATACAATTCATTCCCTACCTGAGACGGTCACAGAACATGTCCATAATTTCTAGTAATGATTGGACACAGAGATCTCGGGAGAAGTCATCAAACTAAAAAAGGGACCACAAAAACATAAACTGGTCTTAAGTAATACAAAAATTAAGGTACGGACTTGAATCGTGTAAGGTTAATGTTTCTTACCACTTTTTCTAAAGCAATTTGATATTTTAAGAGCCTTACAAAATATTAATAATTATGTTCCCATTATGTTTTATCAAAATGTCTCATACTTTATATTTTACAATTAAGTCTCCAAAGTACGTTTTCTGATTTATCAAAATATCACCAAGTATTGCCTTTTTAAATGGAGATGCAGTCCAGTCTAAAAACTGGAAGACAATTACCACCTATTGAATCTTTACCTTTTATATATTTTTTATTCACTCTACCTGGCATAGATTTTTAAAAACTTCAGCCACATATGATTGTGAATCTTCCTGCAAAATGGATGGGACTAGGCAAGAAGGGAGGAGACCAGTCATTTTAACCCAGTCTTGCATCTAGTGAATTAGGTTCTACTAGCAAATTAGAAATTCTGAAAATAAATGTTGGAGAAAATATAGAGACAGTCCTCAACCTATGAATATAATTGAGCCCAAAATTTTCATTGCTAAGTAAGGCCATTGTTAAGTCAATCATGCCCTATTTTACAATTTTTTGCCATTGTTATTAAGTGAATCACTACAATCTTTAAGCGAATCATGTGGTTGTTAAGGGAATCTGGCTCCCCCCACTGACTCTGCTTATCAGAAGCCTTCTGGAAAGGTAGCAAGGGATAATCCCAGGACCCCGAATGCTACAACCACTGTAAATACATACCAGCTGCCAATCACCTGAAGTTTGATCACGTGACCGTGGGAATGCCCAATGGGCATAAGTGTGAGAATTGGTCATAAGTCATCTTTTTCAGTATCATTGTAATTTTGAACAGTCATTAAACAAATGGTTGTGAGTCACACTATATTACACTCTTCACTCTTTTGATTTTGACTGCCATCTGCTAGTCAATAACACTTAGGATAGGTTCCCTCATTTGGTTATATCATTGTGTGCTTAATGTTACTGTGCTTTACCAACTCACAATTAACTGGGTTTATACCACATGCAAGCCATATATTGCACTGTGATTTGAAAACGACAATAGCTGAGTCTATACTATGATATAAGCCAAACTGTATAAGCTGTGTTAGGATCAGGAATAGCCATAAAAACCAGCAGAGTGATTTTGGGCCAGTCACTCTCAGTCCAACTCATCTCACAGGGATGTTGTTGTGGGGAAAATAGGAGAAGGAATGTGTTGGATATGTTTGCAGCCTTTAGTTATTTGTAAGAATAATAAAGGCAGAATACAAATCAATAAATAAATAAACTTAGCAGAGTGTATGAATGCAGCCTTAAAACATAATTAAATACATGCATCTAGATTTAAAGTCCCAAGTTTAATCTGGGAAATAGCAAATAAGGCATTTGCCCAGGATAAGGTGATCAGAATTAATGGGAGTCGAGAGGTATATGCACTGTATAAATATTTCTCGGGAAAGGGAAAGGAAAAATATAATGATTGTGGTATTTGAGGTCTCTATTTTCACATACCCAATTCTGAAAGGGTTCCAAGACTATGATATGAAAGCCAATCAAGCTAATGGAATATATCTGCACCTCATATTTTTATGATTTTTTTAGTGAAATGCATATACAGTATATGTTTCTTTGTTGAATGACTGAGAAAAGAGAAAGTTTGTTGAAGACAGGTCTACAAAAGGAAGCAGATGACAATTAGGCAATGCTGCCAAGTGGTTTCTGCAGGCTCTGAATATACACTGGTGCCCTCTATATGAGCCAAACCTGCAAAGAATAGAATAACAAAATTCAGAGAAGGGACACAGAAATGTTTGAATACTACCTTGCTGATGGCCATCAGAACAGTCGAATATGACACCATCTGTAAACAAAAGGGGGGGAGGGTTACAAGCTAAAGCTAATGTTTAATCAAACCCACAAACAAGATCTGCCATTTCAACTGCTGTGTGAAGGGGGTGACAAACAGCAAAGTCACTTATCAGCAATACAGCTTTGCTGAAGCACTGGCCTGGCACAAATTTAAACGGACATTTTTAGGCAATGGTGTACAGTTTCACACCAACATTATAGTGAGCAGCACAAGAAAAAAAAGGAGAGTTTAAAATGAAACCCAAAAGCTTCTGTTATAGCAATTTTACCAAGAATCTCGCAGCACTGGGGCAATTCATAGCAATGGAAAAGCACTCACCTGTTTCATTTTGGGAATACTATGATAAGAAAACACATCACCACCACAATCATCACAAAACCTGTACAAGTACAAATACTGCTACCATTGTAGAGGGTAAAATCTATGTTAGCCCAAAATCAGTTGGTTAACTCCATTTAAGACTAACTAATTTCTATTTTAAGATATAGGCTTCCACAACTCTTTTTATTCTTTTGGCCATAAAATATTTTTTTTAATTTTTCTACAAAAGTAGAAGTCCAACATTCATGTTTAAACCATTCAAACATTTGAACCCTCTCCTCACAATAAAGCCAAGTATCTGCTGTAGTTCTGCAGATCAGCAGGAAAGCAACTGATTAAGATTCATTGATTTCACTAAAAAAAAAGTTATTCTCAAAAGTTAAAGTGGGCATGTGAATAAAATCAGGGGTAGAGTTTCACAAACCTTTCTTACAATTCAGCAAAATGAAAATAATTTACACAAATTAAAAAAATATGAAATTTGCACACTATTTTAAAATTGCGCTATGAGCTACTTAAAACTGGATTATCTCAGATTTTTTCAATTTTTTCAAAGATGCTTCAGTCCTTCACTTAATTCAAAGATACTTCAGTCCTACAGCTAAAATAATATTTAATCCATTAACATTCATTTACATCCTCTGAAATTGAAAGGTTTTATGATGGGATTATTACCTGAGAACTGATGGCATATTTCAGATAGGATAGGAGTAATGGGTTTGGCGATGGGCCAATCATGGCCTGTTCAAGAAGTGCTTCTGTAATTTAAAACAAAGGAAATTCTTTCTAGAAAATTACAATCATTTTCACAAAGAATAACAATGACCATAATTTGATCTACTAAAATCGCTCATGCAATTAGATCACTTTGAAAATTTGTGATTTATCTGTTTTGGAAAAGGCAATGTTTTCTACTAATCAAAAGATGCAGGAGGATGGTAAAGATTTTGTGATATTTTACAATACTGTATTAAAGTACTGCATTTAATAAACCAGTGAATATCAATAAATATAAAATGTGAGAATTTTTTCTTTCTTTTTTTCATAGATTATATTCTTTTATTTGGATTATTTCTTTTCTAAATTTGTTTTGGTTTTTTTTTTTAATTTAAAGATATGTGTTAATTATGTGTGTTAAATATGTTAAATAAAAATAAAGAACCATATACATTTTTCCTACATTCCTCTATTTTTAATTAATTAGATTTTTTAAAACAAATATTAAAACTTTTTATATAACTTAAAGACAAATACAGAAATATATAAAGAATAGAAAGAAAAAAGGAAAAGGGCAGAAAAGAATACAGTTAAAGAAAGAAAGAAAAAAGATAGTTAAGAAACAATTTCTTTATAGTATTTACAAACTCATCACAGATAGCCCTCAATTTAGAGCCATTGTTGGGACCGGAACGTCTTTTGTAGAGTAAGTCATTGCAATTGAAAATCAAGTGAGATTCAGTTTTACAATAACTTTTATGACAGTTGATAAGCAGATCACCACAGTCTTTTAGTGATGCTGCAACCAGTTTAACATGTAAGTCAGTTGCCAAGCAACCCAAAAGTGATTGTGAGACTGCAAGGGTGGTGTGATAGTTCTAAGTGCAAGTACAGGTCATAAGTCACTTCTTCTAAGGCCATCATAACTTTGAACCATCCTTAAATGAACAGTCATAAGTCAAGGACTACTAGTGGCCCTCCTCCTTCCTTAAAATTACAATAGTCTCTTCAGCCCCTTATTGTTTTTTAAAATCATCAGATCTAGGAATCATCTAGTACTTTTTCCATTTTGAGCAAAAAGTCTATAAAAGGTTTCCAGGCTTTCATAAAAATACTTATCGTTTCATCTCTGACCAAACAGGTCAGTTTTGATATTCCTTCATTACAGATATTTCAATATTTCTCCCATCTTTTTGAGTATAGAGATCGTCCTCAATTTATAACCATAATTTATGTTAAGTGAGAAATTTGTTAAGTGAACTTTGCCCCATTTTATGACTTTTTTCGCCACATTTAGTAATAAAGTAATAAAGTTGGAGGGGACCTTAGAGGTCATCAAGTCCAACCCCCTGCTCAGGCACGTAACCCTATACCATTTTGGACAAATGACTGTCCAGTTTCTTCTTAAAAACTTCCAGTGTTGGAACATTCACCGCTTCTGGAGGCAGATTGTTCCACTGGTTAATTGTTCTAGCTGTCAGGAAGTTTCTCCTTAGTTCTAGGTTGCTTCTCTCTTTGGTTAGTTTATTAAGTGAATCACTGCAATTCTTAAATTAGTAACATGACTGTTAAGTAAATCTGGTTTCCCCATTGACTTTGCTTGTCAAAAGATTATAAAAGGGATCACATGACTCTGGGACATTGCAATGGTCATAAATGTGAGTCAATTGTCACGCATTCAAATGTAAATCACATGATCATGGGATTGCTGCAATCGTAAGTGTGAAAAATGGTCATAAGTCACTTTTTTAGTACGTTGTAACTTCAAATCATTATTGAATAAACTATTGTAAGTCAAGGACTGCCTGTAATAATCTTGCTGCAGTTACCATATATAAAATCAGTATTCCATAAGCCTTTTCTGCCAAATTATCCATAGGTCCCAATAGATAAATACACTTGAGAAAGCACAGGACTTTTATGAGAGTTACTTTTCACAAGGAGAAGAACAAGAAAGTAGGGAAGAGCTGGAGAGTAAAAGTTATGATGAAGATCTATTAGAGGAAGTTGATCGAGAGCGAGAAATACAAAAGTTACAAGAAAGAGAAAGGTTAGAAAGAGAAGCAAAAGGAAGACTTATAGACACAAGAAGTATAAAACAAAATAAAAACAAAAAAATAGATCAAGTTAAAAATGGGAGACGTAATTAAGCTCTTTTCTATAAATATTAATGGATTAAATATATCAAGAAAAAGAGTTTAGACGTTTAACAATTTAAGGAAATTGGATGTAGATGTGATGTATCTTTAGGAAGTTTACATAAAATAGGATTATAGAAAATTACTAGAGAAAGTAAAATTTAGAAACATTATACACAATATTAGCATAAAACAAGAAAGGAGGAATTATTATATATGTCAAAGAAAAATAAAATTAAATAAATATACTTGGATGAAAAGGGGTGAATTTTAATGTTGGAAATAGTATTAGAGTAAAAACAGTATATGCACTAAATAATATGAGAATATTTGTATGATCACCATGCTTAGATGGAATTCCGGTCGAGTCTTATAAAAAATATGAGTGTTACTACAAAGAATAATGTTGGATTCCTAGTAAGTAGTAGAATATCAAAGAAGGAAAATGTAAATAAGAAACAATGGGGCAATAAGGACAAATATTTCAAAGAAGAAAGAGGGGGGAAATGTAAAGAATAGAAGAGTACTGTTACAAACTGCTGTTAACAAAAAAGGATATATTACGTTTGTATGTGTGTAATGTTTGTTGTGTTTTGTTTTGTTTTGTTGGTCTAAAACAGTGGTTCTCAACCTTTTTAATGCCGCGACCCCCAACCGGTCGTAAGTCGAGGACTACTCAACCGGTCGTAAGTCGAGGACTACTCAACTGGTGCAGCACCATTTACAGAATGGGACTTTTGGCAGGCTCAGCAGGGCAGAGACATCCTGGACAATTCCTATTGGCTTTTGAAAGCCAATAGAATTAGACTCTATTCAAGAGAGTCTATTCTATTGGCTTTCAAAAGCTAATAGAATAAAAGGGAATAGCACAGCTAAGGAAAAGGGGAAAAAATGCCGGACTGCGTTGTTTGGCGACCCCCGTGAAATGGTCGTTCGACCCCAAGTGGGGTCCTGACCCACAGGTTGAGAACCACTGGTCTAAAATAAAAAAAAAAAGAATTCTGATTTCATCTCAATATTAATCTTCAAACGTCTTTGTATCATCAGCTATATTTGTCTCCATTTTTTTTCATAGGTCCACAATGCATGCAAAATGTCCCTTCATGTTTTTCAAATTTCTACCATTGACTTGAAGTATGTTTACATAACTTAGATAATTTCTCTGATGTCATATTCCAGCTATACATCATTTTGTAAGATATCTCTTAAAAACTATAACACAATATGAATTTCAACCTTAAAGTTCAATTTATCTAACATTCTCTCCCTGATTCACCTTATATTGTAACCAATATTCTTTGCTCCTTTTCTCCTGCAATCTTTAATTTGTTCCTCTTCTATTTCAAATTTCAACAGTTTATTTGGTTTTGGAATCATGTGTTTATTATTTGTACACAAATTATTTCAAATCCTGCTTTATGTTGTTCAATCTACATTAAACTTTTTATCAACATTAAACTTTCTCTTAATTGTGCATATAAAAACGACTGAACACTAAATCCCTCTGCAGTTAGTTAGTTGTTCTCTTTTCATCTTCCTGTACCTGTATTATTAAGTTTTCATATATTAACCATTTCTCTTTGCCTGCTGTTTCTCATCTATAAAATATTTCTACTGCTGCGGAAATTTTTAATTATAAAATATAATTAATTATTTGAATGACTATATAGATGAACATAAAAGGCACAGGGAGATTCTTCAACATAGGGTATTCTATGGCTTTCCTTAAATTTTCCCTAATAAGTTCTTTCTTATCCTCAAAATTCTATCTATTCTATTTCTAATAAGGCCACAATTTCGTGTTTTAGAAATTTATTTATCTGCATATTTATTTCCCATGAACATTAATCACAATCTCACAGATTATCAGTATTAAGCTACTTGCAAAACCTCTAAAAATTATGAGAGTTTGAAAAATTAACTATTAAAGTCTATTTAAGATTTACATGCTCTAGACCAGTGCTTTTCAACCAGTGGTATGGGTACCACCTGTGCTACATTGGCACCTGGCAGGTGGTACGCGACCATCCTACAAAAGTGGTAGCGGGGGAGGGGAATGAGCTGAACTGGTGGCACCACCGCACAAGCCTAAGCGAGAGATGGCTGGAGCTGCAGGCTGTCAGGGCTCAGCGGAAGCACCAGGATCAGCGCCAGGCTCCAGTTGGAGCTCGGCACTGATCCTGGTGCTTCTGCTGAGCCCTGATTTATATTCAGATGCTTGGCAACTGATTCATATTTATGCTCGTCTAGACCAGTGTGGTCCTAGGACCTGGGGGGGGAGTTTCTATCTCAGGAATTCTTAAAATCAAAATCAAAATTATTTGCCAGCCTATGTTGGAAAATAATATAATATTAAAATCTCATTAACCAATCATGAGAAGCAGTAATGGCAGTGAATACTTCAATTTTAATTTTCAATGCAGAAAATATTGATAAATATAACTCACACAAACAAAAGCTAATGTGCGGTCTTCCATAATTTTTAAAAGTGGGAAGGGGACCTGAGAGAAAACATTTAAGAAACATTGCTCTAAAACATCAAGGTAGAAAAAAAGTAAGTGTTCTCTCTTCCAACTGTTTAAATATGGCCCTAATTTATCTTCATATTTCCCAGCAAAATAACTGAATTTCTGGAATTAAGAAATCTGGAGTGAAGAATAAATTTTAAACCAGGAAACTTCTACCAGAAATTTAGCTGCCAGGTTTGGGGCCAATTACAATTTCCACAACTTCTTAAAGACAGTTTCTTTTTTTCTTTTTCTTTTTTTATTAAAAAGTTTTTATTTTCCATTTATTCATACAAAATACAATTAAATTCCTAACCATTGGTACCGCCTGCCCATTCCCCCCAGGCTGCGTCCACCCTCTCTAATCCTTCCCCACTTCCCTCCTCTTTCTCTCCTCTCCTCCTACTCTCTTCCCCTCCCCTTCTCCTCTAACCATCCTACTTCCTCCCTACTCCTTCCTCCCCTCTCATCCCTCTCACACACATGAACGCAGCATAGGGGAAATGCCCAAGCATTTACCATGTCTATATTATCATTACCCACCCACCCACTCACCCACCCACCCACCCTCAACCCTCCCCCCCTCGCTTCCCAGAGCAGAATACAGGGTTATTATTAAGGAAGTTAACAATAATAAAAAAGAAAAAAGAAAAAAAGAAAAAAGAAAAGAGAAAAAAACATCATACTTAACCTTTACCTCCCCTTAAATTAAGTCATATAAACAAATCTTTACAACGGTTACTATAAAATTTACTCATAAAATAAAGGAAACTTTATAGTCCCATATTTTTTCTGAATATAATCTATCCATCTTCTCCATACAATAATATATCTTTCTTGTGTATGATCCTTCAAATAAGCAGAAATTTTTGCCATTTCTGCAAAGTTAGAAACTTTAAATATCCATTCTTCTAAAGTAGGCAACAAGTCCTTCTTCCAATACGAGCCTACTAATAACCTTGCTGCAGTTAATAAATTCAACATTTAAGTAGTTTCTTTGTCATTTAATCCACAAAGATACCCAATAAGAATAATTGAGGGGTGAACTTTATCTTCCTTTTAAAAATCTTTTGAATGTTCCACCAAATCATAATCCAAAAAGCCTTTACTTTTTACAATTCCACCAAACATGAAAATATGTCGCATCCATATTACCACATCTCCAACATTTGGGTTGTAAATTTGGATACATACAAGATAATTTTTTAGGATCTAAATGCCATCTGTAAAACATTTTATAAAAATTTTCCCTCAAATTTTGAGCTTGTGTAAATCTAACATTTCTAATCCAAATTGTCTCCCATAAGTCCAATGGGATCGGATCCTGGATATTCTGAGCCCATTTAATCATACAGTCTTTAACCAATTCTGTTTCAGAGTCTAATTCTATTAAAGCATTGTAAATTCTTTTTATATGGGCCTGACTCTGATCTTTAATCTGAATAACCAGATTTCCATCTCTAGTGTTATTCCTTCTTTTTTATCTACAGTCCACCTGTCCACTACTTCTTAAAGACAGTTTCTTGAAGATCTCATTCTAATGGTTTAATCAGGAATTTACAACTACATGTGTAAATGTGGCTAAATCATCCACAACAAAAAACAGTCCAGAAGATAAGTTACTTGATGTGGATGGCAATGTTATATTAACCACTTCATTAACCTACACATGCATGGATATCATGTCTCAGATCACCTCCAAATTGTGGACCAGACTTTTAAGAGTGAAAATACCCTTTTTGGGGATAGAAAGTATCCCCTCAAATTGATTAATCTCTTTTCTCTACCCATTAAATCTTCAGGCTTGTCTGGATTTAATTTTAATCTATTACAACTCATGCTGTCTGTAGCACAGTCTTGGCAGGAAGGAGCCCAGCAAATCTGACAAAAATTGAAAAGTGAAGGTGCATAAAAGTACCACTGAGCTTTAAAACCTTTTACAAAAAGATGGTAACTGACCTGGAGAATAGAATTAAGTCAAAAAAGGTGTGAAGTACTACTGTGTGTTAAACCTAGTCTTAACTTAATAACAGAGCCACAACAAAGCCATACTATAACTTCCAAGTCTCAATATGGTTCAGAACGATACCATAGTTAATGAAGTCAGAAGCTATCAAGATATTCACAAAAAGCGACAAGTTGTCCCTATCAGACTCTGTTAATAAATAATCCATCAAGGCAACTCATATCATCTCTCTGTTATTATTTGACCTGAAACAGATTTAGATAATTGATTTCACTCAAAGAACTTGAAATTGTTCCACCATCATCCTCTCAGAAATGGAAAATTCAAAGATGGCCTGAAATAGTTAAAAAGCAAAGAATCTATTATTGGTTTTGTAAAACAAGGCATACCACTGGTATCGCCCCACTGCTGAGAGAAATATTAAGGATCACAAAGCATTTCCCTGGCTGATCTTTCAAGGATATGTGATTGCACAGAGACTCATCAAAGCACCATGTTCATAGACTGAAACTGATTCAATAATCCAGAACAAATCAATGTAAGATCATTCAATGTTATGAATATAAAAAAGTTGCTTATATTCATGGACAATAATGAATAAGGCCATGAATACAAGCAACTTTGTTTATAAACAAAGTCTATAAAGACATCACAGTTTGCTCCCAAAGGTTCAAGGAAGACTTCACACTTCTAAAAAGGCCACATTAGTCCCCAAATTGCTTGAAAAATTAACTTATCAATCCCAAATCATATAAATACTATAATTTAGGAGTAACTAAATTCCATAAAACCTTTCTTAGTATAAATTAATGTTTTATAGGTAATAATATGGTAAAAGAATATATATCAAATTTTGAGTAAGATTAGTTATACACTATATTTATTCTTCTCCATAAATTCATGGGGATTTTTAACTATATATTATAGGTCTGAAAAAAAGAATATTAGCTTCAGCAACAAAGACATTTCTGGGTATATATTTCAAGATTTTTAAATGAATCCATAAAAATTTTAGAACTAGTAGCAAGTATATTAAATCTATTACAATTAACTGAATAACCTGAAAATTTACCCAAGTGTCTTACAATGTCCATAAACAATATTTCATTCAATTCCAGGTAAACATATTTTGAGTTCTTAGCTTCTTTCACCTTAATCTTACAAAATAGATAGAATATTTAGCAATGATACAGCCATACCTTCTTCCCATCCTGCTTCCTGTTTCTACTTCTGAATTTAGACATATGGTGAACAGATGCATCCAGATGATATCACCTAGTTTCTCCTACTAGGTTTCTGACATACAAATCAGTTCAGTTTCACAATCTAGGATCAAATCACCTAGAATAGATGATGCCCTTATTTAAAATTATCTAGAATTCAACAAGACAAGTACAAAAATGAGGTATGGATGTGTCTTCCCATTTAGCTGGAAATCAAATGAAGGAACAGGAATAATCTACTTGACTATCTATTTCTTGAAAGAACTGCTTCTAGTTCCATTATGGAACTACCATCTGCTCCAGAAACTGCTAATCAACTATTCCTTCTCAAATTGCAAATCCTACTTGATAAAATGAAGCACCTATACAAAATCCCACCCAAATATAGAAGCACCAACTCAACAATTTAAATATCAATTCAAATCATATTTACAAAACCAGTAAATAAAGCAATTACTCTTAAATCTACTTTACCCAAAATAGCAAAGGAAAAGAGCAAAAGATAGCATGGGACTAACCTTGGTGACAAACTTTTTTTCCCACAGCAAGTTATATCCCATATTGTTTTCTAGTCATGACAGTAACAAAAACAACACAGATTCTCTTTTCATTAAAATGCCACAAAATTATATAGTTTGTAATCATAAACGGTAAATATATTTTGTAAATAATTTGTGAACAGTTCCAAAGAAATGTTAATCTCCATAAAATCACTATTTACACCAGTAATTCCCAACTCAACATTCTTTTCTGCCAATTCCACAAATCAAAAAATGAACAAAACAAATACAATGTAAAGTCCCAACCACAATCCATATCCTTCATAAGTCAGTTACCTTCCTTCCTATGTACACTCTTTCTCTACTACATAATGAAAATCCACAATTATGTTATTATAGCCCAGGGTGTCAAATTGCCAGCCCGCGGACCGGTTTCATCATACCAGAGACACGCCCACCCCATTGCCGGCAATGGCAAAAAAGCTCCGATACGTCGCGCGACATACCTGTTATAGCCTATGATAGTCTTCTACTTCTTCCACTTACATGTTTCTCAGTTTTCCACGCTGCATGATTTTTCCAGCCACCTACTTCTATTTTCCTATAAATACAGGACCTCGCCATTTCTTCTGTTGACACATTCATGAGCCTTCTTTCACCACAAATGCCATCATTAGTGCTGTACATTTACAACTTGGTTTTAATTTTTACTTCATTGTTCTTTCCACTACACACACACACACACACACACACACACTGAGAATTTGCATGTCTTCCCCATCAATCTTTTAAGGAGAATGCCAACAGATGTTAATATTCTTCAGAATAAAGCTTGGATAAAAGAAGTGACCAGGCTTCCTAACATCCAGGTATCTTTGTTTTTATTGTACATCTTGTGCAATACAGTTTTAGTTATTAGAATTTTGGGTTCTAACAAAGAAAAAAAGTAGTGCATAGAAACCTTTCTCTGGTCTACTAATAACAAATATCACTAGAAAGAACTTCTGCACAAGGGAACTGATATTTCAAACCCCACATCTTTCTAAGAGTTAGTGACTCTCCTAAAAATTGTTCTGATGGATTGTTCCATGCATCTACTGTCATTCCAATTCCAACTGTTAAAAATTTCAAATTTTCAGTAATCAATAGGTCTTGCCAGGGGTGCTATACTTAGCAGCCATTCAGCTCACATAATCTTCACTACTGGTACATGTTTTTGGGGTTGCCTCTAAAGCAGTTTTAGAGAAGCCATTTTTGCTGTGAATTCTGGATGTTGTAGTCCCAATAAAGTTTCCATTGTTTTATGTTTATATTATGTGTGATTTTGCACATTCTTTCTATGTAAATTAGATATACTTGCACAATGTTATTTGTATTAAGAATACTTACGGTGCAAATTCAAGATTAGCATAGGCTAATAAGATAGCCTGTTTAATAGGCAACATTTTGGAAAATACAAATAATTTATCTTAATACTTTAGAGGGCAATCAATCAAGAGAAAGGAAATGGATTTTGACGACTTCAATGCTACCTTCTGATCACCAGAAAGTATATTTATGATATCCATTCCTTTAGCTCTTAAGATGTTCATTCCCATGTTAACTCCATACTTAATCTCCTATTTCTACAAATTCACACTTTTGATAATTACCCGTGGTTTTTACAGGGTGGATTGTTTGCATAATTATGCAGAAAAAAGTATTCTTTCTAAACAAGGAGCTAAAATTAATAATGACTATGTTTGTTTAGATTTCATTATTAATCCAGATGGTATGTTGCAAAATTAAACAGAACAGTATCCAGCTTTAAAAGCTTTATAGACTTAAAAAATGTTGAGCAGATTTCGAATTCCCAAGCTTTCACCATACAAAAAAATGATACTAGGATTATTATAAAAAGGATCTTTAAAAAAATACTAAGAGAAATAGAAAAAATGCAATATTGATCAAAAGGCGAGAAAATGGAGAAATCTATAGTGATAATAGAACATTTAATTAATTTATGCAGAGTTCCAGATAGATATATTACCCATCCTACAGAACTACAAGTAGTCCTCAACCTACAACCATTTGTTTAGTGACCGTTCAAAGTTACAACTTTGACAAAAGTGACCGATCATTTTTCATACTTACAACCATTGCAGCATCCCCATGGTCACATGATTAAAATTTGGACAAATGGCATGAAACCTGGTTGCAGAGTCCAACAATTTGACAAGCAAAGTCAATGGGGCAGCCAGATTTACTTAACAACTGAGATACTAACTTAACAACTGCTGTGATTGTTTAGCAACTGTGGCAAGAAAGGGTAAAACTCACTGAACTATCTTGCTTAGCAATAGAAGTTTTGGGCTCAATTTTGGTCATAAGTTGAACACTACCTGAAATTTTTAATAATTTTATGAAGACTTGTAGAAGTCTTGTGAAGAAGAGTATCAGGAGACAATGAATAACAAGAAGGAATACCTGCATAGAACAATTAAATCAATGCGAGACCACTTTAATTATCACCGAAATGGTATTTTTCATTGCATAAATGAGTCATAGCGAGCCTTTGGGTTATATATTTTCCTTTATCTAATTTTCTACATGGTAATTTTAAGTATTGTAGTTCCATTTTTAAATAAGCTCTGTTTTATTTCTCTGAAGGAATAAGCCACAAAAGATCTTAATTATGATTTGACAGAAATCTATTTCATTATCATTATTCAAGTAATCATTAATTATATTTATTTCACTAAAACAGCTTTGAGATAATTATATTTTATCTGCCTTTAGATGAATCCTAAAATTCAGTAAATCATAAACAGAAGTAGGTTCTAATATATTTCCAGTATGAGAAACTAAGAAAGAAATTAGAAGCTACAAGTTTTGTCTGTATCTTCTAAAAACCTTTCAAGAGCTACAATTTTATGAGAAAGTTAAATTCTGCTTAACTGCATATTTATTCGATCTCTTTATCTTTTATTGCTAAAGCTAGAACAATCTTAAGAAAAAAAAATTCTGTGTGGCATTCCAAAAAAGAAAGCAGAACAGAATGAGGATTTGTAAGAAGTGAGAAAGATAGTAAGACATACTGAGAACCTATCTATACTACAAAAATGAGCTTGTTCTAAATCAATTCTGTAGATTAGAAGAGTTCCATTAGTGTAGCAAGTCATATTGGCTTTCTCTAAATGAGAGAAAAAAGCTTTTCCCAAACTATAATTTATCTCCAAACTAACCTGCTTTTATGGTAAATCTGAATTAAAGATTGGGGCAGAGCCAGAAAATGTTTATAGTTGGACAGCCAGGCTACAACCCATGTTTTGCACACATATTCAGCAAAGTAGTAAGAAATTTCTCTTTTGGAGCATCTCACATTGGTAGCTGAGCAGTTTTCAATCACAAAGACACACACTGTCCCCTGCTTTTTCAAACCGGAGTAGGCAACTGCAATGTGGACTCTCAGTACAAACAAAGATGCTATAATAATTTCAAATTTAAGAAAATGTCACCAGATTTGGATAAGAAGTTGATCAAGACATTTTTATCCTCCCTTTCTCAAAAGAAACCCAAAGCCAGGAATGGGCTTAGTTGAAGAAAAAGTTGATTGACAATATCCAAGCAAGAGTAAAAATTAGTCCATTTCCTATACCGACTATTATTTAAGAAATATATTTTTATATTTCTGTTTAACAGTTCCTTCAATGGCAAAAAATAAATAGAAATTACACATTCTGCTGTTCTGAAGTATTTAATTTTAGATTAATTGCATGTGTGAATATGGGGAGTCAGTGAAAAAAATATGGCTTTAGTGCAGTAAATTACAGAATAATAGAACAGTGTTGATGGGCAACACTCTGCAGATGCAATAAGGACAGAGAAATAATGTTGTTTTGCTGCTCTTATTGCCATGAGATAGGCCTTAATAGTGGCTCTAAATCACGTCCTGTCAAAGTCATCCTTTTGACCTCTATAGAGAATATACGCTAAATCAGGGGTCCCCAACCCCCGGTCCATGGACCAGTACTGGGCCACGGCATGCCAGCAACTGGTCCACACAAACAAGCAAAGCCCCATTTGTGGGATCCAGGCAGCCCACAAAACCACACACCCCCAGTCCACGGAAAAACCTCTCTTCACGTAACCGGTCCCTTGTGCCCAAAAGACTGGGGACCTCTGCGTAAATAATACATTTTCAAAGTCATCCTTTATTTTTTCCAGCAGTGCATAGGCATCACTTAATCTGTTTCAAAACCCTCAGTTCCTCTGTGAACCATGGTGAAAGACGGGAGTA
Source organism: Crotalus tigris (assembly GCF_016545835.1). Classification (NCBI taxonomy): domain Eukaryota; kingdom Metazoa; phylum Chordata; class Lepidosauria; order Squamata; family Viperidae; genus Crotalus; species Crotalus tigris. The sequence goes on along the minus strand of NW_024097358.1, from coordinate 7,360,353 downwards.
ATAGGCTAAGAGAGGCCCCCATAGACACAAACCTGTCCAGAGCCTCAACAGCCTTTTGTTTCCAAGCTGTTACTAAGACTTTGGCCGGGCCGTGCAGCAAAGCCTTTGGGATATCCTCTAGTTCCCTCTGGAACCCATTTGGGTCCTTCAGTCTCTGAGGGCAGACCATACAAATGAGTCCAGTTTCCCTGCAGAGTAGGATGGTTTAAGAGAGCCTCAAGAACATGAGGGCATGATCTGACCACAACGGGGGGGGGGGGGGATAATGCTAGATTCCCCACCAGATCACATTGACATTGCTCCAATAAGAATATCAGGTGTGGCTTGTGACTACTGTCCCAAGTCAAACCAGTGATAATCTGGAATAGGGACGTGGCTGTCATGGTGGTCATGAACTCTTGAACTGCTTCTCAGACCAAACCCAGGGAGGGCAGATTGAGGTCACTGAGAACCATAAATCTTCACTGACAACCTTGAGATGACCTCTAGGAAACTGCCTATAACTGAGCCATCTGCGATGAGCTACATCAGAGCAGCTACCAGTCTCTTTTAACAACAACCATACCAACCTTGAATCTGTCTTCTTTTCTCCTGTGTTCCTCCTTATTATCTGAACCTTGATTCTTTTATCTGACTGGCTGGCTGGTTGACATTCTGGATTCTATGTTTCAATCTCTAAACCTGAATCTATATTTCTCGCAGCTTTCTGTCTGCCTTATGTATGGTTACTTGCTGCTCTATTTGTAGCACTCTCTACTTGTGACTACAACTTATTGTGTGTACACTCAGCCTGAAATAAGATACCGTACTTTTAAGGGACATAGATACTGAGCAGCCAGAATTTGATACAATTACCCTTGAAGGTGTTTCACTTTGAGAATCTTCAGAGATGCAAGTTTATTAACTGTTCCACACATTTCCCATCCTGAGAAAGTGAGCAGGGCTGAAGTCATGCCATCTAGGGTGAGGTATGAAGAATTGGCTGAGTGTTTCAGCCAGCATGGACTGCATTTATTCACGCAATATGGAAGTGAAAGCAATGCTTCCTAATTTGCCTCATATAGACCAGGGCTTTTCAACCAGTGGTATGGGTACCACCTGTGGTACATTGGCTCCTGGCAGGTGGTTCGCGAACATCCTAGAAAAGTGGTAGCGGGAGAAGGGAATGAGCTGAACCGGTGGCAGCACTGTACAAGCCTGAGCGAGAGATGGCTGGAGCTGCAGCGCTGTCAGGGCTCAGCGGAAGCGCCAGGATCAGCACCAGCTCCAGTTGGAGCCCGGTGCTGATCCTGGCGCTTCTGCTGAGCCCAGAAGTGCCAATCAGCTGAAATGTTGCAACATCTCCAGGGTCTTGTGATTTACATTCAGATGCTTGGCAACTGATTCATATTTATGATGGTCACAGTGTCCCAGGGTCATGTGAAGTGACCAAAACCTGCTGCAACCACTCAGCAGACGGGAATAAAAATCAAACACCTCCCACCCCACCCCCGTTGCCAATCCTCAACAGACATGCTCACAACAATGGAAACCTCAGATAGGAGGAAGAGCGTTGCCGGGTGGGCAAGCAGGTGTCTTGCTCGGCTGTGGCTTGGGGGACATTTTTTTCAGTGCCATTGTAACTTCGAACAGTCACTAAGCGAACTGTTGTAAGTCAAGGACTACCTGTACTTTATCACTTTTTTCCTTTTTTTTTTGGTCATCAAGTTTTTGACACCTTGCTAGGCAACTGGTGGTACTCGGATATTGCCATATCCTAAAAGTGGTACAATAGATGAAAAGGTTACCATTACCATTAGTGTGGTAATGGACAAAAGCCTTAACTTAGTGGGACTTTTAAAGTTCCAAATGTAAAATACTAAAATAATTAGTAAATTCAAGATATTCATTTGCACAGCACACTGTTGTAAGTTCAACTATGTTTTACTATACTTTTTTCTCTTTTTACAACTTGCAATTCCTTAATAGTTAGATAGTTAAAAATGCTTAACTATACTTAATTACCTCAAAGGGATATTTCCACAGTGATTCAGCTTTCTTATTAGCCTGAATCTTAAACAACAAAAAATATCTTGATTTCATCATGTACCATAAGGAAAAAGACAAGCATTTTAAAAGAGTGCAACCCCCATTTTTAATTGATCTGCTTCATAATTCATAGAAATCTACATACCAAAGACTCTAGGTAGTAGTTGTAAGGAGATTATAGGACAAAGATTTCTTTTCCAAAGGAAAATAATAGCTAATTTGAATACTTGGCACCACTTACATAATTTCTAACATGACCTCTTGCCTTGTAGTAACTAAGCTTGATTTAGCACTGCACTTACTAGGTTGTGGAATTCACTGTAAGGCTGGGGTTGTCTGAAGTACCAGAGTGGTCAAATACTAAGCTATATACTGCTAAAGAAGAAATAATTTGTCATTCATAGCAATTGGTTGTTCACAGTTTAACATTTATCATGTACAAAAGGTATGAACCAAACCTGCTAAGTTCAGGATGTCCCAGGTAGTCCCTTTGGGGAAAAATTTCTTCATATTTATGGCCCACTGATAATCACTCCACCTTTCCTTCCAAGCCTGGAGGATGGCCTGTTTGAGATTGACTACTTTCATCATCTTCCTTTCCTGAAAGAAATAGAGAAAAGGTTCATAGTAGGCATGTCCAACCCTGGTTTCAGAACTATATAACTATATAACACAAGGACCGGGGACCGGATGCGGCCCGCAAAGTGGTTTCATGTGGCCCATGAAGCCATCCTGGAAACAGTGAGGGAACGGCCCCGCTGCCTTGGCCCTGGCCCAGGCCGGCCGGGAGCCAATGTACAATTTTGTGGTGGCTATCTATGCTGAAATGCATTCAGTCTTAGCTCCACAAAGCCGTCTAGAAACAGTGAGGAACCAACCCCTGCCACGTCAGCCCTGCCCTGAGTGCATGCTGGGGAGGTGTCACCCTTTGTGAGGAATGAAGAAATGCACCATTGCCTAGAAGTGGCCAGCAAATGGCTCTCACCTACTTCACATATCCAGCTTGGTGGCCTCCAGGGGAGGGGTTTTGGCAGACAGGGGGCACTCTCCTCACAGCGCCAAGAGCTGAGCTGGGTGGCATGAAACTGATGAGAAGTGCAATGCTGTCTAGCCCCCAGCCTGCCTAGTTTCAGCAGGCAGCAAGGTGCAAAGCTGGCGAGCTTCGCACCGCCTGGCTCAACCTCTCGGTGCTGTGACGAGAGCGCCCCGCTGCCTGCTGAAACCGGGCAGGCTGGGGGCTGGGCGGCATCGCGCTTCTTTTTGGATGTGCGCTGCCTGGTTCAGCCTCTTGGTGCTGTGAAGAGAGCGCCCTGCTGCCTGCCGAGACCGGGCAGACTGGGGGCTGGACGGCATCGCGCTTCTTTTCAGATTCGTGCCGCCTAGCTCAGCCTCTTGGCACTATGAGGAGAGCACCCCGCTGCCTGCCGACATCGGGCAGGCTGGGGGCTAGGCAGCATTGCGCAAGTAACATTGACTCTCACGTTGCTCATGGCATCAGCTCCCCCAGAGCCCACCAAGCCAGATATGTGAAGTAGATGAGGGCCATGGGCTGGCCACTTCCAGGCAATGGTGCATTTCTTCGTTCCTCACGAAGGTGACACCTCCCCAGCATGCATGCAGGGGACAGGAGCGATGTGGCAGGGGCTGGTTCCTCGCTGTTTCCAGATGGTCTTGTGGAACTAAGACTGAATGTGTTTCAGCATAGGTGGCGACCAAAAAATTGTACACTGGCTCCTGGCTGGCCTGGGCCAGGGCCAAGGCAGCGGGGGCCGTTCTCTCACTGTTTCCAGGATGGCTTCATGAGCCACATGAAACCACTTTACGGGCCAGATCCAGCCCCTGGGCCTTGTGTTTGACATGTCTATACAGCTGCGTTTCTTGCCTGTTTTTCCCCTCCCTCATCTCAAATATTTTCCCAACACTCTGTACATAGGAAGGAAGAAAGGAAAGACGGAAAAGGAGGGTCTGAGGGAAGTCCTGCCTTAGTCCTGCCCTGCTGCCTCTTTATCATCCCCTTGCCCCCTCATCCTGGCCTCTCCTGGAGGTCTCCCATCCTATTACTAAGGAAGCTTTGGATACAGAGCCAGGTCTCCTCCCATGGAGAGGGAATGGGCCTCCCTCTGACTTTGCCCTCGTACTCATCATGAGCAACCTGGCTAAGGAGAGCAAGCATAGCAGCAGAAGCCTTGAGGAGAAAGTGCAGCTGGGCGCCCCCTTGGGAAAGTGGGGCTGGGCTTGGTGCTGCGGGTGCTTGAGGGCAGGCTGGGTGTTTGACCTCTGCTGCCCAGGGCTCTGGGCAGCCTGCACCACCATCCAGCCCCCCCCCACATGGTCTGAGAGGAACCGTGAGACTCCTCCAGTGGACCATGCCTTGGCATTTGCCCTCGTCCCACCCTCTTCTGACAGAGACCTTCAGATCTGTCTCACTCCTGCCCAGGCCCGCACAGGCACCCTTGACGCGAACAATGTAGAGCTGGCCATGCCCATCCAATAGGCCACATCCATTCTGGCCATGCCCACCCGGCCTCCCAAAGGCAACCACAATGCTGATGCGGTTCTCAATGAAATTGAGTTTGACACCCCTGCTGTGTAATATTGTATGTAGGACAAATGTTTCACCACTCCCAAAACATTTTGCCCAGACTAGGATACATATGGCCAGAATATTCAGGAAGCAATTCTCAAACAGAAAGTGCAAAGAGAAAATATTAATACACCAGATCACAAAATATTAAAGAACAGTCATTTCACACATTGCTCTGAGAAAAAACAAGGACACTCATAAAAAATGTCGTTAAGTCGAGAATTACCTATATTTTAAACAGAGAATATTTAAAATACAGGTTGTCCTCTACTTATGACCACAACTGAGCCCAACATCTGTTGCTAAGTAAGGCAGTTGTTAAGAGTTTTACTCTTTTTACAATCTTTTGCCACCCTTTTTAAGCAAATCGCTACAGTTGTTAAGCGAATCATGCAGTTGTTAAGTGAATCTTACTTCCCCCATTGACACTGCTTGTCAGAAACCAGCTGAGAAGATTACAAATGGTGATCACATGACCCTGAGAGAGTGCAACACAAGACCCAATCCTAAACAGTGGCTATTTCCACATTGAACAATGTAGAGACATGCAGCTTTGTTAAAAAGTTATGCATAATGTAGAATAAAACACAGTAATAGGATGTACAACTTGTTTATACTCTTTAGCTTAGAACATCATGAGAACATTTCTAATAGATCTTACACTGCTTAAGTATTATAGGAATGCAACCTTTGTATAAAAAATGGAAAATAATTATATGAAATCATACTAAATTAATGCAACTTATCTGGAATCAGAAGAAAATATCTCCTGCTCACTTTTTAATAACCACTGTCAATAACCATTTATGTTTTCATGCTGAAGCAACTGGGAAGTGGGAAGTATAAAATCTTGAATACAAGCATGTTGGGATCATTACACAATTATATCTAAATTCAGAAATAAGAAAAAATATATTTTGCTTACTTCTTATTAACAAGCAAGCAAATTAAGACCCTTACACTTTTATTTAATTACAAATATTTGTAAAATAATTAGGTACTTTACACTTCTTGAATTTTAACATTATCTCTAGTAAGGTCCTATATAAGTTCCTTAAATTTTTCATATGCCTGCTGGTGGGCAATCTCAATAGCAGATTATTACGTACTGGAATTGTCAAAACACAAACAATTTATATTACGATAAACCCTGTTTTGATTAGAAAAGGCGTCGTTAGGATCTTAAACACACTCCAAGTACGAGTGATAAGCACGAGATCTTAAATGGCAATTTTACAAATGTACGTTTGAAGTAATTTAGTGGACTTACTGTCAAGCAGTCATACATAACACTACAAACTCCCCTTTTACGCATGCCCTGGAATCCTTTAATAGAATTGATACTAAATTTCAAGGAGATGGGCCGACTCCGGAAACAAATTAATAAAATAGCTTACCCCAGAACCGAAATACATTACTCTTCCTTAGTTTCTGTTACCGGATTTGAGACACGAAATGTGATGGACTAAAGCGGAAAAACTAAATAGCGAGAATCACTCTAGAGCTCATTTATGATATCGAAAAGAGAAGGATGAGCATCCTACATTAGACTTACCAGTTCCCTTTCATACATAAAGGAAACGCACAGCCATTACTTCCGGGAATCCGCCATCTTTGCACTTTAGAAAGAGGCTCGCCCGGATTGGCTGTAACAACTTTCTGCACTGCAAAGGTTGTTGGGTGTTGTAGTTCAAAAGTAACAATTGTTTAACACGTGTTAAGCTCAAATGGTCAGGGAAAAGTGGCATTTATTTCTGAATATACATACATATTACGCTGTTACAAAGAAGATAACTAAAACACTAATTTCATAGTCTGAGATTACAGCTTTTGTTTCAGAAATCATGTTTATGGGTGTGCTTAATTATATTTAATCTTGCTTCTTAGAATTTTATTGCATTAGTACATCATTTTTACTATTGTAGTTAAAATCCACGAGCCAAAACTAAGACGTTCAAATGGAGGAAATTCTTTAGACTTATCACTAATATATTCAGATACTGTAAAACAGATTTCTTAAAGAAATGTCCTTCATACCTATTATATTTCCTAGTCATCAGGCTGACTGAGCATATTTTAAAAAAGCGTTTTGTAAAAATTAAAAACAGAATTCTGACTGGAAAAAAATAGTTCAGAATTCAAACAGAGCGAAAGAGAAAGAGAATGCCAATGCAGTTTTTAAGTATGCATCTCATGCTTTAAAATTTTAAGGCTAAAATAAATAGAGATGTATTTAAAGATATAAGGAAAAAAAGCTAGTTCAAAACTAGCAAGTAGAGATATTTAATCCAATTTTTATACAAGCAAATAGTGGGGAGGAAAATCATAGTCTTCTTTCTTTGTCTCCTTTCACTAACAAAATCATGGAGAAAAACTATGCGGCGTTAAGAATCTACAATGATTTGGTGACCTGTAATCATCATTTATCATCAACAAATAATAAATTCAAATAAATTGTGTAGTTGCAGTGCACACTCCAAACATTCTAAATAAATATTGGACAGCCATTTGTCTGAAATGGTGTAAGGTTCCTGCCTGAGCAGGGGGTTGGACTAAATGAAAGTAAAGTCCCTTCCAACTTTACTACTACTACTACTACTACAACTACTACTACTACTACTACTACTACTACTACTATTATTATTACTACTACTATTATTATTATTATTATTATTATTATTATTATTATTTTAGACATCACATTAGCCCCTCTATGCTATTCATTACAAAGCTCAAATATTTTCAGATTCATGCAGAAGGCTAAAAAAAGAAGGCCAAAAACTAGTGTGAAGATAATCATACTCACAACTTTTCATATTCATGGCCACATGAAATTTAAAAATCAGCAAACATCGCTAGATGAGACTGGAGTTCCCATCACAGGGAAACAACTAGACCAGTGGTTCTCAACCTTTTTAATGCCGCGACCCCCAACTGGTCGTAAGTCGAAGACTACTCAACCGGTCGTAAGTCGAGGACTACTCAACTGGTGCAGCACCGTTTGCAGAATGGGACTTTTAGCGGGCTCAGCAGGGCGGAGACAGCCTGGACAATTCCGATTGGCTTTTGAAAGCCAATAGAATTAGACTCTATTCAAGACAGTCTATTCTATTGGCTTTCAAAAGCCAATAGAATAAAAGGGAGTAGCACAGCTAAGGAAAAGAGGAAAAAAATGGCAGACTGCGTTGTTTGGTGACCCCTGTGAAATGGTCATTCGACCCCAAATGGGGTCCCGACCCACAGGTTGAGAATCACTGAACTAGACAGAAGTTTTATAGAGCTGCACCACTTCAAAAGAAAATACTAGATTTGCAGTGACTTGAAATAACCACAGGGATGCCAGTAATAAATTGATATGGTGCCCAGATTCTACCAACTTTGTGAGAATATGCAGGGTTGGAACTGTTGTAAAGGACGTATGTGGATGTGTTAAACAACTCTGACTACGTTTTCATGATGTATTAACTATGGTTTACTGATTTTGCAGACTATCATTATCACTTTAGCCTAGTATGTTGAATTAATACAGTCATATGGCTTTGTATGTCATGTGATCTAGATTTTATATTTCTAGAAAAAAAATGAAACCCAAGTGTTCTGTACTTTACTTAGTCTGCTACTCTGGCTCTAACTACTGAGAGGTAACTTCAAGATGTTTGCTCTCCATTTTCTGAATTCTTCAACATAATTTACTTTGGAACTATAATTATATCTAAACTATTCAGAAAAGGTTATAGTTGTATCAATATCCTCAAATTGTCAGAGATCATTTGTTCTCCTCCTGTCAAAACTTAATCAGTTTAATTAGTACTTTCAAACTGATAATTTGAATATTAAAATAAATTGCTGGACCAAGTTATTGAAAGAAAAAGCATGCCATAAAAAGCTTGTTACTAGGTTTATTTACTTTGTCCTGGGTTTCTGCTCTTATAGAGATCAAAAAGAAAGTTGAGGTTAGTCCTATCTTCATTGAGTCAAGAGATTAGGGTAATATCTCCAGACTCATTATTTCTATTTCTTTTTTATTGCTACTTGTGGAAGCATGGAAAGATGAAACAGGAACACAGATAGCTTGGAGTTTCAGTTCTGATCTGGTCATAATAGCAATAGCAATAGCACTTAGACTATGTACCGTCTTTACTTTGGTAAACATTTAAAAATATATATAACATGACATAGAAACCACTGTAAGAGTACCTAGTATGTTATTAAAAATGGCTGTTCCAGATTTGATCAAGGCAGTTATGGATTTCCTGATTATCGGACACTGGATGAATTAGAAAGTAATGCATACCTGGTTTACATATAATCTTATCATATGCTAGTTAAAAATGACCTCAGTTAAATGAAATATGACTTTTTAAATCTGGAAATAGCTTCAGTTGCTGTTCCTGATCCACACAATTACCATCCACTAGTTGAAGTGAGACAAAAATGATTAAAAATGGAAGATGAACAAGTAAAAGAAACAATGATAACACGGGCAAAAAATTTGGGGCACAATATAGAATTAGAAAAATGGCAAAATCTTTGGGAAAGATTATAAAATTATAAAGAAAATGTATATAAAATGTTCTATAGATGGCACTTACCACCTGCAAGATTAGCAAAAATATTTAAAAACTTGTCTAGTAACTATTGAAGTGCAATCAAAAACCAGGCACGTAGTACCATCTTTGGTGGACGTGCCCTAAAGCAAAAAAAAATTGGACAAAAATACATATTTAGCTAAAAAGATGGTAAGAAAACATGCAGATTTTAAACCAGATCTATTTTTATTATCAGGAAAAATTTGATAAAGAAAGTGCATATTTAATGTTGCACGTATTAACAGCAGCAAGAATTGTATTTGCTTAGTATTGGAAAAATGAATAAACACCATCTGAAGAAGAGATAATCAAGAAAATACTGGACTGTGCAGAAATGGATAGACTTACACTGAAGAGTAAAGAAAAAGAAGACACAGAAAATTTTAAAATATGGAATGTATTTTATTAATGGCTGGAAAAACGGGAATTTAGGAATTAGGAATTTAATGTGTATTATTAAGTAAAACAAATGGACCCAGACAACATGTTGTTTACCAAGTACTTATGAATTATAAATGTAGAAAACTAATAAAATATGATAAAAAATAAATAAAAGTATGCAGGTCTTGGTGTATTCAGGTATTTTCCCATGTAAGATTGAGAGTATCTTGGTGACATTTCGACGAGGTCCCACTCGTCATCTTCAGGCTGGGGTCTTCGGCTTCGTACTTGTGTGAGCAAAGTGTGATCGGAGCTGCCGTCTCTCTATAAATATTGGTGGGGATGTGTGGAGTGCTGGCTTAGTTGCTGTAGGTGGATTGGTTCGCTGTGTTGGAGTTATTGTTTGTGGATTGTTTGGCTGTTTCGTAATATCCTGAGTAGTTGAGGTGCTGGCTGTGTGCCCATTAGTCTTTGTGTTGTAACATCCTGGGTAATGGGCTGTGTGGTGACATCCTGAGATCTAGTATAGTGATATCCTGAGTTCTGTGTTGCACCATCCTGGGTGGTTGGCTGTGTTGTAACATCCTGAGCTTTAGCGTTATAGCCTCCTGAGTTCTGTGATGTGATGTCCAGGGCAGAAGGCTGTGAAGTAACATACCAGGCTTTGGTCTGGCTCCGAGTTTGCGGTCATGGTGTGTGTCCGTTTGCTTTGTGTGGGGGTCCTACACTCCAAAATACAATTCATGATGGAAATAGAAGCTAACAACCAACTCCCCTTTCTGGATGTCCAAATCTACAAAAAAACCAATGGCTCCCTAGGACACACCACCTACCGGAAAAAAACACACACCAACCCCTACTTAAACGCACAATCCCATCACCACCCTGCACAGATCAACTCCGTAGCTAAGACCCTCATATCCAGAACCAAATGCCTAGCCGACAAAGACCACCTGAAAACTGAATTACACACTCTCATAAACGTATTAATCTCCAACGGATTCCAAAGAAATACTATTACCAACCTAATCCAAAGGGAAACACCCCCCCCAAGAACCGAGACATAGAACAGTACAACGACATCGCTCTCCTCCCCTATATCAAAAGCACCACAGATAAAATCAGCAAAATTCTCCACAAACACAATATCAAGACAGCCTTCGGCACCGACCAAAAAATAGCCAACATCTTAAGAAACCCCAAAGACACAATAAATTTGTAAATTACAATACCATATTCTATACACACAACCTGTTTGTTGTTTTTGCTGCAAAAAACACAAACAAAAAAAACGCCCTAGTGAAGCTCTCCTCTGAAAGTTTTTAAATAAGCAGATTAGAACTTCTTTGTAAGGAAAAGATTGTAGCGGCTAAATTCACATGATTGGCTTGGGGCTAGCCTAGAAATAGGCAGCCTCCAATCTGCAAGCCTCATATCTTGATCCCCAACCTCATTTTTTGTAGGTGCCCCCCCCGAGTCCCTCCAATATCATACCACCATAATTAAGATTTTCATCGTCTTCATATTTTGTTTTAGTTTTATTTTTGCAAATCACAATTCTCTAAAGGAGATAGTTGAAGTTTCTGGAAGTCATTAGAACTAAACAGGGATAGATTTGATTAGTATTTGGATAAAACCAGCGGAGAGATTCAGCCAGTTTGCATCATTTCAGCAGAACTGATAGCTAATTTTTTGTTGCCCAGGTCCAGAATGGACTTCCGGAAGCAGCATCCACACAGAGAACCAGTTGTTCACATATTTGAATCCCACCACTGAATAAAACCCCACCAAAAAAATACAAGGGTTTCAAACTGGTTCTACTCAACTCTTCTTTATCTCATCCGATAATACTTGGCTGGGCATTTAATGAAATCAAGAGCTCAGGTTGAATTCTAATGATTTCCCTTCTTTCTTCCCCCTTGACAGCTCCAAATGCTAAAATATATTGAGCAGCTGAAATTTCATAGCAGCCATGAATTACTAGGTAGGAGAAAACAATATTTTTTTTGTGTTTGTGTAAATTTAACATTCCTCACCCAAATAATTTCCCAGGTATCTAATAAAACTGGTTCATCAAAATTTTGTGCCCATTTAACGATACATTCTTTAATTAATTCTGCTTCTGAATCCAGTTCTACTAACACCCCATAGATTCTCTTAATATGGGTTCGTCTTTGATCTATTTGTTTTAATAAATTCTCATCTTCTCTAAGCAAACCCACATTACGATCTATCTTCCACCTCTCCACTATTTGCCTATAATGAAACCATGAGTAAATAATATTTTCTTGTATTAAATCTTCCAAAGATTTTAATTGCCAATTTTTACCATCCCATCTAAGTAATTGTACATAAGAAACGCTATCCGTCTTAACTCCTCTCCTTATCCCTTCTATCGCATGCCCCGGTATAGCCCATAATGGAATTTTAAAATCACTTCTATAATATTTCCTCCAAACCCGAAGTAAAGAAATCCTTATAATATGAGATTTAAAGACCCTATCAACCTTTTTATTAAAAATTAAATAGGCATGCCATCCCAAAAGTAAATCCCAACCCTCCAAGAGGAGTATTTCTGCATTTGTTAAATTAACCCAATCACTTATTAATGTTAAAACCACAGCATCATAATACAATTTCAAATTCGGTACCTTGAGTCCACCTCTCTCACAAATATCTTGTATAATTTTAAGTTTTACTCTTGGTTTTTTCCCTGCCCAGATAAATTTGTTAATACCTTTCTGCCGTTCATTTAAATTAACCTCATTCTTTAAAATAGGTATCATTTGAAATAAAAAAAGAAACTTTGGCAAAACATTCATTTTAATCGCCACAATTCTTCCCAAAAGAGATAACTGCAACTTCCCCCAATTTTCCAAATCTCTTTGTATATTGACCCACAGCCTTTCATAATTATTTTTGTACAATTTTGCATTAGAAACAGATAAAATAACCCCCAAATATTTTACCTTGTTAACAACCTCAAAATCTGTCAAATTAACCAAAATCTGCTTATCCAAATTGGTCATATTTTTAGGCAATATTTTGGTCTTATTGTTATTAATTTTAAAACCCGAAACCTGTCCATACTGATGTATCAATTGTAATAACTCTATTACAGAATAAGTAGGTTGAGATAAGGTAACCACCAAGTCATCTGCGAAAGCCCTTAATTTATATTCTTTTTTATTAACTTCTATTCCTTTTATTTGCTGTGATTCTTGAATTTTAATCAACAATATTTCCAAGGTTAAGACAAACAGCAATGGTGACAATGGACAACCCTGTCTAGTCCCCTTCTCTATTGTAAACACTTCTGACAAACCCCCATTAACTATAAGTTGTGCCGTTTGCTTTTGATAAATAGCACCAAGAGCTTGTAAATTTTTTTCTCCAAAGTTCATTTTCTCAAGTAATCTTAACATAAATTGCCAATTCAGCTGATCAAAAGCTTTTTCATCATCTAAAAATATCAATCCTGCAGAAACTTGATTATTTTTATCTAAATATTCTAATAAATTAATAATTTGTCTAACATTATTCTTCATGTACCTTCCAGTTATAAAACCCGTTTGATCCATATGTATTACATGATACAAAACCCTCATAAGCCTGTTAGCTAAAATTTTTGAAAAAATCTTGTAGTCTACATTTAAGAGAGATATAGGTCTATAATTCTTTGGTAAAGTAAGATCTTGATCTTCTTTTGGAATCAAAGATATAAAAGCTCTACCCCATGATGGGGGAATCTCTGAACCCTGTAATATATTATTAAAGAGCTCACTTAAAGGTTGAATCATCTCTTGTACCAGGGTTTTATAATAAATAGATGTCAAACCGTCCGTACCCGGTGCCTTACCTAATTTTAATTCTTTAATTACTATCTCAATTTCCTCGCTAGTAATCAAACCATTAATTTCTTGTTTCTGATCTTCTGTTAGTTTAGGAAAGTTAGCTTCATTTAAATAATTATCTATATCTGAAACCTGTACTTTAGTACTCATATATAATTTTTGGTAATAATCTAAAAAGGATTTCTTAATCAACTCCTTCTGATATACCAATTTACCATTATAATTTATTTTATCTATAGTTCTCTGTCTCTGCTTCTTTCTCAATTGATAAGCCAACCATCTCCCTGGTTTGTTACATTACAAAATGTATTTTGTTTCATATACAGTAAATTAGTTGCAGTTTGATCAGCCATCAACATATTAAATTGTGATTTGAGCAATTTTATAGATTCCTTAACCTTCTCATCTGTAGAATTTAAAATCAAAGCTTTTTCTTTTAATTTAATCTCATCTTCCAGCTCCTTACGTTTCTGCATCTGCTTCTGTCTATAAACATTATTCATTTGTATCAAAATCCCCCGCATATAAGCTTTACCTGCATCCCAGACCATTGACATTGAAGTTCCCTTATGCATATTTAAAGCAAAATAATCCTTTAATTGCTCCTTCAATTTTTGAACATTTTTTTCTTGTCTAAATAGATTTTCATTCATCCTCCACGATCTCCTTTCCTCTTTTTCATCAACCAATTCCATCCAAACTGGACTGTGATCCGTCAATGTCCTGGGAAAAATTTTAACATTCTTTACCCTAAAATATAAATCCGTTGTAATAAAAAAAAATCAATTCTTGAAAAAGATTGATGTCTATCTGAAAAAAAAGTGAAGTCTCTCTCCTCCAAGTTATGTTCACGCCAATAATCTCGCAGCTCCCAGTCCTCTTTCAAATCAAAAAAAGCTTTAGGTAATTTAGCCTGTTTAAAAGAAATAGAGGATCCTTTTTTATCTCTTTGTGTATCTAAAACACCATTCCAGTCTCCCATTAATATAACAGATCTGTAATCCAACAAAGCTAATTTTTGATGTAACAGTCTGTAAAATTGTTCCTGTTGTTGATTTGGTGCATACAGTCCCACTATAAGTACTTTCTTACCATACAAACCAACTTCAATCATAACATATCTCCCTTGAGGATCAGATTCTACCAAACAGGCTGATAAGTTTTGCTTAACATAAATAACTACTCCCCCTTTTTTCCCAGGAGCAAAAGATACAAAATGAGATCCCAGACGAGCATTAACTAAATATTTTTGATCTTTAGATATAATATGTGTTTCCTGCAAGCAAATAATATCATTATTATGTTGCTTTAAATAATGAAAGATTTTCTTTCTCTTTTGAGGGGAATTGAGACCATTAGCATTCCATGTCAGGAGCTTTACCATCTCCCTTAGCCAGAAGCCTGGAGAAGACTGCTTGAAGATCTGCCATTGAGGAATGTGGTGCAGAACTCTTGGGTCTTGCTCCCACAGGCACCGAAACAAACTCTTGGAGAACTTCTTTAACTTCTTTCTTCTGTTGTTCCTTTTCCTTACGTCTATGTGCTGCGCGAGTCATTCTTTGGTCTTTAATCTCTGCTTGTTGCAACCACTCCGCCTGTGACTTTCCAGCATCCATCAATACTACTTCTTCAGACTGCTGTTCCACCTCTTTACCATCCAAGATTTTCTGCATCATAGGTGGTGGTGAGCCTGCTCCCAGGACCGACTTGTAAAACTCCTTTGCTTTAGAAACTGTATTAAGTCTATAACGCGTCCCCGCATGGCTCACAACAATACCCATCGGAATCTCCCATCTGAATGGCATCAATCTTTTTTTAAGTTCATTAGCTAAAAAAGCGAACTCTTTTCTCTTTCTTAAAATTTTGGATGGGATCTCCTTTAGAATAATGACATCTTGAGCAGCAATCTGAAACCTCTTATTGTAAAAAGCTTGTATAATTTCATTACACAGAGATCTCTTCCCAAAATAAATCACCACATCTCTTGGTAAATTTCTTTGCTTTGCAACCCAAGAGTTAACTCTAAATATTTTTTCAACTTCTCTGAGTATTTCCTCTTTCTCTCTATTCAAAATAGCAGCAAAATCATTTACTACAATCTCTCTCAAGTCTTGCTGCATGTCTTCTTTCAGGCCTCTGATTCTTAAAGCATATTCCATCTCTCTGTACTGAGACATAACAATGTCATCTTGTGAAATTTCCATCTTTTTTTCCATGCCTTCAAATTTGTCTTCCAAAATATCCACCTTATCTGCCACCTCTTCCACTCTAGAATCCAACTTCTCAACCACAGAAGCAAGTCCTGTTAAGGCCATAACTATATCTTGCCTCAAAATAGTGTTATTCTGCTCTAAAAGCTCCTTCATTTCCCCTCTGATTTGAGCTACAGCATTTCCCATTATATCTTTCATATCTTGTACCGTTATTGCTGGCAAAGGAGGAGAAGGTGGTGGTGTGGCTTTGGGTTGCTGTGCCGGTAAGATCGCAGGAGAAGAAGCCACGTTAGGTATTGTAGAAGTTGCTTGCCTCTTTGAAGCCATTTTCAAAAGGAAAAAATCTTGTTTCTTCTTTCCTCCTTCTTTGAAAAAAATAAAAAATAAAAAGTCCCTTGAAAGGAAAAAAAAATAACAAAGAAGAGTTTAACAAAAGAAAAAAAAATCTTCCCAAAACACAAATCCACCTTAAGAAAAAATTTAAAGAAAAAAAACCATCTAATCCATAACGTTCTGTTTCACTCACTTTTTTTTTCAAGAAAAAAACTTTCCGATCGCCATTTTACTTTCACTCTCCACGCAAGAAAAAACGAAGAAAAAAAAGAAAAAGAAAAAGAAATAAAGGTCAACCTTTCAAACTAAAGTCCAAATGAAATCCAATAAGAAAAATCCTTTATCCAACTCTGTCCGCTTTAAAAATAACTCACCCGGTCCCTTTAAGCGCGGAGGTGGTAGCGGCGTTTTGTTTTGTTCCCGAAGGAACAAAGACAGCTGGGAGGCGGAGGCAACCCGAACTCCGAGGGAGCTCTCTTTTCACCCCCCAAGGAAAAGTTCCTGGGGAGTTCAAGAGGCTCTACCTCTATTCAGGTGATGCTCCCCTCCCCCCTTCATCCGGGAGGGAGGTTTTGAGCCGCGGAACAGCTGGTGCCTGCTGTTCTCCGCAGTTCTCACGCTTTCCCAGGAGGACGGCTACAAAGTAGCCGCCATCACCGACACTAAACCACCGGAAGTCGAGAAAGCAATATTTTATAAGGTGACCAACCGTCCCCCTTTTGGAAGGACAGTCCCCCTTTTTTGAGTTCTGTCCTCCCTTGAAAAGTGTCCTCCTAAATGTCCTCCTTTTCCATATACCGTCCTCCTTTTGGGAGGACAGTCCTCCTTTTGTGAGTTCTGTCCTCTCTCGAAAATGTCCTCCTAAATGTCCTCTTTTTGATGACTAATCTGCAGGGCTTTTGTTTCCTCATAGAACGCTCAGAAGGCGTTCCGGGACCTTTTTTTAATTTTTTTTTCAACTTTTGCATCTACTCTCCCTATTGGCTTTCGAAAGACAATAGGAATTGCTGCTGAGCGCGCCAAAACACCCTGGCGGCAAACTTTGCACGTGCAAGTTGCAGGAACTTGCACCCCTCACTGCTACCCAACTACACGATCTCCTACTTCTTAGTTCCAAAGATAGCTGGAGGAGACTGGAGCGGTAAGTTTCACTTGATCTTCCCTGTTCGGTTCTATGCGGGGATACACAGGGTAGGCAGTGGTGCTGGGGGGCGGCTGGGGGGGTGGCTGCAGGACCAGAGCCGGCGCGGCTGGTGCTTTGCAAGCCATGGGGCCAGCTCTACGGGGATGGGCAGGGGGGCGGTGGTGCTGGAGGCGACTGGGGGGGGCGGTGGTGCTGGGGGATGGCTGGGGGGGCGGCTGCAAGGCCAGAGCCAGCGGGGCTGGTGCTTCGCAAGCCGCGGGGCCGGTTCTACGGGGATGGGCAGGGGGGGCGGTGGTGCTGGGGGGCGGCTGCAGGGCCGGAGCTGGCGCAGCTGGTGCTTTGCGAGCCGTAGGGCCAGCTCTCCATGGCAGGGCAGCAGTGCTGGCGGGGCGGCTGTGGGCGGGGGCGCGGCGGGCAGTTGACCTTCCATGGGCTGCACCAGCTGGTGGTCTACACAGTGCTGACCTGCGTTGCCACCACCTCACCCTGCACATCTACATGGCCATCCTGGAGCGCCTGGCTCACACCACCTGCCTCCGCCGCCCACCCCCGCGCAGTCCAGCCGTGTAGATTTTTGGACAAGTGAGAAATCGAGATTGAATATTGATACTCTAGCTGCAGCACTTGCCGTAAAATTCAATATGAAGGATATTTCTTGTTCAGATATTTCCAATATATTGTCAGAAGATAATACATTGACAAAAAATATTCATTCAATGGAAAAGTACTCATTTAAATAATTAATAGGCATGTAAGCATAATTACAATATAAAATGTTATTGTTACAAATGGTTTTTATTATGCATTTATCATATTATAGTGTATTCTGTATTATTGTTGCAATAAATACAATGTTTCTTTTATTTATGATATTTTTTTCTTAAATTTATTCATGTCCTCCTTTTTGTTGTAAAAAAGTTGGTCACCTTATATTTTAGAGACCAGTCCACAGCTCCCCTATCACTGAAACTAAAGGAAATATGTATTCAGTTGCAAAATCATGGGAGGAATAGAAAAAAATTAAAAACAAAAGGTGGAAGGTTTTTCTATGTTCTAGAAAAACTGTAGAGACTTCTGTTTTTAATAGAATGAGGGTAGAACACCCATTGTCATATGGAAATATCTTGCAAGGATAATAGTGATGGGAGGGGTTATGTACAGATAATTGGATGAGATGGAGAAAACAGCACAGAACAAATTAAAAAAAGAATCTCGATTTAATCTCCAACTCACTGGTACAATGCATGTTTTGCAGGCATTAAAACTCCTTGTTCATCCCCCAGCTTTTCCAGTTTAAAAACATCAGAGTTAGGCCTAAGTCTTTGAGAGTCTTAGGCAAGGAGTACAGGCAACTCTGAGCTAAACTGGTCTAATGGCATTGAAAGAAAAGAGCTTTAAATGTTAATTAAACACAGAAACCCTAAGCCAGGAATCTTCAAACATGGCCCTTTTATGTCTTGTTGACTTCAACTCCCAGAATTCCTCAGCCAGGCATGCTGGCTGAGAAATTCTGGGAGTTGAAGTCCACAAAATAAAAAAGGGCCAAGTTTGAAGACCCGTGCCCTAAGCACACATCCAGAATTTAACTGATCCATGCTTTGCAGGCACAAAAATAAATAATAACAAGCGGTACCTATTAATCTGCTATATATCAAAAGATATTGAAACCATAGGAACTAAGCAATCCCGTTTTTAAACTTACCTGCTTCCAGGAAAGTTGCAGGCATTCGTATTCTCTGTAAAGCAGATAGAACAGAGGCTTACTATATTAAGCTAAAAATCAAACATACTATAGTGTGACTCAGCTGTGTGAACCAGGTTACTTAATGAATTACTATTAAAGGAAAGATTGATACCAGGAGAACATGGATTTATAACTCACATTTCCCAATATCCTTCATCAAAAATGTTTGCTTGCTACATTAACCCAAGTTTGTGTGGGCCTGGTTTACTCAATTAATCCAATTTGCTGGGTTTAATGAACCTGAAACATAACCTAGCAATATGCTTTAAGTTTGCATGTTAGACTAAATACAGTTGGTTGTTTTTGTGATTTATTCTGTCTGCCAAATGCAGCCAAAGGGGGGGAGGGGAGATGTTTGTAAACAAATCTAGATTTTTATTTTTTTATTTTTTGCTCCCCAGGAAGTTTTCTATGCCTCTAAAGCAGCAAAAGAGGCAGTTATTCAACAGGGAAAAAAAATCAATTGTCATGCCAGAAAAAATTCAGATGCTGGATGTGTCACTACTATGCAATTGTTAAAAAAATGAAGAAAGTTTGCAAGGAGCAAAACTGGCAAAGATTAACAAATCTGGAAAAAACATAAACTTTGCTCCAGGTGAGCTGATAGAATCCAGGCCAGGAATTCTGGAGGCCTTACTTTATATAGCAGGTATGGGCAGGGGTGGGGAAATGAGAGAATCTAATCAGCAGGAATGTGAGTTAGAGACCCCACCCAATACCTTGAGGCCTCATATTCTTCAATTTGTTGGAAAAAAGCCAAAAAACTTGTATTGGACAGGGTGGGAGGTTAACAGATGAGATAAAGAAGGCAGGGTGCAAAGAAGTTTACAGTATTGTACATTTCTAAACACATCATAGTCCCAATATCTAAGGAACAAAAATGTTGCAACACTGTCTCCCCCACTTCCCACTTCTGCTTTGCCTCAAATGTTTTCTTCTGAATAAACATATTGCCATGTATAAAAAAGCAAAATGTGTACAGTACCACTATAGCAACATAGATGGTATATAGAGGAAGAACTTGTATTTTATAAGGATTCCTAGCAGGTTAAGGCTAGCCACAAATTTTAGCAGGAAAATGATTACATTTTGGCAATGTCTAATTCTTTAAAAGAGAGAGAGGGGGGGGGAGGGAGAGAGGGAGAGAGAGAGAGATTAAAACTGGTTTAATGCATTGTAATACTCCAGGGTCGCAAAAACTATGGTCTGCCCACACTTCTAACCTTAGCACTCAGCTAACATCTTCCACAATGCAACTTTGTAACTTTGAATGGTTGTGAAGCAACCAGTTATAAGTCAAGGAATACCTGTATTAAATTTCTTCCCTAACCTGTGTTTCTGGTAGTGAGAATAATGGAATAGTGGAACAACTTGCCTTCAAAAGTGCTCCATCACTAGAAGTTTTTAAGAAGATATTGGACAGCCATTTGTCCAGAATGGGTCTTCTGCTTGTGCAGGGGATTGGACTGGAAGACCTCCAAGATCCTTTCCAACTCTTCTATTATTCTGTTATTCTCTATTTTGGTACCTCCCAAATATCAAATATGTTGTATTACTTACAAAAGTTTTTGCCTGAAATAGTTAGGGAGTTTTACTACAATACAAGCACCTGAAGACAGAGCACCAGATTGGTGAAGAGAATTATAAATAGTGTATGAATGGCAAACTGGACAACCTAAGCTCTCTAAGGATGTCTTTGACCACCATTATTGGAAACTAATGGCATAGTTGGTTTTCAACTGGTCCCACTCACTGTACTCCTGAACTGTTTAAAGCAGTGCTTTTAAAGCTTAGCAATTTTAAGATGTGTGAACTTGAACTCCAGAATTCCCCAGCCAATGTGAGGAATTCTGGGTGTTGAAATCCATACAGCTTGAAATTGCCAAGCTTGAAAAACACTGGTTTAAAATATTGAAGTTTGATCTTGGCCTTCAAAGGATTCCCACTCTTCTTATACAAGACTGTGGAATTTCAGAAGAGAGGTTGATATAAATTGCATCTATGTTTTAGCCAAGGTTCACCTTATTCCTTTAAAATGGGTTTCAGCAAAACTACTAATTTAGTTATAGTTTGTCCCATCAAGAATCTTAGTAATTGATTAAGCTGGCTTGGCTCTGGATGCATAGCTGATGAAGGATTTGTCCTGCTTTGCTAACCTGGGCCCAAAGATGCCCCGCTAACCTTGTGACTCAATCCCTATCGCATCTCCAGCCCACTGCAGATTCAGCTTACATTAGTTCTTTGCTGTTCCATCTTGAACTCATTTTCTCCTGTTCTCCCAAAATAAGACTTGTAAAACATTCTGTGATGTCAATGAGAAAATGAGAAGATGGTGGCCTGGGATCTTATCAGCCACTGGCCACGTGAGGATGTTATAGATATGCCCCCTCCCCCCTTCCTCTGATTGTTGCAATGTGGTCTTCTCAGACAACTGGGCCTTAGCTTTAGGAGCGATCAGACACCTAGCTCTTGCAATGACTTCTGCCTGCCTGATGACCCTTAGTGCCTGAACAACACTTCATAAAGTGCCATTTAAGTATTGTACAGGGTGTTGCTGTTTTTTAGATAGATATTTCTAACATCTTCCTGGAAGAATGTCAGACCAATTTTTAAAAAGGGATTTTAACCATGTTTTAAAAAAGCAGCAGTAGAAGCACAGGATTAATATTCTCTGCCTTTACTGTACAGTAAATGATGTACCACTAGTCCTCAACTTACAACCACAAGGAACCCAAAATGTCTGTTGCTAAGCAAAACAGTTATTAAGTGAGTTTTGCCCCATTAATTTAGACCTTTCTTGCCACAATTAAGTAAATCACTGCAGTTGTTAAGTTAGTAACATGGTTATTAAGTGAATCTGGCTTCTCCATTGACTTTGCAAAGGTCACAAACATTAAACATATGACTCTAGGACACTACAACAATCATAAATGACAGTTGCCAAGCATCTGAATTATGATCACATGACCACGGGAATCTAAAATATTTTGTAAGTGTGAAGAATGCTAATAAGTCACTTTTTTCAATGCCATTTTAACTTTGAAAAGTCACTAAATAATGGTTATAAATTGAGGCCTACCTATATTATAGCTTCTGTTTATACTAGTTTTTCATGGCTAATATTTTTACTCAAATGGCATTCAATATATTTCATGTCTTGTTGCCACCACTTATATACCAAGATTAGGCAACATTGATCTAGAAATTCAGCTCTGTTCCATAAAGCCACTGGAAGAATATTTTTCTTTTCCAAAATCTTTTTAATTAATATACTTGCTCAATGCCATTATTCAATGAAGTTGGGCAGTTATCTGAAAACTCTGAGGGGTTAAGGACCCACAGAGTCAAACCAAGATTTGGAATCAAACATGATTCTTAATGAATTCTTTCTATTGTTATTTTTTCCTATCAGGACACTAAAAATGAAATGGACAAATGGTAAGTTCTATTTTTAAGAGGAGTGCATCATTCAAGTGATTATTTCTGTTACAGTATTAGCTCTTTCCAAGCCTCCTGTTGCTTCAATAGGTGGCAACACCTGGCAGATACTGTCAACACAAAAGTTAAGCAGGATTGGGCATGGTTAAAACTTGTATGGGAATCTACCAAGAGCTGGACTTGGAAGTAACAGAATAAGAGAATAATAGTAGGAAAAAAAAGTAGGAAAAAGTGGGAAAGCATCCTCTCAAAAGCAATGGTAAACATGTCCATCCAGTTGCCAAGAAAATTATATGATGGATTCACATACTCATGAGGAGTTACCCTTGATTTGAAGTCCATCTTCCCAAATTTAAAGTGCAGGAAGGTTAATGTGTAAAGAATTGCAATTTATCTAATAGAAATAGCATAGATAATAGAAGTAGATAATAAATATTATCTGTTTCTAGATGAACTCTAGAATGGAAGCCCATAGAAGCTACACAAGCCTGTGAAGCAAATTCAATTCTAAAAAAATTCTGCTCAAATCTAGCTCTATAAATTATCCGAAAAAGTGAGAAAGATACATAAGCTACTACAAGATACATAAGCTACTACAACAGTGTTTCCCAAACTTGACAATTTTAAGGCATGTGGACTTCAACTCCCAGAATTCCACAGCCAGCAATGCTGGCTGTGGAATTCTGGGAGTTGAAGTCCACATGCCTTAAAATTGTCAAGTTTGGGAAACACTGTACTACAAGATGGATAATCTTTAGAATATAATTATAATAAATACATTTATTCACAAGAAAATACTGGCTGGATGGCAAAATATATCTTAGGTTTATGAAATGCTCACTGTTAGAGGGGAAAATATACTCCCTGCTTCCTGAGAAAAATGTTAGGCTGGATGCCAGCAGCAATGACATATCTTTAATCATAGGGCTGCTTCATTCATATGGAAAGCAGGAAGGGGGGATTACAATGTTTACTGAATGGGAGTGGGGGAGAATAGCTGAACCCTTCCCATTTCTCTGCTGTGTTCTGCTCCAGGCATTTTTCTCATGGAAAATAAGCAATGTGGTGAGGGAAATTTCCCAGGACAACAACAACAACAACAACAACAAAAAACCAGAATTGGGAAGGGTTCAATAGCCTCACCCTTGCATCCCAGGTTTGAAGTTAAAATTAGACACACCTATAGATGCCCTATTGCCACCTAGTCATGTTTAACACAAACCTGCACAGAAATAGAGCAAAACTTTCTTTTAATTATATATGTCAGAAATAGTAAGGTTTCTAGGACCATTCCTTCCAGCTTAAAAGACCCCCAGGTAGTTACTTTTATAGTAATTTTCTTCTTTCTTAGAAATTGATAGTATAAAAGAGAGGCACATAATCTTTTGATAGAACATTTTCTGAAGGTCCCCTAAACACTTCAGAAAATGTTGGGTGGGGGGGAATTATAGGCATGAGACCAAGGTCAGAATTTTTCACTTTTTCAGGGACAGGTAGGGGAACCGGTTGTGGAGATTGGTTTGCACTGTGTTTCTACTTCATAGTGTCAGGAGATGATGCTGTCTGTTTTCAGCAGTCATCCCACCAGCACAAAAGTAGACATTGGAGGCCATCAAATGGGTTTTCAGGGCCCAGTAAGTTTCCCAACATCTGACAATGTTTGCATTCTACAGAGAAGTTCTACTCTCTGGATGGTGATAATGTTACCATTTCACATACATTCTCTTCAGTACTGTAGCCTCTGAGACTAATTCTAAAAAGAGAGCATTGGGATTTCATGATAGATTTTTCTTAGCACCTTCTCTAAACTATAATTCTTGAAGGACTGATGTAAGACTAGCTTGGATGCATTTTTTTCCACAAGGACAAACAATATGTTTGAATGTGTCCAGATCATGAAAATGTGAAGTATCATTAATAGGAGTTAGCCAGACTGAGTTTGGGATCAAATGTAACACAGCTAACTGGTTTTTATAATTTTGTTTTCATTAATCTATAGTTCTAATCTAGTGCTGTAAAATTCAGGATAGGGAAAAATAGTTACTCCAAAGAATAGATAAGTACTAACATTAGATTAATCCTCAACATTCCTGTTTTTCAATGCATACTGACTATGTATGTGTATTTGTATATATATGTGTGTGTGTGTGTGTGTGTGTGTGTGTATACCAGTGATGGCGAACCTTTTAGAGACCGAGTGCCCAAAAACTGGCCCTGCCCCCACTCCACCCCCTGCTTCCACCTGCCTCCCGCAGGGCCACTCACTGCCTCCAGGGTCTGCCGCAGATCGCCCAGGCAGCCCAGCAGCGCCATGGTGGCTATGCCCTCTGCCCATGCCCCACAGCATCAACTGTGCGCGATGGGGCGTGAGGGCAGAGTCTTGTCTACACTGCCTGGCTGCCATGTCCTTGGCTGTGCTGCTCCGCTTGAGCCAGGCTCGGGGGCAACTCTCCTCCAGGGGGGCTGCTGATGAGGAGGGGATCGTGGGGGGAGACAAGGCTAGGGCAACGGCACGTGTGCCCACAGAGAGGGCTCCGAGTGCCACCTTTGGAACATGTGCCATAGGTTCGCCACCACTCATATGGGCATTAGTTTGGAGAACCATGGTTTATTATAAAACCACACCTGTACATGTTAAGCCAGAACATTCCAAATTACAAAGGCTGTGTTCACACAATTAAGCTTTAGTTCATTTAACCATGGTTGGTTAGCATCAAGAGGTGGTTTCACTTAATGCACAGATACAAATCATGGTTTATAATCTCAGTAATTGAGTTAATACATTGAACATAGTAATGTGTCATCTTTAGTTTCATATACTGTAAACATAATCAATATGTACAAACAAGGACCACCACAATTTTTTTTCTACTGCAGCTGTGTTCCTCTTCTCTGCAGAACTCAAGTAGGCTATTCATTTAAAAGCATACCATTGTTGTTTTTAATCTGAAAAAGGGACCAATTTTTTAGATGTTCAAAATTGATTGACAAAGAACAGGAGGAAGTTTGTCTAGCGACTTTTCCAGTTTCCAGCCAATCAGTAGCTCCAACTGCAAACAGGATGAACCGGTTTCTCCTGAGCTTGATTCGGGGAAGAATGCATGTCTAATCATAATACTGTGAATGAGCTCCATTGGCAAGCTTATCATTAAAATTATGTGCATCTGGATTCATTCTTTATACATTATTTGTCTTGGAGCTAATTGATAATATCCCAGATATTGTATATTAAGTGGAAATACAAAAGAGAACAATCTCACTTTAGTATACAGTTAAGCAAAATTCCAAGCTTAAAAACCTAGCTGCCCTTGAAGTGCAATACTAGTCTTAAAATTATACCTGCAGATAAGAACTATATTGAATGTTTGCATTGGCTACATATACTTCAGACATACTTCAAGGTATTTATTATAGCTAATAAAATGCCCTATCTTTTGTATTATTGACCTTGAGACCATTGTACTTCTCTTTTGTCCCATATTTTCATATCTACTGGAGTGGGCACCCTCTAAATGTCATCTAGGGTAAGATTTGGTCAATAAACCTCCATAGCAGTGGTTCTCAACCTTTCTAATGCCGCGACCCCATAATACAGTTCCTCATGTTGTGGTGACCCCCAACCATTTATACATCATCGGGTGCCAGGGGCATGGCCAAAGAAAAGGGGAAAAAAATGGCGGACAGCCTTGTTTGGCGACCCCCGTGAAATGGTCGTTCAACCCCAAATGGGGTCCCGACCCACAGGTTGAGAACCACTGCTCTACAGTAACAACTTTAGTGGGGTTCAAAAAGTTAAATCCATTCTCAAAGTAAAATTAAATCCACTCCCAAAGAAATACAGAACAATTTTGGAGAATTGTTAGAATTATGTGAATTGGAAGGAATAAATGATATCAGTTATTAGTGTACTGATAATTCTGGTTTGACTAGCACTGATGATATTGCCTTGTTTGAGTAATCAAATGTCTGCAGGAAAACAACCAAGCTCAGAGAGCACCAACGACCCCTCAATTTTAGCTTGCTTGGTTTTATTTTTGCTTGCTCTGTCATCTGCCATGAACTTTTGGCATGGAGTAGATCTCACAGATGTCCAACCGTTTGGCTTGCCTGGGCCTCATTGAGTAAAGATAAATTGTTGAATTTCCTTTATTTTTTAGTTTTTTTATTATATCTTGTGGAATTGTGTTGTTAATTGTCCAATCTATGGGCCATGGGGTAGACTATATTCTGAGATATTATTTTGTAATTAGTAATTGTGAATAGATATATAATATTTAAAATCTTGCTCATCCAGACTTTCTGTGACTTCAACATAGATTGTCCCAGCTACTTCAATTTTATCTTCGCACTCTTATTTTTTTTCTATGAATTATATGATACCCACATTTCTAAGAAGGTTAAATTACCCACCTGATTATTTTTTACACATATTAATTGTATTTATTATGTCTAGCATTTATATTTTGCCTTTTTTTCTTAGAGCCCAAAGTAGTTTCATGAGAGGTGGAATATCTTTTAATTTTTATACAGTGGGCTAACAGAATAACTCTTAGAGTCATCCAGAGAACTCTGGGCTGAATGTGAATCTTCCTATTCCAAATGCAATTATTTAATCAATAAATTTCTAAATTATTAAATTTAGAAAATACGCTAGTTGTGTTGGCATAACACATTAACTCTCATAAACTATAGTTAGGACATAACAATGCATATGTTCACGCAATAATGGCAATGTACATGTTCACACAACACACTAAGCCCAAAACAGCAAGCTACACTATAATTTGATATGATGGCCTAGTCAACGCAGCATACTAGGGGTTCAACTGATGAGGTTTGTGGAAATGTATCAAAGCACTTTGGGAGTTATATGTGGCTGGTTCAAAGGTCATGACTTGCCTGGCCTTACCCACGAACAAAAAGATATGGAGCAAGGAAGAGGAAAAGGCATGAAACCTGCCTTTTTTTATTTCTGAATGCCTTTTATGCATTTGCTTAATGCATTTATATCCTTTTTCTCAACGTTAATGTAGATGGGTTCAACTTAATGCTTGCCTTCTGTAGTATCCCTGTGCTTTATTCATTATGTAGAATATCTCACAACAGAAAATTTTCAAGGAACACATATATTTTGGAAGAGAAAAAGAGAGTAGAAACTTTTTCTACCATGAATTTCCTTACTATAATTTATATTAAATCAAATCAATATTCATTATTAGGGAAATACTGCTGGCAATTTTCTAAGAAAAAAAAATTCCTATACCAGAAAAGTTTGTTATCCTTTTTATTGGCCTAACTCTAATATTTTTAATAAGATGTTACAAAACTAACAAATAATCGTTTGTTCACTGGTTTCCCTCCCAGGAGATACGGGATACAGAATTTCTGGCATATAGATCCATATATAACTCGTAATACCTTCTTGGGGGAAGAAAATAAAAAAAATCACAGGCAAGTTCATTTTGAGAATATGCCATATGTTTTTCTTAGCAATGGGAATGTTAGTTGCTTGGAGATCGTTTGGATATTCTATGTATGAAATAAGCATATTTTAAATTACCTTGTCTGTTGACAGAGAAAGTGATGGTATAAATGCTGTTCTGATTGGTATATATTCAGTTATCAGATAGACATAGGATTTGCAAAGTGAGCCAATACTGCATGTGTTATGAAATTCCTCTAAATGCTTCTTGCAACATAGAGTGAGATATTAAAATCCTAATCTGCATTTGCAGTATGTGGCTCCACATCACACATACAATATAAGTATTGAGCATTTAAAGCATGTGCTGCGATGCACATGCACATGAATAATAAGCAAGTTTGGATACCCTTCAACAATGTTCAGAAGCCGGTGAAATGGATGACAATAAGAAGTGAGCAATTTAATTCTGAGAAAAGGGATGCCGTATTGGCTAAAAATATGGCTGATCTCAGCAGTAATTTGCAATTGGTTATGGAAGGGTCTGCTCAAATTTATAATTTGGGGTTACTTCTGGTCCTATAACCATATAGGTTATAATGGTAGTTAGAAATGTGCTTTTATTTGGATACATCAGTTTGCCAGCCCTGGTAATGATATATAGTATGTATGGTTAACTTCCAGGCTAAACTACTGTAACAAACTATCCAGAAATCTCAACTTTTCCTACTGACTTCCTAAATTCAAGTTTAACATGCTAGTTCTCTAAAGCATTTATGACTGGGAACAGATTATTTGAAGAATATTCCACATGTTATGAGACTACTTTGTCCTTAAGGATAAATTCAGAGGTATAAATATGTAATAAATCTCAGAGATGGCAAGGATAGCATTTTTTATTAAGATTCTTCATTTTGGGAATTTCCTTCCTTCAAAACTGTTTGATATCCTAAGTTTAGCAGAGTTCACTGTTTTGTCAGATCTTTCATTAAATTGTTGCTGGCTTTCCTCTTCCATCCCCAAACGATTCTGCTGCTGTTTTTAGAAATTCAACATGCAGTTCTATTGTCTTGTTTAAATGCTATTTTCCTGTATGCCACTTTCAAAGGACATACCTTGAAAGGGAGCTTATATGTAATTTTTTTCCTCTTTAACTCTGCAGCCTCTAATTCTGGCAACTGCCCAAGAAGATTGATACAATAAATAAAATGACCACTGGGCAATTGATCTTGTCAGAAATATTTTTATCTGAGTACTGTTTTTGTAGCAAGCAACCAAGTATTAGAAAGCAAATACTTAAAGAAGGAATCATCCCAAAACAAAACAAAACAACTAGCAGCTGTCGCTGCTGTCTCTGGAGACCCTAAATTAAAATAGTTCTTTTAAAAAGGGAGGATTTCATGCTATTGACATTCTCATGCACTTTTTTTGCAGAAACCGCTGGCTTTTCTCTTCTCTCTGTCAAGGTCAGTTTGTCTTAACTACATCCTGTCTATTGTAGTGCTCAAATAACTTATGGCCTGGCTTGAGATTGACTCGTAGAATAGCCTTCAAACCTCTTCACTGCTCTAGAATAAATTCTTTTCCAAATTCCTTTTCTGAATTGCTATTTATTTCTATATTTTTCCTATTGGTACTAACTTCTCAGAATACAATTTGGCCGGATAGCCCTTGAGGCTGTTTGAATAGATATTGATTTCAGCCTTAAATGTGACATATTTTAAAACTTACCTTGCACTATTTGTAACAAAAAGATTTGAAAATACACAAACAAATACTGGGAGGCAACAAAAAGTTTATGGGAACTGCTTAAGAATATTTTTTTTTAGCAATCCTTTGGCTTTATCAATAAGTTTTTGCTAGCTTATATGAATTGCATATTCTCAGATGTTCACTACCTTCCCATCATTTTTCTACTCTGGCTAAAACTTTGTTTTAATTGTTTTATATTAAATGTCTTCTCCTTTTCTGTTTCTTTTCTATTACTACATCACAGCCACTAACTTTTTATAATCATATGACTAGAATGTTTCAATTAATCAATATCCTATCCTGATTCTTATTCCATTTATCTCTTTCTATATCTGCCAACTTTTTCAGGTTGGCTTTTTGATGTACTATTTGGAGTGGAGAATGGGGAGGAGATTCCACAGAAAAATCATATATGGAAAACTGCAAATTGCACAAGTGAAAAAAATTATATAATTAGCAACTCAGATCTCTTACCTCTTCATGCAAATTGGCTAACAGTTGATGTACAGCAGGGTTGAAATGATGTATTGTAACTTCACAATTTTGAACAAATCCGATGAATAAAGGAGCATTAGAAACAGGTTTTGATGGTGATAGATCCAAAATATAGGTTAAAAATAGAACTGGTCTGAATGGCCACCAGCTACAGATCTAATCACAAAAGCAAATTCTGTCTTGTAAGAGGTGGGTTATTCTGGTTTGATGGCAAGATTTGGTTTATCTTCAGTTAGCGCTCATTTCTTATTTGGCTTAGTATATGCAGTGGTGGGATTCAGCCAGTTCACACCAGTTTGGCAGAACCGATAGCTAATTTTTTGTTGCCCAGGCCCAGAAGGGACTTCCAGAAGCAGCATCCACACAGAGAACCGGTTGTTCACATATTTGAATCTCACCACTAGGTATGGGATTAGATACTGGCCAAATACTGGTTCAGTTGCAGCAGGCCTGATTTTAGGTTCTGGCTGACGAAGTGATGGTATAGGATACTTGTTGAGTCCTTGGCGAAAAGCAGACACAAGAAGCAGTTGTAGTTCTCAGTTTTCTTTATTCTGTGTTCAGCTCACAAGTAGATGGCTTCAGCAGCTCCCAAAACCTCCCAGTTTCTTATATAGACATTTCCCGGGTCAATGCGATACTTTTCCCGCGCCAGCACCCGCGCATGCGCACGGCGCTGGCGACAGCCTGTCTGGTCCCAGGCAGCTTTGCACCTGCCCGGGACTGCCTGCAAACGCCCCGAGCCGTTTGCAAGGCTCGGGACATAACACCCCTTTCCCCCGGGCTAAAACTACTACCAACATATAATCATTATTTTATGCAGTGTTCTGCTTCTCAGTGCTCCTACCGTTACCTGGCTTTTGTTTAGCCAGCAATGTTATGTAATCCTCTAAGTATTTAGGAGACTTCCTTGCTCTCTGTGACCTTCTCAGCTCTGGGTTTCTGACAAGTGTTCCCTGACTGAGGGGTGACAAGAGCCTGTTCCCCTTATCATGCCTTGGCGCCTTCCAAGGATTTTGCCCCAATGCCTGGCCTGCTTGCTCGCCCACCGGGCTCGTCAGGCCAGGGCTTCTGTCACTTTGTGACCTGGTTGACCTGCCTAGCTGCAGGCCCTCGGGCCCCTTGAAGTGATAGCCACTGCTGGGCGTCTCTATAGAACCTCCTAGGTCCATCCAAGACCTGTCAGGAGGCTGTCCAATCCCTAAGCCCCGTTCTGTGTCCGGGCTCGTGTGGGTCTCTGTACCTTCCCAAAACTCAGTTACTCCCTGATTTGGGCTAGAGGTGTTGCAGTCGGGACTTGGTTCCTCGACCACCTCCCTGTAAGTTTGACCCCCTGTAGGATTAGGGGTAAGGTCAGGCCAACTCTGGGGATTGTGTGCCAGCTCTCTTGCGGGAAATGATTTGTTGGGATGCTCCCGGGTATCCTCCGTGACTGGAGTGCTGTGTGATGTGTGTGGAAAGTGAGTATGCCCCCGGGGTGACTCCCTGGCTGGAGTAGGCGTGAGTGCCTGTTGTGTGGGTAAGCTCCATGAATTCCTTTTTGGAGCACTTGCGGAAGCTTGAAATGGGCAGTCAGTGGCTCCATCAGTGGAGATGGGCAGCAACTCGTGCCCTTCCCTTTGCTCCAAAGGGTCCCCCTCCCCCCCTGGAAAAGACCCAGGAGTCTCATCTGAAAGGTCCCGCCTAGGGCGAAGTTGGTCAATGTGCCGGCGCAGGACACGACCGTTGTCCAGGGCTACCTCGTAGGAGAGAGGACCTGTGACCTTGGAAATAGAAGTGGGGACCCATGTATGACCAGGCCCGTAATTGCGAGCCCAAACCGGGGCACCCACAAGTAGTTGTCTCGGTGCCCTAGGATGTGAGGTAGATGAAGGCAGTCTGTCCGGATGCAACCGGTCAAGTTTAGTAGTAAGTTGACGCCCCCAACGAAGTTCAGCTGGGCTTCTCCCTGTAGAAGTGGACGTTGTGGTGCGATAAGAAAGGAGAAAGTCAGCCAACCTGTGATGCCAGTCCCCGTAGGTGAGTCTTTTCAATGCGTCCTTTGTGATGCGCACCATACGTTCAGCCATACCGTTGGTGGATGGGTGGAAGGGTGCAGACGTGGCATGACGAATCATGTTTGCCTGTAAGAAAGCTTGGAATTCGGAGGAAGTGAAGTGAGGGCCGTTGTCGGACACAATGACATCTGGCAGCCCGTGTGCAGCAAAAATCCCCCTCAGTACCTGAATAGTCTTTGCAGTGGTGGTGGATGAGACAGGTACAACCTCAAGCCATTTCAAGTGGCTGTCAACAAGGACCAAGAAGAACTGGCCCTGAAAGGACCCAGCGTAGTCAATGTGCACCCTAGACCATGGGGACTGCGTTTCCTCCCATCTATGCACGGGAGCTTGGGGCATCTCTGGGCGAGATCGTTGGCACAGGTGGCATGCATGCACCTTAGCCTCAATATCCTTATCTAAAACAGGCCACCACAAGTGGCTGCGTGCAAGAGCTTTCATACGAACAATGCCAGGATGACCCTCGTGGAGGGATTCTAAGACCCTAGTCCTCATTGAGGTGGGAATGACATCTCTGTTTCCCCAAAGCAGACAACCCTGAGAAAGGGACAGCTCGTTCCTTTTGGACCAGAAACTCTGAAACTCAGGACTAGGGCAGTGCTCAGGCCATCCAGACAAAACCCAAGAAGGGACACGTGAAAGTGTGTGATCTGTGCCTGTTTCAGCGGCGACATCCCTGGCATTCAGAGGGGACTCGGGCAAGGCTTGGATGGATAGAATGTTGACAGCTGGCGCAGGGTCAGCTTCTACTACTGGCAGGGGCAATCTACTGAGGCCATCAGCATGGCCCATTTCTTTCCCAGGCTTGTGGAGTAAAGAAAAATCATATGCAGACAAAAAAATAGACCACCTAAGCATTCTGGGGGAAATGATCTTGGGAGTCTGCTTACGTGTGGTAAACAGTCCCAGCAGAGGCTTATGGTCAGTGAAGACCGTGAAATGCCTGCCATATAGAAAATCATGGAATTTTTTAATTCCAGCAACAAGCCAGAGCCTCCCTGTCTATCTGAGCGTAGTTGCGCTCAGCAGAAGACAATGTTCTGGAGTAATATGCAACAGGAAACTGAGTTCCATCAGACCTGAGGTGGCTCAGGACAGCTCCTACCCCGTAAGGGGACGCATCACAAGCGATGCACACAGGAAGGGACTCATTGAAATGTGCAAGTACACTGTTAGAAGTGAGCAAGGCCTTGACTTTGTTAAAACAAGCCTCATGTGTTTGTGACCAGTGCCACACTGCTTGCTTGTCTAGTAGCCTGTGAAGAGGCTCAGCCACACTGGCTTTATGTGGAAGGAAGGAATTGTAGAAATTCAGGAGGCCCAGGAAGGCCTGGAGTTCGGCCTTAGACTTTGGCCTAGGTGCTTCTAAAATAGCAGTTAGTTTGGATTCAGCAGGGTGAATCCCAGCAGCATCAATTTTGAACCCCAGAAATTCAGTGGAAGGCACCCCAATCTTGCATTTGTCTTTTTTGAGCTTGAGGCCTGTTTTCCTGAATCTTAACAGAACAGCCCTTAGCCTTTCAGCTAGAATGTGTGTGGAGTCTTCTGCAATTAAGACATCATCAAAGTAGGGGCAAACCCCCGGTATGCCCCGTAGTGTGTTTTCCATTACGCTTTGGAAAATCCCAGGAGCGACATTCACTCCAAACTGTAGCCTTTTTACCTTAAAGGCTCCCTGTGGGTCACAATAGTCTGAGCTATAGCAGCAGCAGCATCAACAGGCAGCTGTTGATACGCTTGAGCTAGGTCAAGCTTTGCAAAAACGCGCCCCCCCCTTGAGGGAGGCCAGAATATGACTGACCACAGGAATAGGATAGGCATGTTGCTGCAATGCCTTATTGAGTGTGCATTTGTAATCAGCACAAATGCGAATGTCCCCATTTGCCTTTAGAGGTGTGACAATGGGGGTCTCCCAAGGACTGGAATCAACAGGTTCTAGAATTCCCTGTTGGATCAGTTTGTCTAACTCAGTGTCAATTTTACTCTTTAAAGCAAAAGGGACCCTTCTTGCTTTAATTCTAATGGGAGTGACAGTGGGGTCTATCTTTAAGGACACAGGGGGTCCTTTGAATGTGCCCAGCTGGGGGCTGAAAACATCTGCAAATTTTTTGCAGACTTCCTGTAGGTCGAGTGTTTGTAAACTGTTGAGTCCTGTGACGTGTATCCCCAGGGCCTCAAACCAATCGAGTCCTATGAGACTCGTTCGTTCACCCCTACTACTAATACGTCTAGTGGACCTTCAAAACTCTTGTATTGCACATTAAGGGTGGCCTCCCCCTTAACACACACTCTTGAATTTTGAAAATCTGTTAACACAATGTCAGAAGGCCTTAACTTGGCCTGAGTTCCACTACCGGAACAAATCTTCCTAAATGTATGCAAGGAGATGATTGAAAGGGCAGACCCTGTGTCTAGTTCCATAGTTAATGGAACCCCTGGTAGCTTCACCTTGAGTGACAGCTTTTTCTTGATGGGCTTGTGTGTGCCTGTCCTGAAGATGCTTCTTCGCGAAGCGCAAAAACCTACCCTATTCTGGCTGGGAACCCCGGTACCTTTCAGGCGCAGTTCTTCCTGAGGTTGTACCTTTCGTCGGCCCAGACACACAGCTGCAATGTGTCTTTGTTTGCCGCATGCCCGGCAGGTAGCGGAGCGGAACTTGCAGTCGGTTCTCCTGTGGCAACCTCCACAGCCGATGCACTTGAGTGGAGCTGAAGAGCTTCCCTTCTGCTTTCCTTCCTTCTTGGGGTGGAGATGGTCGACTTCCTCATCCGGATCCTCCTCGGAGTTTCCTTGGACGTCTTCCTGGTGCACGGATGCAACTTCTGGACTGTTTCTGATCGGCCGCATGTTCTTGATGGCGCCGCCTGCTTCTTCTTCTGCGGTGACCTCTCTTAAGGCATCTTGGAAGGACAGTTCTTCTTTGGCGAAAAGCCTCTGTTGTAGATCTCGATGCCTTAAGCCGCACACGAATCGGTCCCTCAGTCGTTCTTCGAGGTCCTTGAACTCGCAGTGCTTGGCGGCCTTCCTCAATGCGGCGATGTATTCTTTGGCCGACTCTCCGGATCGTTGATCCCTCTGCTCGAAGGTGTGGCGCCATGCGATGACGGACCATCTTAGGCTGGAAGTGCTCCTTCAGTAGCTTCTTTAGATCTGCGTAGCTAACAGACTCTACTGGAACAGGTGCTGCAAGGTTTTCTGCGATTTCGAAGGCGTCTTGACCGCAAACACAAAGCAGGGTGGCAGCCTTCAAGCTCTCTTCCCTCACTTGGTTTGCCTTGAAGTAGTTCTCCACCCTGGCTACGTAGGACTCCCACCGCTCTGGATGTGAGACGTCGAACTCCGAAAGCCTTCCAACCTTTGCCATCTTCAGGAGACGGGTCTATCAGCCAGCCTACCCCCGAATGCGCACTGGATTGGCGAGTAGCTGCCGAGTCACGCCGTTCCGCCGCTCAGGACTCACTTGGGTAAGCTTACACTTCTTCCTTTCCAGGTGATGTAAGGCATCCCACCTTCGTCGCCAGTGTTGAGTCCTTCGCGGAAAGCAGACACGAGAAGCAGTTGTAGTTCTCAGTTTTCTTTATTCTGTGTTCAGCTCACAAGTAGATGGCTTCAGCAGCTCCCAAAACCTCCCAGCTTCTTATATAGACATTTCCCGGGTCAATGTGATACTTTTCCCGCGCCAGCACCCGCGCATGCGCACGGCGCTGGCGACAGCCTGTCTGGTCCCGGGCAGCTTTGCACCTGCCCGGGACTGCCTGCAAATGCCCCGAGCCGTTTGCAAGGCTCGGGACATAACAATGCTGAAGGACGCTTCCTTCTGAAAATTCTAAAAATGCAATTGCATTGGCAGAAGGTAGCATCATATGGTGGTGCCATACACCCTTGAGCCATCAATGAACCCTGGTTATAATGCATTGTTATTTTAGATGCATCCCTTTAAGAGCTTGAAATGAAATGTATATGGGGATGGGGGACAGGTGATGAACAATACCATCTGCTTATTTCTGATATTTATACATTCTGATATATGTTTTCTCTGTCATCAGAGTCTATCGCTTATGCCTGAAACACAAAAGGCCATCTTTCTTTACATGCCTCCTCAAGTCCCCTCTTTGCTTCTTCTTATTCCTTTTCTTCAACTGAAGGAAAACCTATCTGAATTATTTCCATTCCTACCCATGACTTCTCACTATTCAATCTTGGCTGTCAGGAACAGTAGCCACCATACAACATATGGAATCAAAAAACTATGAATACACTTTAGCTCAGTATATTGTGCAAATCCAATGCATGCAGGATACACTATTGTTCAGAATGCTACATGAATGAAGAAAAATGGGTTGAATATACCATGGTTAAATTAGCAATGAATGAATGGATTGTATGAACCCAACCAGTGAAGCTTTTTGTTATTATCTTAAGGGTGTGATTTTAAAAGATTTAAATTCCCCATATTCCTATGGAATGGTTATTAGAACAGGCTGTCCAAAGAGTTATGAAGGCAAGGTTACAAAAGGCAATCACATGACTGTGAGATGTTGCAACCATTGTAAGAGTGAGCTGGTTGCCAGGCTCCCATTGTAATTACAGCAGAGATGCTGAAGTAGTTAGAACTTCAAGGGCTGATTGTAAGTCCCATTCATTAGCACTGTTGTAGCTTAAAATAGTTGCTGAATGAGTTGTCATTAAATAAGGATTATTGGTTGTTTTCAGCTATTAAGCTATTCATTTATTCAAAGGTACAATAGCAATGAAAAAAGTAACTTATGACCAGTCCTCACACTTATGATTACGGCAGCATTCCCACAGTCACATGATCAGATTTTGGGCACTTGGCAAACAGCATGCATTTATAATGACTGCAGCATCTTGTGGTAATGTAATCACCATTTGTGACCTTCCCAGATGACTTCTGACAAGCAAAGTCAATAGGGCTTGCCAGATTTGCTTAATGACTGTGAGATTCACTTAATATCTGCAGCAATTTGTTTAACAATTATAGAAAAAAGATCATAAAGTTGGGCATGACTTGCTTAACAACAGCCTTGCTTAGAAGGAAATTTTGGTCTCAATTGTGGTTGTAAGTTGAAGACTTGTATCTGTAATGTAAAGTTTTTGTCCTCACTGCAAGTTACTTTATGCATGCAAGTTAAAACTTGATGAAGTACTAATCTTGGGTGTAATGTAAGATGAAGCATTAAAAATACAGAGTTTCTGTTAGAAAATAAAGTACAATGGAGAACATTGATACGAGTAAGATAGATCTGACAAAAGGAAGGAAGGATGGCAGCTGAAATCCCTTACACTTTTGATACATATTTCCTTTTAGGAAATGTAGAAGGTAAGGTAAAGTTGCCAGATGTTTTGCAGATGAGTGTATGTTTGATCACTTGTTAAAGTCTACAAATGAAGCTACTATTACATAAAATCAAAGCTAGTTGATAATCATAAAAGTGTTGAGAAAAGCTATAGACATTATAAAAATTAACTGATAGGTATGTGGGAAAGCAATTTATTGTAAACAGGGCCCATGAAACCTTGCAGAAAATTTCTCCTTATTTATAAATGACAAGTCTCCCCCGACCCCCCACCACCACCACACCCCGTCTTCCAGTATTCAGTTACAGTCATTGCTGCTGACAAGCAGACTTGAAATTAAAGATTGATGTATTTGCAGTAGAAATTCTAAATACTAGGTGGGCATTGTAGGGAGGGGAGTGAGGGGGTGGTAATTGCATGAAAGTCAGTCTTAACAAAAGCCAGCTAATTCTCATCATTAGCTATGCAATAGGTTATGAATCTCCTGGGGATCAAGGAAAATGTGCAAAGAGTTGGGTGAGGTTGGACATAAATTGTTGATCTGAATAGAGGAAAATGTTGTTATTAATGACAGCTGAAATAAAACACCCAAGTCTCTTAGCCCTTTCCAGGAACAAGGGGAATATTATTTTGGCATCTAAGGTATAGTATAGGGAGAACATTTATGACAATATTTAAAGTGAATTATTCAATTATAAGAATATAATGTAGACTTTTTCTCTAGCGTTACCAGGAGAATTGAAGAAAAGACAGATGAACTGGTATGCTCCTCTTTTGATTAAAAAAAAAAAGTAAAATGGTATGACTCTACTATTTTTTTTAAAATCAGATTATATTCATGCCCATGAAGGCAAATGGCAAAAAGGTCTTATTTAGGATATGCTGTATCCTTTAAAACTTTGAAACTATGCTAGGTGGCTCAAGTGGGAGCTGCACTTCAGGGCATTGAGAAGATAGAACAGGGCTTTTCAACCAGTGATATGGGTACCACCTGTGGTACATTGGCACCTGGCAGGTAGTAAGCGAGCATCCTAGGAAAGTAGTGGGGGAGGGGAATGAGCTGAACTGGTGGCAGCACCACACAAGCCTGAGTGAGAGATGGCTGGAGCTGCAGGGCTGTCAGGACTCAGTGGAAGTGCCAGGATCGACGCTTCTTTGGACAGTCAGGGCTCAGTGGAAGCGCCAGGATCAGCGCCAGGCTCCAGCTGGAGCTTGCCGTTGATCCTGGCACTTTTGCTGAGCCCAGAAGAAGCGCCAATCAGCTGGAATGTTGCAGCATCTCCAGCGTCTTGTGATTTACATTCAGATGCTTGGCAACTGATTCATATTTATGACAGTCACACTGTCCCAGGGTCATGTGAAGTGACCAAAACCTGCTGCAACCTCCCAGCAGACGGGGGGGGGGATAAAAACCAAACGCTCCTCATCCCACCCCCACTGCCAATCCTCAACAGAAATGCTCAGAACAATGAAAACCTTGGACAGGAGGAAGAGCGCCACTGGGCGGGCAGACAGGTGTCTTACTCGACTTTGGCTTGGGGGGCACTTTTTTCAGTGCTATTGTAACTTCGAACAGTCACTAAGTGAATTTTTGTAAGTTGAGGACTATCTGTACTTTATCACTTTTTTCCTTTTTGGGGGGGGATCATCAAGTTTTTGACACCTTGCTAGGCGACTGGTGGTACTCGGATACTGCCATATCCTAAAAGTGGTAGGGTGGAAAAGTTGAAAAGCCCTGAGATAGAAGATTAGGCAATGCTATTTACATAGACATATAATAAACAGAAATATATTTTTCTCATTCAGCAATAACATCAATATGCTATTCTTTTTTTCCTTTAAAGAAGAAGAAAATTGCTATATCCTGCATGACAATAGTAGACAGAGTTCAGTTTTGTTAAACTTACTCTATTTGTTAATTAGTATTCCTGATGTCCATCAGATGTTTACTTATATGGATTCCATTTTCAGGCCATATGCCAATCTAGTTACATATAAGATAGCACTAACATCTTTAAAAAGCTGTGGCTACCAATGGCCAGAATAAAACAGCTGCCTCAGGTGTGAATTATTGAATAGTATTGGCTAATACACGTTTGGCAGCGTGTATTATGCTAGCAAACAAGTATAATGGCAATTAGTATTTCCAGGCTTTCTTGCTTCAAGAGCCCCAATGTCTTGGGGAGTTTTCAGTGTCTGCACTTTGACAAAGACAAGCCATTTCTTGCTGTTTTTTTCAGACAGCAGAATATTTTAGGCCAGGGGTAGGCAACCTCGGCTCTTTTATGGCATATGGACTTCAACTCCCAGAATTCCTGAGTCAGCATACATAGCTGACTCAGGAATTCTGGGAATTGAAGTCCATGAGTCATAAAAGAGCCGAGGTTGCCTACCCCTGTTTTAGGCCAAACCTTCTCTGAGGAAACTGCTGTACACCAACAATATATTAAAATGTACCATTTATAAGCATCACTAATGTTGCAACCCTGAACAGTACAATCTGAGCACCCTTTGCAAGAACAATTTTATAGGATGTTCACATGTTTCCCATTTGTTGCTGGTCACAGTTTTAAATGATGGTGTTAATTTGAAAAGCCCATAATTGCCTGGGTTCACAATATTTGCAGGAATTTGGAGTCAATTTTATAAGATGTGTTCAGCATAACTCTCATGGCAATGGGCTTTTCCAATGATTCTGGATTGCTGTTCCAGTAAACAGTAGAACTTTTGACATTTAGGATGGCAGTCATAAAAGTTTTTTATTTTTGATTTTCTCTGCTTTTGAGTTATTTTTTTGTAATTTTATCAGATGTCAATGCTTTGTATGTCACCCTGAAAATATTTAGGCTGGATTTTTTTTTTATTTTTTTTTTTGCTGATCCACAACTTATTCATCTTCTGGAGATTGCTCTGTAAATACATAATGGATTTATATTCCCAAGAAGGGTTGTGGAACACTACAGAAGGATGAAACTAGGCAACAAAATAGTTTGGTATTGCATGGGGAAAAGTGGATATTAATCACTGTTCCGCATCAAAAAGCAAATGTCATAAGCACCCATTTGAGAATGCTACCTGCATTGTGCTTGGTTAATTACATCTACCTATATGTTCCTCTGATGCCCACAATAGTATCCAAAACCACCTTTCTGAATTAGCAAATCTGCACTGCCTCACAGTAGGAGAAGTTTCAGTAGGCAGATAAGTTTTGATTATAAGCACATCCCAAAGAATTAATTTTAATGAAGAAAGAAAGGTCCAAGTCAGGCATGTGCATCACAACTGGAAAATTGGGGGGAATAATATGGCTTCTGAGCTGACATATAAAATCTTT
Organism: Crotalus tigris; assembly: GCF_016545835.1. Classification (NCBI taxonomy): domain Eukaryota; kingdom Metazoa; phylum Chordata; class Lepidosauria; order Squamata; family Viperidae; genus Crotalus; species Crotalus tigris. The sequence goes on along the minus strand of NW_024097358.1, from coordinate 7,319,666 downwards.
GCTTTGTTTCTCTACTGTAAAACCACCGAAGTTCAAACATAAACAATTTGTCTCCTGCCCCCTTCCCCAAAACATATTCTCAGCTTTTGGCAATTTCTTAACAAATTATGCAACATCCTGAATTCCATAACCATGAACTTTGGGTCTAAAAGGAAAGAGAAAGGAGAATGTAGTGGATTAAAAGAAAGGATGATCAGAAGATAGAATTTCAGCCCTATAAAGAGGGTATGATTGTGTTAGCAGTTAGGACTGGTAGAGACTATGGTGCCTTAATCTAGGCCAGCTATATTATCTCCTTGGTAAACCTTCATTTTTTTCAACAAAAACTTCCTGTCTCTTTAACACCTTCATTTCAGGTACAATAGATTAAATCTTTCTGTCATATGCTGGGGTGCAGTTACAAGGAAATTACTGCACCTGTTGAATATTTACCTCCCATAAAGCAGTTTATTGCCAGAGAGATCTTCCTGGAAATGTAATTAAAGTGTGGAACTCTTAGTGTTAGGAGAAGCTGCACAATTGAAAATGTAAACAAAAGTCTATATTTATTTAGGAAGCAATCATAAATAATTCTTTAGTCAATGAAAAACAGTCTAAAATCTGTGCTAGGGTAAATATCTCTTTATTAGGCACACAAAAATGGCCTAATAAACACAAACTAATGTAAAGCCCTTTAAGTTTTTCTCAAGCAAAAATGTAACAAAATTAATATAGACAAGAGCTGGAAAGGCCAGGCCTTAACAGCTGACACGCTTCCAGACAGGCAGTTCCGACTAGAGTGGGTTAAAAAATATTATGCAACTCTTCTGTAATTTCTTCTTTAGGGATGGTAGATAGAAAGGATTTTGGAAGAGTATGAGTTATAAAAGGAAAACATCAGAGAGTTCATGTTTTGTGGATAGCCATTCTGTTGCCCTAATAATACTGATTTATATATAGATGATTCTAAGTGTAGCATTTGGCATCCTTTTTCAGAAAATTCTGTTTGCTGGTAATAGGAAGTATTTCTGTCCAGGTAGAACCTTTGAAAACTGTTGTTGGTTAAAATCATGGCAGGTCAGATAAATAGTCATGCATAAAGCAGTTTCCCATGTTCTAGGAAGATATGCAGAATACGATCACATAATGTCTCCCATAAACTTGGGTGTGTCCCCAAAAACTCCTCCAAAATGCTATCAATTTTTATTTTCCATATGGTAAAAGGAAAAATGGTTAAATACATGGAAAGTCACACTGTTTGCTATATAATTGTAATTAAATAGGCTACCTACTTATCTTCACAATCAAGAATACTAAATAAACCAGAATTATTAATCTGCCATATTGAATAGTTGTAAGTGAATTTTCATGAGGAAGCTATGTCTGGACTCATCCATTCTGCTAATCCATAGTGCAATTTGTGGCTTGCAGCCACTGTGGTTTATGAACCATGTTTTATAGTTTGGCATGCTGTGTGAATCTAGCAAGTACTGGTTTAACCAGTAAATAATGATTAAGCAAATCAAGAATAGTGTGATGCATAAACTCAGTCTATTGGTCTTCTGTCAGCTGGCATAATGTTGACCCTGAAGATAAGTAGACATATCTCTCTCATGTACACACATAGTATACATAGACTGGGAAATCTGTTTTCATATACACAATATAAATGATCCAAAGTAAAAAATAGTACAGACTAATTTATTTAATTTTCATGAGTTATTCTCAGTGCAGCTTCCATCACCCTCTTTTCTGTACAATATTAATACACATTTGTGCTTATTCATCATTTTCCTGCGGCCAACCTGGCCTTGCCCATTATAGATAGTGTTAAGTCCTCAAGTTAATGGTGAAAGAAAAGCACGCATTCTGTAGCCAACAACTGTTTATTCTTCTGCTGCTCACTCCAACACAACTCAGAGGCTCATAGGCCTCTCTCACATTAAATAGAATTCCCGGGCAAAAAGGTTACAACAGAAAATGGCGTGCTTTCGCACCTTGCGCATGCGTGCAGGCTGGCGCTGCTTAGTCTGGTCCTGGGCAGCTTGCAACAGCCCGGGACCATAGCAACATCCCGAGCCTGCTTTTGCAGGCTCCGGACACAACACCCCTTCCCCCCTGATAAAACATACTCAATATGTGTATGTATGTATGTATTTATGTATGTATATATATATATATATATATATATATATAATATATATATATATATATATATATATGTAGGTCTTTGGTTGTTCGGGTTTTCTCCTGCGTAAAATTGGAAGTGTCTTGGCGACGTTTCAACGAAGTCCCATTCGTCATCTTCAGGCTGGTGTTTTCAGCTTCGTGCTCCTTGAAGCACGAAGCTGAAAACACCAGCCTGAAGATGACGAATGGGACTTCATTGAAATGTCGCCAAGACACTTCCAATTTTACGCGGGAGAAAACCCAAATAACCAAAGACCTACACACACACACGCACACAGGGAATTGCACAGGGAAGCCAAGAGTGTTCCCAAGGTCTGAGGAGGTCGCAAAGGGTTAAACACCCTCCCAAATACCTTAAAGAATATGTGAAGTTGCTGTCAAGCTAAGGGAAACTAAGACAGATATACCATACTGCATGGTGAAGTTGGAACTGCGAGTGTTAGGCACGTATTTCCAAAACGTTAGCACAGTGCCATACAAAAGTGTGATAATGTAATAACATCCACATTCCATGCATTTCAATGCTGGATGAAGATACCACGTCCCTTTGGTCACATACACACACACACACACACACATACACACACACACACACACAGACACACACACAAATATATATATATATATATATATATATATATATATATATATATATATATATATATATATATATATATTTTCTGAGGTTTTCGTGGGTATTTGTATGTAGGTCTTTGGTTATTCGGGTTTTCTCCCGCATAAAATTGGAAGTATCTTGGCGACGTTTCGACGAAGTCCCATTCGTCATCTTCAGGCTGGTGTTTTCAGCTTCGTGCTTCGAGGAGCAATGTGTGGTCTTAGCTGTTTCTTCCTTTTAACTGCCAGTGGGGGTATGAACTGATTGGGTGAGAGCTTGGCTGTGTTCTGATTGGGTGGAGGTGTGTTCTGATTGGTGTGGGGCTTGGCTGTGCTCTGATTGGCTGGGGGGTTGGCTGTGCTCTGATTGGCTGGGAGAGTGTTCTGTTTGGGTGGGGGCTTGGTTGTGCTCAGGTTAGTCTGAGTTGCAGAAGAAAACACACACAAACCGCTACCTGCACGGTCTCTCACACCACCACCCAGCACAGATCAACTCCGTAGCCAAGACACTCATCTCCAGAACAAAACGCTTAGCTGACGAACAACACCTAAAAACCGAACTACACACTCTCACCAATGTACTAACATCGAATGGATTCCAAAGAAATAAGATTACAAACCTAATCCAAAAAGAAACCCCCACTAAAATCCAAGACAAAGAACAAGAAAAAGGCAAAGCCCTCCTCCCATACATAAAAGGCACCACAGACAGAATCAGTAAGATCCTCCATAAACACAACATCAAAACAGCATTCTGCACAAACAGAAAAATATCCACCATCCTTAGAAACCCCAAAGATAAAATTGACTTAGAAAATCAAGGAGTATATGAAATCCCATGCACTGATTGTCCCAACACATACATCGGACAAACCAACAGAAGAATAAGTGCACGCATTGAAGAACATAAGAACTCAGTCAAAAAAGAGGAACCAACATCTTCCCTGGTCCAACACCTAAAAGCCACAGGACATGAAATTGACTTTAAAAATACCAGAACCATTGCCAAAAGTGAACATTTTAATAACAGAATAATCAGAGAAGCCATCGAGATAGAAAAACGCCCACACAGCATGAACAAACGAGATGATACCTCCCGCCTACCAGCCATTTGGAAACCCGCCCTTATTGACAAACGACTCCCTAACACAAAAAATGACACCAGACCCACACTCACAAAAACCACACAGGATGTCACCACCACACATCCACGCAAAAAGCAAACCCAAAGCCACACCGATGATGAGGCATGACCACAAACCAGAAGCCAGACCACAGTTGCATCATTAGCCACTTTAAACCCCTCCAATCCATACATGAAGCAAACTGACACCCACCATGAAGACGAGGCACAACCACGAACGCAAAGCCAAAAAATAGCAAGGCAGCCCACCATCTTAAAACCCCCTGCAACTCAGACTAACCTGAACACAACAAAGCCCCCACCCAAACAGAACACTCCCCCAGCCAATCAGAACACAGCCAGCCCCCCAGCCAATCAGAGCACAGCCAAGCCCCTAACCAATCAGAACACACCTCCACCCAATCAGAACACAGCCAAGCTCCCACCCAATCAGTTCATACCCCCACTGGCAGTTAAAAGGAAGAAACAGCTAAGACCACACATTGCTCCTCGAAGCACAAAGCTGAAAACACCAGCCTGAAGATGACGAATGGGACTTCGTCGAAATGTCGCCAAGATACTTCCAATTTTATGTGGGAGAAAACCCGAATAACCAAAGACCTACATACTAATACCCGCGCAAACCTCAGAAAACATATATGTGTGTGTGTGTGTGTGTGTGTGTGTGTGTGTGTGTGTGTGTGTATGCGACCAAAGGGACGTGGTATCTTCATCCAGCATTGAAATGCATGGAATGTGGATGTTATTACATTATCACACTTTTGTATGGCACCGTGCTAATGTTTTGGAAATACGTGCCTAACACTCGCAATTCCAACTTCACCATGCAGTATGGTATATCTGTCTTAGTTTCCCTTAGCTTGACAGCAACTTCACATATTCTTTAAGGTATTTGGGAGGGTGTTTAACCCTTTGCGACCTCCTCAGACCTTGGGAACACTCTTGGCTTCCCTGTGTAATTACGGGAGTTGGGTTGCCCCCTCTTTGTTGCCCTGGTGGTCCCCGTGACCTGGGTTCTGGTGCCTGGTCTGCTTGCTTGCCCACCGGGCTTGGCAGACCAGGACTTTGCTCCTCCTCGTACCTGGTTGATCTGCCTGAGTGTAGGCTGTCTGGACCCTCTGAGTCCCATCCAGTATTTTGTGGGCTTGTGGTATTCTCCGGGTCCACAATAGACCCATCTTTGGAACACAGTCCCTCACTCCCAAGCCCAGTAGAAGGGTTGTATGGGGTCTCTGCAATGCCCCAATACCCTATTGCCCCCCATTCAGTGCCAGAAGTACCAGAATCAGGATTCACCTCTCTGACTACTCCTGATTTCCTTCGGGAGCAATTGAGCATTTGGCCAGTTTCTTTGAGTGCATGCCAGTTCTCTTGTAGGATTTGGATTGTTTGGATGCTTCCGGTTATTCTCCCTGTCTGGAGAGCTGTACTGAGTTTGTGAATAGTGCTGGTACCCCCTGGGTGACTCCCTGGCTGGAGTAAGTAGTGGTGTGTGTATTGTTCCTTGTCCCCATGAATTCCTGTTGGGCACACTTGCGGAACCTTGGGAGGGGCCTTCCCTTGCCTCTTCATTTGCCCTTGACTGCTGACAGCGACCTTCCCCCTGCACACTATAACCCTCCTCCTCCCCCCAGAGAAAACCCAGGAGTGGAAGAGGGAGAGTTCAGTCTCATATGCAGCTGATCAATGTGCCGCCGGAGAACATGGCTGTCGTCCAAAGACACCTCGTAGGACAAGGGACCAGTGACCTTGCAGACTACAGCTGGAATCCACAGATGACCGGACCCATAGTTCCAGGTCCAAACCGGAGTGCCCACTTGCAAACACCTTGGCTGTGAAACCAGAGGCGCCACCCTGTCAGGGTACAACCTGTCAAGTTTAGTTATCAGTCTGCGACCCCAGTGGAGTTCTGCTGGGCTTTTCCCAGTGGAAGTATAAGGTGTGGTGCAGTGTGCAAGAAGAAAATCTGCCAACCTGTGATACCAGTCACCGTAAGTCAGTTTCTTGAGGGCGTCCTTGGTGATGTGCAACATTCATTCAGCCATACCGTTGGTGTAAGGGTGGAAAGGGGCCGAAGTCGCATGATGGATCATGTTGGCCTGCAGGAAAGCCTGGAACTCAGAAGAAGTGAATTGAGGACCGTTATCTGAAACCAGAACATCTGGAAGGCCGTGTGTTGCAAAAATTCCTCTCAACACCTGGATGGTCCTGGCAGTAGTAGTGGAGGAAACAGGAACAATTTCTAGCCACTTTGAATGGCTATCAACAAGGACCAAGAAGAATTGCCCCTGAAAGGGCCCAGCATAATCTATATGCACTCTGGACCAAGGCCTCAAACCAATCGAGTCCTATAAGACTCGTCCGTTCACCCCCAACAACCAATATATCCAATGGACCTTCAAAATCCTTGTGCTGCACTGTAAGGATGGCCTACCCCTTTACACATACCTTGGAATTTTGAAAATCTGTTAAGATTATGTTGGATGGCCTAAGTTTGGCCTGGAACCCACTGCTGTTGCAAATCTTTCTAAATGGATGAATGGAAATGATTGAAAGAGTGGACCCAGTGTCCAGCTCCATGGCTAAAGGAACCCCTTGCAACCTCACCTTGAGTGACAGCTTCTTTTTAAGTGGTTTGTGTGTGCCTGTTCTGCAAATGCTTCTGCACGATGCGCAGAAACCCACCCTATTTTGGCTGGGGACCCTGGTACCTTTCAGACACAATTCTTCTCGAGATTGTGTCTTCTGACGACCAAGATAGATGGATGCTATGTGGTCTTGCCTTCCACACGCTCTGCAGATGGCGGAACAGAACCTGCAGTCGGCTCTCTTATGGCGACCTCCACACCCCAAGCATTTGGATGCAGCTGGAGCTTTTTCTTTGCTTTCCTTCTGTTTCCTTTCCGTGGACTGGTAAAGCCGATCCACCTCTTCTTCAGGATCTTCCTCCAATCCTTCTTGGACTCCCTCATGGTGCACAGAAACTGCTTCTGGACTGTTCCTGATGGGCCGCATGTTCTTGACCACCCCACCTACTGCCTCTTCAGCCGTTACCTCTCTCAAAGCATCTTGGAACGAAATATCTTCCTTTGCAAAGAGTCTCTGTTGCAAGTCTCTGTTCCTTAAACCGCATACAAAATGGTCTCTCAGCCTTTCTTCTAAATCTTTAAATTCACAGGGTTTGGCTGCTTTTCTCAAGGCTGCAATGAATTCCTTGGCTGATTCACCTACTCTCTGATCCCTCTGTTCAAACATGTGTCTCCACGCAATGACAGACATCTTGGGCTGGAAATGTTCTTTTAATAGCTTTTTAAAGTCTGTATACATTACAGACTCTAGAGGAGCAGGGGCCGCCAAATTTTCCACAATTTCAAACGCATCCTGACCACAGACACAAAACAAAGTTGCCGCCTTCAAGCCATCTTCTCTAGCTTGATTCACTCTAAAGTAATTTTCTACTCTGGCAACATAGGACTCCTATCTCTCTGGGTGAGCAACATCGAATTCGGACAACTGCCTTATCTTCGCCATCCTTGCTTCTGTTTAGGAAGGGGTCTATCAGCCAGCTTACCTCCAGCGACGCTGTACTGGCAGGCCAGATGCTGAATTTAACGCCATCTTCCTTTCCTCAAGGACTCCTTGGGTAAGTCTTACAAGTTTTCTTCTTTCAGCTTGCAAGCCATCCCACTTTTGTCGCCAGTGTTAAGTCCTCGAGTTAATGGTGAAAGAAGAGCATGCATTCTGTAGCCAACAACTGTTTATTCTTCTGCTGCTCACTCCAACACAACTCAGAGGCTCGCAGACCTCTCTCACATTAAATAGAAATCCCAGGCAAAAAGGTTACAACAGAAAATGGCGCGCTTTCGCGCCTTGCGCATGCACGTAGGCTCGCGCCGCTTAGTCTGGTCCCGGGCAGCTTGCAACAGCCTGGGACCATAGCAACATCCCCAGCCTGCTTTTGCAGGCTCAGGACACAACAATGCCATCTAACCCACATTCTTCTACCTTGTCAAGTAATAGGTTATGGTCTACTTTATCAAAATGCCTTACTGAAGTCCAAGTAAATTATATCCACAGATTTTTACTGTCCACTGCCCTGCCGTCTGAAATATTTTTATAGACAGGATGCATAGTAGGCCTCTTCTGCTGGATAGATAATCAACAGAATAGACACATTAACATTTGGTTATATATATGGTAACTGCAGTTAAGTTATTGTATGCAGAAAATTGAAAAAAAATACATAAATATCCAAAATGGAGGAACAGATGTAGAACTGGCAGAAATGGCAAAATTGTTTGACTGGGGAAAGAGCAACAACAACTATAAAAGACTGGAAATCCTTCATGGACTTTTTGCTGAAAACGGATAAAAACAAACTGGTAATTTCTGGATCTATCAGTTAAAAAAGGCTGTAGATGGGAAGAAAGGACCATGTGATGCATCTTTGGCAAAATGGTACAACTGCATAAAGAAAACTGAAAGTTGTTTCTTTCAGTATCCTTTCCCCCTCTTTTTTTGTCTTCTATTGTTTTCAACACTTTATCTTTCTTTCCTACTTTTCCTGTATACTTTTTCATGTTTATTTTTTAACTTTGTAAAAAAAAAATCTTTAGTAAAAAAATACACAAAAAGAAAAAAGTTGTCTGAAAGGCAGAATGTCTGGCTTGTAGTTTGCAGCTCTTCCCCTTGGAGAAGAAAGAATATTTCTGGGGAAAAGAACTAGAAAAGAATTATGAACTCCAACCTTTGGTTCCTGAATGTCTTATGCTCAGTTTACACCAGGAACTGATCATGGCTGTGCTATGTTGGGAGCATTATGAGAGATGGTTATAATTGGAGTCTCCCTCTTTACAATGTCTTTCTCTTGCGTCTTCCTCCCTCCCTCCCTCCCCATAGGGGCTATTTACAGGCTACCCTTGCTTGCTTACCCTGAGTTATCCCCTAGGAAGAAAGGTGGAGGTTATGTGTAAATTGTGTTATGTACGTGGTGTGATGATCTCAGCTTGACTAGGGGCTTATCAGGGCCAGACGGAGCTTGCACTTGGGGAAGGGGGTGGCCAGACACTGCTTATTTGCAGAGGATAAAGTGTACTGTACAGGCAGAGGCAACGTCACCCAGGCATGAAGAATCTTTTCCTTCTACTCTCCTCTTCCCCCACACCCTGCACCTCCACATGATACTGGCTTGCAACCCATCCATCCCCCAGACGGCACAGCTTAGTTGAACTCTCTCATTTCCAAAGGGTAGCCAATTCTCTTCCTCCCTCAGCCAGTTTGGGGTGGAAAGAATTGGATGTTTTGTCCCTATGATAAAGAAGATTGGGATTATGAGGAATGCCTCTTCTTTTAAGATTTGAGGATGACTGCAGTATTTTTGGGGGAGGCATGCAATGGCAAATTTTCTCCTGCTATTCTTGCTCTTCCTCCTCCTCCCCCTCTAACATCATCATCATCATCATCATCTTCTTCTTCTTCTTCTTCTTCTCCTTCTCCTTCTCCTCCTCCTCCTCCTTCTTCTTCATCACCATATGGATTCCTCCTTGATGTCACCAGGAATTGAGCTTAACTCTAAAGCATGTTTACCTTTTTTAATGCAATGACATGACTCTTCTATATGAAGAACATCAGGACTGCCAGCAGACATCTTAAGCTGAGCACTTTTGAGCATATATGAAGTTATCTTCCTCCCCCAATAAGAACAAACTGTTCTACAGTGACCTAAGTGTAAAGTATGCCTATGATGAATGTGTGTAGAGGAGCATAAGCCACTGATATGAAGTATTTTCAGAAACTGCCTGAGGACAAAGTGCATCTGGGTTCTTGGAAAAGAAGAATGTGGGGGAAAAAAGTATTTTACAAATGTAGGCAAATGACTTTGAAAAAAAATCTGGATATAACTCTCCTCCCCACTTAATTTCCTTCAATCTTAACAACAGAGCTGATCCAAAATGTTTTGCATTCCATGTACAGAAGTTGATTGGGCTGGTAGTTGAGGGTTTTTTTTTTTAACATAGCCTCTGCCACTGCATCCAAAGGCAATAAGCTACGGAAGGGACTAAGCATACCGTCTTTTGTCTTATGTCCTGCAGCCACTTCTCAACAAGGGTTACTTGAAACAGTCATCTTGCTTTACCTAATGGCTGGGCTGACTCTGCTTGATAACTGTCCCTACATTTTGGCTGTGAACTAGGAAGTATGATTTTCTATATTAGCTATCTTGGTTTAGAAGTTCTCATCTGTAAAGAAAAGGGAGAAAATTACTCAGAAAATTCTGATATTATTTAGGCCCAAACCTTTTTTTCAGCCTCCAGTTATTAAATTCTAGTTAAGGCCAATTATGGGTTCTTCAATAAACCATGATTAAGTAAAACATGATTTAGTACAATGTATAAATTGTCTGGGAAAATAAAAGGCACCAAGGGAGCAGTGGAAAGAGATTCATAACAAGGAAGGGACTTTGCTTTGATGAGCTTAGTCAGAAAGGGAGGAGGAGGAGGATAGGGGAAAGGGAAAGGGAAGAAGAGGAAGAAGAGGAAGAGGAGGGAGAGGGAGAAAGAGAAGGAGAAGAAGGAAGAGGAGGAGGAGAGGGAAGGGGAAGAAGAGGAAGAGGAAAAGGAGGGAGAGGGAGGAGAAGGAGATGATAAATTATGCTATCAAAGAGTTGTGGCCAAATATAAATTTATATATTTTGAACTCAGTGCCAAAACAATTTGGAATTAGTCCAGTAGGACTATAAATGGGAGTTTCAGTTCTTAAGTTGGCCTCTTTTACTAGCCTGATATTCTGGTATTCACTTTATAACATACTGAGCTTGCACACAAAATACAGCAAGCAGCAGCAGCTAATATACACAAACTCCACATACATCTCTTGTGCATGCCATGATTATTGCTCTATGACATTTGAAATTACTCTTATCCAAACATTGTAGAAAAAATAATAATTTGACACAGTGCTTTCTTTTAATTAACATCCAAATTAAGCTCTTCCAGTGGGAAAAGGAGTCTGACACTGATGCCTGATTCCCAGGATTCTCATGGCTGGTTGCTGATTGATGCCTGATTCCCAGGATTCCCAGATCTTTTTTTATTATTATTATTCTGGGATTAGAATTGCCACCACATTTGCTCAGATGAGATCTGGGATAAAAGCATATATGTTGCACTGGAATAAAAATCTATTGGCAGACTCAAATAAAAAACCTGGGTGAATAGACTAATAATAAAGGTTTTTGCTGGGAGAGAAAAAAAAACCTTTAAAATGGCATGGAAACAAGTCCTTTTTTCTATACATATCATGTGCACCCACAAATATCATAGACCAGTGATGGCAAACCACTCAGAGACTGAGTGGCCAAACTGCAACCCAAAACCCACTTATTTATTGCCAGGTGCCAGGTGGGCGTGGCCCACTGGGTGGGTGTGGCCAAGGTGGGCATGGTCACCTCGATGTTGCTTGTGGGGAAGGATGCCTGTGGGGGCCGGGCAGGGTTGAGGGAGATCCAGGGGGTCTCTGGCAGGTGGGGCGGTGGGCAGGAGGCTCGTCCTGCAGGGTGAGGCAAGGCAGGGCAGGGGTGCCATTGTTGCAGGGCAAGGCGATGCAGGGGCTGGGGCGGCTGCTGCCTGGCACCATTGGTCCCCGCACACAGAAGCTAGCGAGCACATGGGGGCCAACAGTGTCCGTCAGCAGCCACAGCCTGCCAGCCCCTTGACCGGCATACTCTGGGGCTCTGCAGCCCACCGCTAGAAGCCGACTCTGAGGTAGACAGATGGCCAACAGCTGAGGAGGTGATGCATTGGGTCGTGCCCAGGAAAAGGAGACCATGCGAGCCAGGAGGGATGGGACGGGGGGAGGGAAACCAGCTATGCTGTGATGTATCCGGCCACGTGGGACCTCGGCGAGTTAGCTGGTGGCTGGTTGAAGAAGGACTGTTGCCATCTCCGGGGCATGGCACGCGTGCCCACAGTGTCGCCTCTGGCATGTGTGCCATAGGTTCCCCACCACTGTCAGACACTTATGACTCAGGATTTGGCTGTCTGTCATTGCATTTATATGTCATGCTAATCCATCATTCAATTTGTTTCATTCTGGCCTACTTATTGTATAAAATACACACGTAATAGTTTGCAAACCATCAATGAATAAAAAAAAATCCCTTTTTACAACCCTGTAATCCCTTAAGTCAGGGCGACTTGATGGGCTATCCCATTAATTTTGGTCAATTCAGTAGATCATGCTTAGGTGTAAAATGCATATCATGCTGGCATAAAGTGCAGCAGTTTTTTGTACTAGGAATTAAAATGAATTGTGGGACTTATTATTCTAAGCCAGCGTTGATTTGGAGGAAAATTTTGGTTTGGTTTTTTTATAGCTTATATTTTTAAAAAAGCTGGGAAAAAGTATGGATTTAGTTTAAATGACTGTGAAACTTAATTGGTTGAGTGGCTGAAAGGTTTTGTACTCCATCTTCAAACAATAATTAAAGTGCCTTAATAAAGAATATGTAACAAGTGTGCATGTGTACATGTTTAATTTATGGAATTTAGGCAAATAGAATCCAGCCTATCTTGGAGCAGAATATATGCAAAATTTGTGCAGGATCTGTAAGTCACTATTTTATAATTAATAAGTGTTGTATAGTTTAGTTCCCCAGATACAGTTTGATGTTTATCTCAGCAATGGATTCTAATGATTCTTTGTACTTCACTGCATCTAACTATGTAGGTAAATATATTGGCAGAAACATTACCATCACCAGTATTGTATCTCAGGACAAAGCTTTAGATTTTTGTCCAATGTCAAATCCCAAATCAGAAATGATTGAAACAACATTTCCAGTGTCTTTGGGCATACATTTTATCAGTCATGAATGAACTATTACTATATTCCATAAATCTGAGACTTATGTCAAATTGAAAAAACTGGGAAAATTAGGAAAGGGTGCTCTTGGAGTTTTTCCTTGGAAAAATTAGGAAATGATGCTTTGAGTTGCCAAACATTTTCAAAAAAAATAAGATAGTCACTCAAGTTATACAGTGGCAATTGTCTCCTTTATATATTAGTAATTAGAAAGAAGAGATCAACTCATTTTCCCTCTTTTCATATGAAACCTCCATAGCTATGAAAACTAAAAAATTTTTGCAACACATCTCTTTCTATCAGCAAAGGAGGCTCTCATAGTTAAATTTCAAAACAATAATCTTCACCAGAGCAGATGCAAAGAAGTTGGCTGTTTCTACTGATTTATGTACAGCCAGCCAGGCAACTGCCTGTGGCAGAAATATCTCAGAGAGTTCTAGAATATTTGCATTGTGTGTGTGTGTGTGTGTGTGTGTGTGTGTACGTGTGTGTTTGTGTGTGTGTGTGTGTGTGTGAGCAAATCCTGCCATCATATTAAGTTGCACAATTCAAAAGTGTGTATGTGCTTCTTTTCTGCATGTATATCTCTATACAGATTTGTGCACTGGGTTTATATACAAATCAGTGTACATGATTATTATATAGTGCATTTTAAATCAGTTTTAAATATGCATAATCTGTGTACATCTACAGTGTGTGTGTTTGTGTGTGTGTGTGTGTGTGTGTGTGGGTGTGGGTCCATTCAGGCTGGACATTTATATATGATGTTTTGTGCTAACACTAATACTGTTGCAAATATTGTTTGTGATATCAGTAGTTTGTCATCTGTTTCAAGCTCTTTGAATATGGTGGAAATCTGTCTAATTCTTCCCTCATGATCTTGTTCCTCCCTTTAGATTCTTCATGCCAAACTTATTTGATTTCTTTTACACCTCATTTTTAATTCTTCTTTCAATTGTTCTACTAATTTTCTCAGAGATTCTTTATGAGAAGACACAAAGGTAATTCTTCTGGACTTACAACAGTCCTATTCAAGATTCCCTACTTTCCCATTATTCATCAATCAATATTGCATTCTTCCATAGATTTGAACAGTAGGTTATAAATGTTTTAAATCTAAAAGAGTTCTAGCTCCAGCTTCCCAGCCTCAGAGATACATATACCATAACAAAATGGCAATTTCTCTCTCTCTCTCTCTCTCTCTCTCTCTCTCTCTCTCTCTCTCTCGCTCTCTCTCCCTCCTCTCTCTCTCTGTGTTTGTGTGTGTGTGTGTGTGTGAGAGAGAGAGAGAGAGAGAGAGAGAGAGATACATTTGTATCCATGCACATGCTTCTCTCTCTCTCTCTCTCTCTCTCTCTCTCTCTCTCTCTCTCTCTCTCTCTCTCTCTCTCTCCCTTCCCCCCTATGATGGACTTCTTTTTAGCCTTTCAAAACCCAGTCTTTCAACCAGCAACCACCTCCAAGAATGTCCTTGTGTTAAGTGTTCTGCTCCATCACTCTGAAATTTTCAGTGGCAGATGAAATCAGCCAGTGGGAAAAAAAGAACATCTTTATTTCAGTAATTAAATAGTATATAGTGGACAGTACCTAGTATCTAGTTAATGTAATATAATCTACAGGGCATGGAGGAAAAACATAAAAATACAAACAAGCAAACATCTTTCTCTCTCCCCATCCAACAGGTCTGCTTTCGCAAAATGATTATACAGCAGATATTTATGGCTTGTTCTAAGATGAGGAAAGAGACAAAGTGTTCACATATTATACTAAGCAAAATGTGGATGTGGTCTGTGAACCCACAGTGACTTATAGAATGAAACATTGTAAACTAAAGCGTAGATTGATGTTATGTTTGAATTTACTCTAAACTTCCAAGAAGAAGGAAAGGAGGAAAATTCCACTTTATTGATCAGAAGAAATCCTGCTCTCTGTCCTGAATAATCTGCTACTGCACTGAAATTAAAAGCTATCACTTTGAGCTCAAAAGCCTTACCTGCTTCCAGACTAGGTGGGTACTTTGCACAGAGAAATCACCACAAATATCTAAGTTCATTTAACAGTGTCATGAACTGACCAATAAGGTGTTTATTAGTCTATAAGGGTGAGTTAATAATTACAAAGACTGCTGGTATTTATAATTTACAGATGAGGTCCATAATTACATTAAGCGTTTTTACTGTTTAGATAAGTTCACTAAAGTTGCAGCAAATGTGAGACTGCACATCTAATGAAGAATAGTGAACTCCCATGTAATTCCAGAAGACATGCAGAGTGTTGATACCATGAAGTGAATTCTATGCTTTGTACACATTAGAAATTTAGAAGTCAAGATTTTATAAGTTGAAAAATACTAGCTGTGATTAAATTTTAACATTGGAACTATTTCCCTTTCAAATTTGAAGACTCCTCTTCATCAAATCATCTTAAAAATCCTTAAAATAAAAGTCCAAGGAAGCAAAAAGTGTCCTGCTCCCCACCTCCAAAATACAAAGAAAATAGGACAAGAAAATCCTGCTGATGATATTATCTAGTCTGGTAACGAAACATTCAGAAACTAAATTGAAACAAGCTCAGAGAGCAAACCACTGCCAAAAACATTGTGCCTTTATTAGGGAGCTATGTTAATCAATGTGCACCTTTAGTTTATACTGCTACAATCAGAAATAAATTGAATGTGGGATTTCAATTTATACTACTGACCACCAAATAGCGACTGGAGAAGATCTGTTATCTTATTGAAATGTTACAGTTTCCCCGCTCTCAGTGGATCATTCTGGGACAAAGGCCTCTGAAAAGGACATATGCTTAAACCACAGAATATAACATTAATTTATTTATGGCTATGTTGTCTGGCCAAAGGAGTTTCCATCCTCCATTTGCACGACACACTAATATCTATGCTAGCTAATCCTGAGTGTTTTCTTGCTATGCCATCTGACGTAGGAACCAAGGAGTGCAAGTTGGTACTATCCATACTTACACATGATATATAGAACGCCATAAAATATTTTTGGTCTTCAAAACAAAGGGGAAAAAAATGAAGAAATAGGCAACAGTTGTGCTATTAGATAGTATACAATAATGTTCTTCAGGCTGTTGTTCTTCAGGTTTATCTTTCAATGTTATAGAACTGGAAAAGGTTGCACAAAAAGCAACTTAATAAAAAAATGTATAGAATTGGTGTATTTTAGCCTATAGCTAAGACATAGAGCAGTGTTTCTCAAATTTGGCAACTTTAAGATATGTAGACTTCACCTTCCAGAATTCCTCGTATTGGCTGGAGAATTTTGCAAACTGAATTTGACACTTCTTAAAATTGCCAGGTTTTAGAAACATTGGCATGGAGTAAAATAAGTGGATAAAAAGATGACCAACATCACTTCCTTCTCATAGTATGAGACTCTGGAGTTATCTTAACAAAATGCAGGGAGATTATGGATAGATAAATCAAACCATTTCTTCAGACAATACATAGTTAAAATTATGAAATTTGTTTCTGCAAGCTGTTATGTGATCCACTTAGATAGATTTGATAGGAAACTTGACAGATTAATGGAGAATAAACTCTCTGGGCCTAACAAAGATTACCCTTGAATAAAAAATACTTGGCTTTACTTCCAGTTGCTAGAGATGATCAGTGCAGTGTTGGTTCACTGAGACCTTTGGTCATAAAGAATAAGACTAGATGCTTCAACCCCTCTGTTTGTGTCATCTTTGATCCTTTATCAATTTTAATGCGATTTCTTTGTTAGATTGTGTTGAGCTGCCCAGAGTTGTTGTAAACTATATATGAGTTTAATAAATTGTTGTTGTTGTTGTCATTGTTAAAGTATCATTATCTTGGTGTTCTACCTTGATCTTCCTGGGTATATTTTGCTGACTGAACAAGGCAGCAAAAGCTATGCCTTTGACATGATCCAGCAGACAGTTCTATTTTCTCAAGCCTATAAATGGTTCCCCTTGCCTCCATTTTGCCAATGTTCCTCTTCCTTAGCAGACACACCAGGATGGAAATGGTTCTTCTGGAGTGGATTAACAACCAAGGAGTTTTCTTTATCCACAGAAAGAGGAAGAGAAACAATTAGTTGGTCCTCATGTAATTATTATTTGAATCTTTAATTCTTTTCTTCCTTTTGGTTTTTAAAAAAGTTGTTATGCTATATAATTATTTGATATTGTGTATAAATAAGTAATTATTTATTAGTCATCTGTTCAGTTGAATTGCTACAAGGAGGTAGTAACAACTCAGCTGAACAGATGACTAACAAACAGTCATCTGTTCAGTTGAGTTGCTACTACCTCCTTGTATCAATTTTTCATCTTAGGCCATTCTCGCCATTCTTGGCGAGAAGACCAAAGCCAAGTACTATACGGCTGGTAGTGAAGAACTCCACCCTTTTCTAAATCCTATTACTGTGCCACTATCTTCTCCTAACAACGAGCCTACACCTTCCCTTTTCTTCCTTTTACTACTACTATAGCAAACAAAGCCCTTTTTGTTGCTTTAAGATCTCCAAGCCAGCTCTCTTTCTGCCAATATTAGCTACTGGCTGATACACCTCCCTGGTTTCCATACCAGTTTCCATTTCCTATACCTATTCCTTTTAATGCTTAGCTTAACTGAAAGCTCCCAATGCATCTGTGATGGTTTCTTCTTTTGCTAAACCCTCCCCAATCATTTTTGTAATTAGAATGGTGTGCAATTATGTTTCTAATTTCTTATTTTCTAGAAGTTCTCAACTCTCCTGCCTTTCCTTAGACCCAAGGAATTCAGTCCATGTGATCAAGCCTAGATCTTCTCTAAAGTTATACTAAAATGGGTCTCTAAAAACTTAGCATATTCAGTTATTATTACAGTAGTGCGGTGTTTCCAACCTCAGCAGCTTTAAAATATGTGGACTTCAACTTCCATAGTAGAATTCTGGGAGCTGAAGTCCACACGTTTTAAAGTTGCTAAGGTTGAGAAACACTGCTGTAGTGCACTTCTCTTTTGCAGTTTTGTTCAGAAGTCTCCTTGGCACAGTCTATATGAGATGATTGAGCACTCTAGATTAGATCTAATGTCCTCCTTGGAGTTTTCTTAACAGATTCATCAATTTGGAAAGGATTTCTTGAAGGATAACTTGTTTATAAAACATTGTGGTGATCCTAAGCAGAGCAATGGCTATGTCTTTATGGCAGTGAGCTGTGAGTTTGTCAGACTGTCACAGTTAAAACAAACAATACTAAACTTCAAGACTTCAGCTGCATTTTTCATGCACATCCCAGTGCCAAATGGTATAGCAGTGTCTGCTGCTAAATTTTCAGCAACTTTTCAGGATTTCTATGGCCCCAAAAATTCAGGTTGCCCAATCCATTCTTCAGGTATATGAAAACAAATTCATGGCTAGATTGTGTTATTGAATCTGAACTCCATAAAATAAATTCAGGCTGGAACTGAAACAAGTAAGAGCCAGAATTATTTTATGGATTTATGCATCAAGCTAAGCTGCAGTTGCATTTATCATGATTTGTTGAATAAACAGCAGTGGCTGGATTTGTTCATAATATTAAGCCAAAAATGTTCATTTTAAAACCACATTGACTTGCACAACATGCTCAGCTAAAATCAACCAACTTCATTCTGGCTTAGCTTGAGTTGTGTGCTTGCCAATCTATTTGGATATAAAGTGTCAAAATAACTATCATTAAGTAAAATTTAATAATAAAATGAGGGCACTTTTCACTATTTTTAAAAAATAATATTTCACAATAATATGAAATGCTAAGATGTTTTATACTAATTAAATCTTCACTTGGGACCTCTGAGGCTTAACCCAATAAAATACCTCACTGAAGAAAGCACTTTGGTGTTTTCCAGACTGGAAAACTTTCATTGACTTTCTATATGTAATCTGTATTTTCTAGAAGACTAATAAGATAGTACAAGAAGACAATGAAGCCATTCTCAGCTTACAGCATCATTCAAATTCTACACTTAACAAATGACATTCAAGGGGACTTACTTGTAAAAATTTGGGAAATTGGTGTATCAATATTTTGCAGGGAGTTATTGATAATGAATTATAGATCTCTCACGTTCTGATCCGTTTAGATCAGGGGTAGGCAACCTTGGCTCTTTTATGACTCGTGGACTTCAACTCCCAGAATTCCTGAGCCAGCATTGGCTCTTTTATGACTCGTGGACTTCAACTCCCAGAATTCCTGAGCCAGCATGGCTGGCTCAGGAATTCTGGGAGTTGAAGTCCACGAGTCATAAAGGAGCCAAGGTTACCTACCCCTGATTTAGACTGATAGTAACTTAATCATGGTATGGTAAATAAACCCATCTAGACTTGCTCACAAGCTAAATCAAAATTTAAAAAATGGCTTAGCAGGCTTGCCAGATTATTAAGGAAAAATGCCCTAGAAAGTATTTGAACAAAACTGAGGTTGTTGCATTGCAGCAAGCAACTTCACCATATTCAAGAACTAGCAATATTAGCCTCTGCTTGAAAATAATCAGTAATTTATAATAATCTATAGTGTGGGGATAATCAAGATTTCATGTAGGATGCTGATACATTATTATTTCACTTTTGATGGCTTTGTCATATAAAATAACCATTATCAATAGGTGTAGCAATGATAAAAGAGGTAATAGAATGAGAAAACAATTTCCCAGTAGCGTACTAAAAGGTAACTGTTAGTAAACTGTATATGAATTAAATGCCAAGGATTAAAGGAGGAATCTATTGTTAATGGCAAAAGATTATTGAAATGTGATCCAAACAATTTAATGCACAAGATTGGGGAAAGGAGCCTGATTGATCCCAAGCAAGAGCTTTTGAACTTTTCTAGTTCTTCTAACTAATTTTTGCTAATGATGACTTTTTAAATCTTTTCAAGGAACATTTAGCTCTTTGATAAAAGACTCAGCTGAATTTCTTACTTCCAGGAGGAACTATTTGTTGTGTCTTGGACTCATCTTTACATCTCTCTCATTCTTTAAAACAATGTATTTCAATCTTGGCAACTTTAAGATATGTGGACTTCAATTCCCATAATTCCCCATACTTAAAGTTGCCAAGTTGAGAAACACTGTCTAAATCACAAAAATGCCCTCTAAGCTGTTAAAGATGAGATCTCTTAAAGTTGCCTTCATTTTAGCAGGGATTGTTTAAAGTTTTGAATTTGGCTGATCCAGTTTTGAAGCAAAGTTCAATCTAGTCCAATCCCAAGTCTAATTAATTTCCCTTCTTCTCTCAACAATATCTACCATGGACAAGAGATAAGCACTTCCACAACATCAGGGATTGGAATCTGCCCAACGTCTGTTGGTCACTTCAGGCTGCAGCTGGCATGCTCCATACTTTCTGGCCACTGGGCAAAACCACAAATGGCCATTTTTTAAGGGCTGCAGGTAAGCATCAAACTTGGAATCAGCAGAGCAGAGGAAAGTCAGGCAGGGATTATTCAAGCTCCTCTTGGTTTAACATTCTTCAGAAGGACTTACAATCTGGTTTTAAACACAGGTTTTCTGCTTTCTTGAGAAAGTGTTAGACTTGTGTTTTTTTAAAAAACAGGATTAGCACACTCTACAGAGAACTCTTCCTGTGCTGCACAGAAAATTGATTTAAACCAGGGAACAGAACCAGGTTCTACCTGAACTATGCTGCTGATTCTATCTGAAGATTATAGGCTTTTTGCTCATAGGTGTATAATTTTTATGATTTTTGTTGCTTGGACAAAATGAAATTTGGGGATTCCTGGCACCATTTTGTATACTTGGTGGGTTTATGTCTGGAGATTCTCAGTCATCCAGGTCATAGTTGTCTCAAAGGTGCCTTTTCTTTTTTCTTTTTAGAAGGCAACTAGAAGAAAAAAGCACCTTTAAGACATACTTGGTGGGTTATTTCTGTTGCTGCTATGATCAGAAGTGGATCTGTTGGCCTCTCAATAATGCCCACAGCAAATCATTGGTTTACTTAATGATTGCAGAGTTTGCTTAACAATTGTTACAATTGTTCTACAGCCATTGTGTTTGATTAATGACCACCACAAAAAAAGTCATAAAGTCAGATTGGTCATCTGATCAACCCATTTTATAACTTTTATGATATATGTCTGCAATGGACAGGCTCCATTACAATCGTATGCTGAGGACTGCCTGTACAGTATGGTTTTGTATCAAAATGGCTTGACTGATAGATCTTAGGTCAAAAAGAGAGAGCTTAGATGAAGTGGGAGGGAACATTTCTCCCAATGCTGCTTGCATCTCCTCCACCACCAGCGTTGGGACCTGTCCCTTGGTCTATTTCTGAACCTGTTTTTATTACTCTTCTGAAAGAGCACTAAATCTATGTCCTGACAAGTTGCAGGAAGAAAAGATGGGTGAAGATTAAAATGGGAGGGATTTCTAGCTCTAATGATAAGTCATGTGCAGAGAGTACCTATATGCCTGTAACCAATAACTGGGGTTACTGGAAAAGCAGTTATGCTCTATCTCTCTTAGGCAGCCAGCCACCTTCAGCTGACCTTGGCTACCAGAGGTTAAAAAGAGCTGCTATTGGTTGTTTTTCCTGACAGCAGGTGATATT
This sequence comes from Crotalus tigris, assembly GCF_016545835.1. NCBI lineage: Eukaryota > Metazoa > Chordata > Lepidosauria > Squamata > Viperidae > Crotalus > Crotalus tigris. Next base: position 7,298,297 of record NW_024097358.1, on the reverse strand, counting down.
CGGTGGGAAGAAAAATAAAGCCAGGCGAATTCACCAATTGCTTTTTAAGCTTTGCCCAGCATTAAAATTAAAGAACTATACCAGATCCAGGCTCAGCTGTTGGGACAGCAGGTCCTTTTAGTCTGAACTCTCTGAAGGGCAGCTTATTGATGCAGCCCTGAGGCAAAGCCCTTTGTGTGCATCAGTGCTCTGAATGGCTTCCTACATATCTGGAGATTAACCTTAAACATCAGTCCTTTTGACGGAGTAGTGCCAGGATTGGGTTATTAGTGTTGAATAATCAAACACCACGATAAACATTTTGATAAGCTAAAATGGTACATACAAGTGGCTGACATGAGGGTAAAAGGGAGCATGGCTACTAGTCCTAAGTGCTATGTGGAGGCTGCCTCTAAATGGAGAGGTAACTATGTTGTTCCTGAATACCAGCTGCTGGGAATAACAACAGGAAAGGACTATACAGCGCATCCACGTCCTGTCTTTGGGTTTCCCAAAGGAATCAGTTTGGCCACTGTGGGAAACAGGATGTGGCATCCAGATAGACCTTTGGTCTGATCCAGCTGATCTCCTTGGGTTCTCTTGCACGCAAAACAGAATGCCATATCTATTATGAACAACTAAAATGAATAATCACACAATAAGTTTTTTAAACTTGTTTTAGAAAAATTAATGGGTTTCTCTGATGTTATATTTGAGAGGGAGAAAATTGAGACAATTTGTGCAATAGGCACATACTGGGACATTCAATACAATCTCTTTCCCTTTAGATAATTGTGTCCTTTTTTTGCCTGGTAATGATGCAATTGATATTGTGTGCTTTGATCATGTCAAGTACTGTACTACAGTTTCTATTAATTTAAATCATAGCACAGAGTCCACAGGGAGAAGATAAAAAAAGTGAAGATAGTAGCTGGAGCCATGCAAACAAAACCCCACTCTGGTTTAAACATATACCAACACACTGAAAGGGGTGGGGCTTCAAATGACCTTTTTGACCTACTTCCTATAGATAACCCTAAATTTGCAAATCTTTACCTCCCATTTTATCTCAGACACACAAATTGTCTTACAAGCTAGAATATGCTATTTTAGAAGCTATGTAGATTTGTATGCTTATTCTTAAAAGTTGTTGTATATCAGTGTTTCTTAAACTGCTAATCTCTCAAGACTTCTTCTTTCAAAAGAGTTCTTCTTTTAAAAATTGTGGTGTTGTGGGTGCTCCATCATTGGAGACTTTCAAGAAGAGACTGGACGGCCATTTGTCCAGAATGATATAGGGCAGAAGTGGGGAATGATGTCCTCTTTATGATTTGTGGACTTCAACTTCCAGTTATAAGAGGGCCATCGTTTCCCACCTCTGATATAGGGGTCCCTGTTTGACTAGAAGATTTCCAAAATCGCTTCCAACCCTATTATTCTATATTCTATGTCCAATAGAAGTTACTTCTAAGGAAATAGTAATAATATTCTGGTAGTGACAGATCTTCCTGGGCTCCAAGATCACCATACATGGGGACTGCAGCCAAGAAATTAAAAGACGCTTGTTACTGGGGAGGAAGGCTATGGCAAATCTAGACAGCATACTAAAAAGCAGAGACATCACCCTGCCAACAAAAGTATGTATAGTCAAGGCCACGGTTTTCCCAGTTGCAATGTATGGCTATGAAAGTTGGACCATAAGAAAGACTGAGCACAAAATAATTGAACTATGGTGCTGGAGAAGACTCCTATGAGTCCTCTGGACCGCAAGGCGATCAAACCAGTCAGTCCTAGAGGAGATCAACCCTGACTGCTCTTTAGAAGGCCAGATCCTGAAGTTGAAACTCAAGTACTTTGGCCACCTAATGAGAAGGAAGGACTCACCAGAGAAGGGCCTAATGCTGGGAAAGATGGAGGGCAATAGAAGAAAGGGACGACAGAGAATGAGATGGCTGGATGGAGTCACTGAAGCAGTAGGCGTGAGCTTAAATGGACTCCAGAAGATGGTAGAGGACAGGAAGGTCTGGAGGAACGTTTTCCATGGGGTTGCGATGGGTCGGACACGACTTCGCAACTAACAACAATAATATTCTACTGATAATTGATAATTTAGCTATTTTTCACCTAAGTTATCTTAACTAATGAGTACTGTTATTATTCTTTACTCCTTTTGCTCAAAGGCTGCATTCACATAACACATTAATCTATAGTTGTTTGTTCTCAGTTTACCCAAGTGACATAAGTTCACACAACACAGTAAGCCAATTATATACTACAATGGCCACATAAGCTACCAAGACTAATTCAAGTAAAACAGATTATGGCTTAATTATGCATTTCAGTACTGTTTTGTTTGCTTCAGGCTTAATTATGTATGAACACAGCCAACTGTGGCTTTAGTCAAAAATTGCAGTTTAAAGTGTTAATTTAGGAGCTATAAATCCATTCAAAATTGCTAAGTGCTAATGTTAATGTGGCAAAAATTATAAGCTATGTGAAATGCTTTCAAGATAAAAAAAAAAAGTCCAGTGCAGTATATAAATTGTACCGAAAATCCCAGCTCTAGCCACGTGTGTGGTATAGCTCTGCCTACTTCATCTTTGCTCCACCCACTACAGTTTTGCTCCTCTTAAAACGTCTGGAGGGTAAGTAGTCCCTTCTTACAAAGATTGTTGACGTCTGCCCTATGGTAAGAAGAGCATACTTTCCTAAGTACAGTAGTGAGTGTTTTGTTTCGTTTATTTCCTCTTAGGCTCGTGCGCTTTTTCAAATGTATGACAGGCAGAACTCGGCATGCAGCTGGGTAATCGCTGGCGTAAACACTTTATCTGTTTGATTCTTCTTGATGGCACAAGGTGTAGAAGTCTTTCCAGGTGGGGGGAGAATTTGACTACGCCAACAGTGAACTCTAGATTTATTCATATACACATATGGTGTATTTATTTTTAAAAAAAATTGTTCGAAAAAAAGTATTGCTACGATTGGAGTTGAATGTACCCTTATTTGGAAATAAGCCTAGTTGAAGAAATCGTGACATACATTTCTGAGAAAGCGTACATGAGCAGAATGTTCGGGCAAGCTGTTCGCTCGTGAACATGATGCGAATTTCCACTTTTTAATGTATGCCTCTGTAACGCAGAAAAAAAGTGCATGGGGGCTGCGAAGAGCTGGGGAAGGCGAGATGTTTTGCTAGGGATCGAACCTGCTCCCTCCTTTCCTTTGCAGAAGGAAAATCGCTGTGCGCGCGGCGGCCGTTCTGGCACAGCGCGTCCTCGGCCTGCAGGGTGCAGGCGTTAGCCAAGGCGGCCGCGGTGGCGGTGGGGAGGGATGGGGAGAGGGGGAGGAGGAGGAGCCAGGCCGGCCTCCTTCCCTTCGGCTCTCGAGTCCATTTCCCCAGCTCTAGTGACACAAACGCACCAGGCGAGCGCCGCTACTGCCCGAGCCGGGATCTTACAAACCCCTCTTGGCCGTCTTCTCTACCAACCCCCCCCCCCTTTGGGGCTGCAGCGAAGGAGTGCGCGGGGAAACTCCAGCTTGCGAGGGGAAGGGGAGGGGGGCAGGACACCAGCTTCCTGCTTGCAAAGAAGGGGGGCGGGGGGAGAAAGAAGAAGACGAAGAGTAGCCGCCGCCGTCGCCTCGCCAAAGGTAGGTTACGGCGGGTGGAAGAAGAGTGAATTGCGGATCTCTGCAATTCTGAAGGGGAAGCTTCTGAAGGGGAAGCTTCGTGTGCGCTTGTGAACCCCAATATGTCTTCCCTCCTCGGCCCCCCACCCTCTTCCAGCTGTCTCCACCCTGCGCTCCCCGTCCCCTCGCAGCTGTTCCTGTCACTGCCAACGTTGCAAATCTATACGAGATTAGGCGGGGTGGTGGGAAAAAGATGCGCCCCCCCTTTCCCATATAGGGATTTTTCGCTTGTGGAATCTTGTGGAGTCTCCTCCTCCCCCCCTTTTAATCTCATCATTTACTGTTTTCCCCTCCCGTCTCTCTCTCTCTCTCTCTCTCTCTCTCTCTCTCTCTCTCTCTCTCTCTGTGTGTGTGTGTGTGTGTGTGTGTATATACACACACACACATATATATCCAATTATTATATATATACACACACAGACACACACACCCGCGCGCGCGCGCGCGCACACACACACACACACACACACACCTCTTTTCAGCAATGGAGAGGAGGAGGAGGTTTTAAATAGAGACAAAAATGAAGAGAAAAAGGGAGACACTTCTCCTTCCAAAGAAAGACGCTTGTTTATTTATTGCACTCCTGGAGATTAGTGTTGATTTGGGATTTCTGATAATTTTGGGGGGAGGGGGGGCAAAAAATGGTTTGTTCAGAAGTGATAATCTCCAAAGCAAATTTATTTTTTAACACCACAAATTAAAAATGTGCTTATTGACTCTAACCTCCTTCTCTCTAAGAAATGGTGGTAGGGTTAATTCCCCACTTTTTTCCCTTTTTGAGTGAATTTGATTTCTTACTGTTTGCATCTCAGGCTCTAATCTCAGGAAGGTTTCTCTGCTTTTGCATATTTCTTGTTGTTTTTAAATGCAAAGATTCGTTGCAAAGGCCCACAATAGAAAATTCGTTTTGACATTTGCAGTGGGGGGGGGGGTAAGAAGAATTAGGAAAGGGGAAGATATTTTTCTATTTGTGTTTAAAGGGGGGGGAAATGTGGGTAAATATTTTCTTTAAAAATAAGGACGTTTGGCATGTGGCTGGTGGGTCACAAGTCTAGGGGGGCTGTAGGGGGGACTACGTTTTAAATGTTGGCAGCAAGGTCCATTTCCTGGTAGAGCTGGATTTAACTTTGCTATTCCATTTAAAAAAAAAAATAGGGGAAGGGCTCAGGGTGAGTGAAGTGTCCCCCTTTTGGCTTGAGGGGGGTGGAAGGGGGTACTTTGGGTTGAAAAGGAACCCATGCAGCAGGGATCCTGTTCTTGGAGAAAGGGGGATTCTGAGGGGCGACTCTGATGCTCATTCTGCTGTCAGAGAGACATCTGTCTGTAGGGGAACATGGTTGGCAGATTAATCCTGAGCACTTAATGCATGTCGATGTTTAAAAATCAGAAGCTTTGAATGCTTCTGTGTAGCTCTCAGTTTTATTTAAAATTAAAAGAGAAAGCTGAACAGTAGTGATTGATATAAATCTGAATTATATCCCAGTTTGTGTCCATGATGGTCCCAGTTAGCATGCAAGTTTTTCCATATATCTTGCAAGGAGGGGCGTTGTGTCACCCTGTCCCTCTCTCCAATTTTGTCAGTGTTGTTTGCATTTTTTCCAGTGAAAGCTTTCCTTCCTCCCCCTCTTTGTGAGGGAGAGAATGGATATATGGTACATCAGTTTGCTTATGGTGCAAGTTGATGAATTGGGGGTTGCAGGGAAAGAAAAAAGATACCTGCTTTTCTCTTTAAAGACCAGTCCAGAGACCATCCCTTGTGTGGATAATCAAAAGGTAATTAGGCAAATATCTTCCAACCAGATATCAGCCAGATATCTTTCAACCATTCCAGACATTCAATGACATATATTTTTGGTGTTGTTTTTTTTTAAAGAGATCTCCTGTCAAAATGTAGCAGTTTAGGGCAGGTTTTGGGGGAAATTTCTTTCTGGTAAAGAAGTCAACTTCCAACCTGGGCCAAGGCTAGAGGCACATTTATGGGGTTTTTCATTGGACATAGATAGTTATAGTCAGTTTTTCTACTAACTAAAAATATTTTTTCATATCTTTATTTGAACTTCTCTTCATCAGCCTATGTCTATCATGCTGGCTTCACATCCAGATCTCCCCTTGCAAGATTTTTTTTATTGCTGCTTTATGTAATATTAATTGTCATTTTACCGCCTGCATATAGAAATGTGGGGGAATGAAAAAAAGATACTAAGGTTGCCTTTTAATACCACTAAGGGAAAAAAGGAGTGTACTACTAGCAAAGTTTTGTTTTGTTTTTAAAAAATCTATGACTAAGAGACTTTGAAGGAAGTTACTAACATTAAGTGTATAATGGCAACGCTTAGAAGAGCAAAGGTCATGATCTGGAAGTGACCTGAGCTTTGCCCACACTAAAACAGCTTGCACTGTCAGTAAGCAAGTAAAGAGGTTAGGGCAGGCCAGGAGTATGACTTATTTAAAGGTCAAGGCACAGAATTAAACCCAGAAATTCTTTCTTACATTAGAAGAACAACTTTTGTCAACAAGACAAAGAGATAAGGCAACATGAGTTGTTCTTATTACCCTGTTGAGAGTATTGTCCACCTGCCCCATACTTGTGTAATATGAATGCAGATTTTTGCATTACTTAGACTGAAAGTAAATCTTTGTGTACCATATTAACAACATCTGAAACTTCTACTAGCTAGCAACATTAATGTATACATTCAAAATATGCAAGAGCAGTTCAATTAATCTTGCTGTAGTATGTGAAAACACCCTTGCTAGATTGGAAACTTGTGTGTGAAATTCTCTCTCTCTCTCTCTCTCTCTCTCTCTCACACACACACACACACACACACACACACACACAGGGAGGGAGGGAGGGAGGGAGGGAGAGAGAGAGAGAGAGAGAGAGAGAGAGAGAAGAGAGAGAGAGAGAGAGAGAGAGAGAGAGAGAGAGAGAGAGAGAGACTTAAGTAGTTATCACCTTTTGGAGAACAAAATTAGTTTATGACCAAATTGCATTGTTCTAAAATGTTCCTCCCCTTAAGCTGGCTTTGATGATCAAGCTATGATGTCAGTATATTATAGGAACTATACTCTGAGAAATTTGGCAGGCATTGAGGACAACCATCTGAAACAACTGGAACTTGCCAACAAAATGGGAATGTGTAGTTTTAGCAGCTGGTTATGAAAGAGAGAGAAATAGCTTTTAAATTTCATACAAAAAGAAGAAATGCCATGCTCCCCAATTTGGTTGCCTTTATTTTAAACAAGATATGAAGAATCAGTTGTGGTTACTTGGCTGAGGGATGTTGCTTCCCCCCCCCCCAGTGTTGATGGAAATGAAGCATTTTGTTTTGATTATGGTTCATATGTAAGTTAAGCTTGTCTTGGAGAGCAGTTATAGACTTGTTTTTGAGATGGGAGTGTGTGGGGAGGGGAAGGTCTTATACATTTCAAAGATGGGTGGGTGCTTTGCCCTGCTGTCACTGAATTTGGGCAGTATTAATAGATCCCATTTAAGCTTGCAGAGGTGCCTGCATGGGGATTAAGCTATAGAAGGTGATACATAAGTGGTTTTTCCTGGTAGCTTTGCAACAACAACCAAACAGGTTTCCCTACCTGTAAAAATTAATACTTGTGTTCTTTAGATGGCCGAAGTGGCTGAGCCATTGTACACATAGAAGTGTTCTATCATAATTTTTATATATCAGTGCCATAGTGCCCTCTTCATCTCACCTGGGTTGACCTTTGGCTAGGATGACCTTGAGGAAATGCTTTTTTTTTTTTTGGACCGCCACTCCATATTGACTGTGGTTGTAGCGTCAGGTATTCTACCCATAATTCCAGAGAGCAGAATAAAAACTGCAGAATCTGTTAAAAACCCAACTTTTCTTTTCACACTCACATCTGTAATTTTTTTTTTTACTATATTATAGTTATTTCCATTGCTCTGAGATGTCCCACACCAATTTCTGCTTGCTGACACTGGCTGTTGAATTAATTTTCTTGTTAAATATTTTTATATCTTGTATACATTACTGTTACTCTCTACTGTTGTTGGACATATTATACATTGTTCATAATTGCCTCAGATCGATGCAGTGAGTGCATAGGAGCATGTCATGGTGATTGGTTTTTTGCTTGTTTTGCTTCTCTCTCTCTATATATATGTGTGTGTGTGTGTGTGTGTGTGTGTGTGCGCGCGCACACGTGTGTGCTTACCACGTGATGCTGATATCATTAGTGAACAGTTTCCATAGTTGCTTAAGAAAAGACAGCCTTATGAAGGACAAGACTGAAAGGTAAAAACTTGCCCAGGACCACTTGAAGTACATAATTTGATTTTTGTTCTTGTGTATCAAAATCGAATGGCTTCTCCCTTAAACTTCAGAAGAAACAGTAACCTTTTATTAAGTAAAGTACCAACCTGAATTTTACCAATGTAATAGAAGAATCTTCCTGAAGAGGCTGTGGAAGTAGACAGTCATTGGCAATAGCACCATCCTGTGGTATCTGAAATTGAGGCCAGTTGGTTTTCAAGTTGTTGATCCAGATATGGCAACTTTTCCCCATACATGAGAAAATTTAGGAGTAGGTAGACCTAGCCCCCCCCAAAAATGTGCCTCACAATTGCTGAATAAAAGTATAGTATACAGTTGCTAATAAAGCCATTTCTTATAGGGTATGGTTTTCAATTAATATATTATTTCAATTTAATGATATTATTAGCGTAAATCATTATTGCATTAACTATAAGTAATTTGTGACATAATCTGATATGCTGATAGAGATCGGTGGGAGCATGGCAATCAGGTAAAGCATGATTTGTCCTATGATATTAAATGACTTTAAGCTCATGATTTATTTTAGACTTATGGATCACAAGTGTAGTTCAATATAATTTGTGAACAGGACAGCATTATTTGTCTGTACTTTATATGGTTTAGTTCTAGTTTAACCAGCTGAATCTCTCATCATTTGATTGAGATGCAATATGTAGGCATTTTAAAAAAATTAAAATAAATAAATCAGGAACTTTCCATGACTATCTTTCTAACCTACTCATTAAAATTGGATTTGAATTGTATGTAGCCAATATCAGGTAGAGTTCAGGATCAAAAAATTTTGCAAGCTATTCAGTTAAAAAAAGAATATATGTTTGTATGTAAAATATTTTGGTATTTGAATATTACTCCTGGTTTTTCTCTCTTTAACTAATGAAGCTGCTGTGTCAAAGAGTTTAATAAATCTATATATAGATACTATATATAGTGTCTTTGTAATGAATATTGGATTTTTTCTCTCTTTAAAAAATATATAAAAGCTGATGTCTAGAAATGAAGAGAGATATTAATTCCTAACATAAAAATATTTAAGAACTCTCTCCAATACTAGAGGCATGTTCAAAGCTGAGAGATGTATAGAACTTGAAATATTGTATCAAGGTTAGGAATCATAGTTCTTTTAAACAAATGTTGATGGAATGTATCCTAATAAAAGTACTTTGAACCTAGATGACAGTTTCTGTTTTCCAGAGTGTGTCACTTCTATTAACTCAGTAAATCTTTACAACAATCCCGTTAGGTAGGTGAATATTATATTGCAGATGAGAGAAAAGGGAATATGACGTTGCCTAAAATAATCTGATGAATTCATGGCAGGAGTGAAATTTGTTTTGCACAAACAACGTACTCCTAGCCATTTTGCCAAATACAATAATCATGAATTCTGGATTGTGCTTCCTTAGATTGTATGGTTTAGAGACAGCTCAGATTGGTTTACTGTGTTTGTTGCTTTGGTTCCTCTACTCCCCTCCTTTGATTTCTGCCTGTTTTGACTAGGTAGAATGCTGACTTTGTGCAGGCAAGCTCCTGGTCATTGTTTTGGGGATACAAAACATCTGATTTCTGCAGTGCTCAAGAAAGACCAAATTCTGTTGGAAGGAACCATCAAGGAGCTGGTCTGGGGAAGACTCGTTGATCAGATGCAAATGAAGCAGTCTAGCGCCCCCCTCCCCCCTATTGCTGTGGCTTAACCTGTATTAAGGTCATTTACAGTACTGTACAAACATAGTATAAGCAACCTCAGCTGACGCTTGGTCCTGCCCTGGGCTGCTGCCTTCCTTTCAAATCTTATGTCTTTCTGAGAGCTTTATCGGTGCTGTCTTTTGGAAGTGGGGCAGAGTTCACTATTGCTGGTATGAACTGTGGCTGTGTGTGATTTAGTGTGTGTGAGTGTGTTATATGGGTGGAGATATGTCAGCTGAAACACACATTTGATTTAAATGGTTGGTTCCCATCACAGAGGAAGAAAAAAAGGAGGTGTTGGGGGGGGGTGAGGAAGAGACATTATTTGAGAGGCAGGAAAGATGAATGTTTGGTGTAAGGATGCTTCTAAGAGTCACACAGAAACCCCACCAAAATGAATGTATAAGAAGAAGAGCTGTGTTGGGTGAAGATTGTCACATTTACTCTCAACCCTCATTTGAACTCCAATATCTTTGGAGGCTTATCAGATTTGGTGGGAATAGTATATCCATTTCTGCATTAGAATTTAATTCAGATTCTTCCTCACAGTATGGAAATTTGCCTTATATGGCATTAATATGCACATTGTGATAGTAGCCATTCTTAAATTTACCAAGGAATTTGGAAGGAAGAAGGAATCAAACCATGATAAATAAGCTACCTTCATTGTCAAGAACTGATCACCATTTAGCACGTAGAACAGTGGTTCTCAACCTTTCTAATGCCGTGACCCCATAATACAGTTCCCCATGTTGTGGTGACCCCCAAGAGGGTGTGGCCACCAGTAAGAGGGAGTAGGACAGCTGGGGAAAAGGGAAAAAAATGGCAGACAGCGTGGTTTGGCGACCCCCGTGAAATGGTCATTCGACCCCAAATGGGGTCCCGACCCACAGGTTGAGAACCACTGACGTAGAAGGACCTCCTTCCCAGACAGGCTACTTGAAACTGGGAAAATTACCCTTTTTCTGCAGTTCAGTTCATCTGCTGTATCTACCTGGACTTGGTTTTCCTTTTCAAGTATCTTTTTAGTAACATCTATGCTCACTTTTTGTGGCACATCAAGTTTGTACCTTTGTGGATCAGTGATCAGGATTTCCTGAGACATTTACCTGCTTGAGACTATATATGGAGTTTTCATATCATATATAGAAAATACCTGGGCTAGAAACTGAATCGTACATTTATCCTGTTGATGGAGCAATATTTCCTACTATCTCTAGAATTCTAGTTAGACAGCAGGTAGGAGGATGAATAGCACACAGATTTAACATTCAGTACTCACTGGGGTACCTTGCCTGCCAAGCTTTCTCAATATAAACAATATACAAATTCACAACATGGTATAGTATTGGTCCTAGAATACTGCTAGAAATTTGTTTGGGGATACAATGACAGTGTTTAATTATTGAAAGAAGAAGTATTCATACTCAGAATTATACTGGAAGTTCTGCCTGCTGCTTTAGAAAGAAGGCCAGAACCCTAATTCTGAATTACGCAGATTGATGTTAATCATTAATAAATGGGAAAGCACATTGTGCATTTGTAGGATATTCATCACTACATAAGATGAGAGCATCATTACATGTGTGGAAATCCCATGGTGTATAGGGATACATAGGAAAATAAATCCCAGTTTGTTTTGAACATATTTAGTAGGCCGATGACACTGATTTTTAGAAAAAAAAAATTGGAAACAAAGATAGCAAAAGAGATGGATGACTGGCTGGTATCTTGGAATATTTTGTATGGTGATATTTGAACATGACAAGGTTGTCCAATACGATTTTAAGGAGATGCCTTATATTGCATCTTTTCCTTTAAAATAAAGATAAACTGAGTTTGTAGCATTTATCCTAGATATTTTTGGTTTTTTGACAAAACACTAAAGGTCAACATAATTTATAACATTGAATGTGTTATAAAATAAGTATAGAGAGCTAGTTTGGTCTAGTAGTTAAAGACCAGGCTCATGAGTTCTAGTCACATTTTAGCTTGAAAGCTGCCTGGATGATTTGATGTGAGTTGTATCTCTCTTAGCCCAACCCACCTTACAGGGTTGTTGTGAGGAACATAGGAGGAGGAAGGAGCATTAGGTATGTTTGCCATCTTGAGTTATTTATAAAAATAATAAAGGTGGGATGAAAAACAAACCAATCTATCAGTCCAGTATTGAAGAGTTTTGGGACTGGGCATCAGTTTTTTTTATTCAGAACTGCATGGAATTTGTTCTTTTACACAAAACTTCACTCCTGACTCTCTAAAGTTTTATTCATTACAATAATATAATTTAGAATTTAGGAATAGAAACTCTTTGTTTGCTGCTACTGCCAAATGATGACAACATCTATGCCTTGAATTAAATGGGTCTAATTTTTCAAACTGATGTGCTTCACCTCCAAGAAAACCTAAGAGAACCCACAGATGTCTCCCTATTTTACCACAGTTGTATTGTGTCAGTCCATATACATTTTAATGGTCTCTAGTTTACTAGTGATCCTTAGTTTTACTGGTGTTTGCTGTTCCACTATTTATTTATTTTATTTATTTTCAAATATTTATATGCCGCCCAATCCTTAAGGACTCAGCTGCAGATTGTAGCTGCATTTCCATATTTTGGGGTACAAAGCATACCACTGAGATGTAGAAAAACAGCTGAGGTACATACAGAAACAACACAACAACCTTCATTATAGAGACATTTATAATAGCCTCATCCCAACATTACTATCTAAATACCAAAGGCACACAGGACAATTTTACATCTCCTTGCTGCTAATCTTAATACAACATATAATATTGCCAAGTTCTGCAAAGCAACACTTACAATCAAATTAGCCTTAATGAGCATTTCATTGTTTAGTTGAGTGTTTTGTACTGTAATAGATTTAATTAATAAAAAAAACAACTTTTGTTCCTCTGCATTAATTTAATGTTTTTATTTTTAAAAGATTTGTTTATATATACATACATTTTTAAGAAACACATTTTAATGCTTTCTAACCATGTGTAACTTTCATTTTTACACCTTTCAGCTGTTTAAAAATTATTAATTATTTGTATCCCATTTCCTTTATGGTGATCTATGATCATAATAAAGTTTTGCTTGAACAACCTAGGACTCTCTCCTTCAGTATTCTGAGTGCCTTGATGGAAGACAAATGAGATGTCTATCTGCTAAATCCATAAATGAGCAGTAGATGTAAAACAGCAATAAAAAGGTATCAAGTGAAAAGGAAGAGATTTCCTATTTTTTAAAAAATCAATGTTTATAGTAGGAGAAAAATAAATTTCAAATATGAGTGCCATTGTGTCTGTGTATATCTAGAAATATATCCAGGTGAAAATATGTAAATTTATACCTTTTTAAGAATAGTCTGAAATGGTACTAGCAAAGATATAATAGTGCAGGCATATCTAAGGACAGAAGAGCAGTGTTACCCTTTCCTACTACATACTTGGATATGCAAGATGAAAAGCAACCCAAAGGGACAGAAGTACGGTGTGGCGGCATAAAGGCAAATCTTGTGTGTGTGTGTGTGTGTGTGTGTGTGTGTGTGTGTGTGTGTGTGTGTTTTAAGCAGCCAAGTATGGTGATGCACTTGTGATGTATCAGAAGGGGGAGGGCTAGAATTTTTTTGGTACAAAAAAATTGGTATTTTGTACCATTTTGGAGGGGATACATTGTATATATTCAGTGCCACACAGTGCACCATCTCAAAAAACTGGCCTGCTTGGAGGAACTGTTTACTTACCTCCTATTTTATATAGATTCATTTCTTATAGTTAACACTTGTTCTTCTTACATGCTCTCAAGAGCATCATGTGGGTTTTTATAGATATTAACCAGCTCTTGGGTAGTTGTTTTTATTAGCCGTTAATTTGTTATGCTGCAACAAATTAATATTTTAATGTTAAAAGCTGTCCAGAGTTGCCTCATGGCGAGCTGGGCAGTAAACAAATTTAATAAATAAATTATGTACAAACCCTTGACTTATGACTGTAACTGAGTTCAAAATTACAGTCATAAATCATTGCATTCTTAAGTTAAAATATTACATGACTGGACCCGATTTTTTTTATACAGTCATTAACAGCCACAGTTGTTAAGTGAATCCATTTTATTAATTGAGCATTTTTTGTCAGAAACCAGAAGTAAGCATCAGATACCAGTAAAGTGCATTGAAAATTATCATCATGTGACTGTGGGAAGGTGCAGACTGTGTAAAGGTGGCAGGTTTGTCATAAAAACTGTTTCCCAGTTCAGCTTGGAAACCTTTGAATTCATTTCATGATGCCTGACTTCCATACATCATGAAATACATTCCTGGTACCCAAGCTTCTAGCCTGATTCTTATATAGGTAGTCCTCAACTTATAACCACAATTGAGCCCAAAAGTTCTGTTGCTAAATGAGACATTTGCTAAGTGAGTTTTGCCCCATTTTATGGTTTTTCTTGCCACAGTTGTTAAGTGAACCATTCAATTGTTAAATTACTAACACTGTTGTTAAGTGAATCCAACTATCCCATTAGCTTTGTTTATCAGAATGTGGCAAAAGGGGATCACATGACTCTGGGACACTGTCATTGGTTCTGATAGATGAAACTCTTCAAAAGAACTTTGAGAAACAAAGTATCGGCACTACATAGTTGAAACCAAAAACTAAATTCCCCTCCCCTGGATGCAAAGTAACAAAGTGCAATTTCCTCCTCCAATAAACAGTCATAAATCATATTCCCCAATTAGCTTGAAGCGGGGGGGGGCTTTCTCCCCAACTCTCCAGCCCATCTGAGCCCAATGTCCTTGGGTTCCCACTATGAAGTTACTATTGTTATAACTAGCTGGACTCTCATCCCTATTCCCTCTCCCAGCAGCAACTAATTCTAAAAGCAATAGAGAAAATGGCTGCATTTCCATCTGTTGTCAAAGCAAAATGTTAGCAGCAGAATCATAAATATGAGCCAGTTGCCAAACCTCTGAATTTTGATCATATAACCACAGGGATGCTACAGCAGTTATAAGTGTGAAAAATGATCGTAAATCACTTTTTTCAGTGATGTTGTAACTTCATTGTCACTAAATGAACTGTTGTAAATCAAGAACTACCTGTAATTGTGGGATGTGCACATTTAAAAATCAGAACTAAAAGTTGGAGCTGATTAGAAGTAAGACAGAATGTCAGCATAAATATTTAATAAGCACAATGTCAAACTACAGCCACCAATTGTGCAAGTTCTCCCACTTAAAAAGATGAGAGAGGCTTGTAATTGTCATCATAGGTAGACCTCAACTATGAGAGACAAAATGAGAAAACAAATCCAGACAATCACATTGTTTGATTTGGAAAGAATTTATTTGCAAAGTATGGTGGAAAATAAGTATGTGGTCAATATCAAAAGTTCATCTCAATACTTGGTTATATATCCTTTGTTGGCAATGACAGAGGTCAAATGTTTTCTGTAAGTCTTCACAAGGTTGGCACACACTGTTGCTGGTATGTTGGCCCATTCCTCCGTGCAGATCTCCTCTAGAGCAGTGATATTTTGGGGCTGTCACTGGGCAACACGGACTTTCAACTCCCTCCAAAGGTTTTCTATGGGGTTGAGATCTGGAGACTGGCTAGGCCACTCAGGACCTTGAAATGCTTCTTACGAAGCCACTCCTTCGTTGCCTGGGCAGTGTGTTTGGGATCATTGTCATGCTGAAAGACCCAGCCACGTTTCATCTTCAATGCCCTTGCTGATGGAAGGAGGTTTGCACTCAAAATCTCACAATACATGGCCCCATTCATTCTTTCCTGTACACGGATCAGTCGTCTTGGTCCCTTTGCAGAGAAACAGCCCCAAAGCATGATGTTGCCACCCCCATGCTTCACAGGTATGGTGTTCTTTGGATGCAACTCAGCATTCTCTCTCCTCCAAACATGACGAGTTGTGTTTCTACCAAACAGTTCTACTTTGGTTTCATCTGACCATAGGACATTCTCCCAATCCTCTTCTGGATCATCCAAATGCTCTCTAGCAAACTTCAGACGGGCCTGGACATGTACTGGCTTAAGCAGGGAGACACGTCTGGCACTGCAGGATCTGAGTCCCTGGCGGCGTAGTGTGTTACTGATGGTTGCCTTTGTTACGTTGGTCCCAGCTCTCTGCAGGTCATTCACTAGGTCCCCCCGTGTGGTTCTGGGATTTTTGCTCACTGTTCTTGTGATCATGTTGACCCCACGGGGTGAGATCTTGCGTGGAACCCCAGATCGAGGGAGATTATCAGTGGTCTTGTATGTCTTCCATTTTCTAATTATTGTTCCCACAGTTGATTTCTTCACACCAAGCTGCTTGCCTATTGCAGATTCAGCCTTCCCAACCTGGTGCAGGTCTACAATTTTGTTTCTGGTGTCCTTCGACAGCTCTTTGCTCTTCACCGTAGTGGAGTTTGGAGTGTGACTGTTTGAGGTTGTGGACAGGTGTCTTTGATACTGATAACAAGTTCAAACAGGTGCCATTAATATAGGTAATGAGTGGAGGACAGAGGAGCCTCTTAAAGAGGAAGTTACAGGTCTGTGAGAGCCAGAAATCTTGCTTGTTTGTAAGTGACCACATACATTTTCCACCATAATTTGCAAATAAATTCTTTCCAAATCAAACAATGTGATTGTCTGGATTTGTTTTCTCATTTTGTCTCTCATAGTTGAGGTCTACCTATGATGACAATTACAGGCCTCTCTCATCTTTTTAAGTGGGAGAACTTGCACAATTGGTGGCTGACTAAATACTTTTTTGCCCCACTGTATGTTTTACATACACACACATCTAATGGAGATACAAGAAAAAAGTAGTTTGGAATGTTAACATTTTAAGCTATGGAACATGGGTGTTGATTATCTTCCATATCTGTAAATCAGATGTTTCTGACATGTATTTACAAGGAGGGGGAAAGCAATTGTGGGTCATTTTAAGCAAAAAGCAGCCTGACAACCACCAATAAAAAAATATTAAGTACTCCCTGCCTGTTTCTCTGTTCTTAATTCCTAAATGGGAAAGAGAGAACTTGATAGTAAAGATAAAAAGTTGCTTAGTTATGATTGTGTCATGGGGTAGAATGCATTGATGCTAGTTTAAATGCATGGCTTTTGGACTTCAAGGTTATCAGGACAGAAACTTACTTTCTTTGGGTTGTATGCATACTATACTGTCAGTGATCACATGTGGCATGTGTACATGCATGCATGAGCCTTCAAGTCAAATCTGACTTTGATTCTTGGTGACTTAAGGATATGTTCATGTAATTTTCTTAGTATTAGTATGAAAGTGGGTTTGGTCCTATCTTCTGGGACATTTTTTTTTTTTACTTCAAGTCTACTTGAAGTCCTGGGATTCACCCATAGTCTCCCATTCAAACACTATTTTAGCCCCAGTTCATTTTTCCAGATTAACCAAGGTTAGTTAGGTGCTGTACATTTCTGTGTTTAAAAGTGAAATTTCTGACCATCTTGAGAAAATAATAACTTAAAAAGCAAATATGATCCCAGTGGGAAAGGGCAGGGATGTTTAGCCATTTTTCATATTTGTACCTTGTAAGTATTTAAACCAGTGGTTCTCAACCTTTCTAATGCCGCGACCCCATAATACAGTTCCCCATGTTGTGGTGACCCCAAATCACTTATACATCACCGGGTGCCAGGGGCGTGGCCAAAGAAAAGGGGGAAAAATGGCAGACAGCCTTGTTTGGCGACCCCCGTGAAATGGTCATTCAACCCCAAATGGGGTCCCGACCCACAGGTTGAGAACCACTGATTTAAACGTATTGGAAGTTGGATGCAGTATTCAGAAGTAGAGTTAAATGTGATCTGTCTGAAGGCTCTTTGGTGTGTAATAATCAATTAATGAGAATTACAAGAGCTCTTAGAACCCTGATTCTATTTTGTGGTAGCCTTGTTTACTTATGGTTATATTATCTATATATCAGGCCTGGGGCTTAGTTTTGTGACAGCAGGGTCTGAGTCTGACACAAATAGTTGAAGCTCATGTAAGTCAAAGGTAGGACATATGGTCATGGATAGACTGGAAGTCAAATATCAGTTTATGTAAATTGGTTCTGAAAACTAGAGTTGAAGCAAGGAAAGGGAAGTGGTAAGCTTATTTTCATTTCATAAAAATCAAGTCTTATACTAATGAATAAACCATTTATCAGTAGATTCAGTGCCAGTTATCACACAGCAAGCTGAAGTTTGCTGATTAATTCTCCCCTTATCTAGTATCACAGTATGTTTGTGTTGACTAGATAGATAATGTCTGTTAAAGAATCCTTTCGAAAAAATGAAAAATTTATAATGAGTGAGAACAACTCACTAGACAGATTATAGAAAGCTGAACTCCCTTCCACCCTATTCATATTCAGATGATGTGTAGGACTTTGGTTTACAACTCATTGTTTCAAATTGTAGGAATAAAAGTACTTTTCTTTAACTCCAATATAACCTGTGATCAGAATCTGAGTTTCTCCAGTACAGGAGATGGAGAATCCACCAATGGGTTTTCTCTGTCTGCCTGCTCTTGAGACCAAGTAGCCAAAACTTGACATGCCCCCTCTTGCTAGGAGATCCATTCTTAACTTGGTCTCAGCTCTTGAAGACTCGTGTTGGCTTGGCTCTCAGAGATTTCAGGTTAGACAATTTAATCCATTGGTGAATTCTTCCTAAAAAATTTGGCTACCTTTAAAACATTAATCTCCCTTAACAAATTCCCCACAAACACTGAGATCAGCACTGATCTCAATTTAATTAGGAGGTGGGGGGTAGGGGGGGAAATCCCTTCCAATCTCCCGTTCCATCCCCAGGGCTCTGGGGGGGAAGGAGCACCAGCAGAGACTACTTGCTGGGCTTTTCTCCCCAGCCTTCCCAGCTTTTCATCCCACTTTGGGGGGAAATCGCAAGCTCCAGACTCGGATTCACAACTTGAATCCGGATCATCGGAGCTTGCTCGAGCAGCCCAGGCAACTGCGGGTGCCATTTTAGTTGCTGTTTCAGGCAACGAACGATTTCTTCGCCATCATTGCTTCTTAAGCAAATAAAGTAAGAGATCCGGCTAGCGCTGCTTAGGCGTCCCCCCTGGACATCCAAACGTGGCGCAGGGCCGCAGGGACCGTTTTCAGATGAAAACAGGCCGCGACCACCATTTTTAAACCGCTGGGATCATCGGAGATAGAATAGCAGTCTTCTTCGTCTCTGCCGGCTGTTAGCCGATCATCCCAACATTGCGGCAGCTGGGGGGGTCCCTCCTGAGGGTAACTATCCCCAGGCACACGTGGGCCTTGGCATAAGCAGTTCTTTAACCAATGAACTTTAGATCCCTCGTGGGGCCTTCCAAGCCCAAAAAGGCCTGCCTGAAGCAGGCGAGACCATCTGATATTCACGTGGAGGCCCAGAAAAACCTAGCAAGGCCCATTCACAGGGCTACAGCAGCATCAGGCCACAGTAAGGGGGGTCCCTCTACCTTCCTCATCAATCTGGTAGCCGCCATTTCAGTTTTTATCCTTCAGGCCTTTATTCCTCCTTGGAGGTTGCCTTAAGTTTTCATTTTTTCATTTTTTCTTTTTTCTTTTACTGGTGCACATTGCCTGGTCACCTAAGGCCTCCGGGCGGAGCCCAGAGAGTGGTTCCAAGCGTGCCTTCGGTATCTGCCTCAATTATCGTGACCATAGCCCAGAGAGAATTTTCATTGGTCGGGTGATCAGGGAAGCAGTCTTGGTATTTGCTCCAATCTCACTTCCGCTGACTACTTGCCTGCCAGAGCTTATTCTCAGCGTTTTTTTCCTGAGATTGCTCTAACGGGATGGAGAGATCCTCATTGCCTCTGTCCATGGGCACAACCTCTCCACCTCCCAATTACAGCTGCAACGCTCCTTCTGGCCAGAAGGCGGCAGGCAAGTGCAAAACTAAGACCAAGCATACACTTAAGAAGCCCTCCAAGTTGGCGGAAAAGCAAGCCAGCTGTAGGTACCAGGCTCTGGAGAAGGAGTTCTCCAGAGCACAGAGGCAGGCCCAATTGGATTTAGATCAAATGGCGGCCACCGAGATGGAATTACCATTGGGCCCATCAATATCAACTCAAGGCGTATGGTCCATTTCAGGAACACTGGTACCATTGGGCTCGCCTTCCACATTAGCCCAACAAACAGCTACGGCCTCGGCCACTGTCGTAGAGCCCACTTTTTCACCCACGACCACTGTAATCAGGGATCAGGACATAGGAGACATCTTCTCAGACAGATGTCTGGAGGCCTTATTAACCAAAGTAGTAGACCGTGCTCTAGCACAACACTCTGTTCAACACAATTAGGAGGTACTCGCCTCGGCCATGCCATCCTTTGAACTCCCCAGGGAACTCCCGGTCATTCAGGAGCCCACATCTCCAGCCCAATCCTCCATGAGCGGTTACTCTTCTCCTCAAGAGGAGGAGCAACCAGAAATTATCTTTTCAGAGGATGAGGAACTTCCACCTGAGCCTTCCCCTTCAGGGGGCCTATTTAATCCCAACCTATTTCTAATGATCCTCTGCAAGACCACGGCCACGGCGAATATAGGGACAGACCAGTTCCCTCAACCGCAGGCGGCCTCGGGTTCCACACCCAGACCGATATTTTTTGAGAAGGTGACAACTGAACATCACGTTCCATGTCCCTCCATCTTTCTGAAAGGGATCAAGAAACAATGGGCTTCCCCTTCTTCCTTCCCTTCAGTGAGTGGAACAGACAAAAGAATGTACAGTACATCCACAGATCTCAATGAGGCACTAGAGATTCCCAAGGTGGATGAAGCCTGGACTCCTTTGGTTTCACAGACAGCCATTGTCAGAGACCTAGCGGAGGCCCTCAAAGCTGATGATAAGAGGTGGGAGCAAACTTTCCGCAAAACTCATCAGTCAGCGGCATGGGCCATCAAAACGGCCACCTCGGCCTTCTTTTTAGTTCGGACTACCCTTTTGTGGCTACAACAACTACAGGCCAGGGTCCCTGCTGAGGACATACGGACTCACCAGGACCTGACCAAAATGGTGGCGGCCACGGAATATGCTGCGGATGCAACACTCCAATCGGCCATTTTTTGTTCCAGATCTATAGCATCCAACATAATTGCCAGAAGGATGCAGTGGCTAAAACACTGGCAGGCCGACACCAAGATTAAGTGGCGCCTAGCGACTGCACCTTATTTGGGAAGCAACTTGTTTGGGGAGGCTCTGGCCCCTTATCTCGTTGAGAATAAGGACAAGCGTAAGGTCATGACACACATAAACAAAAAAATTGACAAACGCTCAACGCCTTATTTTTGAAGACAGCCCTTTCGTCAAACGACGACCACGACTGTCAACCAGACCCCTAGACCATACACCCCCAGACAGGACAGACTGTACGAACGCCCCTTTGACAGATCAGGCTTTCGGTCCAGACAACAGAACCAGGCTAAGTGACCATTTCGTAGAACAGGCTGTTCCTACCGGAAGGCCAAATGACTTCTTCCCCGACCTACCCATTGGGGGAAGGTTAACCCAGTTCTTCCACCAGTGGGAACAAACATCCACGGACAACTGGATGTCTGGGCTGTCCCTGGAGTTTCTAGTCACACGCCCAGAACGACTCATGGTCTGTTCAGTATCCAGGGATCCCATCAAACGCAGCCTCATGCAGGAGGCCATACAACATCTGCTGGACATTCAGGCCATAGAATCAGTTCCAGCAGAATACACAGGCAGGGGTTTCTACTTCATCCTCTTCATGGTTCCCAAGGCCTCAGAAGGATGGAGAGTTATCCTGGACCTCAAAAACCTCAACCGCTACATAACATACAAGAAATTCAAGATGCAATCCCTCCAGTCCATTCTGGGAGGCATCAGGCAGGGCGACCTCCTGGCATTGATAGACCTCACGGAGGCCTACCTCCACATTCCCATTCATCCAAATCATCGCCGGTTCCTATGCTTCTGTTACGAAAGCAAACACTTCCAGTACAGGGCTCTTCCTTTCGGCCTCTCTTCAGCACCCAGGGTGTTCACAAAAATACTGGCAATGGTAGCTGCCAAACTCAGAAAAATCCCAATACGCGTCCAATGCTACCTGGACGACATCTTAATTCAAGCAACATTACTTCAGGCAGCTCAGGCGGACGTAAGGACCGGCATTCGCGTTCTCCAGAAAGATGGGTTCTCAGTAAATTTCCAGAAGAGCAGACAGTTCCCTCGTCCGGGCTACTGCACCTGAGAGCAATCATAGACACATCCAACTGCATGGTCTATCTCTCCCAGGAGCGAGTGGTCAGCATTAGGGAACTGTCTCGCCAGGTACACAGGCAACACACAGTTCCCCTGGTAACGCTCTCCCAATTATTAGGCAAGATGGTCTCTTGCATAGCCATAGTACCCTGGGCCAGACTTCATCTGCGGGACCTACAGTGGTTCCTTCTTCCATTCCAACACCAGAATACCAGCGCATCCAATCGCCTGGTTAGGGTTCCGGTGCACATTCGCAGGGTGCTGCACTGGTGGTGTTCTCGGGCTGTGACCAAGGGGTCACTCTTCAAGGAACCAGAACAGGTAACCATCACGACAGACGCCAGTCTGTATGGTTGGGGAGCCCATCTACATTCTCAATTTGCGCGGGGATGATGGTCCACCGCGGATTTGAGAAACAACATCAATTGGCTAGAGCTCAGGGCTATCCATCTAGTCCTACAACATTTCAGACACAGGATCAAGGATCGTCATGTCCTAATCCTTACGGACAGCGTGGCGGCCAAGGCACACATCAACCCTCAGGGGCACCAGGTCCAAAGCCCTCACGACAGAGGCATGACTCCTGTTCGCCTGGGCAGAGCCCAATCTGGGGTCGCTAAGGCCGGAACACATATCAGGGGTCAACAACCAACAAGCGGACTTCTTGAGCCGCACCACGGTGGACCTTTCGGAGTGGGTACTATATCCGGACACGTTCTTAGACATCTCCCACTGGCCATCCTGTTCGCATTGTCGGACAATGCCCAACTCCCCAGATTTTACTCCTGCTATTTCATTCCAGAGGCGGAGGGGATGGATGCCTTACGGACTCAGTGGCCACAAGGCCTACTTTACGCCTTTCCCCCACTTCTGCTCATACCAGCAACCATCTGCAAGATGATCCATGAGCGGGCGGAATTGATCTTTGTGGCACCATATTGACCACAGAGACTGTGGTTCGCCGACCTGATGAACCTGTCTCAATCACCCCCATGGAAAATTCCCCCTCACCGAGTGTCTTTACACCAGGGAACCATCACTCGTCCGGAACCCCAGTGGTTGCAATTGACCGTCTGGCGCTTGAGCGCCACATAATGGCGCAGGAATTATTTTCTCCTTGCGCCATTACCATGATTCAGGCTGCACACCGCCCAGCGACCAATCGCATTTATGATTCCACTTGGAAAAAATTTTGCCTTTGGTGTAGGAGGCAACAGTCTGACATGGCCAGACTGACCATTCCTCAAATAGTTGATTATATCCTGGACAGGCTGGACAGAGGCCTTGCCCCTGCTGCTATTCGCAGGCAAGTGGCGGCTCTGTCCACCCTTCTCACCTCTGAGGATTCCGTCCCCTTAGCTTACCATCCCAGAATTCGTGCTTTTATCAAGGGTGTGTGTAACACTAGACCTCCTGTGGTACACAGGTACCCATCTTGGGAATTGCCGTGAGTACTCCGCGCTCTCATACGGTCGCCCTTTGAATCATTGACGACCGTTTCCTTACGACATCTGTCACTGAAGGTGACGTTCCTGATTGCCATCACATCGGCCAGACGAATTTCGGAACTGGCCGCACTGTCGGTCAGGAATGACCTCTGCATTTTCCACAGTGATAGAGTCGTCCTTAGGCTAGACCCCTCCTTCATCCTGAAGGTGAATTCTCTTTTTCACAGGACACAAGAAGTTATTCTCCCAAACTTCTGTCCAAATCCAACACATGACTTGGAGCAGCAGTGGCATACATTGGACGTCCGCAGGGCATTACGGCGTTACATAAAATGCACGGAGCCTTTCCGCAAGTCAGAGGCCCCCTTTTGTCTTTCCGACAGGACACTCTGAGGTGGAAAGTTTCCGCCGGTACCATCGGAAGGTGGATCTGGAGCTGTATCGCGGAGACATACCAGGTCTCGTCTCTGTCGCCCCCAGGTCATCTCACTGCCCATTCCACTCGAAGTGCTGCAACCTCGGCGGCATGGGCTACTCAGGCGTCCATCGAGGAGATTTGTAGGGCCGCGACATGGTCTTCGCCTTCCCCGTTTGTACGCCACTACAAGATCGACCGTTTTGCTTCGGCGGATGCTTCCTTTGGTAGGAGGGTCCTCCAGCAAGTGGTCTGCGAGGACACGCTTCCGGCCTTATCTGTTTCCCACGCATCGGGACAGTGAGGCTTTGGTATGTCCCATTGGTGGATTCTCCGTCTCCTGTACTGGAGAAGGGGCGTTGGTCTTACCTGAACGCCTTTTCTCAGTATGGAGATGGAGAATCCACACCCACCCTAAGGTCAGTTAGGCCGTTAGTAGGGAACTGAGAGCAATACCTCGTCAATCTTCAGCCACTTCGCCCTCGTTAAGAATGGATCTCATAGCAAGAGGGGGCGTGTCAAGTTTTGGCTACTTGGTCTCAAGAGCAGGCAGACAGAGAAAACCCTTTGCTGGATTCTCCATCTCCGTACTGAGAAAAGGCGTTCAGGTAAGACCAATGCCCCATAATATTAAGTCTAATTATAGTACAGGAATTAGTTTTGTAAAGCCTCTGTATTTCCATTGGCTTACATCTAGCATTATAATTAAATTAAAATTTAATTAAATTTTAAATTAAAATTATGGATTATCTGTCAATGAGACTTTCAAATGGGTATTAGCAAAAGGTAACGATTGGATATCGTATTGGGTGCCATAGCATGAATCTCTATTTGGTATTTACAATGCAGGTGGTCCTTGACTTACAATCACAGTTGGGAATCAAAACTTCCATTGTTAACAAAGCGATTAAATGAAACATGCTCAATTTTATAACTTTTTTTGTTGTGGCCATTAAGTGAATTACATGGTTCTTAAGTAAATATGGCTTCTCTCATTGACTTTGCTTGTTGGAAACTGGCTGGGAAAGTTGCAAATGATGATTACATGACCCTGGGATACTGCAATGTAAGTTCCAATCCCAACTATGATTGTAAGTCAAGAACCACCTGCATTGTAAATACCAAATAAAGTTTTATGCTGGGCCATCCAATTCTTGATATCCAATCATTACCTTTTGCTAATACCCATATGAAAGTCTCATTGCCAGATCCATCATAAACATATACCAGTTGCCAAGTGTCCAAATATTCAGGAGTGACTGTGGGGACACTGCAACAGTCGTAAGTGTGAGGAATGGTTGTAAGTCACTTTTTTCAGTGCCAATTTAACTTTGAATGATCACTAAATAAATGGTTGTAAGTTGAGGACTGCCTGTGTGGGTAAATGCTCAAATAACCAATATGATTTCATTGTTATTTTGGAAGAGCCAAATTTTGCTTAAGAACACAGAAGTAGGACTGGAGAAAGAGAAGCTTATGTGATTTTATATGGTATGACCAGAAATAAGACACATACTACATAATTTTTATTGGCCATAAAATATCTGAAGCTTGCTGCATCATATGCTAAATTGCAGATTTCTTATGGCTAGGTAAGAAATCCATTTTGATGAGGAATCCTAATTAGGTGTTCTTGATATTCTGAATTCTGGCCAAGCCAGAGTTAGATCTGAAGTTACATTAATCACAGACTGGGATGGAGAAAAATCTGGTGCCAAATTGGCTTACAAAACAGCCTTATTCCATTCAGTTAATCAAAAGAATGGCACAACACTTTGCTGGGAACAGTTGAGATCTCTGTGACTGTTTTTTTGATTCTTTCCATATTCAGAGGCTGTAATTTTTAGCCAGGGAGATATGATCCATCTCTGAACTTTACCTTAGCAATAAAGAATTCCAACCGGTTATGTTTTGTAATACTATGGGACATAACTTTGTATTTTCTGTAGATTTCTGTAGATGAAACTTGCTATTGAAGGTACGGGAGCATGCCTGTATGTGCACCCGTCTCTCCTCTTCAGAATCGGTGAGATTCCTTATTTGCAAAAGCTGGAACTAAAGCAGTAGTACTTGCAGTTAGGTAAAGCATGAGGTGACCATGCAAGTGGGCAAAGCTCCATTTGTGCAAACATCAGGTGTGCATGCAAATTCATACTCTCCCCCACCAGCGCAGAGCTGGAATGGTTGGGGACTATGGTCCTAAAGGATTTAATTAATAAGTGTGTTCTCCATCAGGATGGATGTAGACTCCACTGATCGGGTAATTTAATCCCACCTGCTCAGACTAAGACAAAAAAACTCTGCCACGCCTCCTTCTGGGTGTGACTTCCCAGTTTTTGTCTTAGTCTCGTGCTCAGCAAGACGCTTTTCAGAAGGCTCCTAGCTAAGTTTGATTCTTTCCTTTTTTCTTTTAGGCTATTCAAATTAAAATTGGATACTTTAAATTCAAATTGATTAACAATTAGATTAATTCGGCTTCACTTCCAAATTAAGAGGATTGCGTTGGGGGGGATAGGGACTCTGTCCTCCCTCCCCTGCAGCCCTTTGGGCTTTGAAAAGGAGGCTGCAGGCTTCGTTCGTTAGGGAGCTCCCGTTCCGACGATCTGTAGCCTCTTTGCGATTCCGCCAATTCAGCTGGGTAGCGGAGGTCGGCTTTTCAACTCGGAGACCTCCTGAGTGATTTACTTGCCTCAAGGCCTTGAGGGAGAATTCCTGACTGCAGCTTTATCTGGATCGCAGCAGGGGCTGCGCTACTAATTGCAAGTGCTTGGGGACTGGGGGAGGAATCCCAAATCAGCCTTGTATTCCCCTGCTGTGTAATTGATTCTCCTGTTTAAAATACGACAGGGTTTTGCTTCTCCAGGCCTTAAGGCCTGGCGGCCGCCATTTTGACCGCATGGTCTAGCGCGGCTGCTTCTAGAGGTCCCACGTGGCGGACGCCATTTTGGAGGCCTAATTGAAATTTTTGCATAATCATTGGCAGTTATTCCTGCATTATTGCGGACGCATAGTTGTTGCCTGTGTCACTTGGTCTGTGAGCAGACCTGTTCAGGGGGGAAGATATTTTTGTATCCACAGGAGTTGTGGTCAAACTTGAGGGGGCTACTCCAGGTGTGGGCCTTGGCTGCATTTGAGCAGACCAAGGTGTTATTAACTGGTCCTAAGGCCTAGAAGAGAAGAGCGAAGAGATTCTTTTATTGTCCACCTGTTTCTCAGTTTAGCCCGTGACCTTTTGTCACAAGGCCTGTACAGACAGCATTAGAACACTGTCTGGCTGTTCTTGCCATTGCCTTCTGTTCAGAGCGAGGATCGGTTTTCCATCTCTGACTGTGATCTGCGTGTTGGGTTCCTCCCCCCATTTCTAGGTACTACTGTCCAGGAATACCTAGACAGCAATGGCAGACAGCTCCTCGCCCCAGGCTTCTCAATCTAGTGTCCCCCCCGCTCAAGCAAAGCGCAGATCTGAAGAATTGGACATGGGGGGGAAGAAAAAAGCTAAAACCAAACATCTGTCTTCCAAAGATACTTCCAAATCAGCCGGGCGAGAGGCCACAAGGAGACACTTAGCATTGGAGAGAGAATTCTCCAAGGCACAAAGGCTCAGATCCAGTGGGACTGAAACGGTTTCCCCCGCCCCACTGGATACTCCTTTGACAGAACCTCAATTTGAATCATCTCAGGATGCCCCAAGACCTTGGTCTCCTCGGGGGGAAACCGAGCAGGTAGGTCCTCCTCGCTCCTCTCCTTCATCAGCACACCAACCACCTGAGACCAGGTGTGCCTCAACGGAGGTTGGGGTCAGTTCCAGGGACCAAGGGGAAATGTGGTCCCAGGCTCAATTCCAGGCCTTCATGCACCAAGCATTCAGGCAGTTTATGTCATCAACTGAGAGTAGCCAGGTGCAGTCCCATCCTACTCCTCCCGCATCTATTCCCCCACCTCTGGTGGAGCGTGATACTAGACCTAGCTCTGCTGTTTCGGAGACATCCTCACAATTAGGGGAGGAGGGATCAGTGGAACTGGGAGTTGCAGACACTCCCTTGTCTGAGGAGGAGGATCCAGCTCCTGAACAGGTGACCTCTTCCGGGCTTTTCGATCCGGCCATTTTTCGGTCACTCCTCGTAAGGGCTATTGACACGGTAAAACTTACCTCAGCCCAGGAGGAGACTCCTTCTTCCTCATCCAACCGGGAAGCCAACCCTCTGTTTGCGGAAAAGGTCAAGGAGGAACCGCAGATTCCATGCCCACTAGTCTTCAGGTCTACGGTGGAAAAGCAGTGGGCATCCCTTGCTACCACTCCTTCACAGAGCAGTTTAGACAAGAAACTTTACAATGTCTCTTCTTCTTTCGCTTCTCTTCTAGAAGTCCCATCTGTAGACGCTCCGCTGACCTCTCTGTTCTCCAATACCGCCGTCCCGGGGGACATGGCTGAATTCTTGAAGGCAGAGGACAAAAAGTTCGAGTTCTCTTTTCGTAGAGCTCACCAATCTTCGGCTTGGGCCATAAGGGCGGCAACCTCATCCTCCTTTGCACGCTCGGCAATTATGTGGTTGCAGGAACTCCAGACGCTCATTCCGCCGGATCAGGTCAGAGCGCACCAAACAATAGGGAAAATAGTGGCAGCATCCGAATACATTGCGGATGCATCCTTACACTTGGCTAGATGTTCAGCCAGATCCATTGCAGCCTCAGTGGCGTCACGTAGGCTGCTCTGGTTGAAGCAATGGCGCACGGATTTAAAGGCAAAGTGGCGCTTAGCAACATCTAGGTACAGTGGCACCCACCTTTTTGGTCCGGTCCTAGAGCCTCATATCATTGAGGGCAAGGACAACCGCAAGGCGCTGGCCCATCCTTCTAAAAAACCAGATAGACAGCCCCAACAGGACTTCCGTAGGCCATCATTCCGTCCCAGCGGTTCCTGGGATTGGAGACAGCCCTTTCGGGCAGGGCAGTCCTGGGATTGGCCCAGAGGCTCGCGATCCTATTCTTTCAGACAGGATCGGCAACAGGACCGCCAGAGTAGTGCAGCCAGGGGTCAGTTCCAGACCAAGCGTCCCTTCAGGGGATCAGGCAGTCGTCCTTACAGGCGGTCCAAGTGACGCCAAGGAGGACTACCCCATTGGGGGTCGACTGGCACTGTTTTACGACGTTTGGGAAAACACAACCACAGACGCCTGGGTCAGAGAGACCATAAGACAGGGTCTCTCCCTAGAGTTTCGATCTTCTCCCCCAGATCGTTTTATACAGTGCCCGGTTTCAAACAATACATCAAAAACACAACTAATCACAACAGCCATCGCTCATTTATTAGAGATCAGAGCCATAGAAAGGGTTCCTCAGGAACAGATCGGGGAAGGGTTCTACTCCATCCTGTTTGTAGTTCCCAAAGCCTCAGGCGGTTGGAGGGCGATTCTGGACCTAAAGGGTCTAAATTACTTCCTCATTTACAGGAGGTTCAAGATGCAGACCCTAAAGTCCATCTTGGCAAGTATCAGGAAGGGGGATTTCCTTTCCTCCATCGACCTGACAGAGGCTTACTTACACATTCCGATCATCCAGGAACACCGCAGGTTCCTGCGGTTCTGTTACGCACACAAACACTACCAGTACCGGGCTCTTCCCTTCGGCCTATCCTCGGCCCCGAGGGTCTTCACAAAAATCTTGGCCGTGCTGGCGGCTCATCTAAGGATGATACCCGTACGGGTACAGTGCTACCTGGACGACATACTGATACAGTCCAAATCTTTCCAATCAGGGCAGTCGGACCTGGCAATCACTATTCAAACACTTCAGGATCACGGGTTCTCCGTGAATTTCAAAAAGAGTCACATCACACCCACAAGACATCTGCTCCATCTAGGAGCTCTGATAGATTCCAGCCTATGCAAGGTATATCTCTCCCAGGAGCGACAAGTCAGCATCCGGAAGCTGACACTGCAGATCCGAGGGGAAAAAAGAGTACCCCTGGTACAATTATCCCAACTCCTGGGGAAGATGGTCTCTTGCCTGGGCATCGTTCCTTGGGCCAGACTGCACTCCAGGAACCTCCAGTGGTTCCTTCTTCCTTTTCAGAAACGCAACATCAGCGCCTCCAACAGGAAGGTCAGGGTTCCCCATCACACTCTGTCCTCCCTCCTATGGTGGACCTCGTCCGCCTTGTCCAAGGGCACTCTGTTCAAGGAACCCACCAGGATCACCCTCACCACAGACGCCAGTCTGTTCGGTTGGGGCGGTCATATTCTGAACCACTTAGCCCAGGGTCAGTGGTCCAGTTCAGACCTGGCTCACAATATAAATTGGCTGGAGCTCAGGGCCATCCACCTGGCTCTCCAAAGATTCTCCCCCCTGGTATCAGGGAAACACGTATTAATCCTGACAGACAACATTGCGGCCAAAGCTCACGTAAACAAACAAGGGGGCACCCACTCTTGGACACTCATGCAGGAAGCCCAGGCCATAGGGCTGTGGGCAGAGTCCAACCTGAGGTCCATCAGGGCAGAGCACATATCGGGGGAGGCGAATCAACAGGCAGACTCCCTGAGCAGGGTCACAGTGGATCACTCAGAGTGGAAACTAGACTCAATCCTATTCCAGGAAATATCACGCAGGTTCAGACAGCCCATCCTAGATCACTTTGCCTCTCCGATCAATGCACAGCTCCCCAGATTTTTTACCAGGTTTCCGGCGAGGGGGGCGGAGGGAACGGACGCCCTCCGGAGCAGATGGCTGGAGGGCGTACTTTATGCATTCCCTCCTCTTCCACTAATACAAGCGACCATTCGCAAGCTCATCCAGGAACAGGCAGAGCTAATCTTAGTGGCTCCATTTTGGCCAAGACACCCATGGTTTGCCGACCTGGTGGACCTGTCAATTTCACCTCCATGGAAGATTCCCCCGGACCGAGTAGCTCTCAGCCAGGGGAACCTCCAACATCCGGATCCACAGTGGCTCCAATTAGCCGCTTGGCACTTGAGCGGGAGAGTCTGACCAAACAGTCTTTCTCCTCTGGGGTTATTTCCATCATCCAGGCCTCGAGGCGTCCCTCGACCAACAGAATCTATGACGCCACTTGGAGAAGTTTTTGCTCTTGGTGTACCAAAAAGCGGCTTTCACCGCTTGCTGTCTCCATCCCAGACATATTAGATTACTTACTTGAGGGGTTAACTAGAGGTCTGTCAACCAGCACCATACGTAGGCAGATAGCAGCCTTGTCGACAGTTCTCACCTGTGACAACCAGGTTTCCCTGTCCCAACACCCAGCAGTCAGTGCCTTTCTCAAGGGTGCGGCCAATGTAGGGCCCCCCACGGTTCATCGTTATCCATCCTGGGACCTCTCTAAGGTGTTACAGGCTTTAACGTCCTCTCCATTTGAACCTCTGAAAGTTTGCTCCCTTCACTTCCTTACATTGAAGGTAGCCTTCCTAGTGGCCATCACGTCGGCCAGGAGGATTTCAGAATTGGCGGCCCTGTCGGTCAGGGAGGACTTGTGCATGTTCCATGAGGATAGAGTGGTCCTCAGGTTGGATCCTGCATTTGTTCCAAAGATCAATACAGGGTTTCACCGCTCGCAGGAACTAGTCCTTCCTAACTTCTGTCCTAACCCTTCCCATCATCTGGAGAGACGGTGGCATATGTTGGATGTGCGCAGGGCTCTGCGCCATTACATTAAACGAACCTCGACCTTCAGGAAGTCCGAGGCATTATTCGTGTCCTTTCAACCCTCAACTATGGGTCGGAAGGTCTCTTCTTCCACCATTGGTCGGTGGATAAGGATGTGTATTTCCAGGGCTTATATTTCCCAGTCCCTTCCGGTACCTTCACATATTACTGCTCACTCTACACGTAGTGCTGCTGTCTCAGCGGCTTGGTCTACCCAGGCATCACTCGAGGAGATTTGCAGGGCTGCGACATGGTCCTCTCCTTCCTCATTCATAAAACATTATAGGATAGATCAATTTGCAGCAGCTGAGGCTGCTTTCGGTAGGAGAGTCCTACAGCAAATAGTGGGTTCTCAGGGGTCACAAGCCTAGACTCCCTCCCTATAGGGACATGAGCAGCTTTGGTATGTCCCAATCAGTGGAGTCTACATCCATCCTGATGGAGAAAAGAGCGTTGTCTTACCTGAACGCTTTTTCTCAGCAGGATGGTGTAGACTCCACACCCACCCTGTTAGTGTTAGTCTAGGCCTGTGTCTTCCTTTTTTGTTTGGAGCCTTGCGTCTGGTAGCTTCGCCTCGACAAAAACTGGGAAGTCACACCCAGAAGGAGGCGTGGCAGAGTTTTTTTGTCTTAGTCTGAGCAGGTGGGATTAAATTACCCGATCAGTGGAGTCTACACCATCCTGCTGAGAAAAAGCGTTCAGGTAAGACAACGCTCTTTTTTCTGTGGGAAATAGCTATATCCTTGCATTCTCCAGCACTGGAGATGGAGAATCCACCATGGGTTTAGACTGTATTCCTGCCTAATCAGATCAAGTCAGCAAAAGTTGCCATGTCCGTCCTGGACCATAGAGATCCCAGTCTTGACGTGATCTTGCCCAGCACAGATGTGCAAGTTTGGCTCTTAGGCAGGTACAGTCTCTATTGGTGGATTTTTTCCCCAGTTGCTGAGCTGTGCTGTAATTAGCAATAGAATTTGGCCTTTTTATTATTAATTAATCCATTCAGGAACATCCTAAAATTTCAAATTTTCAACAAATTTCTGATTAAGGGGGGGAAACAGAAACTGAAAGTCTAGGAGAGATCTCCATATTTTCTTTCTTCCCCGCTTCTAACCCTGTTCAATATTCCTTGCCCAGGGTCCCTAGATTAATTGAGACACCGGTAGAATAGCGGCTGCTATTTTTCCAACCGGTCTCAGCTCGGTCTCCCTTGGCATCGGAGCTTGCGGCTGCAGCTCCGGTGATTCGTCACGTAGTAGGTGGGGGGAGACTCCTTGTTTTTCTGACGTGCTCAGGATCCTATTAGGGAACCTTAAGTAAGTTTTTAGAGGCTGCGGCTGCAGCTCCGAAGATTTATTAAGCCGATATTTTCCCTCTATTTGCCCCTGTAGCTCAGCCTATACGACTGTCTCTCAGGCTGTAAGCGTGTTTGCGCACTAAATCGCTACCGCCAATCAACTGATAGGCAGCATAGGAGGGGGAAAATTAACAGATTTAGCTGAATTTCTAGTTCGAGAGACAGACTTTTAAAAGAACAAGGGAGCTCTCGCACTCAGCAGTCTTCTTCCACAGAGCCTCCTGAAATGAGGCAGACGCGGCCATTCTTTCGCATGCGGCCGCCATCTTGGACCACGTGGTTCCAGATTTCGGAAGGTTCCACTTATTGTGTTTGGAGGAAGGGGCTCCTTCCTCCTCAAAATGTTCCCTAGTTTCCACGAAGGGGATTAAATCAGGACAGGCAGAATTGGATGGACAGTCTTCCAGGATGCACTGCAGGTCCACCGTCACTAAGCAGGCCGCCATTAGGGGGACGGCCGCCATCTTGTTTCTGCATTCAGTTTCACTTTACATTGAGTCCCGATAATTCCAAGTGCTCATTGTTGAGTTCTAATTGGAATTCACTGTAATTGTTTAATTACAGATCTAGTAGGTTGTTGTTGTAGAAATCCACAACAATACAGACTCATTTCCTTGGTTCACCACCTCTATTAGTCTTTGCAAACTTGGCGTCTCCTGGCTCTATCCTGCTCACACTGACTCATTGGATTTGAGATTTCCAAATCATTAACAAGTTTTTCTGGGTTCCAGGCATACCCCATCGTGTGCCTGTTCTTACCCATAGCAGTCCTTCCCGGATTCCAGGTGTCCCCCATTGTGTATCTGTTCTTATCCGTGCAACAGATATCGCTGGGTTCCAGGCATCCCCTATCATGCGCATGTTCTTATCCATGCAGCAGTCTTACCTGGATTCCAGGCGTCCCCATTAGTGTGCCTATCCTTATCCAGTGCATAATACTCTCTGCATCTCAGGGCCCCCTATCATGTTCCTGCAGTATCAGAGAATGGAGGAGTCTATGTCTACCACAAAGGGCAGTTTACTATCCTCATTGGCTCCAATGAATCCTAATTCTCCTGGCCTGGTGAGTGCAGATAAGCCTGCGGCCAAAAGCAAGAACAAAACTACTACCAAGGCTTCAGAGGTCAGAAAAGCAGGCCAGCCAGAGATACCAAGCTCTGGAAAAAGAGTTTTCCAAGGTACAAAAGAGGGCCAGGATAGAGACCTCCCAAGCGGAGGGGTTGGCTTTGGACCTACCATTAGGTCCTCCAACCTCCCCCCTGGGCATATGGTCAATGGGGGAGTCATTTCATTCCCCAGCGCAGAGTGGGAGTGGCGGAATTCTTCTGATTTCCCAATCCACGGCTTCACGGGTTCAGCATGGGATCCCAGAGGTGACATTCACCCCTACTGCAGCTGGTCTCTGACCAAACGAGCCTGTTCTCCTCTCTATGGAGGACCGTCTTGCCTTATTGATAGCTCAAGCAGTAGACCACGCTCTTGATGCCAGGGTGCAAGCTTCTGGTTCAGGGGCTGTCCCTCCTCCCACTACACACCAATCGGTCCCTCAGATCTATTATGCCCCATCTTCACCGTCTGGGTCTACCTGCTCTGAGGGTTCATCCCTTCAGGCACACGACATTGAACAGGGGATTCCAATGTCTGAGGAGGAGGGACCTCCCCCAGAAGCCCCCTCATTCAGTGGTCTCTTCAATCCTTCCTTCTTTGTCACCTTGCTCCGCAAGGCCACATCCACAGCCCATCTAGGCCCTGATCCTTCCGCATCAACAACCACCGTTTCCCCAGAATCGGAGGTGGATCCAAATTTCACCGAACCGGCTGCTCAGCATCGCATCCCTTGTCCCTCCATGTTCTTGAATGTGATAAGGAAACAATGGACATCTCCCGCCTCCTTTCCTCTTCCAGGTAATACTGATAAAAAGTTATACGATGTGGCTAAGGATTTGGAGAAGGCACTGGAAGTGCCTGCGGTGGACGAGCCATTCGGGCCCCTAGTATCTCCCACTGCCATTCCCGGGGATGTCTCTGAGGCCCTCAAAGCAGAGGACCGTAAGTGCGAACTTACCTATCGCAGAATGCATCAGGTTGCTGCATGGACTATTAGGGCGGTCACCTCAGTATCCTTTTTCAACAGATCCGCTCTCCGCTGGCTCAGGCAACTCCAGGCCCGTATCCCAGCGGAGGATATCTGTACACATCAGGATCTTAGCAAAATGGTGGCAGCCACAGAGTACGTGTCAGATGCCACCCTCCAGGCTGCCAGGTTTTCTTTCAGGGCTATGGCGTCTAACGTAACTGGGCGCTGGATGCTGTGGTTGAAGCACTGGCAGGCAGATGCCAAGTCTAAGTGGCGTCTTTTGGCTGCTCCGTATCAGGGGGGTAAGTTGTTTGGGGATGCGTTGAATCCTTATTTAACTGAGAACAAGGATAAGCACAAGGTCCTTAATCACCTCATTAAGAAAGCGAACAAATGGCCAAATTATTACCAAAGGTGACAGTCATTTCGTGCAGGAGCTAGTTACTCCCAACTTATGCGTTCCTTTCCGGCCAGACAAGATAGACAGGAGAGACAGCCTGACAGACAGACAGACAGGCCTAGGCAGCAATTTCAGGGCAAGAGGCCCTTTCGTGGGAACGGCCAACCATTCCGCCGATCCAGGTGACTCTCTGGTGATTCCTCCCATAGGGGGCAGACTCTCCCTCTTCGCCCACCAGTGGGAGGCCATCACCACAGATGCATGGGTACTAAATATCATACATCACGGTCTGTTCCTAGAGTTCATTTCCAACCCTCCAGCTCATTTTCTTTCTTGTCCCTACCCACGAAACTGAACAAAAAAGAGACTAATGAAGGAGGCTGTTCAACATCTGTTAAGCATACGGGCCATAGAACTGGTACCGGTAGACCAGAGAGGTCGGGGATTTTATTCTATCCTCTTTGTTGTTCCAAAGGCATCAGGGGGATGGAGAGCCATTTTAGATCTCAAAGGTCTGAATTTTCATCTGGCATACCGCAAATTCAAAATGCAAACATTCCGCTCCATCTTGGGAAGCGTGAGAAAAGGGGACTTCCTCACGTCTATCGACCTTACAGAAGCGTATCTTCATATTCCCATCTCTCTTGCCCACCGCCGGTTTCTAAGATTTGCAAGGGGCGCCATTTCCAATACAGGGTGCTCCCATTTGGCCTCTTATCGGCTCCCAGGGTCTTTACCAAGATCCTGGCGGTACTGGCAGCTCACTTCCAGTCAGAGTCCAATGTTACCTGGACAACATATTAATCCAGTCATCGTCCATCCAGTCCGCCAGGACGGACCTCAAACTTGTGGTAAAGCTGCTCCAGGACCACGGGTTGTCCATAAATTTTCCCAAAGGTCACATGGTCCCCACAACCAGACTGTTGCACCTTGGGGCGATCATAGACACGGTAGAGTGCCGGGTGTACTTATCCCAAGAACGCCAGAACAGCATAAGAGAGTCAATCCTGAAATTATACAGGGGTCGGACAATAACATTGGTCAGTCTCTCCCAACTGTTAGGCAAGATGATCTCAGCCATAGCAATCATCCCTTGGTCCAGGCTTCACTCCAGGGAACTACAGTGGTTCATGCTCCCCTTTCAGAGACAGAACGTCAGTGCCTCCCGATGACAGACAAGTCTCCCACCACAGGTGGTGTGTTCTCTCAGGTGGTGGCGATCACCCGCCATACTCAGAGGGTTATGTTTTAGGGAACCAAATCGAATAGTACTAACCACCAACGCCAGCCTGTTTGGCTGGGGAGCACACCTGCTTTCGCAGTGGGCTCAGGGCCACTGATCTCACTCAGACCTTTGCCACAACATAAATTGGCTAGAACTACGGGCCATACATCTAGCCCTGTGCCACTTCCACAGTCTGGTGAAGGGGCGTCACATATTGGTCCTCACGGACAACGTGGCCACCAAGGCTCATGTGAACCGCCAAGGGGGCACCAGATCTCGGGTGTTACTGACTGAGTCGCTTTTACAGGGTTCTTGGGCAGAACACAATCTGGCCTCCATCAGCGCCGATCATATTTCAGGGGAGGTGAGCACTCAAGCCGACCTTCTGAGCAGAGCCACGGTAGATCACTCGGAGTGGTGCATTCACCCGAGAGTCTTCAGAGAGATCTGTCACTGTTTCGACCTTCCACTCATGGACCTCTTTCCATCCCCGAGCAACGCTCAGCTGTCTCGGTTCTTTTTCCAGTTCCCATCTCCAGGGGCGGAGCAAACGGATGCTCTTTGGAGCCCATGGCCACAAGGTCTGCTTTATGCCTTTCCTCCTCTACCTCTTATCCCGGTGGTAGTCCGCAAGCTTCTTCGGGAGCGAGCGGAGATACTCCTAGTGGCCCCTTATTGGCCAAGGAGGCATTATTTCGCCGATCTGATGAATCTCTCCCTAGCAGACCCTTGGCGGATTCCTCCGGAACAGGTCTCTCTCAGCCAAGGGGCCATACTTCATCTGGATCCCCAATGGCTCCAGTTAGCCGTCTGGCACTTGAGTGCTTGCTCTTAATGCAGGAGCTCTGCTCGCCAGGGGTCATTACTGTCATCCAGGCCTCCCGTCGTCCTTCCACAAACCGGATATACGAGGCCACGTGGAAGAATTTTCAATCATGGTGCTCTGGTCATCACTTGTCACTTTCGGAACTCACGATTCCCCATATTCTGGACTATCTGTTATAGGGCCTGGAGAGGGGCTTGGCCACAAACACGCTGTGCAGACAGATTGCTGCTCTTTCCACGGTCCTCACCTGCGACTCGGTGGGGTCTTTGGGACATTACCCCTTAATTCGCTCATTCCTTAAGGGGGCTTCTAATACCAGGCCTCCTATAGTTCACAGGTACACTTCATGGGAACTACCATGGGTCCTTAGGGCTCTTACCAAGTTCCCCTTTGAGCCCCTGAGGATGTGCGACGTCCGCTACCTGTCCCACAAGGTGGCATTCCTGGTGGCAATCACATTGGCACACCGTATTTCAGAATTGGCAGCACTTTCAACAAGGGATGACCTGTGCATTTTCCACCAGGATCGAGTGGTCCTTCGACTCGATCCTACTTTCATCACAAAAGTTAACTCTCTGTTCCATAGGTCCCAGGAAATAGTGCTACCGGATTTCTGCCCCAACCCATCGCATGCGCTGGAATGGCAATGGCACAGCCTGGATGTCCGCAGGGCACTTAGGTACTATATTTCACGGACAGCGACATTCCGCAAATTGGAAGCCCTCTTTGTATCCTTCTATTCTTCCTTCAGGGGGCGGAAGGTTTCTTCTTCCACGATTGGCAGGTGGATCAGGGCATGCATTGCCGAGGCATATCAAGCTGAGTCATTGCCGGTTCCATGATGGGTCACGGCCCACTCTACAAGGAGTGCAGCCACTTCTGCAGCATGGGCCACCCAGGCGTCCATTGAGGACGTCTGCAGGGCAGCTACATGGACTTCACCATCTCCTTTCATACAACACTACAAAATTGATAGGTTTGCCTCGGCAGAGGCTTCTTCGGTAGGAGAGTTCTCCAACAGGTTTTACATCAAAGTGCCACACTGGACCAGTCTACTACCCACCCTCAGGGACAGTAGGCTTTGGTATGTCCCATTGGTGGATTCTCCATCTCCAGTGCTGGAGAAGGGGCGTTGTCTTACCTGAACGCCTTTTCTCAGCACGGAGATGGAGAATCCACTCCCACCCTTGTAGGTCATTAGGCCTAGGGTTAGTTAATTTTTGTGAGCCACAACGTCTAGCTGTCAATCAATGGTTACGCTTGCATCAAGACTGGGATCTCTATGGTCCAGGATGGGCGTGGCAACTTTGGCTGACTTGATCTGATTGGGCAGGAATACAGTCTAAACCCATTGGTGGATTCTCCATCTCCGTGCTGCGAAAAGGCTTTCAGGTAAGACAACGCCCCTTTTCTGTATGTCTGATGTGGAATCCAATTCCCTTCCCTTCTTCTCCTTATTCAAATTTCCTCTTCCAGTTATCAAAAATCATCAAGCAATGGTACTCCTGCCAAAAGAAAAACAAAACAAAACCCGAACTCCGATTTTGCTGTTGTTGCAATTCATGTATTGCATTACTTAGTTATTTGTTTATCTAAAGTTATTTATTGGATTTAATCAGTTACTTTGAGACAGCCTAGGCAACATTATATAACTGTATAACATTATAATAAAATAATCTCAGGTAAAGCTCCAAGATTAAACCCTATTTTAATAGCAGCAATAAAAATAATCATTAATTAAAATCTGGAACAGGATCCTTTGGCTTCTGTCTAGTGCAAAATATAACACAAGACAATTTGAATAACTCAAAATTGTCCTGAGCCATAGCTTGTCGATAAGCCACAATGGCTATGTTTTGAAAGCACCCTAAGCCAAAACCAAACGAACTACTTAGGGCTTAGCGTATTCTGGAATCTGAGTGTCCTTCATTGTGCATTGCCCCATCTGAACTTCTATAGGGATCTGGGGATTTTCTTCTATGGATCATGTTCTACTGCTCTTTTCAATCCTTTTTTCTTTAAAGGAAATCTATTGAAGAAGGAAATATAGAATAACTGCATTGACACCTTGTGCTAAGCTAAAAGATGCTTTGGTTATTTTTCTCTTAAACAACATATAACCTGTCCACTGCAGGCAATGGGTTCACTTAATGATTATGGATTCACTTAGTGACCACCATAAAATGTTGCAAAATTGCATCGGTCATATGGTGATTTGCTTAACAATTGGCACAACTTGCAACTCTAATATTCTGGGCATAGTTATGGTCATAAGGTAAGCAACTTTTTCTCCTATTATAGCCCTGATTAAATTTTTTAAGGTTTTCTCCCATTACCAACAGCAAGTACAAAAACCGCAGGAACAAAGAGTTAAAATCTTATCCTATCCTATGGTCCCAGTTGACTCAGATTCTCATTCCTCTTATCTTTTTATGTCTGCTGTTCTTTTTTAATCCAAAAGGTCTAAAGATGTTATTAATTGCATCTTGCATTTTGCTCTTAAATTTATCACTCTGGCATAGCTATGAATGGGCCTATGTTCCCCTGATCTAAGTGCTGTTAAAGGCTGCAAGTTACAATATGCATCTATTTTTAGAAGAAAGGCTTTAGCTCTGTGGTAAAGGAGTAGATCTTGGAACCTCTAGTTGAAAGGATCATGTAACAGGGCTGGGAAATACTTCTGTCTGACATTCTGGCTGAGACTTTCCCCAATCTGATGCCCTTGAAGATGTATTGATTTGTTACAAACTAGAGTACATAGTATTGGGATAAATGGAATATTCAGCTCATTAAATTTATACCTCAAACAACTCACTGCTGTGGAATGTGGGCAGCAGAGAAAATCTGAAAACTGTTGAAAGGAAATAAAATTGGTAGCTTTGAGCCATTCCAGGTTGTTGGGTTGTTTTTTTTTTAAAAAAAAGATTGACATTAAAAGAGGCAACTCATTGGCAAGATTCATGCAACATATTCTCACCCCCTGAAGTGAGGTTAGTTCCATCCTTTTTCCATAAGACCCTCTAGATCTGGTTTTGTCATCAAGCAGGGGACTGGGGATATCTTAAAATGGTTTTTATTTACTAATCTACTCTGTCCTGTACCACCAGATGGTTGTGTTTTTAATATAACTCATTGTTTTTTTATATATTTATTGTTTTATTTTAATGGTTGTACACTGCCCAGAGTCACTTCCTATGAGATGCTGTGCTCACACAAACTATCCAACTCAATTTTAGTCTAGTGCAGCTTTGTATATGAATCCAGAGATTTTTTTTCATATACTGACTTCTCTTTGTGGTTTGACTTCATCTTTCCCCTTTCTCTCTTTTACATATAAATCTTTCTCTGATGCCAATGTCACCCCATCCCAATATATTAAAAAACACTACCACAGTATGTTGATTGGGACTTATGGATTGCCAAGTGAAAGCCTTTCCTAATCTGATACCTCGATGTGTTACATTACAACTTCCAGAATTAGCCTCTGATTTAATACGACAATGGCCTTAGGTAAATTCATGTCATACTTTCCTTACAGAATTATAAGGACAGTTGAGATAATGTATATGGTGTGCTTTGACTGCTCACAAAGAAGCAATATAGTGCTTCAGCATTTGCTCCCAGGCCATTTTCCATGGCTCACCATCCCCTATTTTCATGGTGCATCTTTTAATAGAAGGCCACAGCCAAGCAGCAATTTAGATTCTTCCCCCTCCATTTGCCTCTGCCTTGCAGAACCCATACCTGCATTTTAAAAAGGCTTTTAAAGAGGTGGTGGTTCTCAGAAAGTAGATGCAAAATAGCTTTTACTAGAGAAGAGAATCAAATGTCTGATTTTACATAGGTTGTACAGCACATTTCCCTTGTCTCAACATCCACCTCAACCAGCGTGATCTTCTTTTCAGCTGCCACTCCAAGAAAGGGTTCAGGATGCCTGAGTCTCATTCCAGCACCTTACCAAATGCACTGCAGTGTCTCTTTTTGCATTAGTAGTTAGAAACCTGATGTGGGGCTAAGCCTGGTATTGTACACGAGCATTAGGAAAGGCTGATAAAATTGGAAAAGGGACTCCAAAGACTAAAACTTGAATTTTCCAATTTTCACAACTAGCCAGTTAAGTGGTAAACCTCTTTCTCTTTCTTTATGTTTATCGCTTCAAACAATAGTTGGCGCATTGGTCACCTGATCCAAACCCAACGTATCTGAGGGGGAATAGTGAGAAGAATGTCGCCATGGGACTAGACGCAGTGTTTCCCAAACTTGACAATTTTAAGGCATGAGGACTTCAACTCCCAGAATTCCACAGCCAGCAACGCTGGCTGTGGAATTCTGGGAGTTGAAGTCCACATGCCTTAAAATTGTCAAGTTTGGGAAACACTGGACTAGAGGAAGGTCTCAACAGTTGTGTAATGCCAAGAGGCCTCTTCACACCACAAGAGCTGACCTCTTATTTCTAATACTGTGCTTCTCGGATAGCCATGAGGCCTCCCTAAGCTGTTGAACACAAGTTCCCTATCTAGTGGCATTGCAAGCTACACTTCCTGTCTGGGATTGTCTTTGCAACATCTTTGCTGGATGGAGAAACTGAGGCCACCTCTTTCCCCTTACAACTATTTCTGCCCCCAACTGCTTCTTTATTCATTTTGTTTCTTTATTCTAGAATGAACTATTGGACCAATTTAAATGTTTTATATTTTGGTTTTGCACTTCCCTGTTCGCTTATAAGATTGCTGCTTTGGTCATTCTGCTTTGTTTTCCTTAGACCCTGTTTACTGATTTTCTTGCTATGAGACAAGTAGCGTATTGAAACAGCCTTTTGAAATTTGATGCTTTCCAAGTGTATTGGATTACGTTGTTGCAAACTGCAGTCTAAAATTTCTGGAGTGTGCCCCGTCGGGGAAGCCTTTGTTAGATTCATGCTTTATTTTGGATTAATAGGAGCATAATCTGTAATGTGAGAGCCACTTTGGTTAGTGGTTAAGGCATCAGGTTAGAAATTTGGGAGACTGAATTCTAATCCCATTTTACCCATAAAACCAGCTGGGTGGACTTGGGTCAATCACACACTCAGTCCTAGGAAGAAACAGACAGTGGCAAACACTTCCAAAAAACTTTGCCAAGAAAACTGACAGGTTAGTCCAGCCAGAGGTCAGGTGTCAAAAAATGATTTGAAGGTGTACACACATACAAAGAGACAAATAAATAAGTCTGTGAAGTGCTGTCTTCCAAAGCCTCTATCTGTACTTGAAGAGGGTGAACTCAAAATTGCTTTTAAAACAAACTGTCCTGCAATTGTTTTTTTGCTGTGGACTGGGGAAATCATATGGTGGATGCTGCAAAGTTTCCTGTTTGTTAATGTAGTTTATATAAGAGATGTTGTTTCTAGCATATTTTTTTACCAACCTAAATCAATATTTTACAATGTATTTCTCTCTCTACTTGATGAAGTAGAATTCCCATAATCAAAATAGGCCATTCTGTATGCTAATAATGAATTTAACCTCTGCATGTGACCCTGTAGGAAAACTGCACTTGTTTATACAAATGAAGGAAGCATTTATAGAGTTAGGCGAATTCTTTGGAAAATATAAACATTCTTTAAGGGAAAGAAAATTGAAGCAGGAGACTTTAATTATGACAATGAAAATGCTAACTGAGTACGAAAGTTGATTATTAGTGGAAAATAAACATTAAAATATTGGTAAGGAAAAATAAATAGTGCAGGTAGTCCTTGACTTACAACAGTTTGTTTAGTGATCATTCACAGTCACAACAGCACTGAAAAAGGTGACTCATGACCATTTTTCACACTTACAACCCTTGCAGCATTCCCTTGGTCAGATGGTCAAAAATCAGACGCTTGGCAACTGATTCATATTTATGACAGTTGCCATGTCATAAGGTCATGTGGTCAACTTTGGTGACCTATTGACAAGCGAAGTCAATAGGGAAGCTAGATTCACTTAACAACTGTATTACTAACTTAACTGCAGTGAATTACTTAACAACTGTGGCAAGAAAGATTGTAAAATGGGGCAAAATTCATTTAACAACTGTCTCATTTAACAAGAGAAATTTTGGGCTCTATTATGGTTCTAAATCAAGGACTATCTGTATTATGGAAGTTACTATAGTTTACTGGTTGAAATCTGGAACTGAAATATTCAGTATTGTAGCATTTTGTTGTTGACGTCACTTTTTAAATTTCAAAATTCCTAATTAAGAACTCAAGTGACTGAGTTATTACCAATTTGGAAGTAAAATTGAACCACTAACTAAAGAACATAATTTATGCATACTACAAGCTGCCCACACAAAAAACCCTATATAATTTGGAAAATTAAGGAAAACAAGACTTTTTAGAAAATGCCAACTACTTGTAAGCATCTAGAAAAAAAATATTCACAACAGAGCATTTGAGAAGAGAAGAAATAAAAGGCTTCAAAGAACCAGAAGTCAGATGGATACTGTGCAATTCAGTATTAGATCTATGCTTGAAAGCTGAAAGAGATACCAACTTTTAAGAAGGCAACTGGGAGAAAAAAAAAATCAGCATATCTCCCCCTTCTCGAAACACATCCACAATGGAAAGCAAATAATTGTCCAAATTAAGGTCCTAGCAAGTATCTGATAGGGTTTAAAAATGGGAGAAAATGCAGCCAGTGAAAACATTACCTATAACGATGCTTCAGAGTTTATGAATTCTGCACAAATATGATCTAAAACATGACCCACATAAGCTACATAT
The DNA here is from genome assembly GCF_016545835.1 of Crotalus tigris. Taxonomy (NCBI): domain Eukaryota; kingdom Metazoa; phylum Chordata; class Lepidosauria; order Squamata; family Viperidae; genus Crotalus; species Crotalus tigris. The sequence continues at coordinate 7,254,212 of NW_024097358.1, read as the reverse complement.
TTGTGTATGGCAAAAGTATGTGAACCTTTGCTTTCTATAACTGATGTGGGCAGCACTAACTGCAATAAATGTTACGATAACTGTTGATCAATCTGGCACATTGGTTTGAAAGAATTTTAGCCCATTCCTCCTTTTGGGATACATTCAACTCCCTGGATAGTGTTGGACTTCCTTTCATGAATTGTCCACTTCAGATCGTTCCATATTTTCATATGATTGAAGTTAGGACTTTGTCTTGACTATTCCAAAACATTAACTTTCTTTTACCTGAACCATCTTTGGTTTTATGACTTTTGTGTTTTCAGTTGTTACTTACTGCATGACTAATTTTCTCTTTCACTTCAGTTCATGGACATGTACTGTACTTCAACATTTTCCTGTAGAATTTGCTGATACAATTCCAGATTCATAGTTGTGTTAATGATAGCAAGCTATTTGATCCAGAAGCAGCACAGCAAGCCCATACAACAACCATCACCATCATTTTTAATATGTGGTAATGCTTTAATGGTAGTGTTTTCACCAAGCATAATGTTTTTCACTCAAGCCAAAAACTTCTAGTTTGGTCTCTTCTGTCTACAGAACATTCTTCCAGTAGCCTTCTGGTTTATCCACACAATTTTTTGCAAAATGTAGATGGGCAGCAATGTTCTCTTTAGAGAATACTTGTTTTCTCCTTGCAACTCTGCCATGCACACAATTGTTCTCCTGATAGTGGTCTAATGAGCACTGACATTCACCAATGAAAGAGGAGCCTTTAGTTCCATAGATATTAGTTTAGGATTCTTTGAGACCCCTCAGAGTATTACATGCCTTGCTCTTGACATGATCTTGATTGGTTAACTACTCCTGGATAGAGTAATAATGGTGTTGATTTAGCTCCTTATGTACACAGTCTCATGGCAGTAGATGGGTAGAGTCCAAACTTTTTGGAAATAGTTTTATAATGTTCTCCTGCCTGGTGAGCATCAACAATTGTTTTTCAGATATCCTCAGAAACCTTCTGGGTTTCCCATGTAGATTTTCCATAGTAGTTAAAGAACACTACTTTGAAGGACTTGGAGAAATTAAAATAGCAGCTAAATCCGCCATTCTCTGCTACTTAAAGTACTAGAAAAAGAAAAAAAACAGCTATGTCTAACTCTGGCCCTAAATACAGTTTCATCAGGAGGCATCTGGTTGCTTCTTGGGGACTTCACAGCTGGAGCATCAAGCTGGCCCCTGTTGGCCTTATCTTGCTGTTTGTCCCCATAATTAAAGATGTCTCCCTCTCTAAATGGAGGATCCTTTCTGATGGCATTATTAATAGCCAAGTTTTTACCTTTTACAATTAAGTTGTGGTAAATTATGTGAAGTCTGATTTCTAGAAACCTTTGACCTCTCTCTCCTAGAATGGCTCCCAAGGGGTCTGCCTTTTTGTCCTTTAGTTTTGCTATGCATGTAACTTAAGTTGCCCAATGATACTCTTTGCTTCAAAAAAAAAAAAAAAAAAAAGCAAATCATTTCCCTAAAGGTTTTAGACAAGAAAATCAACCTTGAGGTTGCTTAAGGGAGCCCTTTTTTTTTTGTTTCCACTCCCCAGTCACAATGTAAAAGATACAGAAAGGAAGCATAAGTGGGGGGGGGGGGGACAGCAAGCCACAGCTTTTATTAAAAAGCTATTTTTCTTGTTTTTCTGGGTGGTGGTGGGTTGGGACTTGACATGTAGAGAGAACAAGAAAGAAAAATCCTTTTTTCCCACAAGAAAATTGAAGACATCAGAATTTTATAATTACTGTGGGAAATAGGGAGTTGTAGCAGGCATATCAATTATGGATATTCAGGTAGTCCTTGACTTACAATAATTTGTTTAGCAATCGTTTGAAGTTACAATGGCATTGAAAAAAAAAACAACCCACAACTAGTCCTCGCACTTATGATCATCAAACATCCTCATAATCATGTGATCAAAATTTTGACACTTGGCAACCAGCAGGTAGTTGTTGCAGCCTCTTGGGATCGTATGATCACCATTTGTGACTTTTCCAGCTGGTTTCTGACAAACTCAGTGGGGAAGCTGGATTTACTTGATGACTGCAAGATTGACCTAACAACTGCAATGATTCACTTAATCGTGACAAAAAAAATCGGGCATAATTTACTTATCAACTGCCACGCTTAGCAATGAAAATGCTAGCCCAACTGTGGTCATAAGTCGAGGATTTCCTGTAGTAATCAGGTTTATACGTACCATGCTCATCAGTTATGCAAGTATTTAAAAGCCTCTATATATACAAATAGCCCTTGTTTAGTTGAGACCACCAACTTGGTTGTTCAGCGAAGTAATCACCAATTGTGCTTATGATTTTATTTCAGCTTTCTTTTGCTTTGCCTGCTAGGATCATAAATGTGAGGATTGACCGTAATACTACTTTTTCATCTTTGTCATAACTGTGAATGGTTGCTGAATAAAGACTACCTATCTATGTCTCCTTTGATTACTCTTAATTCAAGTTGACGAGCTGTAGCTACCATTTGTAGCTGCCATAGAGCATACCTTCATTTTAGGCATTGTAAATGGTGTCTCCAAAACCCAGGACACTGCTTATCACTAAAGCTGCCTAGTAAACTTTCAGAAGATTCCCAGTGTAGTGACAGTGTTACCCACAGCAACTTCAGAGTTAACTGATTTTTTTCTGTGAAAGAGATGTGACTGGATTCACATATTGTGCAAGGATATGTTTTCCTTAACTGTGTTTAGTAAATAAACCACATTTGGCTTAACTTTATATGATTCCAAGGCTGTATTCATACTAGCTGCTTAAGCCCCTTGTGAATTAACTCAGTTTTGGGGTTTGCACAATATGCTGAATCATAAACTAATCATGGTGCTTGAGCCATAAAAAAACTAAGTTTGGCATGGCAGGAATTGGAATTTTAATCGATCTGGTAACCATGTTGTATAGATCCAGCCCAAATGTTTCTGAACTGAAATTTCCATTGTCTCTCATTATTTGCCATACTTTCTGAGAATGTTATATCTGTAACATGCAGAGTGCCACAGGTTCCTTTTCCCTGATTTAACTCCTTGGCATGGCCAAATCTGTTTTACATGGTACCTTTCTATGTGATATCTACACCTTGGATTCTTTCAGGTGGCTGCATTTTTCTTAAACTGATATCAAATTAGTTTATTTTAACACTGTTTCTCATTGTAAGCCACTGTATTTCAAAAATAAGTTTAAGCTTTGAAGCCAGGCTTTTAAACTACAATGCTTTCATTATATTAAAACACAAACAAGCATATTTTGGTCTAGTACAACGTGTGAACCCAATCATTTTGTTTGTGCAAACATGGAGGAAAGAAAAATACACAAAGAGATAAGTGTTCTACTGAATATTAAAGGTTGCTGTCTTAATATGAGATTCAAATTTCCATGTAAAAATCCTCAGCTATTAGATATGAAAAAGAGAGGATTTTAATTATGTGGAAAGAGGAAATGACTGAAAGTCTATTTTAATGTTTTGTGAAATCATTCTTGTTGGAAGTATTCACATAACAGATTTAAGATCCTGGACAATGCAATCTTGTTTGGGCATCCTGAAAATCTACCTTTGTATTGTTGTTCTTAGAACTTCTTTCTCTGGTAGCCTCTGAAAGCTGTGAACTCAAAGGATCGATTTCTTCCCCCACCCTGCCTTGAGTCATGCCGACCCAGAGACTGATCCTGTCAGTTCATGACCTGCAGATATAGGTCAGCTGTTTTCTGATCAGTTGTCAGGCCTGTGATAGGCCAAGAGAAGAGAGTTCCCTTTTTGTTTCATATTCTTGGAAATGACCACTCATTGTTTTTTCATCATGTTCTTTTTCTTTGCTCATCTCTGACTCTGACAAGTTTCACAATAACTTACCCTATTACCCTGAAGGGAGAATACGATATGACCTCCATTAATGCTTCTTATGTTCTGATTCTTATTCTGACTTGACAGCAGTGTTGTTGGGTAACCTGGGGCCGTGGTTTTGTTCTGGGGACAGGCACTCTAAGTGACTCATTGTCTACTGCTGGGACCATTCTGTTACCTTTCTTATGTCATCCTTCTGGCATCCTCCTTCCAAACCAGAGTGCTGGCAGTTTCAGCAGCTGCTATCCCTAAATATTTTAGATTCCAGTTGGGTATAGTAATGGAGGGCTCAAGATAGATTGTCTTAGGCAGCAAAGGGAGAGAGCATATGTCAAAGGACTTGGCATACGTACACTCATAAGTTCATTTGCACATCTATTTTCACAGAACTATCTGTGTATTTCCTTTACATGTTTGGACAATCCCCATAACTTCTCCACATACAAGATTTTTCCCATCAAAACACAAGATCCAACATGACTAAGATCCATGTCTGTATGAACATATGCCATTTGTCTTTTGCAACCATTACCCTGACTGGATCTGTTCACTGTGCTAAGTTAAATGTGATTGGTTTGATTTTGACTTAGTATGTTGTGTTTCTAACTGTTTGGCTTTCAAGGCATAATTTTTTCTTGTCATACTGGGTGAGTTATCAATTTAGCAAGCTTGTTGTTGTTAGTTGCGAAGTCGTGTCCGACCCATCATGACCCCATGGACAACATTCCTCCAGGTCTTCCTGTCCTCTACCATCTTCTGGAGTCCATTTAAGTTCATGTCTACTGCTTCAGTGATTCCATCCAGCCACCTCATTCTCTGTCGTCCCTTTCTTCTATTGCCCTCAATTTTTCCCAGCATTAGGCTCTTTTCAGTGAGTTCTTCCTTCTCATTAGGTGGTCAAAGTATTTGAATTTCAACTTCAGGATCTGGCCTTCTAAAGAGCAGTCGGGGTTGATCTCTTCTAGGACTGACTGGGTTGAACGCCTTGCAGTCCAAGGGTGCAAGTACAGGAGTCTTCTCCAGCACCATAGCTCAAAGGCCTCAATTTTTTGGTGCTCAGCCTTTCTTATGGTCCAACTTGGTTCAAAAAATCATGGCAGGGCATGAGAACCAAGCCTATTGTTTTCTACAATTTTGTAATCTAAATGTATTTGTATTGTATTTGCACATGTATAAATTTCTAATTTATTAATAAAAAATGAAAGAACTGAGAATAGAAGAACAGAGTGGGTTCTCTTGATACTTTCCTCCTGTTAATTGGGTTGTATTTGCTACAATTAATCATCCAAATATATAACTATCAGCCAAGTATCTGTACAGCTGTGATGAACTAGATATTGTTAATGTGTTATCAAAATGTTTTATAGCATCTAATATGTTAAAGAACATGTCCATTCAAGTGTTAATCTTATTCTCTAAAAGTATGTATTGACTGGAATGCCCATTTTAACCAAGCCACTCATGTCCACATCGCAAAATGCAAGTAAAGATGCAAGTAAGAAAAGTAAAGGGGGAACGGAATCTATTTTCCCTTATTTGTGGTGCATTTTTTAAAAAGGACCAATTAAACATACATAGAAAGTAGCCTTTAGATTCCGTTATTTACACTGCTGTCATTGTAAGCCCATAAGCCATGCACTAAGTTGTATCTATTTGTTTAATCAAATTTTTATGGCCAATCATCTCATGGAAAGTGACTCTGGATGGTGTACAACACTCCAATAAAACAGTAAATTTATCTGTCGACTTGAAGTGTATATTTGTTCTTATGCTAAGCAGACACTAATACTGGTTATTGTATTTTGACTGTCAACTGTTAAGACTAGAATCCTCCTGGATCTATCAAAACCAAACTCTTTTTATATTTCATTATACAGAGAATTTCAAAAATCTATGTGGCTATCGAACAGTGATTCCCAGATGATATGCTGAGGCATATAATGTATCTGTGTCATAGTAAAATTTCTAGGGTGCCTTAAGTTAATAATAATAATGATGATGAAATATGTTTGATGATTTAAAAACATTTGTACTACTCAAGTTTCTCTCCACATTGGTTGCTCTCACCTTCATTCCCTCCAGTAAACCTCTATCTGAGGTGCCTAATTTTGCCATCCTCACCATTGGCTGATATTAAGTTACTTAATTGCTTCCAGTCCAAAATAATTGCTATCGTTCTCAAAAGTTAATAATTGCTATTGGTTTATCACCTGAATTAAACCATCATGACTTGTTCAATGAACACAATTTAAGACAAATCATTACCTCTGAGTAATCTTATTCTATAGTATAATGTGATTTTAACTTACAGTATATGGTACAACTCCAGTGACTATAATTTATAAACCATGATTCATGACTTAGCACCACTTGGTAAACTCACTAAACCAATTGTTCATCTAATCCAGTGATGGCGAACCTTTTAGAGACTGAGTGTCCAAAAACTGCCCCACCCCTGCACCGCCCTGCCCCCGCTCCACCTCTGCCCTGCCCCCACCCACCCACAGGGCCACCTACCACCTCCACAGCCCATCATGGCGGCCACACCCTCCACCCATGCCCTGCAGCATCATCTGTTTGCCATGGGGCGCAAAGGCGGAGTCTTGTCCCCACTGCCCGGCTGCCATGTCCTTGGCTGCGTTGCTTCAGGCGGGCCATGCCTGGGGGCAACTTTCCTCAAGGAGGCTGCTGGTGTGGAGGGGGCCATGGGGGAGGTGGGGCTGGGACAACGGCATGTGTGCCCACAGAGAGGGCTCCGAGTGCCACCTCTGGCACTCGTGCCATAGGTTCGCCACCACTGATCTAATCTGTTATGCTTCCTGACATCATCACTTCAAGGTATCAGAAGACTCTTACTTGGGAATGTTAGAGAACAAACCCAGGTCTTTTGATAAGTAAAGCAGATGGATGACCATTTTGCTTCAACCTGAAAGGATGTGGTCCTTTGACATTAGCTGACCTTTATACTTTACATGTGTCAGAAACAGTAAGAGGACTTTTCCACAATTTTTTATATCAGAATATTTTCAGAGACAAAAAATTTGCCGCCTTATCATTTGTGGTGATTTATTTTGGTCTGTTTTCCTTGTCTGGAGTACTATCCTGTGCAATATACACTTTACAGATGTATGTTCCTAATTTATTTAGGTTTAAATTTTACATGTAGTAAACATATTTTTCTTGGTGTTATTCATATAAATTTCATGTGTAATATACTGTATATATCTGGAAAGTTGTTTTGCTAGCTAAAAGCTGTTTCTAAAATAATGTGAATGAGATGTAGGGGTTAAGATGTTTGCACAAGGAGTGGGGAAACCAAGATCCTCAGCCATAGAAACTCACTGGGTGATCTTTGGCCAGTCAATGTCTCCCAGTCTAACCCACTTCATAGGGCTGTAGCTGTGGAGAAAATTAGTCAGTACTTTGAAGAATGACAGCTAGGATATAAATAAATACTGGCTTTTGCAAATTGCATTTAGGATAGCCTTTATTCAAACATTTTTGAAGCTTTGATTTGATCTTTATGGTTATGTGTATAAATAACAATAGCATGCATTTTCTTTTTATTATTTTGATTTTAAGGGAGAAAGCATTTGAAAAGCCTTGGTACTGAAATTTTAGCATTTTTGAATAAAGCCACATGTAATATACATGATCTCAAGAGAAAATCACCTAAAACAGTAATAATACTGCCAATTTTAGATTTGGCTAATGTTGCTTTCATTTCATTCATTTAATTTGATGTGTGTTTATTCCTTATATTGCACTAATTTTACAAGACAGTGGAAAGCAGTAGAAAGAAACAAGCAGAGATGCCCTTCAGTTCAGTTCTGGCACACGTGAATGAACTAGCAGGTACAGAAACACACTACTATTAAAACACTAGTTGCACTCTTGCACTGCAAGCCATGTAACAAAAGTGTAGCAAAAGCTAAATCAAAAGCCTACGAGATGCTTTAGATGAGATAATTGGTTAAAAAAAAAACACCTAAAATTTTGGCTGGGTCCATAATGTGACACTCAAATTACTAGTGGGATTTGGTGCATGAAATACACCAATACATTTGCTGATTTTTGTGGTGGAATGTAGTTCAGAGTCTCAAGGAGGAAAGGACCCTTTCCTAGAGGGCAAAGAGGTAGCGGAGCTTGGAAAGGAAATAGGGAGAGGGCAAAGAAGGACTCCTCCAGCAGTTCACAAAATATATCTAATTGTTGTCTGGATGGTTGCTTTATTCTGACAAGATTCTGCTAGTGGGGGAACAACAATAAAGAACTACTAACTAAACAATAAGTAACTCCACATGGAACAGGTATAAAACTCTTATTTTGGAGTAGGATGTAGCATCACATTTATGTATGTTGCCAGCATTTTCCATCTTTGTATCCTAATGTGTGGGATTATCATCCCCAGTATTTTGAGCTTGGCCAGTTTGGGGAAGACCCATTTATATATGCTTTTTGTAATTAGAATCAGATTCAGCATATTATGGAAGCAGGTTGAGTTTTTAAAATAAATATTTTTCTAATAAAGAATGACCCTCTCCATTTGTGGAATTTCTTTACTGAAGAAGACAACAAAGTCTATTTATTTTGGATCTTAGAAGGGTAAAGAAGATCTGTTCATGGCCAAGCCTTGTTTGGGAGGATAGGAAAGGGAGTAGGTTATAGTAAGGATGTAAAGTTTTATTTTAATTAGCTACTGTACAACTTTATTCTTGGCAGGGATTGACAGACTAGGTACTTGCTGTTCATCAGAGCATTGAGAAATGTGTGAATGTAAGAAAAGTGTATGCTTAGTAATATAGAGAAAAATTGTCATAAGTTGCATAGGCTTGTAATAGAAGATTTTATAGGAATATGAAGGTTGGTTGATAAATGTGGTAAAATAAATGGAATGCTTGAAAATTGTTCCATGCTGAGCAGGAAATAAGCCAAGATATGTGAATATTCTTTAGATTGTTTAATGTTTTTGTAAATAAGCATGTAGGCAAATTGTCATGATTTTTGGTAAGTGTTGTAAGTAGGTAGGTGTTATTTTTTGTATGTAAGTTAGAGTTAATGCAAAAACTCACTAATTCAGGGATGAAATAGAACAGAACTCTTTTAAGTGTTTTCTTTCTCCTCTGGATCACACTGTTCCAGAAGATGGTAAACCCTCTGAATTGTAAGTACATTGAGATGTCCTGGACATAGTGAATTTTGCACATCCCAAATATAATGATGCTGTGTTACTGGCAGAGAATCCAAATGAGCTGCAGTAAATGTTAAGCTTGATTGGGTAATACAAAAAGGAATGTCTATATGAAAATATATATATTGAAGACCAAGAAAATTGAACACTTGCAAATTATTCACAAGTAGGAAAAAATAGAGCAAGTGAATAATTTGTTTATCTTAATAAATATTTATCAAAATCAAAGAAATGAATAAGGAAATAATATGAGCAAATATTGATAAAATGGTGAACAGTATGGTCTCGTGAGGAATGATTGTTCATTGAAAGAAGTGAAAGTGATTGGGGTTAAGAGCTTGCCTATGTCCATATACAAATAAAAGTTAGATATTTCAAAAGAAACATAAAAATAAACTGAATGCAATGGGAATGGAGAACTTAAGTATGTAATAAAACAAGAGATCAGATCGAGAATGAATGGGTGGAGAATGAATTGTTTTCAGACTGAAACCAATAGTGTATTGAATATATAGAAAATAAATGAATAAAATAAAATATTAAAATAAGTAAATGTGCTTTTATAAGCCACACCTAGAGTTCAAAAGCAATAAAAAGTTTAAATGTGTTAGTAAATGGAGTTGTTCTGTAATCTAGTGTTGCAAATATTGCTGACTGCCAGCACATCTGCAAGACCAGCCAATATATATTTATACCTATTCTCACTATTCTCATCCTGTTACTCACATAGACATCCTGACTAGATATCCCCCCCCCTTTTTTTGTCTTTGGGGAATAATGGACTTCTACTATCCTTACCTACTATAAAGTGTTTTCCACATTAAGCTAAATAGGGCTGGATCATCACACAGGTCAATTAACACTGCTATCTGATGTGCCATCCTTTTCTTCTCATTTCAGAAAGGTGCTGCCTGATAATTTAGATCAATCTACAAATATGATGCTAAAAGAAGAGAAGTGGGAAATGGGAAGTCATTGGAGTAAGATGCATATAGAACTTGAGCATTGGGAATAGTTCTAATTGAATTCCTTGTGTTGAGGTATATAGATCTGAGGCAGTCCAGTGCAGTTTTGGCTTGGAAAATTTGTGATACCCCAGTTAAGCATCAATTCCATTCCTAAGTCTGCCTTTAACTTGAATTTATATGTAAGATTGGAACTCATAAATGGGCTGCCTATTGCTAAAAATGGCATCCCTCTTCCTTGAGCTGACAAACCGCTGAAGCTATGCAATATGTTTTGAACTGCTGAAAACAGGCTGTATATTAAAAACATGGAGCTTCAGCAGTTCATGAAAACATTGTGTGGCTGCTGCAGTTTATTACCTCAAGGAAGGAGAATGTTGTTCGCCATTTTTAGAAATAAGCAGCCCATTTGTAAGTACAAGTTGTCCATAAATCAGACATTCTTAGCCCGAGGTTTGCCTATAAAAGGTGGTCCTCATATAGCTCCTCATGTGAAGTTTAATCATCTTTTAAATAAATTAGAATCTTTCAAATGTTTGGCTTGCTTCCACCTCCTGCAGTTTGAGTTTGTTTAATGTATAGTGACACTGATGCATAAGATTGTTTCAGAATATGGAAGAAAAGGTCCTTGCCCCGAGGAATTTACAATCTAAAACATGATATGTTCCATAGTCAGACTATAACTTCAAGCTATTATGACCCTAGGATTTTTGAATTTCATTCATTTCCCCTCCAAGGGATTTACAAATTGAGGTTTTTATGATATATTCTAGAATTTTCCCAGATATTAAATGTCAGATCAATTGATTTATAGTTTGCTGAATCATTTTTCCTCCCATTGTTATAAACTCCAATTTCTTCTTTCATAGGATCCAACTTACCATTGCACTGGATTGGTTAAGATCTTCTTTTAAAGTCCAATTTAAGTCTTTAACATTTGTTTGTTTTTATTTCCCTTTAGAATCAAGAACATTAGTATTGCATGGTCATTCTCTCCCTGTGTTTTTGTTACTTCCATTTCTCAACTGTGTCCTTTATTAATTAATATCTAGTCACACATTGCTGATATTTTTGTGTTTTCCCCCCATTCTCTAAAAGAGAAAGATGTTAGTAAAATAAATCAGGAATTTCCTGGAAGCTCCATACTTGGAAACATTTGTCTTCCAGCAGATGTTGGGGTAATTAAATTCTCCCGTCACTATGACTTCATGCCTTTGTTGAAAAATATGCACATCTCCTCTTGGGTTGGGAGGGTGATAGCAGACAGCAGTAACAATATTGCTTTTATTTATTCCTCCACTTAATTTAATCCAAATGCTTTCTCAGTATTGCCAAATTCTTTCATGTGCATTTCTGAAGAAGAATGGATATTTTTAACATAGTTCTACTTATCCTCCCTTTCTTTTCCTTTTGAACAAATGGTGTCCTTCAGTTATTATATTCCACTCCATTGGAGTCAAGCTACCAGATAATCTTTTTATATTTATATTTTTTTATATTTGTCTGTTTATTACATTATAACTCACTCAGAATGATCTTGATCCATGAGATTGATAGCATATAAATTTAATAAACAAATGTATTTACTAGATCATATTAATTCAAATTCATCTTATTTTCTATACCCTGAACATCTATGTATAGATAATAAAGACCATAAACTTTATGAACCATTATTCCTTCTGATTTTTCTTTAAAAGACTTCCTTTCAGCAACTCTTCTGCAGTAGTTTTTAGAATTTAAAATGTTTCTTTTATTCAATTTAAAACCATCCTGATCAATCATGACGTGCTTTGGCCAAATGTATATTTTTATCAGTTCCTTGGAGGTGCAATTCATTCCATAGTTCATCATCTAAATATTTTCAACCATGATCTCAAAACATCATTTTTTCCAGTATTTTGTAGCCAACCTACTTTGGTGTTCTTTTTTCTCTTTCTAGTCCTTTTCCACGGACTGGGAATCTGGATGACAAAATCACCTGAGCTCTCAAGAACTTTCTCTCAGAGTTTGCCACACACAAATATGCAGCTTTGGATCATATTCCTCAATGAATAAATAAACAAGTGTAATACTTTTGACTCATTTGTTTAGTTGGGTTCTTTTTATGTGGTTTCAGGACTTACATGGGGAACATAAGAAATTTATGTCATATTTATGCAGCAATACAAATATACAAAAGTGTTCAGAAACTTTAAAGCACCAGGGTACCTTTTTCCTTCATGCTGTTAAAATATCAGACGTCTTTGTGTTACTCTGATAGAATTGGCAGACAAGATCTCTTTCCGCCTTAACATTTAATGAGGTGAGTTCTTCTCCTGGAAAGTGTGTGATGCAATCTGTAGAGGCATTTTTGTGCGTGAGGCTTGAAAGTGACTTGTGCTTAAATTGATGCTCAAAGAGAACATGCAATTTGATTCCCTTTCAGTCATCTGTCACTTTTTCTGAGTGTTAATGTTATGCGTTCAAGCAGTCTTGGTCTTCAGGATACCATTGGACTTGCAGCTGCTTTTCTAATTTGTTACCTCACTTCTGAATCTTTTTTCTGGTTTGTCAGCATTGTTCTTGAACTGCATATTAGGTTGGGTATGTTCCATACTTAAGAAAAGATTCTGTAACTTTGCATTCTGGATTTTACAGTCCTTTAAATATAGTTGTTTTTCCTCAGTTGTATAAATCATCACATTGGCATGAATTCTCTTTTCCTTTCTCCTGATGAGTTCCCTGCTTTTTGTAAGTCATGGGAAAGGGCAGAGAAGCTATGTAGGCTTTGAAGCCAGACTTGAAAATTTTATTCATTGCTTCTTTGGGTTCTGTGTTTCAGTAAGCATTGTCCATGTTGTTGATTTTCAAGCACATTTTTCCATAAGAATTGAAAACTGACTTTAAAAATACACGCAGAAGAGGAAAACAATATAAGCCAAGCTAACCGTTAAAAATACTCTATCCAAAATTGATCCTGGACTGGGATTTTTATTTAATAAAATTTAATAGACCAACTCAAAGCTCATGCAACTTGCAAATTTTAAAACTGTACATAATAAGTTAAGATATAAAGAAAAAAGAGCTGGGGGAAAGGGGACAAAATAAGACTTTAATATCAAATCCCATGATTGGTCTTTAAATTGAGCGGTGATATTTTAAAAAAACTGAATTCTCTACCCTGGTTTATCCTTTCAAACTGCATCACATAGTTGTTCTGGAACCCTGAGATAAATCTTAAAAACTTCACTCTTCTAATTGTAGCACTTCACTGATAGCTTGTATTCAACAGCTTATCGCAGGGGTGTCAAACTCAATTTCACTGAGGGCCACATCAGCATTGCAGTTGCCCTGGGGGAGGCCGGGTGCGTGTGGCCAGAGTGGATGCAGCCTACTGGGTGGGCGTGGATGGAGTGGGTGTGGCCTACTGGGTGGGCATGGCCAGTTCTACATCATTTGCATCAAGGGTGCCTATGGGGGCCTGGGCAGGAGTGGGACAGATCTGAGGGTCTCTAGCAGAAGGGGCTGGGACCGGGGCAAGTGCCAAGGCATGGTCCACTGGGGTAAGTGCCAAGATGGCCACCACAAAATTGTACGTTGGCTCCCGGCTGGCCTGGGCCAGGGCCAGTGCAGCGAGGGCCGTTCTCTCACTGTTTACAGGATGGCTTCACAGGCCACATGAAACCACTTCGCAGGCCGCATCCGGCCCCCGGGCCTTGTGTTTGACATGTCTGGCTTATTGTCTCTGAGAAGTGATGTTGAATCTGCCATTTTTTAGTTTCATTCCATTTCTGTGCAAAATGTAATGTTCAGTTCTGTATTAATTTGCATTAAAAAATGACATCAAATCCCAAACCAATTTTCATATCCATTTCTTCTAACACTCTTGTACACATTTAAGATTATGTCTCAGTTAAGGGAATGTGAATTAAATAGATTTGCAAAATAAATGTATTTCTTATTTGTACCCACAATACTAGGTTTTAGAGGCTCTTTTATTATCAGGAGAGAATGTAAATAACTAGTAATCTCCAATAGGATTCTTCTTCATTTGGTTCCATTGGATTTGTTGATTATTTCCCTGATAATTAAACAAATGGCTTCCTATAAAGTATCCTCTTACCTGATCTACTTTAGGGCTCTGGGAGGGTGAGTTATGGCAAAAGTTAATTCAGAAAATATCTTCTATTATATGTTTTTACAACATGAGTGCATCATGTTGCTGGGATACAAAGTTATGCATGGGACTTGTTGAATGTGTCTGAGGATACATTTTGGCAAGGCAATGCTCAATTGGGCTTGGTAAAATAAGGAAATGGACCATCTGGATTAAAATGTATTCTAATTTTCTGAAACTACTTTTGCATAATTTGATTTCTATAACAACAACAACAACAACAACAACAATAATAATAATAATAATAAAGTTGGAAGGGACCTTGGAGGTCATTGAGTCCAACCCCCTACTCAGGCAGGAAACCCTACACCATTTCGGACATTTCTGCATCCAATCCTTTCACTTCTCATTCAGTTTTAAAACAATGATTTTTGTTTACATTTTAATCTGTTGGAAATTGGTGGCAGCTGAGAAAGTGGTTTTGGGATTGGACAAAAAACCTAGGGAGTTGTAGATTGTGTATCCATACTTTAAACACCATTTTTATACAGGCAGACAACTCTGCTTTAACTTTTCATGCGTTATTTGGGTATCTTCAGGTTTCTGAGTTTCTCATATTTTATCACTATAAAGACAGTTGTGTTATGAATTGGACTGGATTCATGATTTTGGAATTTGAAAAATGACTCATGTCTCATATACCTGATTTCACATTTTTAATATTCCACATATTTCTTTGGAGGAATAAATTCTTTCAGGAGTTTTTTTGAAATATGTTTTTTTATGCGGTTCTGTGGTAAGAGATCAGATCCGTTTTTCTTTTTTTTTTAACGAGAACATTTTATGATTTGTTCCATTTGGGCTTAATATTTTGTGCAAACTATGAGGGTTATCGTTCATGTGTTAAATTGTAATAATTTAACCATAGTTTAATGTGATGTGTGAATCAGGGAAAGAAAAAAAACTGAATGAGAAGGGATATATAAGCTGTACAGAATAATAATTAAGATTCTGCTCAGAATTGCTCACCATGCTTCCTCATAGAAGTGAAAGGCCATGAAGGTTTAGTCCTGAACTTGGTACCCATTAGTATTTCTATTAATAATTTGGGTGAAAAGATAGGGAACTGTTTGCCAATTTTCAGTTGGGTAGGATGGAAAGGAGAAATAAGGACGGAAAGGAGAAATAAAGACCAAAATAAATGCAAAATGAAATGATCTGAGAACAGCAATAAAATTTAATAAAAACAAACATCTGGGAATATATGCTTACTGCTTATAAGGAAAAAAATTACGAATTGAGCATGAATCAGCAGTATGATATGGCTGCAAATAAAGAAATACAATTTTATATTGAATCAAAAGCAATAT
Source organism: Crotalus tigris (assembly GCF_016545835.1). Taxonomy (NCBI): domain Eukaryota; kingdom Metazoa; phylum Chordata; class Lepidosauria; order Squamata; family Viperidae; genus Crotalus; species Crotalus tigris. Next base: position 7,238,705 of record NW_024097358.1, on the reverse strand, counting down.
TAGTTTTAAATCATCAAATACATATATTTTACTCAATTTACTGTTACTACATGTATCAGGTTCTGGGCGCCACCTTGAGAAGGAATTCAACAAAAATTGGAACAGATTCTGACAAGAGCAGTAAGAATGTCAGAGAAATAAGCAGCTAAATCCTATGAAAAGAGATGCAAGAAAAAATTGTATATTAAGGGCTTTTGCTAAAGACTTTGGTACTAGAAAATCCTTTAAAAAGAATTGAAATATTAATGGACAGATTAAAAAAATTTGATACTTTAGTAGGTTTCAGGATTAATAAACAAAAAATGAAGATATTAATAAAAATGTGAAAATAAAAGATGAATAAAATGGTTTTAAAAGTGAGAAGAAGGTAAAATATCTGGGTATCATTATGACAGTGGTGGCAAACCTATGGCACGAGTGCTAGAGGCAGCACTCGGAGCCCTCTCTGTGGGCACACGTTGCCTCAGCCTTGCCTCCCCCATGACCCCCTCCTCACCAGCAGCCCCCCTGGAGGAGAGTCGCCCCCAAGCATGGCCCACATGGAGCAGCGCAGCCAAGGACATGGCAGCCAGGCAGCATAGACAAGACTCTGCCCTCATGCCCCATCCCGCAAAGTTGATGCTGCAGGGCGCGGGCACAGGGCGTGGCCGCCATGGTGCTGCTGGGCTGCCTGGGCGATCTGCGTGGGCCCTGGAGGCAGTGAATGGCCCTGCGGGTAGGTGGGGCGGGGCAGAGGGTGGAGTAGGGGCGGGGCCAGTTTTTGGGCACTCGGTCTCTAAAAGGTTTGCCATCACTGCACTATGACATACATAAATTGTATACTGTTTAAAAGTAACTGTTAATATGTAGAAAAAATTAAAAACTATATTAATATAGGAAAAATTATAACTGTCACTGCTGGGAAGAATTTCTGTAATAAAATGAATATCTCACCAGAGTGAAGTGTTCGTTTCAGGAAATGCCTATATTGACAACTGATGCACCTTTTAAAGAGTGGCATATATGGTGTTACAAGAGGCAAAGACAAGAGGAAAATTGGGTCTACTTGATTTGAAAGTGTTTTTTTTTTTGCAGCTTGCTGTATGGTTTGAATGAAAGAGTGATTGTTGTTGAGAAATAAAATGATTGTGGAGTTGGAAAGATATGACCTGAGATTTAGGTGGAATGGATATATGTGATACAATAAGGGCAAGATTAATATGGATTTTACAAATCATTATGTTAGATGTGCCATATTGAGAATATGAAATAGATACAAATCCAGATTGTATTTGAAAACACCTTTGTGGATCTCAGCACAAGTAGCATTTTATAGACAGGAAGTAATAGGCAAACCCAAATGGCTAACTTATCAGAAGATACTAAAATTTTGTGAAGAGGAATATAATATAAAATTAATAAATGAACTGGTGGCAGAGGGATATAGTTGTCAATGGTTCTCTTATTTATAGCTACTAGATAGATTTAAAGTAGACAAAATAATTTATGGTTGTAAGATTAAGTTTGAAATGGAATTGTGTAAAAATAATGAACATTACTTTTATTGAAATTTGAAACAGAAGAAGAGAAGCCATTGAATGTATGACAAAAAAACATATGATAAAATTTTGAAACAATTGAAATTTACATTATTTATGTAGACTTTTTATAAAATGATGTACCATTTGTGTATTTCATAGGAGAAATGCATAAAGGCACCTAACATTTATGCTCAAAATGTGAACAACAAAAAGGGACATTTTATTGTATTTGGTGACATATAAAAAGTGAAATAACTCTGAATTTAAATACTTACATTGATTCAGAAGATTTTAAAGATTAATTTACAATTGAGAAAAGAGGGGGTTTTTGGGGATTGGACAAATAATTGGAAAAAAAATCTTGGAACTTTGCTTTTGAATATGATAACTGTAGTGAGATTATTGTAGAAACAAAAATGGAAAGATTCAGCTTTATCCACAATGGAAGTACTTGAACTTCTGGTTTATAGTTCTAAAGATTGGACAGTATATAATGTAGAATAAATAAAGTTATTTTCTATCTATTGAGTAAGAGATAAATTTGTAATTGTACTTATAACTTCTGCAAAGAAGGCCTGATAAAGAAGGAAGCTACTTCTTTTTTTATTGTTTCTCATCCAAGAAGCTTCTTCAATCACTTCTTTGTATCTTTTTTCTTTTTCTATTTTCCTTTTCCTTTTTTTCTTTCTTGCACATTTAACTTTCTCTGTGATAACTTTCTTTTTTTCCTTACTTAAATGCTAGTTTGTATTTGTTTCTATCTTTCTTTCTTTTTTTAAGACATTTTAATTATAAACATATACTATAGTATATAAGGTCCAAAAAAACTTATCAAGGCTGTATCCTCCTTATTATAGCAGTGGGCATTTACACTTAGAGATTAATGCCAATACAGGTAGTCCTCGAGTTACAACAGTTCATTTAATGACTGTTTGAAGTTACAATGGCACTGAAAAAAGTGACACAACAATTTTTCACACTTATGACCATTGCACCATCCCCATGATCACGTGATCAAATTTCAGATGCTTGGCAACTGACTCATATTTTTGATGGTTGCATCAAAGCAAAGTCAATGAGGAAGCCAGAATCACTTAACAACTGTGTTACTAACTTAACAAATGCAGTGATTCACTTAACAACAGTGGCAATAAAGGTCATAAAGTAGGGCAAAAAATACTTTACAAATTTCTCATTTAACCACAGAAAGTTTGGGCCAAATTATGGTCATAAGCCAAGGACTATCTGTATTATCTATGAATTTTAAGTTATATTATACAAAATATTTTGATGCTACTTAAATGTATTTGTTTAATAAAATTTCTAGATTATCATAATTTTAAGACATCAATCATAAAAATAAAACCTTACAACATATTGTCCATCCCATCAATAAGCATCAACAGTAATAAATACTGTACAGAAAATATGGTGCCAACATAAAAACAACTTCAAAGGCTTGATAAAAAAAAATACTCTTGAGAATTTCCACAGGAATGATAGGGGGAAAGGATGACTTAGACCTTAGTAACAACTTAAGTCTTTTTCATTAAAATAATTTGAGGATATATCAGTGTAGGGCCAAAGGAAAGATTGGGCTTGTATCCTGATAAAATTACAAAATGATTAGTTGTGGGAAGATTTATCTCCTGAGCTCTGAATGTCCCATTAAACACTTACTTTTGGTTTAGCAATATTACCAAGCATTTAGCAACACTCTTCAAAATCTGCAATCTTAAGGCTATAATCTTGCCTGCTCCCTATAGTTTTTAAAAATTAAACTGATTCTTTGCAACCCAAAGAAAGCCAGATTGAATTTGTGAAGGAAATTATTTCAAAAGTTTGCTTTATCTTATCCCTGCCAATAAATCTCAGTTGCATTTCCCTTGTGCAGTTTTTTAAAATCTCCAAGGTTTATTATAGCCACATGGATTCTTTCAGTTGTTGGCTCCAAGTCTCTCTTGCAGCATACACTCATATCCACACATCCACATTTCTGCCTTTATGCCACACTACCATATCAAACAAGGGCTTCCCTACTGCCCACAACACTCTCCTTCAGCCACCCCTTTGCCTCCAGGTGCATCTTGGCTCCCTTTCATCTGTGGACTTTGGCCATGGTTTGTTTTGCAGCTGCAAATATCCTGAGTCAGCAGGAAAAATCCATGTTGGGTGCAGGAATGGTGGGAATTGGGAGCAAGCCAGGCAGTTGCATGTTAAGAGGGTTATTTAAATGACTGGAAAAGGAACTAGTTTATCTCCTGCAGAGAGTTTTTTTTTTTTCCCTTTGGGGCCTTAATTTGAATTTGGATTCTCACCAAGACTAAGCTGTTGAACCTATTTCAGCCTGGAATGTGCAGACAAGTGATAGGGATGTAGTTTTGGTTTTCTCTAAAGAAGACAGGCTCTGAACATGCACAGAGCACTTTTCCTTCAAAAAAACGAACAAGCAGAACAAACAGCACACAGCTGGATGAACATATGCATCCTTGACACAACATAAAAGGTTATTTAGGCAAATTGAAGATTGGAAACATTTTTGCAGCCACAAGTTGCACTTAGCTTACACCAAGTGTAAGGAGGAGATGAGGTCATGATGCCACTAAGTGTATCCCTTTTAGTTGAAGGCCATATGGTATTTATTTTACCTTTAACACCCTCCCCCCACACATACAAAAGCACAGCTCTCATAAAAATGGAATTAAAAATGGAGAATGCATCACTGCTGGGAGCACTTTGGGTGATGATCAGGATGTTTGGCAGGATTACACGCTGCCATCAGCCAGGAGTTGATAATCCTGACACGAATCATACATTGCACCAAACCACAAAGTTGTTTGCTTGACTTTGTTTAGCATCCTTGGTGAAGTCATTGTGATTTCAAACCCTGATTAATGGCTTGGTATGTTTTATAAATCAACCTATTCAATTATGATTAAAGAAACCATTATGAAATAATGCTTAATTTAGCACAATGTGTGAACCATATCAGAATCTAGTGTTTAAGATATTAAATCACAGATAATTGATTGTAAGCTGAATCAACTGCACTTATTTTCACACCATTGTCTTGCCTATGCTACAGGGACAGAGGACCATTCCTATAGTCATTCTCAGTTCCTTTTGAAAACTTGAGGAAAAGACTGGCTTGAGGATCTTTTAGCAAGACCCAGTTACAATCAAATACAAGCTGTGTTGTGCAGATAGTGGAAAAGTAAACTTATTTCTTGGAGACTATTCTGTATGTTGAATTGGTTTTGGATAACTTTCAATGGCTGGTTCGCAAAACACTTCCAACTAACATAAATGGGTGTTGACTAGTTTCCAGTTCAGAGTATTGTATGAAGTCAGCCATTGTCTTAGCAAGTTGGGTAAATAAGACCATCATATTAAGCCATAATTTATTTTTATGTGTGTATAACATGTTAAGTACATTACTTTCTTTCTTGAATTTATGTAGCCATTCATCTCAACCTTGTGACCTCTAAAAAACTAGCTCTCAGTCAAAATCTCATACATGTCTTCATTCCATTAACATTCTAGCCCTGATGTCTAAGTTTAAAAGAGATCTTTACAGAAAGTTAATAGGATAAGAGCCATCCAGATTTCAGGATAGATGCTGTTCTAGGGGCAAACACCACAATAGAGACATCTCATTTCCTGAATCCTTCTAGTTCAGAGGTCCCCAACTTTTTGGGGACCTCTGAACTAGACCGGTTCCGTGGAGAAAAGTTTTTCCGCGGACCAGAGAATGTCTGGGTTTGTGTGCTGCCTGCATTCCACTGATGGGGCTTTGCTTGTTTGTGTAGACCGGTTGCTGGCATGCCACAGCCCAGTACCAGTCCACAGACCGGGGGTTGGGGACCCCTAGCTGGCATTGTTTCACAGAAGGGATATGGAGCATGCCAACTCAGTGAGATCTGGTAGAATGGACAAATCCCCATCCTGTGCCCATTATAATGAACAATTTTATCCTGCTACTGTAAGCTAGCTTGAAACCTGATAATTTCTTTAGGGACCTTTGCAACTGCAAGTTATTGTTTCCTCAGATCCTTCTTCCAAAAGGAGAAACTGGAGACTGATTGATATCAATAAAATCAGGTAAAATGAGACTGATTGATACCTTTGTAATAATCAGATGGTGATATTTTATTTTTCAGAAATCTTGGATGAAATAAGATAATTTGGAAATGTTTTAGTTTGACATCCAGGCAAACTTAAGGATTGCAGGTGAGTAAGCTCAGATATTAACGTAACTCATTCTGTGGCTTGTTCATCTTTGATTTAGCATGTTTTGTACCTTATAAACCAAGTTTTTGTGCTTTGTAAACCAAGAATTTGTTACTGTAAGTGTTCCATGTTCTAAATGAAGTTTTATGTCTGCGTGGTGTCTGTTTCTTATGTCTGGTTTGCCTTATTGGGTTGACATCTGTCTTGCAAGTCTTACTCTGCTCCCCTTCCTCTGTCTTTTATTTCCATGAGAATTAAGGGTTGAGGCTGTCCAAAGCATTTTTATAAACTTCCTTGGCTTATATCTTGTTTATCTCATCATTGCCTTGCTAATGGATTTTCCCTCTGCCCTTCAAGACCACCCTCATCACATTAGGCTAGTACAACCTTATACCACCAGTTTACCATCTAACTGGATCTACTTCCATAATTATCAACAAGCATGAAAATTTTCTGAAAATTTTGAAGTTAAGTGTCATATTGGATGCATCCCAACCATCTCAACTCTGCCACAAAATCACTGACAAAATCCTGTACTAAACCCTGGCCTGAAACCAAACTCAAATGACTCTATATAATCTATTTCCTCCAGAGTTCTTGTCAACTGCAGAACAATACTTCCTTTCTCAGTAACCTTCTCTGAAAAGGGAAGATTGGAGAGTGGTTAGTATCTGTCAAAAACTGTTTGGTCCATGAATGGACTCTTCCAACCTTACTATTAGTTTATTTCCAGAAGCTATTGCTAAGGAACTATTGTTTAATCCCTAGGTCACTGAATTTTAGTATAGTTACTTATTCTGATAACATTGATATGAAACCTTTGGGAGAACCTATTTGAAGCAGGATGCTATTAAATGCAGAAAAAGTGTCCCAAAGGTGCTTTTTCACGAGGCAACTGGACTTTTTTGTTTTTCTTTGAAGACATTTTGCTTCTCATCCAAGAAGCTTCTTCAGCTCTGACTGGATTATGAGAAATGGAATTCAGAGCTGAAGAATCTTCTTGGATAAGAAGCGAAACATCTTCAAAGAAAAACAAGAAAGACCAGTTGCCTCGTGAAAAAGCACCTTTGGGACAACCATGACCTGGATGACTGAGAATCTCCATAGACATACAGAAAGACTGGTTCACAATTTGGAAATTCTGCTTGAATCCCAGTTATAATTTAATTTGTAGATAATTGTGCCACTAGATCAGATTCAGCAACCCTAATTCAAGGTGCAAATAGCATTTTTAAGCCCTACATACAGAGGGGTTGACTATCTCTTCAACCACCTTGGTAATGGCTCTCTTTCCTTGGAATACTGTATCTCACCTCCAGATATATTACATTTTCTAAGAGCTGTGAAAAAATATGGTTCTTTAGAAAGGTTTTGGGGACAAGCAAGATAATGTCATCTCTGAATTGCAGTATCTTGAATTAATTGATGATAATTGTAGTAATTAATTTTTATTTTTACTCCTAGTAATATTATAAGCTGTTCAGAGTTTACAGAACTGAAGCAGCATGTAAGTTCAAACAAACCTGTTTAGGAGGTCAACTATTGGATATGCAAGAAAGGACCTTCAGTTGTCTTAATTTTGTTATGTTATTATACGTAATTGCTACAGGCCATCTTGAATGTTGGGCTAAAGGCAGAATATAAATTCTAAAATAAATAAATAAATAAACTGCCGTAGCCTCCAGTTTTGCAGGTAGGAGGATCTGCAAATTAGTATGAAAATCATCAACATGGTACATGGATAAAATTTAGAATTCTGAGGAGCATGATATGGAGTTATGTATTTTGACCATATAGAATTTTAGTAACTTTGATACTGATGATAGTGATTTTTTTAAATGTGGAATATCAAATCTCAGAAGCATCTTCAACCATCATATTTGCAAAGTATGGGCCATTATGTTTGTAAACAGAGTCATATATCAGATATTTGAAGCATTTGTGAATTGCATTATATATTTGTTTTTGAATCCAATTTAAGTGGTAACTTGACGTAGGTAGAAGTTGTTCTATAGGAAATTCATTACCAAACTACATAGGTCTTATGTTTGTTAGTCCTTATGAGGTTTTTGGAATATATTCCAGATTACTATGTTTTTTAAAAGGGTTACTAATTCTATAAAGAAATTTAATTACATTTGTATCTCCTGCATTGCAGTCTGAGCTGTTACAAAACAATTCTGATGATTTCTTCTTCCATATTCTCCAACAGCTATGCAACTGGGGTGTGACAGGAAATTAACTTTATTTTTCTTTTCTTTAGGACTTTTTTCTTAGTATGGTAAAGTAGAAATGAAATGCTCTGATACTCCAGTTCCATTGCTTATTTGCATATTTTGAAAGTGAAGGAAGAGGGATTTCAGCAATTTGGGAAGAAAAGGCATGTTGGGAATTCTGCGGTTGAAGTTCCGTTACATTGGGGAGATAGAATATTGGGGTGGCAGTTCTGTTGTATGTCCATCTGGTGTGCAGCACATAAACCTAAATTCTCTTGTAAAACATTTCCATGCCTTTTTTGTAAAGGCTTTTAAACCTCATCGGAACTACTACAGGTAGTCTTCAGCTTACAACCACAATTGAGACTAGAATTTCTGTTGTTAAGCAAGACAGTTGTTAACTGAATTGCTCCCAATTTTATAACCTTTCTTGACATGATTGATAAGCAAATCACAGTAGTTGTTAAATGATTCAAGCAGTTAGGCAAATCCTGCTTCTCCCATTGTCTTTCTTGATGGAAGACACCTGAGGAGTCACAAAGAATGAACATGGAACCCCAGAAATCTGCCACGATCATAAATACATATCAGTTGCCGAATGCCCAAATATTGTTCATGTAATCGTGAAGAAACTGACAGTTGCTAAGTGCAAGGACTATTTGTAAGTCATATTTTTCAGTGCCGTCGTAACTTTGAACAGTCACTAAATGAATGGTTGTAAGTTGTGGACTACCTGTATACAGTCTGAAAAATATGTTGATGCAAGGAGACCATTTGACTTGTTTTCGTATTTCTTCTAGGTCTGGTTCGCAACTTGAATCTGCTGCATTTGAAATAATTAGTTCAAAACCCAGTATAGGTTGAAATTTTGACCTCAATATGCTCTTTTTAAGCGTAACTCATATCTTCCCAAAATAGCAATTTAGCGCATGGAACAATTTGCATATCCCTAATCAACTGGTAATGGATGCATTCTGCTGTGCCACAATGGGAATAAATTAGGGAATTATTTACAATAATTCTAGCGTGAAAGCTTCTTTATTGCAGTAAAAACAATAGTCTTTTTGCACCTGACAGGAATGAATGTATTATGGTATAAAGCTTCCATGGATTGACAAATAATAAATTTATTAGCTTTTACAGTGTGTGGAACTTTAAAATCCCCCATGGCATGGGTCCGGGTTATTTGATGAAGTGTTTCATCCCTCTAAGAGAGGCCCGCCCTATTCATGCCAGCAGAGGAGGCCTGCTGTGGATTCTGTCAGTCAAGGAATTCTGACTGGTGGGATTCAGGAGAAGAGTCTTCTAACTCTCTGGAACATCTTGTCCCCCAGGGTGAGGTCTGTCCCCACCCCTGTATCCTTCCCAAAGGCCTGAAGACCTGGCTCTGCCGGTTGGCCTGAGGTCTCAACAGTGGAATATCGGACTGGAGGTGGCAACTGCTGCCTCCACCTCCCCTCTGTACTTCCTCTTCCTCCTCCTCCCATCTTCTAATTCATACTATTTTACTATCATTGTTTATTGTTTCATTGTTATGTTTACATTTTTTTATCATTTTTCTGTTCTACTATTGTAAGCTGCCCAGAGTAGCCCCACGGTGAGATAGGCAGCAAATATATTTAACAAATAAAATAAACTCCACCAATTTCTAAGATAGAAATGTAAACAAACAGAAACCCTGGCATTGTTATTCTGCCAAATGTTCACTTTGAGACCTGTGATATGGGGAAAGGTGGCAGTAGAAACTTGTGACTGAAGAGAAGGGGAGGACCCTCAGGGGGGCTCCCTCTCAAATCTTGATGTTCTAGTGTAATGGAGAGATGACATTTAGACAAGTTTACCCAAATTTTTGACTGTCCTTTGATTCTTAACTCTAAAATCCTTACCTTTCTCCTGCCCTTTTGAGCAATGTTAGGCATAAACTTGGAAACAGAGAAAGAATAAAATGGATGGGATCATCCTCCATGATGAGAAAATGAAGTGCTGCTATTGGAGAGAATTCCCTTCCCTTTTCCAGTTCCAACTTGGAGGAAGAAAAAAAAAATGGCTGATTTTTGGCACTTGGCTGCTGAGAAGCACTTTGGCATCTTAACACACATATGGCCAACTTCGGTGTCTCTCCCGTAAGTTGAAGGGAGATTGCTTAAAATTTGTTTTGGCTCTCCCTTTCGAAGGCCTCTATGATTGAAATTGCTCAACCATCACAATCATTGTAAAATAAGGGAAGAAAATTGTGACAAACATGGGCCAAGGTAAAGCAAAGATGAACAGAAGGTGATTCTGTGTAATCCCTATCAAAATCTGATTTTGCCAGCATCTAGCTTGCTCAGAGGAATATTTTGGGCTGTGAATTGAGCCCCAATGTGAATGCCGTGCAAATTTGGTGTGCAGCTTGCCTCAAATCAAATTAATCTACTTGTGCATATCTTTTTTTCCTAATTAAGATTTTTTTTAAAAAAATTACCTTTTAGTTTGCAAATCTAAATTAACAGAAGCTTTTTATCCAGAAAAATTGACAGATTTAACAATATTTCTGGAAAATAAAATATGTTCATGTGTGTGTGTCTGTGAAACTCTATTGTATAAAGGAACATAGATACAGTACAAATAATTCTTTCCTGGTGCAGTTTTGCTTTCCAGCTCCTTTGCAAGACATAGTTAGTACGCTGACTATGGCCAAGTTTATGTGGAAACTGTGGTGGCCTTCTATAACAGATGTGTTGTGACAGATTGTGCTGCATTGATTGACATTATCCTCTGCCTACATCCCAAAATTTAAATTTAATTGGATCCTTCAGTCCAAAACAACGAGTTCCTCGTGCGTGGTTTTATGCCCATGCTTGTTGGTTTGAGGAAGGAAGGATGTGCACAGTGGGAAAGGAGTTAATTATGTCCCTATCTTGCCAGGGTACCCACTATAGTGTTCCCCCCTTTCCTCACAGTTTTTTTTTTAATATAATACAGTACAATTCCCTATTATGTCCTATTCCATTTGTTGTTTCTGCCAATATAATTAATACTTAATCAAGAAAACAGGGATGGAAGTTACTTTGAAAAGTTGACATATCCCATATATGTCTCTCAACTTGGATTTGGTGCTAGAAATGAACTCATTGTCTTTTAAAAATCTGACATATTTTTATAGCATTGCCTGAAGCATTTATCCTTTAAGCCCTAGTTCTGATGCCAACTAGATATTAAAAACATCCTGTCTTCTGCAGTTCTTCTAAAAGACAAAGGATCCTATAGTGTCTCTTCAGTCAAGAAAACAATTAGGAATCTACTTGGCACCTTTGAGATATGCTGAGAATGCAGTTGTCAGAATTCCTAATAGACATGACCAGGGGGAATTCTAAGGGCTAGGTACTCCTGCATATCTGGAAAGAGCCACTTTGGAGAAAGCTAGTCTGGCCTGTGAGAACTGGTAATTGAACTTAGAGCAAGCATAGATTAAAAAGCTAAAGATGCATATGCAGTGTAATTTGGTGATGCAGCAGATTCAATGCGATATTGCATAAGAGATGCCAGGTCTGATTGTTCTTCCATTTGTAGAAAAAACAAATGAAGAGCAATGGAAGATTGCTCTTCCACTTTTCATAAAACAGACTTATCATTTTTTTATTTGATAAAAAATAACATATTTTTATTTTTATTTAATAGTTTCTGAAATCTTAATTTTGTATATGCATGAGAAAGATTTTGTTTAATCTTTATATAGAATAGAATAACAGAGTTGGAAGGGATCTTGTGGGTCATCTAGTCCAACCCCCCGCCAATAAGCAATATGTGTGTTTGCAGTTCAGAAATAATATGTGGGATAGTGTTGTGCGCCTGGAAGAGTATGCCTGAGAGTCTGTGGAATGCACTGGGATAGAAATATGGTTAAATAAGTACATAAATAAATAAGCCTGAAAAAATTCCCATGCTGATATGGCATACTCTCTTTCCCCAAATACTGTTAGTATACCTGAATGTTCTGAAATGTTCTTGAACTTGTCCCGTTTCCAATTCTGAATAGATTAAATATGATGTATAATTTGTATAATTTGAGAATCTTGTCATCTGTGTTTTTCAGTCAATTCTTTTTGCTGAACTTATTTAGGAATGTTGCTAGGAATTAATTTCATCTCCTAGCCATTTAAATATGTGATATGTTTGCAATATACATAAGGGATGAAGTCTCGTATCTTTCAGTCACCTTTTCTTCATGAATTATCTGTAGCTGAATAGTCTGGTGAGATCTGCTGGCCATGCTGGCTGGGAATGTGTCAGCTGTTCCAGTGTGATTGTAAAGCATTGGGTGGAACCTCATAGATGCGATTTTATTTTGCAGGGCGATTTGGAAGTATTTTTCTTATGAATGCTGTCTAATGTTGTTATCATTACTATTCGTTTTCTGTTCTTTTTAAAACGTGTTTATGAATATGTTGTACATCACCTTGAGTAGCTTCAGCAACTGAAGTGGCTTAAACAATGCTTAAATAAACACTATCATGCAGCATGCATACATCCAGGACATCAGACGTGACAGATTAAATGTAATATGTGTTCCATGCTTATCTGTTTTGAGAGATGTCCACACGCACACCTTACCCCATCAGTTGTTCTAGCTACTCCAATCAAATTGGCCCATTGATGGTTAATTACCTTTTATTGTTCACACAAGCTTAGCTAAACCTTGCTAATTCCTTCTGATTTATCCTTGTTGATCAGCTGATGTCTGTGGTGATGTGATTGGGTGAAGACCTCCATCTGTTTAAATTTTGGTGTGATAGGGGTTCAGTTGCTGCCTATATGAATAGAACTTTCCTCCCTTTCCCACCATCCCTTATTAAAAATGATCTCAGTCATTCTACTTATTTGCTGGGAAAACATCAATAAAAAATATACTCAGAAAATTCTAGTAAAAGAGGAGCATAGAGTAGAATAATAAAATCCCATTCTGGGTGCTTTTAAGGTAATAAAAAAAATTAAAAAAAGAAGATAAATAATAATAGTTCCCATCCTCTCATAAAATAAATATATTTCACCCTTTTGCTGAAACTTTTCCATCTTCAAAAAACATCAGATGCAATCCAGGTTCCTAGCATACCTTTTCTAACCCCTTGATTTCTCTATAGTCTCATCGTTGCCTAGATTCTGATTGTATTATTTTCTCCTAATGACTAATATAAAATAAACCTTAATTCCAATCTATCTAGAAGATGTCTGGCAAATCATTTGTCTGTAAAATGGGAATAAAAATTATATACAGGTAATCCCCAAGTTACGAGCATTCACTTAGCGCCCATTGGAAATTATGTGATTAGCGCCCTCTAGAGTTTATGAGTAAGTCCAGAAATTATGAATGTTGCAGCACCACCGCAATTTTTCGCCCTTATGAATGACTACAGAAGCTCTGTAACATTCACCCTATTCCATCCCCCACTCTCCACAATTGCTTCCCCTTCCCATCCTGCCGAGCCGGACTCACTTTCCTAGCAAAGAACTGTCTCCTTTCTTCCGTGGTTTCTTTGCCTTTGAGGGAGAGGAGAGTCAATGGAAGCTTCTGGGTGCCATAATATCGCGCAATTCAGTCAACCATCCTCTTTTGCAGAGATTGGGTGCTTGAACTTTCGTGAGATCATGGCCCCCAGAAACTTACATTCTCAGCACAAAAAGCTGTGCTTGTCTCCTGCTCCTTCCCCCCAACTCCTTTCCGCTATTGCTGGAACACTTTTCACATGGACGAAGACCTGATAGAGACTGGAAGCTTCATCTGCGTGCTCAGTTTCCAAGCACCCCATCTGCATGCAGACGAAACTTCCAGTCACTGTCAGGTCTCCGTCCAGGTGAAAGGTTTTTGAGCGCCTATGGCAGGGGTAGGCAACCCAAAACACTCAAAGAGCCACTTGGACCAGTTTCCCACCAAAAACAAAACACCGGGAGCCCCAAAACCCTTTTGATATCTAAAATGAAGATAACACTGCATATATCTTTTTATCTTTATTATAGGTGTGTGTGTGTGTATGGTGTGTATGTGTGTGTGTGTATATATATATATATATATATAACACACACACACACACACACACACACACACACACACACACACACACATTAAAAATAAAAATAAAAATATGACTTGGGAATATCCATACTATTAAAACAATGATCACCGAGAGAATGCTTTAAGAGAATAAAATTACATACACACACAGGTAAAAAAAGGATATATGCAGTGTTATCTTCATTTTAGATGTCAAAAGGGTCTCTCTCTCTCTCCCTCCCTCTCTGTCTGCCCTTGGTCTGCCACTCCTCTTCCCCCACTCTTTTTCTTTCTCTCTCTCTTTCCTCTCTCTCTCTTCCCCCCCTCCCCCCCCTCTCTCTTTCTCCCCCCCCTTCTATCTGCTGCTCACCTGGCAAGCTTCAAGCTGTTGTCCAACAAACTCAGGGGTAACCAACCTCGTCTCTTTTATGACTCATGGACTTCAACTCCCAGAATTCCTGAGTCAGCCTAGCTGGGCTAGCTAGCTCTCTCCTGCCCTTCCTGCTTCCTGCAGAGACGCAGCAAAGGGAGGAGCTCCGCCCAGTAAGCTTTTCAGCTCCTCGAGAACACTGTGAGTGCACTCTTTTACACATACACACACACACAAAAACACAAACACACACACATACAGAGAGAGAGAGAGAGGAGAGAGAGAGAAGCAGGGAAGCGCAATTGCCTCTCTCTGTCTCTGTCTCTGTCTGCAAAGGCAGAGGAGGCTGGGAGCCACAGAGGAAGGCTCAAAGAGCCGCATGCAGCTCCGGAGCCGCAGGTTGCCGATCTGTGGCCTATGGGATGCTTGGAAGGGAGCGATTCCAGACAGAGACTAGAAGCTTTGTCTGCGTGCAAATGGGGTACTTGGAAACAGAGTGAATCACTCTGTTTCAAGCATCCCATAGGCACTCAAACATTTTTTGCCCGGATGGAGACCTGACAGATCTGATGGAAACTGGAAGCTTTTTCTGCAAAAGAGGATGGGTGCCTGAACTCATGCGATATTACAGCCCCCAGGAGCTTTCATCGACTCTCCTCTCCCTCAAAGTCAAATAAATAGTGGCAGAGGGGCAACAGATCTCTGCAAGGTGAATCTGGTGCCGCAAGAAGGAAGGGGGAAGCATAAGGTATCTTAGTGGTTCGGAGCGGCTTTGTGGACCTGTTCCATCACTAGTCCCCCCCATGGCCTTCCCCACCCTTTGATACCTCGTGCACTTAACGAACTGTGAATTCGGTTAGTGAATGTGTGGGTGAAAGCAGGGAATGATCTTGTTCAAGGTACGAGATTAACTCCTACTAATCTTCGAGTTTCGAATGGAATAGGCAGGTTCCATTACATTCATAACTCGAGGACTACCTTTACTAGTAGCCCTCTTTGGGTAAGGCAGTCAAAGAGAATCAGGACATTGGTCCTCTATTCTAGATGGTACAAACTCTAAAGCCATAAAAGTCTGTAATTTGTCATGAGCAGAAGTTCCCAGTAGGCAAAAGACAAAGATTCTGTGCTCTGTTTCTTGTATCTCTTTTATGATTATTTAAAGCAGATTTAACTATTCAAAATAAATAGATACTGGCAAATTGCTTGACTACAGAAATTAATGAAATTTGGCTAATTAGTATAAATGCTGAAGCTACTTCTTCAAAATACTTTTCAGTGGAACTTTCAAAGAAGTTTACTACAGACTGTTAAACAATTAAAAACAACTATTGATGAAGAACTCAGTGCCTCTGAGATGATGTAATTAAGAATACAGTAAAAAGTTGCAAGGCTATGTCATCATAATAGAGAAATGAGGAAGTTGGAAATTTCTGGAAGAAGCATCTTTTATCCTTAATTACCATGTCTTAACTACCAATGTAAAACTATTTGAAATTACTTTTAACAGTCTCAGCCTGCTTTAAAGAACCCTTTGCAATTTGGGGAATAAACAAGAAGACACTGAAAAGTGTTTGGGCAAATGTTTCTAGTTTAACCATGTCTTCAGCATAATAATGTTAGTACTGTTTTTGTTGTTCGTTTATTGTTACATGAAAGAGATTCTAAAACCTGTAGATTAAAATGACATATCTGATAGTTCAACCTTTTTTTTTCAATTTTACAGAGCTGTGTTTTGTATGTGTGGAAATAATCCAATACTGTTTTGAATTATTATTTGAAACAGCCCACCAACAATTGATGATGCCAGTTCAGGCCAGTAGTTAAAGTAGCACCAAAAGTACTGTAACCTGAAAGTACATAATATCTTGATATATTAGCTAATCATTCTTTTAGTGAAATGCCTGAGATTGTTCAAATTATGTTTTATTAATTATTGCAAATGACCTAAAAAATGAAAATAAGTTCCTATAAAATTAAGTCAATTATTCTGGTGACAGGAGACGTATATTATATATCCAGTATAATATAGCCTACAGTATTGAGATGCAGTGGTGGGATTTCATCAGAAGCAGATGGAATCCAAGCAGATGCAAGCCCAGTTATCTGAGGTAATTATAGCAGCTGTGCAAAAAGCCATTTGAGGAGGAAATCTTGCTAATGTTCAACCAGATAACCTCTGTAAAATATAGGGGTTGTTTCATTTTTTTGTCTAGGTATCTTTTATATCATGTTTGGATAAAAGAAGTACAATTTTTGTTAGCTAGTAAAAATGTACCTCAGGCTAGTATTTTTTTTTTAGAATTTTTCTGCTTTATTGAGTTGAAAGATGTGATACAGAGAGCTGTGAATTCAGCTTTGCAGAAGGATGAAATAAGGCCCTCTGAATTAGAGAAAGCTTGGATTCTAACTTGGATCCAAGTTAGAGGATACTTGGATTCCATTCATATTTCTGCTTAGGGAGTGAGGGGAATCTTCTATATGATTTTAGCATTTTTTTCAAACTTGGTAACTTTAAGATGTTGGGCTTCAACTCCCAGTGTTTCCCAGTTAGCATTCCAGAATTTTGGGAGTTGAAGTTCATGCATCGAGGTTGAAAAAGCTGGGAGGCAAGTCTCTGATGTTCTCTTTCCAGCTTCTGATGTTGCCTAGTTCAGGGCTTTTCAACCGGTGGTACGCGTACCACTTGTGGTACGTGACCACCTGGCTGGTGGTATGCGGTGTTGCCTTCCTCCCCCCCCCCAAGGCGTCACCTTTCTCCCCCCCTCCGCTCTTTCCCACCTCACTTGTTTGTGGAAAATACGCTGCTTGGCGGCAGTCTGCACGAACTTTACCGAATGTGCCCTGCAGGAGGCTTGTGAAGAGCGCAGGTGCAGAGCAAGGCCCCGCCCTCCCCAGGGACTCATTGTGCAGCAACTGGTTTGACTACTCATGCACTCAGATCAGCGAAGGGGAGGCAGCCGCAGCGCCGAACTCCTGCGCCTGTCAGCTGGCGACCCCCCAAACTTGCGCTTGTCAGCTGGGAGGTCTGACCCCGGCACCGGGCGCCAGTCTCCTTTGCTACCCTGCACGTTGTCCTCAACCCCTCCCCCCACCCTGTTCATGTCGAGACCGCCGGGGCTTGACAGGGAGAGAGGGAGGGAAGGAGGGACTCCTCCTCCTCTCCTAAGGTTCAAAGCAAGATCAGCTTCCCAAGGGCGCCACAATCCCAATTCATGTGTTTCTGCCGTACCTCCTCGGCACTCCCGGGAATGGGGCGGGTGGAAGAAAGCTTGGCTAGGCTAGGCAAAGAAAAGCCACAGAGCCGCGAGCTCAGATTGCAGGCAGGCCAGGGAAGGGGGTGAAGAAGAGGAAGGGGATTGGGAGAGAGGAAACGCCAAGCTTATCCTCGCCTCTCCCGAGAACCTCCTGCGCACCTCACAGGAACACCTGGTTTCAGATTTACGCTGCAAAAGTTTTTCTCGCGCAGAGGAGAGAGGAAAAACAATTGCGGAACACTCAGGAATCCCTTGCAAGGCACCATGTACCTTGGTGCTTATTTCCTAATGCCTTTCCCCCCCCCATGTTTTCTGCTCCACCCCGAATTCGCCTCCCTTCCTTACGCAGCCATCTCTATGGTCTTAATACAGCCCTCAGTCTGTCTCGCTTTCAACACCCCCTAAAATTCTTCATTCAGGCAAGCTTCCAGAATTCGGCTGGCAGGATGCAGGTAACCCCTCCCCCTTGTCCTGCCACCTCCCATGGCACTGCGCTGCTCCACGTACCGTGCCTCCGTATCTCAAGCCTCTGTGGCACAGAACTGCTGGTGTTATGCTTGGGCAGAAGATTTTTTCTTTTACAGATGGGGTGAGTGGGCCCGACATTCGCAGGCAGGCAGGACCCCGCCCGCCGAGCCACCGCCTCCCCATCGCCTTTCACATCAGCCGGCTCCGTCGCCAGATCTCCCAGCTGACGGGTGCAGGAGGTCTGTGCTGCGGCAGCCTCTCCTTTACCCTCCACACCTGCCAGAGTGTTGCCTGAAGTTCCAGCTCACGGGTGCAGGTCCGAGGGTCGCCAGCTGACGGGCGCAGGAGTTTGGCGCCGTGGCGGCCTCCCAGCAGCCTGCTTCTTCGATTGGAGCAGTTGCTAGGGCTTGCATGGCCCCCAAGGGCCGCTGACGAGCGCCCATCAGCTGGAATGTCAGGCAGTGCTTTGGCTGGTGCGGAGGACAAAGGGGAGGCCGCCGCAGCGCAAAACTCCTGCACCCATCAGCTGGCGACCCCCGGACCTGCGCCCGTCAGCTGGGAGGTCTGGCGACGGAGCCAGCTGGCATGGAGGGCGATGGGGAGGCGGCAGCACGGCGGGTGAGGTCCTGCCCGCCCGTGAATGTCGGGCCCACCTGCCCCATCTGTAAAAGAAAAAGTCTTCCGCCCAAGCATAACTTTTAAGGATTTTAAGGATCTTTGAGAGGGAGAGAGAAATAAAGAGAGGGAGAGAAAGAGGGAAAGAGAAATAGAGAGAGGGAGAGAGAAAAAGAGAGAGAGGGAGAGAGAGAAAGAGAGAGGGTGATAGAGAAAGAGGAGAGGGAGAAAGGGAGAGAGAAAGAAAGAAGGAGGGAGAGGGAGAGAAAGAAGGAGAGAGAAAGGGAGACGGAGAGAGAAAAAGAAAGGGAGGGAGAAAGAAAGGGAGAGAGGGAAAGAGAAAGGGAGAGAGAAAGAAAGAGAGGGAGAGAGAGAAAGAAAGAAGGAGAGAGATTAAATTAGTAATATGGTTGTTCATGGTTTCCCCACTAACTTTGCTTGTCACAAGATTGCAAAAGGTGATCACATGACCCTGGAACAATGTGACCATCATAAATAAGAATCGGTTGCTAAGCATCCGAATGTAAATCACATGACCCTGGGGATGCTGCAGTGGTCATAAGTGTGAAAAATGGTCATAAGTCACTTTTTCCAGTGCCATTGTAACTTTGAACAGTCACCAAGCAAACTGTTGTAAGTTGAGGACTACCTGTACTTTATCACTTTTTTCCATTTTTTTCCATCAGTCACCCAGCTTTTGACACCTTGCTGGGTGACTGATGGTACTCGAATATTGCCATATTCTAAAAGTGGTACAATCGGTGAAAAGGTTGAAAAGCCCTGGCCTAGTTCAGTCAATACAGTTTCCATCACATGTATATTTGAAATGTCACTATGGAAAGAACTTTTCTTGTGATAGCAAGTTGATATGAATTTGCTAAAGACAATTATTTGCACTACTGCACCTTCCTGCCATCATACAATTGCAGCTACAAATTATGAAGATTTACATTAGCATAGTGAAAAAATCCTTGATTGTATTGGAAGTCAAATAAGTGTTACACAACCAAATCACAAGTCTTTTAATAGATTAGGGCACAGAGGCTTATAGTAATTCCTGGTGTTCTTTACTACTCTTGAAATTATTTGGAAGAAAACTGAAGTTTAAGACTCTTCTTTTCTGTCTCTAGAAAATCTTTCCATCCATACCACAGCTTGCATGTATGAATATGAACAAGAAGTACAAATAATCCTTGATTAAGACCAATTGTTTAGCACTGAGGTTATGACACATCTCCCCAGAGACACTTATCTGATTCTGATGTTCTAATGGCTGCCTCCTCCCATAGTCACCTGACCACATTTTGGGCACTTGACAACCAGCCTGCATTTATAGCCATCTGCAGTGTCCCAATGTTTTTGCCAAAAACCAACAACTTTCCATTTTCAGGAAAAATGACCCATGGCAAACAACTGGTTTGTTTAACAACCACAGTGTTCACTGTACGAATCCTGCATTCACTTAACAACTGTTGGTTTTGCTTAATGATTGCCACAACAAAGGTCGTTGAATAGGGTCAGTGACATGGTGTTCCACTTTAGGACTATGATGACTTATGACCATAATGAGCAGATTCCATTACAGTCATAAGTTGAGGAACACATGTAAGGTTATTGGGAAGATTGTTAACAGAAGAAGACCTTCATTTCTGTTTCCTCCATTTTGATTCACTTATTTTCTCCAGATGACAATGAATAAAAAGTTTCAGTGTGCCAGCAGTGGCCTGTGCCCAAGCCACATGCTGCAAAGAATCCTCCCTCTCCCCACCCCCACCCCCCAGTATTTCCATGTCCCCGTGAAGGACATGAATTCTGTGTACGTCCTCGGCATGCTTCCAGACTCTATACTTGGCAGTAGCTCTTGTGCGCCAGTCCTGTATGTAATAAACACTCAGCTTGGCTCTCCCACCCATGGTATTTACACTTCATGATATAAGTTCCATGGCTTGGCAGAAGTAGCAGGTGGGGGGGGGACAGTTAGTGTGCTGGGACTCTGCACAGGAAAAGCAAGGACACTTGGGAAGGATGAAAAGTGAGAATGATTTGGCTTGGAGGGCAGTTAGAGGTAATATCTTGAGAATTGTTGACTGGAGATGATGCCTTGCCAAGTGTTTGAGAGCTACTAAGGCTTACTGATCAAGGAAACAAAATGAGGATCAGGAGGATCCCTCTGGGAGGAGAGTCGTGTTAACCTATGGTGGAACACTTTTCTGACCAACAATTTTTTTTATTAAAAAGTGTAAGCTTTCTTGCGCTGCAGCTCCCTTCATCCAGTGTTTCAGACCTTGCTTCTGAATTCACCAGATGATGTTTGACAATCACCCTCTCGCCGCCCCCACGTTTGCAACATGTGAGCAATAAGCTCTGTCTTTACAGAGTGCTAAGGGTTATAACAAGGTAACACATGGGAAGTATTTGCAGCCTTCTAAAATACTATGTTAATACTATTATTATTTTCACTGTTTTGGAAGTTAATTGATTATTCAAACAGCAGCTACCATTTCTTTAAGAGCATTTCCCAGTTAATGACAAGGTTAGAGAATGGCAGCTTCTTGCATTGTATATCATAAGGATGATGACATGATTTTCCCCAAATTTGTTTCAGGCAGATGCCACCAAATGTGTAGCTAACTTGGCAAACAATTTTGGGGAAACTGTAGCATTTGGGGGAGAGAAAAAAATAGGACAACTCAGCTTCAGGGTGTTTTGATAAATCTTCAGAATTTGACATAGTATGTGTGTGTCTTTGTTTTCACCTTACGTTTCAGTGTTTATATAAATGTGTAAGTGTTGTTTTAAATTCTAGAAGTTACAGAATTTGCAAAGTCTCCCAAAGTAATAATTCCACATTTTGGCAACATCTCAAGATTTAAAAAAACTGGAGACGGGGTAGACACACTGTCACAAAGAAAGAGGTTTGCTTCTGCTCAGCAGACTTATAACTTAGTGGCATGTGTCATAATGTTCTTCCTCCTTATCCCATTGCTTCCTTTCTGCCGCCATGATTCCTGTTCTCCTGGAGACCCTGTGATTCATGATTTCTCCTGCAGATACCTGACTGAGTTGAAGTCATAGAACTCTTTGTCCTATAACACTTGAGAAGAGAATGTATTGTGTTCTGATGCCTTGCCTTGAAGGTAGCACGTGCTACCTTCAGTATTATATTTCCTCCTCCCCCCCCCCCATATTTGTTACATACCCAGTACAAGAATCTCGGAGTCTCTCTTTCTTTTAACTTAACAGCTCTATTTTTCCCAGGGTTGGGAGCAGTGTGCTAAATTCTGACAATCACCCAGGTTCTACTTTTTTTCCCCTAGATAACTCATGACATCTGGGAGTTATATTGCTTGAAGTTTTAGCTTGAGCTGGAAGAGAAGCTGATTTTTTGCAAACATTGTTGCTGAGCATGATCTACTTCGCAAGGCTGTTGTAAAAATATAATGACAAGGACACATGCTAGAGAAAAGTCAGAGAAAAGTCAGACTATCAGTACAATTAGAGATGGATTTATGTGCACACATACAAACACAGATATACAAATAGTTAACTATTTTAACTATTTGCACACTCATCAACCCTATTCTAGTATGCAATATCTAGTTTCTTATCCATACTTAACCCTCTCTATCCCAAATCCTAATATTTTAGAACTAAAAATTACCAGTTCTATAACTAAGACCAATTGTACTAGTAGCATTAATATTTGGGGCTTTGATAAGAATCTTAACAGGCACATTATATTATTTAAGTAACAATCTGCAGTATTTCTGAGGATCAGCATTATTATCCCCTAATGAAGGTGTGAAAGTAATGGTTTGCTTATTTATTATTTCTTAGATTTTTATCCTGCCTTTTTTTACTTTATAAATAACTTAAAGTGGAAAATATATATAATATTCCTCCCTCCTCCTGCTTTCCCTATAACAACCCTGTGAGGTGGGTTTGACTGAAAGAGAATGGTCTCCTAGTTTCTAGGTCAGCATCTTAACCACTAAATCATACTGGCTCATAGCCTATATGTGTTAGATGAATTCATGACAAGGCTATTTATACCTTTCACAGTAGAAACTAGGAAATCTGGTTCCGTCCTCTCCTTTCCCCTGAATAGAGTAGAACCAGAACCCAGATACCCTGCCATTTTCTTCATTTGCTTCTCCCTTGGCTTTCAAATCAAAGTTGAATGATGGGATTTTAAATTGAGACGTACATGTACCATTGTTTCACTCCATTCCTTCGCATGGAAGGGACAAGGACACAGCACTGCAAGAGTTAACATGATCTATCTCTGTATCTCCTCCCCCCCCCCAACCATATCTCTCTAGGGCTGGGTCATGCCAGAAACTGACTAAGCCGGATTGTGCAACAATTTTTCTCCCCACCACACTCCCTGCCCCCAACTGCCTGGGGCGGCTGCTGCTGCTGCTATAGCAGACTGCTAGGGACTGGGGTGTGTGTGCTGGGGGCCTTTCAAGGAGGAGAGGTGTGCCCAAGGTGGGGCAGCCAGGTGGCCAAGGGGGAGAACAAAGGAAGGGGGGGCTTGTCTTATTTACCCAGCCTTAAGTATTTACTTGGGATGGGCAAAGAAAATGGAGGAGAGGGGAGTGAGGAGAGGAAGAAGGGGCCTGGAGTTAATGAATGGGGTTCTCTGGCAATTCTAGAAGGAAAGGGGGAAGCTCTATTGAATTAGAAGATGGCTGAAAGACAGGCTGCACATCTCCAGAAGGAGAAATCCTCAGTACGTAGAACTTTAACCATGATTAGTTGCAATAGAATGGAAAAAAATTGGGGTGATGGTGATGGTGGCAGAAAGTGTGAATCTGTATACTAGAAGTACCTTCTGTTCTTATTTTGGAGATGGCATCTGAAAGATTAATTAAATGTTTCATGGCTATTATATGAAATTCAGATTCATGATATGTCAGGATAGAAGAGTTTCATACAGTGCCTGTTCTGTGACTATATTGGCACATTGCACTAATATACGGTAGTTCAGGTATAATTTGGGTGCAAATTGTAAATCATGATTTATAACAGTATGTTTATAACAGATTCTGCCAGTTGTGGCTTATTCAGTAAACCTAAATTAATTGAACCACTGTGATATGTATCAGCCAATGCTAAGAACTGTGTATTTAAGAGCACTGGAGAGATAATGGAACATGAAATCTGCCATGTCTTGCCTTTTGTTTGTTTTTCTTTGTTTGACTTTTAATTTCACAGCAGCGTTGTGCAGTAGGTTAAGCCATGTACAGTAACTCCAAAACTAAATAATATAGAAAGGTCGAAAATGCCAGAAATTAAGGCACTGTACTAACTGGCTGCATCCACTGTTTTATGCAGTTTTGATCTCCTCTCTTGCTCCTTCCTGTGCTTTTTCTACCAATAGGTATGCAATGATATTATCTCCAGGGAAATTATAAGGATGATCCAGAGTTTCCAGATGGGTTGCTTATGACACAGCATGCAATTGAATTCCATCCCTGAGCAATAGCTGGATGAAGAAAATGGTGACATACTGAGAAGTGGTGTTAAACTTGGACTAACCAGTGATCTGACCCTTATTCTGAGAATGGCACAAAAAACTAAAGCTGTAATGCAAAATTGACTTTGCTTCCAAGTTTAAGTTGAGAGCAAGGGAAGAATCCTATGCCCCATGCAACATAACCTAGGAAAACACTGGGATAATGATGTGGCTATGTTGGTACAATTTTAAAAATATATGATGTATTGATTATTCTTCCATAAGCAGACCTCCCTCCTTGGGGGAGGGATAGTGCATCAGCAAGGCAACGAGACAGTGTTAGTTGTCAAAGATAAATTGATGTTTTCCTGTGAGAACAGCTAAGCAGCTGAGATCATGGAAAATTAACTGGTGTTCTTAAGGTGTTTATTTCTTTGCACAATCACAAGCTTGCACAACCAGGGTGTTTGCACAATAGTCAAGATGAAAGGTGTTTACAAGGAGAATGAAAAATTTGCTGTAAGAACACCTGCGGATTTTCATAAAGGTTACTGAATTAATGGATAAGAGATTTGTGCTTTGAATGTCACCTAATCTGAGGCAAATGCCCTTTAGTGACCACTCTGTTGGTCAGTTTTCCAGTATATAAAACTACTAAACAAGTAGGATATTAATATTATTCCTACTGGAGAAAGGAGGTAATTTTCTTGAGAAATTCAGTTTTCATAATGCACAGTGTTCCAGCTGTACAGTCTCCTTGAGCAATCAAACTAGTGCACTTTACTCGCAAGATTGCAGTAGTGGAACTACCTTAGCTTATTTTATGAAGCGATGCATCGTAATGTGCATCCTGTGATTGGGTGGGAGGTGAGAAGCTAGTTTATAAGCATTTAGTCTCCACTATTTTCTTAAAAAAATATCTACAGTTATCTACTTAAAGATGGATTTCATTGTTTTGCAGGCAGAAAGGTTCAGTATTGAGAGAAAAAAACTTGCTGGAACCTAGAGAATTATTAGCAGTCAGTCCAAGCTTGCCATCATTAGTCTGCAACTTTCAAGTATATATAAAAAAGGTAAAAAATTCCCCTATCCAGTTGTCTCCAACTTAGGGGCAATGCTCATTTCCGTTTCCTAGCTGAGGGAACCAGCGTTGTCTGAAGATGATTCCATGATCATGTAGCAAGCATGACTATACGCCAAGGCACACAGCATACTGTTACCTTTCCACCAAAGTGGAAAGGTATTTATTTACTTTCATTTTGCATGCTTTTGAACTGCTAGGTTTTGCGGTTGGGGCAGGAACAGGCGATCACTCTGTCATGTGGTGTTTGTGTCTTGAACAGCCAACCTTCTGGTCAACACGCTCACCATTTTAACTGCTAGGCCACTCTACATATATTAAACTATAATTTTCAGAGTTCCAAACCTTGTCATCAAAGCATATTTAGAGGGTATCTACTTGGGCTAGATAGTAACAAGTTTAGATAGACTGATGTTTTGATTCAGTGCAAACATTTTTCTCTCCATTCCCCACAAGATATGTTCTATATTTAATTTTCTTAAGTTCTCTACTCAACTCCAAATTTTCCTTTACATACATGCAAACATTTCCAACGTTGCTCTTTTACAAAGCATTTATGGAGGAGGAGAGAGTGTATTTATATAAGAATAATCAGGCTGTTTTGAAATATGGAAGATGATCCTTTATTCTCTTTGTTCATGTTGCGTGCAAATGTATAGCAAAGCTGAAAATGACTCTTAGCCATTATGAAGCAATCACACTATCGTTCTACCTTTGAAGTGATTTTGTACTGTAGGCCTCCGGCACCTTCTTCTTCTGGTTTTTTGCACTAACAGGACACCACTTGCCTTTCTAGAATGCAGGCAGAAGCACTAGAAAACTGTATTTTAACCACTGAATGTCAGTTGCTGGCAAGCTTAAGGAGCCAGAGGATTTCTGTAGGCCGGGCACTAACACTAGAAGAATAAAGTGGCCACCTAGGCATCAGAAAATACAAGGCTTTGAGAAGTTGAAAGGTGGAAAAAAATGATATCATGATTTTGGGTTTTACCAATTAGACCAGTGGTTCTCAACCTGTGGGTCGGGACCCCATTTGGGGTCGAACGACCATTTCACGGGGGTCGCCAAACAATGCAGTCCGCCATTTTTTTCCCCTTTTCCTTAGCTGTGCTATTCCCTTTTATTCTATTGGCTTTTGAAAGCCAGTAGAATAGACTCTCTTGAATAGAGTCTAATTTTATTGGCTTTCAAAAGCCAATAGAAATTGTCCAGGCTGTCTCTGCCCTGCTGAGCCCGCCAAAAGTCCCATTCTGCAAACGGTGCTGCACCAGTTGATAGTCCTCGACTTACGACCGGTTGGGGGTCGCGGCATTAAAAAGGTTGAGAACCACTGAATTAGACTGATTTGCCGATACAGAAATGGCTAGTGCCTACTACTGTAGAAATGTAAAAAAGTTGAGATTTGATTTTAATGTCTGATTTTACTGCAACAGAGAGAGTCAGAAGTCAATGCCTTTTGTTTCTCCCCCCCCCCACTTTCTTCACACCTTTTTTGTTTTCCATTTTTCTACTGTTGTCCCCTACCGTTTCCTTTTGTATTTTCACATGTTATGTTATAAATAAATAAAACTTATCTTTCATAAAAGAGAAGTTGAAAGGTAGAGATGTGTCTCCATATTTACTGAGCTGGTCTACCATGAGGGTAAATGTGGTAGATATGGGCTAAGACAGTGATGGCGAACCTTTTGGAGACTTAGTGCCCCAAAACCACCACCTCCCATCCCCGTCCCCACTCTGCCATGCCCACTGGGCCACCCACCACCTCCATAGCCTGCCACAGATCACCTAGGCAACCCAGCAGCGCCATGGTGGTCACGCCCTCCACCCATGGGCTGCATCATCTGCGCACGACGGGGCACAAGGGCGGAGTCTTGTCCCCACTGCCCGGCTACCATGTCCTTGGCTGCGCTGCTTTGCGTAGGCTGTGCCCAGGGGCGACTCTCCTCTGGGGGGGGCTGCTGGGAAGGAGGGGGCCATGGAAAAGGGCGGGGCTGGGGAGACAGTTTGTCAGATACTGTTTTTTTTAATTATTGAGGTTATAAAATTGCAAGAAAAGCAGTTTTCTATGTTTCCCTGTCTGTCCCTCTCTCTTCCCCAAATTTTTTGTATATGAATTCAGAACTAGGCTCAAATTTATAGAGGAGAAACAGAAAACTATTAAATTTCTAAGAGTTACATGACAAATTAACAGATGAAAGGCTTCCCAGCATGAAAATATAGTGATATAGAAGTTGCATCATTGAATTTCTGGAGAATGTAAGTTTAAGAATGGAAAAGGACAATGTACAAAGCTTTTGGCTTTCATTGCTTCTCTTGCTGTGGGTTATATGTTTTTGCATAAAAAAACTTTAATCTTTCATGTTAAAAGGTCTTCTGGCATGCATATTCTTTTGGAAAGTGTTGGAAAGTGTTTTCCAAAGGAAATCATGGAAAGAAAAGCTCTAGTATTGGTGCAAAGCCAAAGCATTCTGAGATGGGTTCTGGATTCTCCTAACTTAGCTGCACCTCAGTGATACTGCCAATCATCAGTCAGTTGCCAGTTCTGTCCTTTTTTTATTTAACTGGAATTAGACAGTCCCATATATCTTTCAAGTCTGTCTCTTATACATAGAGTTTGGCCCCTGTTTTGATGCATGTTCTCTTTGTCTCTTGATATGGTAATTTTATTTCCTTGGACTTACGACTTTGCAGATAGTTGAACTGTGGCACATTGTTTCTTGTCTGCCATAGTAGTAGAGAACAGAACTTCTTGTACATATAAATTGCGTTCTCTGTGTTATTTCCCCTTGTTTTCAAGCTTTATTATTACTTAGATTTTATGTTACTTTATGTTACTTAGACCAATTAAAATTAACCAGTAGCCTAAATGTTGTTGTGTGGAATATAGCTGTACTTCAGTTTAGTATCCATGTTTCTCTGGTACATGACACCACATTCTCTAATTTGAGTAAATTATGCAAATTAATCTGCACGTATATTGTTTTTTAATTGTTATTTATTGTTCAGCTAGATATGACAAGCTTGGGAGAATGCTGTTATCCTGTCTAATGATTGCTAAAAATTTAATTCAGCCCACTCTAGCTTCATTGTTGTTTGCATACACTTATTTGCATAGATTTGATTGCATCTTTCAGTTCTTAGGGGTTAAAGATAAAGGTGATGGTGTCCCGTGTCCAGTAGTGTCCGACTCTAGTGGACGGTACTCAACTCCATTTCTTAGCCCAAGGAGCTTCCATGGTCATGTGGCCAGTATGACTATATGCTGAGGCATACAGAGCACTGTCACCTTCCCACTGAACTAGTACCTATTTATCTACTTGTGTTTGCATACTTTTGATCTGCTAGCTGGGCAGGAGCTGGGACAAGAGCTCACCTCGTTATATGGCACTTGGGCCTTGAACCTGGGCTGTCAGCTTTCCAGCTAACAAACTCAAGAGTTTTTAACTATGGAGCCATCGCACCCACTCCTAGGAAATAGAAACTTACAAAACAAAAACTGTCAATTTACAAACCTTTGAATTCTGCAACCAGAATAATGTGCATGTAACCACAGGGAGTCTTCAATTTATGACAATTGAGCCCAACATTTCTGTTGCTACGTGAGACAGTTGTTAAATGAGTTTTGCCCATTTTATGACCTTTCTTGCCACAGTGAATACAATTGTTGAGTTAGCACAGTTGTTAAGTAAATCTGGCTTCTCCATTCACTTGTCAGAAGGGGATCATCTGAGTTCAGGACACTGCAACCATCCTCAATATGAATCAGTTGTCTAATGCCTATATTCTGATCATGTGACCATGGAGATGCTGCATATTTCAGTGCTATTGTAACTTCCAACAGTCACTAAATGAACTATTATAAGTTGAGGACTATCTGTATACAAGGAATATACATCCTCCTTAAATTATATAGCTTTGCCTTCTTCAGTATGGAAGGATTTGTATTCATATGCTTTATGTTGAAAGTTCCAAGTAAGGATCTTGTTATACTCACTTAAATAGGAGCAACAGGTCTTGTGTCCGAGTCATATTTGGGCTATGGACAGTGATGGGTACCCTAATAAAAGGGTAACAAACTAGCTATTTATGAAATGTAGTCACAAATAGCCATTTATCAGAAAGCAAACTAGCCTTCTTAGAATTCTGACTGTCATATTGCATAATTTTATTCTATCATCTCCTTCTTTGAAATGCAACAGTTTTCATACTGGATTCTTAAGAACTCAAAGTGCTTAGAAAGTTAACCAGTTTACCAAGGGTCCCAATAACTGCTACTCAATCATTTTGCTGATCCATTCCTGCAAGATACAACTGTTAAATGGTATGCAAGGGATCTTTCTCTGTATGCACAAATTCAGTCTGGGAGTAGTGGGGACACCATTTCAAGTTTCAGTAGGCAGGCAATAATATTTTTAGGGGGATGGGGGCAACATGATTAATAAGAAGACTGAAAGACCCAAGTTGTTGTATGTTGAAAATTAAATATGTAAACAACTGTCAGAACAGCATAAAATGAAAACTTTAAAAAACCATGCATTGTAGTTAAATTTTACAGCTTATAAAAATAATAAGGCATAGATTTAAAACCCTAAAATGTGTATATTTTACTGAACATCTCAAAAGATGTTCCAATTGGAAAACAATTTGAACTGAAAGTCCATTATACAATATGCTATAATATTGAAGATGTCATAGACATAAGTAATTTGGGACACTTGTCCTCGAACCATTCGAATTCTCATGGGCCTGTACATTTTTGAAAATAATAATTACTTGATAAATACTTAGTATTTAGAATGGTCTAATATCATATGCTCTACTAATACAGCAAAGCATCATATTTCCAGAGCTGAGTCATAATTGTATGAGAAGGAGATGAAATTTTAAAGGTCATACTGTTGTATTCATTTATGGCATAAGCCTATTTCATTACTCTCAATTAAGTGTTTCATTTGCATTCTTATTTTAATATTACCAAGCATGTGTAGCTGAGAATTATATTAAAAGAAAAGAGTTTTAAAAAAACTCCTATTTTTCCTCTTTAGTGAGGAATAAATAATGGAAAATGATCACCACTAACAAATACTTCCTCAGAAGTCAAAGGTTTTTGTCATAAGTTGCCATGATCAGAACAAACTACAAACAATAGATTGAAAAACAAGAGATGACGCAATATCCTCACACTAGCAATAATACTATTATTTGCACATTTAGCAAATGCACAAAAAGAAATCATAAGGGTAAATGAAAATGAGTGTAATGTGATAGACCATAGGATCTCTGTGAATAGTTGGTCACAACTCAGTCTAGCTATAGATTCACCAGAAAACTTCAGTTATTATCTCTCAGTTTTTCCTCTGCTATATATACAGTAAATAATGATCAATCAGTGTTTTTCAACCATTCAATTTTAAAATGTATGGATTTCACCTCCCAGAAATCCCAGCCAGTGTATTGACTGGAGAATTCTGGGAGTTGACATACACAACTTAAAATGATCAAAGTTGAAAAACATTGATACAGATATACCTTCACGGCTATTTTAAGACTTATAACTTGAGCCAGTTCTGAATCACATGAGTTGTAGGCATGATTTGTGTGCATGCATACATCCGTAGGTACACACATGCATACTCTACTGGCCAGCTCTGAAGAAGAGACTGGAAGTAAATTAGTTATAACTAGAGAACTAGTTAGGACCACATGTTGTATTTTGTATTGTATGGTTAAAGTAAACCTTAACTTACTTGAAGTTAAAGTCAGGTTGTCTTTCCTGAATATAACACTTAGTGTAATAATTGAAACCTATTCAGCACTTCCCTTCTCCTTGTGTTTGAAAAAGAGATCACACAAGCTTAATAACTCATCCAGCCTCAATTTGTACATTAGTCTTGCCTTCCTTAACCTGATGACCTCCAGATGTATTGGATTTCAACTGTACAAATTTCTGTCAGGCAAAATCTAAAATTCTCAGTCAGAACATCTGGGGCATCACAGTGAAAAAAGCTGGTCTAAACTGTAGTTTAATTTAAAGTCAAATCTTATTTCGTATCTATAAAGCACTTTCATAATGTACAATATGGATTCTCCTGCACTACAGTACAATTGTCTTGCTTTCTCCTCCTCCCACTTTATTGGCTTTTAAAACAACAGGATGGAATATATGTTTAACTTTATACTGTCTGTGTTTGCACAGCACATTTAACCAGGTCAGTTAAAGACTGTGGCTGCATGTGTGCAGCGAAGGAAGTTTTCTTTCTTTGGTTAGTTTGAGAGAGGATGATTGCATTGTGGTGTGTTGTAAGATGCTACATCTATTTAGTCAGCTTATGTATAGTAGAAACCCAGAAAGAGTTAATAGAAAAATTAATGTCTGTATACTCAATGTGTTTTGCTTCCTTAAGCAGAGAATTGGTTGACACAGCCTTGAAAAGGCTGAAAAATTAAAAAAATACTGTTAAATATTGTTTGGATACATTTGGTAACTTTTGGCTCGCTGGTGTCATCCTCCCCTTGCAGAAAGGTGGGCCTGTTTGATAGGCCTACCCCAGGTAACTGATGGATCTAATGGGTTCCAGAAGGAAATTGGCATTTCCCCCAAGGATCTTATGAGCAGATTGCCTGGGGCCTTGGTCACTGTGTGGTATGGGTGGCTGGCTGGACTATATTGCCCTTATGTGTGCCAGTCTAGAGAGCTTCTTGGTTTGCTGAGGAGCACTGGGAGATAAATTGCTAGGCTAGATACCTGGAGTGCCATTGGAGGAAGACTTGGAGTGAGTCTACCCAACATATAAGAGTCTGTATTAGGAAATGCTTTGTGGCAATAAGATAGCAAAATGTCAATATTTTTCTGCCCTTGTTGCATCTGCTGATAGTTATCCAGCAGTCCTATTTAGGGTGACTTGTAGTTATCCAACAGTCTTATTTAGGGTGACTTGGTCCCTGCTGGGCAGAGTGTTCAATATAACTAGGTTATCTGAAGAATTGCTTATTTTCCTTGATGTCTGCCTAGCTGCAGGTTGACAGGAATATATAATCCTTGTTCTTTCAGTTAACAAGTATCATTGTTTGGGATCCAGGAATTGTGCTTTCTCTGTTGCACCCCTGGAGGTGGATCCATTCTGATGGTGTTCTGGAAAGTCTTGAGGACTGTGTGAATGTTAATTATAGTTCTTTGTAAAGCTTCACATTCAAGAACACAAAAGTTTTAGGCAGAGTGATTTAAAGTATTGCAAAGAAGGGACACTGCTTCCTCCATGTGCTCCATAGGACCTGTCTTCCTATTGTATTTGGAGAGATACTATGCTTTAATTCTTTCTTGTTGAAGCAAAGCAGTATTTTGAGATATGTTGGCAACTTTTGCTCTTCATCTTAAGCTGTAGTTAACAAAAATAAACCACAATTGGCCAGAGCTACACAATCTTCCCACGTTTCATTACTTAACATAATGTTATACCACCACATTCAAAAAATATTACATTATAGAGGGCTGTTCAATATATATTGGGGTAATTCCTAGAATCAAATGTAGTATTTGAGAGTTTAAATTTTGTTGAGTCTTGGCTCACATTAAACTCTGGTTCTTTATAGTTGATTCAATAAACACTTACTCTAACAATATATTGCCAGTATTTATAAAAGAAATATTTGGGCCTAAACTTGCTAGAGAATCATGTATACATTATGAATAAAAGAATGTAAGCAATGAATAATAATATCAATATGCAATTAATAATAAATGCTATAGTGCCTTTGATATGTATATTTGCTCAACAAAACATTAGCTAAAGATCTTCTTTGCCTTCAACAAGTCTTTAATACTGAAATACTGTAATGAGAATATAGCATGATATTTCATCTGAAAAACACTTTTTCTGTTTTCAGGTTTGAATACCAATACAGTTTTATTCATGCTCAGAAAAATACTTAAAAAAAAAAAGAGTGAAAATATTC
Organism: Crotalus tigris; assembly: GCF_016545835.1. Taxonomy (NCBI): domain Eukaryota; kingdom Metazoa; phylum Chordata; class Lepidosauria; order Squamata; family Viperidae; genus Crotalus; species Crotalus tigris. The sequence continues at coordinate 7,205,509 of NW_024097358.1, read as the reverse complement.
ATTTTTATAGATTCTTACTTTGCATGTATCATTAAAAGTTAGTTCCAGAATAAAAACTTGTAGGAACACATTTCCCAAGTCTTTGGTGAAAGACTGTCCTGTCATAGTGGGAAATTCTACTTCCTGCTGTGGATTGAAAAAGGCTGTAGAAACTCCAAGAGTTTTAGAGAAGAAAGGTTTTGGTAGTTTGGTATTGGTAATTGCACCTCTTTTATTTCCTAAGTAACACAGAACTAATGTATTAATCATCTTCTACTTTGCAGAGAAAATTGAGTAGATACTGTTTCCCTCTTGAGAATATAACTGGGGTTCTGCAAACATAGAAGTTTGTCCATTGGCACCTGCCTTGTGTTCCTTCTGATGCTCTGATAAATTGTCAAAACTACAATTATATTTTTCTCTGGCAAAAGCTCCAGAAATTGTATTTATGCACATTATAGTTCCATGACATTGCGAGCTTGTTTATATTGTTACTTCGGACACATTATGTGAAGACCTAGCCCTCTGGAGAAGGCTCTAATGCTGGGAAAGGGGAAAAGAAAGCAGCAGCAAGGGGGATGGACTTAGTTACAGTGCTGATGGGAGCACTGTTGAAAAAACCTGGAAGACCAGATTAGGAACAGATTGTCATGAAGAATATCTATGTGTCCAGCAAGTGTCAACATTGACTTGATGACTCATAATCAGTCAGGCTGTGGTTTGGCTCATTAACTGGGTTCTCCTGGCGCCCTCTCTTTTTCAGTACGTGCACTCTTAGCTTCTAGAACTCGGTAAATGACTGGTGGATGCAGCAATGTCCAGTAGTATGCCCATATGTATTGGTGTGTCTGCCAAAATCTCCCTCGTGTTTTTCAAATTCCCTGCTCCACCTATGCTTTTTTTATGTTTATATTTATAATATGTATTAAATTATAGTTAAATGTATTCACTATAAATAGAAATTGGGCAGCAGAAAACAATATGCTGCTTTCTAGTACTATCTTTGTTTCTAAGAGCTCCTTCGAGTGCTGCCTGACCCCATGGAGATTCTTAGGGAATAAAAATGATCGTTGGCTGCAGCTCAGGGCTTGCTTATTTATTCATTCAATTTATTCATGAAACAGATTTATATAACTGCCCAATCTACACACCCTGATTCCGGGCAGTATACAACATAAAAAATCACAGTTTAAAGCCTGCCCACCCTATGATTCCGATAATCAGACAAAGTACTTAATTAACTCCAAATGAGGTACCCAAGCCCATTGACAAAATCATGTCTTCAGAAAAACAAAAAGATGGGGGGGTCACTCTTATTTCTGGGGGAATGATATTCCAAAGAAAGGGAGTCACCACAAAAAAGCCCTTTTTTCTGGGTCCCACCAGATATACTTCCTTGATAGTTGCCAGCCAAGGGAAGCCAGCCCTCCCTAAAAAAACAAAGATAAACTGAAGATGCTGAGGAACATTCTCAGCAGTTGCTGTTTAAGTGGAGCTTTATGGCAGGTAGCTCTAAAATGAAATCCTTTGTTCAAACTCCTCCAGTGGTGACAGTTTGTTAGATATTCCTAGTATTCACAAAATCTGAGAATCCTTAAATTGTGTCTATGTTGTGAATCAAGAAATGCCCAGTTCTCTTTTTATGTACAATAGCAATCGCAATAGCACTTAGACTTATATACCGCTTCACAGTACCTTACAGCTCTCTCTAAGCCAGTGGTTCTCAACCTGTGGGTCGCGACCCTTTTGGGGGTCACATGAGCCTTTCACAGGAGTTGCCTAAGACCATGGGAAAACACATATTTCCGATGGTCTTAGGCAGGGCTTGTCAACTGCCTTCTCTCTCTCCCCCCCCTCTGCTCCACCTCACTTGTTTGTGGAAACTATGCTGCTTGGCGGCAGTCTGCATGAATTCTACCAAATGTGCCCTGCAGGGGGCACATGAAGAGCGCAGGCACAGAGGAAGGCCCCGCCCTCCCCAGAGACTCATTGTGCAGCAACCGGATTGATTTCTTCTCATGCATGCAGGTCAGCGAAGGGGAGGCCGCCGCAGCACCCAACTCCTGCGCTCATCAGCTGGCGACCCCCAAACTTGCGCTTGACAACCGGGAGGTCTGGCAACAGCCGCTGGTCTCCTTTGCCACCCCGCCCGTCCTCGTCTCCTCCTCCGCCCGTTCATGTTGAGCCCGCCGGGGCTTGACAGGGAGAGAGGGAGGGAAGGAGGAAGGGACTCCTCCTCCTCTCCTAAGCTTCAACGCACGATCGGCTTCCCAAGGGCGCCACAATCCTCACGAAAGCAAAGGGGAGAAGCAAAGGGGGCGAGAAAGCTCGCGGCGGGCTTGAAGGAGCACCTGTCAGAGTTGGTGATGAGAAATTCCCCACAAACCCACGGAAGGGGTGGAGAAAAGGAGCCCCCTTTTGGAGGAAACCGCCACCTTCTTCTCCTTGGCTGCCAAGCCTCTGCTGGCTGGAACTTCCTTTCCTTCCCTCCCTCTTGGTCTTTTCCTCCTTCCCTCCCTCTCCCATTGTCCCTTCCTTCCTTCCTTCCTTCTTTCCTTCCTTCCTTTCCTTCACCTCCCTCTTTGTCCCTCCTTTCCTCCCTCTCCCCCTTGTCCATCCCTCCCTCCCTCCCTCCCTCCCTCCCTTCCTTCCTTCCTTCCTTCCTTCCTTCCTTCCTTCCTTCCTTCCTTCCTTCCTTCCTTCCTTCTCCCTCTATGTCCCTCCTTCCCTCCCTCTTTCCCCTTGTCCCTTCCGTCCTTCCTTCCTTCCCTCTTGTTCAGGATCGGGGCGAGCCTCTACAGCTGATCTGCGCTTCTGCAGCTGTAGCTGCTCTCCTTGGCTCCTGCCCAGCAAACTTGCTCAAGCTTTGCTAGAAAACATGCCGCTTGCTAATTTAGCAGAAGTGCGAATCAGCTGTAGCCCAGCATTGATCGTGGAGCTTCTGCTAATTTAGCAAGTGGCGTGTCTTTCGACGAAGCTGAGCAAATGAGCTAGGCGGAGCTCTCCTCTGTCTCTGCCTGTGCATAGGCAGGTTTGCCGGCAGCAAAGCCCCCAGCCATACTGGCAGCCTATCCCCCTCCCCTTGTCCCTTCCTGGGCACGGAGCGGGGGAGAAAGGAAGGGACGAAGAGAGAGAGAAGTAAGGAACAATGAGAGAGAGAAGGAAGGAAGGAACAATGGAAAGGAGGGAAGGAAGGAAGGGACAAAGAAGGAAGGAAGGAAGGGACAAGGGGAGAGGGAGGGAAGGAGGAAGAGACTAAGAAGGAGAGGAAGGAAAGGAAGGAAAGAAGGAAGGGACAATGGGAGAGAGGGCGGGAAGGAGGAAGAGACTAAGGGAGGGGAAGGAAAGGAAGGAAAAAAGGAAGCAAGGGACAATGGGAGAGGGAGGGAAGGAGGAAGAGGTTAAGAACGAGGTGAAGGAAAGGAAGGAAAGAAAGAAGGGACAATGGGAAAGAGGGAGGGAAGAAGGAAGACACTAAGGGAGGTAAAGGAAAGAAGGAAGGAAGGGACAATGGGAGAGAGGGAGGGAAGAAGGAAGGGACACTGGGAAAGAGGAAGGGAAGGAGGAAGAGATTAAAGGAGGGGAAGGAAAGGAAGGAAGGGACAATGGGAGAGAGGGAGGGAAGGAGGAAGAGACTAAGGGAGGTGAAGGAAAGGAAGAAAAGAAGGAAGGAAGGGACAAAGGGAAGGAAGGAAGGCAGGCACCCACCCCAGTCCCATCCCAGAGACCCACAGATTCCCCCCCACAGGCACTCTGCAACCTGAGTGATCAGCTGGCCACGCCCCTGGCCATTGATCATGTGACCCTGGGACACTGTGAATGTCATAAGTATGAATCAGTTGTCAAGCATCCGAATATAAATCACATGTCCCTGGGGATGCTGCAACAATCATAAGTGTGAAAAATGATCATAATTCGCTTTTTCAGTGCTGTTGTAACTTCTAACAGTCACTAAGCGAATTGTTGTAAATCGAGGACTACCTATACTTTCCCATTTTTCCTTTTTTTTTTGGTCAAGTTTTTAATACCTCCCGGCCAGCTGGATGGGGGGTTGGGGGTCACCACAACATGAGGAACTGTATTAAAGGGTTGCGGCATTAGGAAGGTTGAGAACCACTGCTCTAAGTGATTTACAGAGGCAGCATATGGCCCCCAACAATCTGGGTCCTCATTTTACCAACCTCGGAAGAATGGAAGACTGAGTCAACCTTCAGCTGGTCAGAATCAAACTGCTAACAGACAGCAGAAATAGCCTGCCATACTACATTCTAACCACCACGGTGTCACCACAATTCTCTCCCTCTCCCTCTCTCTCTTCCTCTCCCTCCCCCTCCCCCTCGCCCCTCCCCCTCTCTCCCTCCCTCCCTCCCTTTCTCCCCCCCCTCTCTTTTCTACTTCCTCCTCTTGTTTTTTTACCTTTTTTTATTTTTCCTTCCTTGGCTCATAGTCTCCCAGGTGGGTTCATGCCAAAGGCAAGACTAGAACTTAATCTCCAGTTTTCTAGACCAATGCCTTTAATGACTATTTCAGATTGACTCTCCATACAAAACTGTAAACATAAAAACGTTGTGACTCTGGTGAAACAATTTCTTTCATCTTTAGCTTTCCTCCAATCCCAATGGTCTACAAAGAAAGGATGATACTTCTTTTGCTGTTTTCTATGGTAGGCCTATTTCACCTTGTATCTGTGGTTCTTTGGACTTGAGTATTGATCTCTTGGACTACAAAGACTTAGATGCTACCACATTCACTGAGAGAATAGATATATAAAATGAAACAAATGTACTATGGGGACATATCAAAATTCTTTCATTGCAACATTGCTATGACATAAGTGGTTTTGACTAGATAACCTTAATTTAATGGCCATCTATTTTTATGCCAGGTGTATATATTAATAGTTTCATATGTTTCTTAAATTGTAGACATTTTAAAAGAGAGAACCACAGTTATATAGGTGCTTAAACAGGTAGGCTCTATAGCCCCCATCCTATGTTCAGTATACTTTGTATTATGTTTCTTCATCAGCCATTATGCAATTCATCTGAGATAAATATGTTGAAAAAGCAGCATAATCTATGGAGAAACAGGTCTCAAGAATATAGCCAACTCTATTTAATTTCAAATTTCTAATTGGAGTGAGAAGGAATGTACTGAAAGCACCCATCTTCCTAAAGCAATATATATTTATTTTCTTATATTGTTATGAATAGATGAAAATAAATATATTTTAAAAATTATATGAAATGGCTAGTACTTGGTGAAAATCGAAAATTGCTCTCTGTGTCCTTATGTTCAGTAGTAGGTATATGCAGGGGAGGTGGAATGGATTGAAGTAAATGAATTCCTAAAGGATCCAACTATATCTTTTTCCTTTATTGACTTCTGAAACACAAGCTAAAGATACATAAAAATAAACAAGCTGGGCAGTGGTGGGATTCAAATATGTGAACAACCGGTTCTCTGTGTGGATGCCGCTTCTGGAAGTCCATTCTGGGCCTGGGCAACAAAAAATTAGCTACCGGTTCTGCTGAATTGGTGCAAACTGGCTGAATCCCACCACTGAAGCTGGGATAAACAGATTCGTGAATTTTAGGCCTAGACTTCTAGTAATCATGTCAGAAGTAAAAGCTGACACTCTCATTCTTTTCATCTTTTCCCTTGCAGCTGGATACTAATTCCAGAAATGAGGTGTCATGAGCTGAAATCACACCACAGTGTTATTTTCGGTGTTAGATTAGAGAATTTAAATGTTGCTTTCCAGTTTTGTCTTTAACCTTCCACAAATGCTGGCTGAAAGTTTCTTGAAACATGAGGACTATTCACATTCTTATTTTCATTAAAATAAAACAATAGAGGAATACATGCAAGTGAATAATCCTCATGAAGTTCTGTTTCAGAGTCATTAGATTCTGTAAAAGAATCAATATTGTGCAATTTGTCCTGAATTTCAAGGAGGAAAATTGAATATCTTTTCCTATTCTGCTGCATGGCACACCTTATTTCTTTCTGTTTCTCTCCCCCTCCCAAGCTTAACATGTGGATTAATCAGATTGAAGTTAGGCCAACACATCTTTCTCCTGGTATTTCAGCTGTTCCTGGCAGGCCCTCAGGTAGTGTGTTCCTAGCTCAATTCCCATCGCTGTCTTAATTTCCTGTATTTTAAATGTGCCGCAAATGTTGCAAGTGTGGAAACCACACAAGCAATGTTTATTGCATGTTCAGTAACCACACTGAGGTTGTTTATTGCATGTTTATTGCATGTTCAATAACCACAATGAGACTGACTTGGAGGGAAGAATAATCTGACTCGCTCTCTCTTTCTGGTGGCAAATTTCCACTCTGCCTTTTATCCCAAACAGTTTCAATTCTGGAAACTCCTCCAAGTTGCCATGGGCAACTGAAAAATAATGTGTTCAAAATTTCAAATAGTTTTGGAATCTGTTTTTAAGAGAAACGAGGCATACTTGTTTTCAGAATTTTCTTGTCTGTTTTTTTAAAATAGGAGAACTTTGATGTAACATTCTGGCAAAAATTAAGTCAATGCAATTGGCACAAATGAGGTAGTAACATCCCAATTGGAAAAAGGATATAACCCCTCCCTTTTACTCTCTGCTCTCCACCCATCATATTGATGTATTATCATTGTGTTCTTTTTCATTGTTTATTTTATTCTATTATTTTACTTCTGTTTACTCTCTCTTAATTTCTTCCTCTTTATTGTTGTAAGATGCCCAGAGTAGCCCCCTGGAGAGATAGGTAGCAAATAAATTTAACAAATAAATATATATAGAATCAGTGATGGGCAATGTTTGAACATGTCCAAACTTCCACAGATAGTCCTCGACCTATGACAACGGTTGAGATTAAAACTTCAATTGCTAAAGAGTGCCATCGTTAAGCAAGTCATCATGTGACCAGACCATTTTTACCATGGTTGTTAACTGAATCGTGTGGTTGTTAAACAAATCTGGCTTACTCAGTTGGCTTTGCTTATTGACTGGGAAGGTTGCAAATCACAATCATGTGACTGCAAGATACTGCAACTATCATAAATGCTAGCTGATTGTCAAGCACTTGAATTGCAATCACATGGCCATGAGAGTGGAGCAACAGTCATAAGTTTCAGGATGGGTCATAAATTACTTTTTTTAAGGTTCTTATAACTTTGAAACATTGTTAAGTGCATGATTGTAAGTGGAGGACTACTGGTAGTCCTCAGCTTATTTATTTATTTATTTATGAGACTTATATACCGCTTTTAAGTGCAAGCACTCTCTAAGCGGTGTACACCAGTAAGCAATGTATATATATGTATGTATGTGTGTGTGTGTGTGTGTGTGTGTGTGTGTGTGTGTGTGTGTATATATATATATATATATATATATATATACACATACATACATACATACATATACATTGCCCCCAACAATCTGGGTCCTCATTTTACCTACCTCGGAAGGATGGAAGGCTGAGTCAACCTTGAGCCGGTGAGATTTGAACTGCTGACCTGCTGAACATAGTCAGCTAAAGTGGCCTGCAGTACTGCACTCTAACTGCTGCGCCACCTCGGCTCTTTTATGACCACATTGGAGTCCAAATTTCTGTTGCTAAGCAAAGTAATGGTTAAGTGAATTGTGCCCCATTTTAAAACCTATTTTGACATGGTTGTTAAGTGAATCATGCAGTTGTTAAGTGAATCTGATCCTGGGACACTGCATCTGTCATAGACACATGCTGGTTGCCAAGTGCCTGAATTTTGATCATGAGACCATTCAGATGTTGCAACATTAGTAGGTGTGAAAACTAGTCATGTCACTTTTTTCAGTGCCATTGTAACTTCAAACCATCTCTAAACAAATAGTTGTAAGTTAAGGACTATCAGATGGAATGTCAATCTCAACAGTAGCAGTGCTTCATCCATATGAATTACCATGATTTTTTAACTTGGTGCCCATGAGGTACATTAAGACTGCAGCTTCCAGCCTGCCTGAAGTGGACAAAACTAAGTAAGAGAAAGGGGAATCCAGGACTGTCCAAACGTCATTATTCATCTCTCCATCATCATCAACCAGCATTGCCAGGCATCGGGACAAATGGGAATTACAGTGAAATAACATATGGGGTATCAGAGGTTTTTGCTCCGATTTTACGGTAAGAACAAAGAGGAACCACAGAAATTTAATCTCAAGATCTTCCCTCCTCTAGGGTCAGCTTTGCAGGTAGAGGAAATCTTCCTTTAGCAACTTCCTTGCTTAATGATTGTTCATAGAAGTAACTTTGTGATCAATCCACACATTTATGACCTTCCCAAGTCTGTAAAGCAAAGTTGAAGTAAGGTCATAGTTCGCCGTTTCATTTAGTGGCCATTTTGTTTAACACAACTGAGTTGTTGGTCTCAATTCTGACCACTAAACGAGGATTTCATGTATTCAGAATACTAAATTTATTTACATAAAAAGTAATAACTCCTTTGATTCAAGATCAGATCTTAATAACTTTATGGGCATATCTATGTACCTAGTTTTCTTGACAAAAATATGAAAATGGCATACCATTGTTTTTTTGCAATGCTTTTTGACTTCTCCTTGGACCTGCTGCTCAGAAATTTCTTGTTGATTTCTCATCCAAGCAGATCTCACCCCACTTAAGTCTTTCAAAAGCAGCCAAGTTCTAGCCAAGTGTTTAATTTATTGATACTTATTTATTAACATAATTTAGCAAGTAAATGCAAAATAAATGTTTAAAGCTTATTTTTTAAAAAAAAATGTATTAAAATTGTCAAACTAGTATTTTTCATAATTTGTCTTTGTAACTTAGGTTGAATTATTCAACTTATGCATCCATACCTGAATGGATATCATATTTATTGATATTATTAACAACATATCTATGATTACATTGCATAGAATGTTTTGGTAGCTGAAGTTAATAAATGTTGCAAAGATGTATAGATAATGGTTTCTTATTGCAGTAATATGTACTACAATACATATTACTACCCTTTGAAGAATCTCCTTTTAAGAGAAAATTTGAACATGCTAGGTCAGTGGTTCTCAACCTTTTTAATGCCGCGACCCCCCCAACCGGTCATAAGTCGAGGACTACTCAACCGGTCGTAAGTCGAGGACTACTCAACTGGTGCAGCACCGTTTGCAGAATGGGACTTTTGGCTGGCTCAGCAGGGCAGAGACAGCCTGGACAATTCCTATTGGCTTTTGAAAGCCAATAGAATTAGACTCTATTCAAGAGAGTCTATTCTATTGGCTTTCAAAAGCCAATAGAATAAAAGGGAGTAGCACAGCTAAGGAAAAGGGGAAAAAAATGGCGGACTGCATTGTTTGGCGACCCCCGTGAAATGGTCATTTGACCCCAAATGGGATCCCGACCCATAGGTTGAGAACCACTGTGCTAAGTGATTTGCTGTCATTTCAATAATCTTCCCAAATACATTAAGGAAAACTTGTAATGAATACATTTTGGTGATGAGGTATAGCATAATGACAATACTAGGAGAAAAATTCCTACCTAGAATACTGTTCTTGCCATGTAATTTTTGGGTGACTGTAAACTGAATTTCTATTATCTCAGCCTCTACAATTTTGGTATGTATGAAAAGCGACATTTAAATGAAGCACTTATAGTGCTGTGAAATTGCTACGTAATTATAATTATTATTACACCTGTTTCCTGCTCTTGATGATGGCGTAATTCTGACTAAACAGGACTGCTCTTATTTATCCAGCTCCACCTTTTTCTTTATGTGGTCTCATCCCCTTGCCTCCGCTTTATTCCTTATATCATCTGGATTAATTGACCTTCAGTTCCCAAAATTCCCAGTCAGGTTGTGGAAGGCTGCAGTAGAATATGATAAAATGTTAAGATAACAATTAGGAATTTTTTTTGAGGGGGAGAAGGACACACTTTCTTTAAAAGTTCTTTAAAATGCTTGAAGATAGTATTGCAACTAAGTAAAAATTGCTCAGTATTAATATGAAAGTGAACTTCAGCCTTATAAAATAAACAGTGGTATGTTTTCTACACGATGGTTGAATTGCTGAAGATAGAATGATAATTCTATTGCAGTTCATAGTTTTGCATTGCTGAATTCAAAATTGTGTGTCTCCTATCCATTTCTTTCTAGTTATTAACTTCTTCTTTGCATACAGGAGGAGTTGGTGATCTATTCTTTGATTTAACTGTGTCTTCTCCACCATCTTTGCCATGATTTCCCTTCCGCAACTTGAACACTATCTATATTCTTGCAAAATTTCAGTTCCCAATCCATTTCAAGAGAGTTGAGTCCCAATGAAAAGGTCATTTGAGGATAAAGCTGGGCCTCCCAGCATTTTTTCCTCTCTCTTCCCTCATTTTTTTTTTCCTTTTTGGGGAGGCCAGCAGGACTTGACAGTTTTCACATTTCCTTTGATGATAACACAGTTTTGGCAATGTGCCAGAGAGCTGCAGGTCTCCTTACAGAGCGCTTTGCATGTAGCATGTTAAGTCTATGGCTGAGACAGCAAGAGCGGGAGGAGGGAGAAAAATACTGCTTGGAGAAAGAGGGGATGAAAGGAGGGGAAAGTAAGGGAACGACTGAGGCCTAGTATATATTTACTAACCGGGAATAGAGGAGATGAGATACCAAACAATAGCTAATCACTTATGAGTGATTAGCTCTATTTGAAGAAAATAGAGGCCATTTCTCCTTATTTTCATATGTCTTCTCTTGCTTATATATCTATTACTTGCCCCAATTGTTCTGGCGATACTTTTTATATAAAGGTTTAAAGGTTTCCCCTGCCCGGTCATGACAGATTCAAAAAGATGGTGCTCATCTCCAATTCTCAGCTGAGGGAGCCTGTGTTGTCTAAGAGATGCTTCTATCATCATGTGGCCAGCATGAAAATATGGAATGCAGTAACTTTTCCCACCAAAGTGGTACCTATTTATCTACCCACATTTTCATGCTGCTAGATTGGCAGAAGCTGGGGCGAATAGTGGGAGCTCACCCCATCACATGGCATTCAGGTCTCAAACCCAGGCTGTCAGCTATCGTCTTAATCACTGAATCATTGCACTGCCCCTTTCTATATAATATTCCTGCTACCCATCTTAATATAATCTTACCCAATACAGTTCCTGCCATTTGCTACATGTATAAACATGGAGTGTTAGTGTGTCATAAACATGATAAAAACTAATAGATGCATTAGGACATCCTTGTTTTAGTTTTTCTGAAGGAGAGGTAGGAAACTTGTGACTCTTCACAAGTTTCTGAATTTCAGCTCCCCTCACTTTAATCACCATGATGGGGGTCTGATAACTTTAGTTGGTGGGGGCATATATTAGGAAGAAATCAACGTAAACATTTCTAAATTGGGAGGTCCAAGGAATCGACTAAGCCAAAATGTATAGGGAAATGACAGATTGTATAAATGTTCACCATGTTTCAAGACTGCATATGGAGAACAAATTTTAGAGCTAAATCTTGCTTTTGAGCCAGCTACAGCAGTTCCTCAGCTCTAGTTCTGTGCTAGGAAGTAGATGATCCTATTTAAGCCATGACTCTCCCATCCTTGGGTTTGTATATCTTTCTAACAGGGAGGTTTATTTCTGATGGGCAAGTCTTTATTTAAATTTATGCATAAGTAGGGGACGACAGAGAATGAGATGGCTGGATGGAGTCACTGAAGCAGTAGGTGTCAATTTGAATGGACTCCAGAAGATGGTAGAGCACAGGAAGACCTGGAGGAACGTTGTCCATGGGGTCGCGATGGGTCGGACACGACTTCGCAATTAACAACAACAACAATGCATAAGTAATGGTGTTCACTTTGAAGTGGAGTTTTTAAAACTTCCTTCCCCCATCTCCTTCTCAGCCTGGTTCCTGTTTTAACTTAGGTGCTTGTTTTCTTTGTGACCATCTTGTCTAGAGATCCTGAGCTTCAGCACGGGATTTCGACAGGTTTTCTGATATTGCTAGGCATAGAAAGAACCTTCTGTTTTCTCTGCAGCACAAGACACACACAGGGCTGTTATGGAATCAAATGCCAATACTTTTATGAAGCTCCATTGATACTGATCGGCTTTTCTCAGTCCAGCTCCTGGGGGTGTAGTGGGCTTTTGGCTGTGCAGCTCTAGAATTCTGGTGCTGCAAGCCTGTCATATCTGGGGGATTCAAAGTTTGCTTTTCAAGAGGAATTTTATAAATTCATAGAAGAGATTTCTCAGCATCTGTCAGCAGGGATAACATAACTGAACTAGGACAAGTTCAAGGCATTTTGCTTGGGGTCAAAGGCAAATGGGTGCTTCTATTGTTTTTTGTTCTTCTCTGAAGTTGATTGAACAAAGAGTTCAGCTTTCTTTTATTCCTGTTAATGAACTAGAGAGGCAAGGTCATTTAGGGTTCACGAAACAGTGGTTCCATGAGCATCAGCTTGTACTGTCCAAGACTGCTGTCTTATTTTGCCTAATGGCAGATTCAGTGGTGAACCACATCTCCCTTTTCATATAGCTCTTTATACCTGATGATGAATGTAGACAAGAGGATGTAGTTCTGTGTTCACAAAATTCACAAAATGATTTGGTTTGATTGTTGTGTGAGATGGACTTTGACTTTCATTTACCACATATCACTTGCACACGCTATTTCAAAGAGACATGTTCCATTGGCTCAGATTGTTGAGTTTAAAGTCCTATATCCACTTTTCAGCTTGGGCATGTATACACATTAGAGCTGCCCATAAGACACCAAAACTGATACAGAAACTATCTGGCTGCAGCTCCAGGCTAAATGACTGATTGCATTTACCTACTGTGGACCACTGTTTTTCAATTTTTGGATTCACACATCAAATGAAATAGTATTATAGTTTCCTTATAAATTATATTTATCAAACAACTATGGCTTTTAAAATCCTCACTTAGTGAATTCAGCTATGAAATACTGGAACAGAAGTATATAGCAGAATGTTGGTTAAAGAGTGAGCCAAGTTTGATTTATTGATTGTATGCTGTCTAGTCATTTTCAGCTCCTAGCAACCACATACATAGATTTTCTCTATGACAACCTATCCTTAACCTGTTCTTTTATGTCTCCCGATAGAGCACTCATCACCACTGTAACTAAATCCATCCACCTTGCTGCTTGTCATCCTCTTACCTTCCACCTTTCCCAGCATTTAAAGCCCTCCCCAGAAAGCTGAGTCTTTCTAAAATGTGTCTAAAGTAGGATAATTTGAGCTTGGTCATTTGTGTCTCGAGTGACAACTCTGGATTAATTTGATGATCAATCAGTTGGTTTTCTTGTCAGTACCCTCAGCCAAGTTACATGTTTCTAATGTTTTTTAATAATACAATAATGGGTTCATTAATTATATCCCCTACCATTTAATAGATGAAATCTACCAAGCCTTACAAGCAAACAAAAAAAAATTGTTAGCTTTTTTCAATGTCCATTTCTTAGTAATAAAATAGTAATAAAATAATAAGAATCTATAATACTTTTAAGTATGCTGTAAGATATTATGGTACGGTAATACATACAATGACTCTTATGTGATAGAAAGATAGAAAGACATTGCTGTTTATACTGTTACCATTCTTAACTTGTAGAAGGAGTTAAAAGTGAAATGTAATTTTTTTTAAAAAAAAGTCTTGAACTTATCTGCCGGGGACTTACTGATTTATAGCTCACATTCTTGATAATTATTCTAAACTAGTTCTGAAGAGTTGCAGTCAAGAACATGGAACATAAAAACAAATATTGCATCTCAACATTTTCAGTTCTTTAGAAAATCAGTGATATTTATTCGGTCAATGACCAGCAAAATTTAAAAGAACAAAACAAACAAAAGCTGTGTGAAGCAAATAATGTGTTAACTAATATACTATACCAATAGTATACTTTAGGAAAGATTAAACATCTAGGCTTTAGAGAAGAGCTATGGAAGAGAAATTTTGAACTCCTATTAGCTGTAGTAATAAAAAGGGATAAGGAGACTTGATGTGTAAAATATAAGAAGAGCACAAAGTTATTAGCATCTGCACTACTCAGTCAGACATATGCCAGAACGCAACTGTTTAATGAGTCTGCCATATTTGACCTGCAGAAATCTTGTTGACCACTAGATGGCAAAAAAGAGTTAGAATTTGCTGAATTTCATTCCTATTATTTAGTCACTATCCAGATTTTTGGAGTCAAGGCTGGGATGCCTAATATTCTTTAATATCTTATTAAACTCTGACTCTTGGCCTTTCCCCTTTACCAGGATAACATGCTAGCCTCCCATCATTGGGCATGGAAGAGAGGCAATAATTTAAAGTAGTTTGTCCAAATCTTTACAGAATGAGTAACAGAATTACAGTGAAGAATCTGACTGGGGATAGGGAGTGTGGGAGAGTGTCTCACATCGACTAAAGCATTCAAAAGGCTCTTCTCCAATCATTCCACCACTGGTTACATGACTTTGTTTCCAGCATCAGAAGTGGTAAAAAATAATTAATTTCATACACTTTTAGGGTGCTGATGAATAATATGAGAATAAGGGGAGAAATGCTGCTTTAACACCAGTACAGCAATGGATGTCTAGAGAGAAGAGGAAAGCACCATCACAGGAAGAAAGGAATAATGCTGTTGTCAAAGAATAGTTCTGCCTTGGTTAAATGCATGTTGAATTCAGCCAATGTGTCAATGCTCAAAAATATTTCTTTTTTTCTTCCTCCTGTTTTTTTTTCACTTGACATATAAAATATATCCATAATAAGCAGGCATGGACAAAACTATATTTCATTTATATATTTCATCCTGCATGTTGTATGGTTTTGAATTGCAAAAATTGAGCACTTGGGAGGAAAGATTCAGAAATTGGGTAATTTTATAACCAGCATGTTACATGTATATGTCAGTGAATTAGATTTTTTTAAAAAAAAATGTTGCAAAGTCAAGGGAATGGGAAGGACTCAAGATAAAAATATGAATAAGAAATCTGTTCTTTCTTTTTATCTTTATAGGGTCTCATCTTCAACCCAGAATGCTTGCAATTTGCCAACAGTGAAAGAGACCACAATGGGGCTTGCCTCATAGCATAATAGCCTCTCCTCCCTCAAATCCCAAATCCACATCTGTCGTGGCGACTGTGGAGTGTTGCCTCTGGGGGCGGAGCCCACCTTGGTCTCTCTTTATTGGTCCTGGATGGAATTGCGGTGAATGGAACAGAAGCCTAGCACGGTGGAGTGCCTATCGGAGCCAGAGGACACCCGGTAAGGCTATCAAATTGATGGCAATCTACAGAGCATTAAAATAGTTAGATTTCCTTCAGTGGTAGTTTCAAAGCCTCTATTTAGTTCTGAATTTGTTCTAGAAATGCACATGGCAAAAAGCTCCATTCTTGTTGATGAAACACACTAATAAGTAGCCTTGTGCTGAAAATTAAAAATTAAATTTCTACAAAGATCTCAGGGATCTTTGAATACTCTTGATTCTCAGTTATCCCATTTCTGATTGTCCTGCAATATCGCATTAACTTTTAGGGGGAGGAAAGGGGACTATATAGTTAAATCTCTATGATTTTAGTGTTTTCCATTTGATGCTACCTCTGCTGTTTTCTGCATTCACATCCCGAAACATACAATTTAGCATCATATTTAGTATTCAATGTACTTTTCACTGCTTTTTTAAAAAAGTAGATCTGAAAAATTGGGCAACTTCTCACTACCAGCTTTTTTTTATTGTAAGTCTTTCCTCATGGCTCAATTAAAATGCTACTTACTCATCCCTGAACCAGCAGAAAACTAAACAGGCATAAAACTTGTTGACTCCTATTCTTCCCCTCTATCCTCAGTTCTGGTGACATCCTGATTTCAGTGTACAGGCATGTTAAGCAAAGCCTTTTGTTAAACCTTCTGCTTTTGGCAGTCTTCCCTTTTCTGAAAATCACCAGCTGGCAGCAAATGGTCACAAGCATTGCTAAACACCAGAGATTTAGTGAAAACCCAGTACCTCCCCAAGTTTACTATATGAAGCGATGAAACAGGAGTGATACTTTCAAACCTGCTCCATCCCAGGCTCCATAAACCAGATATCAGAGATGCTTGTTTTAAGAATTAGTTTAATGCTTTTTTCAAAGGAGCACTAAACCCACTTGAAAACAAGCCTATGGGCAAATAATAATGGGGGGGGGAGGAGGAATCTTCTAGCAGTGACATCAGCTCTTTTTACACAGAGAAAAAAATGAAGGGAGCCATAAGGGACAGAAGGGAAAGGATCAGGGCTTTTTTTCTCATAGAATGCCCAGAACGGAGTTCTGGCACCTTTTTTGGATGGAACCTTGTAGGGTAGGCAAGGCGGGTTGTATGATGTCTATGAGTTCCGGCACCTTTTTTTTTTTTTTAATAGGAAAAAAGCACTGGAAAGGATTGTATACACCAAAATAAACTATAGGTAGTTGGCTCATCCTTCTCCCTTGAATCATCTGTCTGTACTTTTGCCAACATGGATAGTTAAAATTAACAGATTATATGCATCCTGAAATTATCACTGGTTTCGATCAACTGAAGGGAAAACATCTGTACAGCTAACCATGACTTAAGGCTGTCTTGTGTACTGTATGGACTGAGGACAGGAGAAAGGCAACACTATGGGGACATAGCAAATTAGAGATGTTGCCGGGGAATGAGTTGTACTTTGATAAGATGTAAATGAGAAAAGCTGGGTTGTTCTTGTTCTTATTTTAATCAGAATTAATTATGAACTAGAAAAGTCAGTAGGCAGCTCCTAATTGTTAGTGTGAGGATAATATTGCATTACATTACTGCAATGGTTCTCAAAGCATGCCTTGTGCCTCCTTGCTAGTCATGAACAAATTTGAAGGGCACTCTCCCTGCCCTGCTCAAATGCAATAATATTTTGTAAAATTGCTGTCTCTGGACTGGCTGTGCAGAGGTTCAGGTACTTGGACATTCCTTCAGTGTCCTTTGCACTCACAACAGTGGCTCCTGCAAAAATCATGGCTTGTTTCAGAGAGCTATACAAAATAACCTGTCCAGGATCTCTTGCCTAATTTTTTTCCTCTATTTTCCTTTAAAGTAGCTGTTCCTCATCTTCTTCATGGGCTTTAGGTTGGGTCTTGACATTGAACCTAAGTGTCCTCAAGTGGGCAAAGGAGTGCATTTCTGCTTCTTGCAAAAAGGCAACACTTGTAGCAGGGAGCCAGCATACTCTGTTGCAAATCTTTCTGAAGCCCATCTCTTGTACTTTTTCCTCCCAAGCATGGAGACAGCTTTCTTACTAGTAGATATTTTTCAGTAAAGGGGTAATACCTCCCTGTTTGTAGTACTTTAAGAAGAGATTGGATAACCATTTGTCTGAAATGTTATAGGGTTTCCTGTTATAGGGTTATAGGGGACTGGACTAGAAAGACCTCCAAGGTCCCTTCCAACTCTGTTTTTCTGTTATTCTGTTATATCACATGGCCTGTTTTTTTTTATATATTATTCTTGGCTAATTCATATGTGGTTCACAAAAAATAGGTTAACTAAGGTTGGGGTTACATAAACTAATTATTGCTGAGAATCTTGGGACCACAAGATTGAAGAATCCTTCTATTACTAAAATCTAGAAACTTTGAGAAATAGTGTATTGCTTTGAAAATATTGCATTGAAATCTTTTGTTTCAGCAACTTCTTCTTTACTGTTGGACAAAGAAACAAATCAATAATCCTTCAGGTGTGCTTTTTTGCTGTAAGTGGAGTTTTCTGAGCATACATTCCCCTTTGAAGGAGAACCATATCTCAAACGCAGGCCTCTATTCATAGGACTGCCCTGTGAATGGGTGCTAGTATGTGGCTGAAACTGCTAAATTGCCCATGTGGGTGTGTGAACAAGGCTATGAGTGAAAATACAGATTGATGTGAAGACTGAAAATAAAAGTAGAGGATCCAAAGTCTTCCAAATAATGTTTAGTGGTATTAGTAGGAGAGTTCAATTTCATAACTAGTTTTAGATATACAGTGAAAAGCAGCCTTATTTTTCTGCTATTTAGAAGTAAAGGTTCATCAATATACTCCTGTAGATTTCTTCTTATCCATTTTCTTTACCTGGGCTGATTCACATAATAACATTAGCTGAATTGAAAGAACCTTAAAAAAATAGGTAAAGAAAATCAAGTGGTTTAGAGACCTTGCTGAGTGACCTGAAAAATATCTACAGGTTATTGGTAATTGCAGACAATATGCTGTCTGTCTCTGATTTAGGTTATTAGAAAGAAGCCATCCTCAACTCTGTCATCTTTGAATTCTTTTAACCCAAACTACAATCTGATGACTTCTAGATGTAAAACTTCAACCTGACACAAGCACGTACTCTCTTCTGTTGATTTTATTGTTATGTTATTTATATATATGATGGGTGATTATGGGAAAAGTCGGTTACTTTTTCTGGCCCATGCTACACCCCCAAATTATCCAAGATCTCTTGAGACTTCAGTGATTTACAGTATTTGTGATTTAATTGGGGTGCCACAGATTGGAGATTCCAACAAAGGTCCTGGATTAGAACAAGGTAATGATTTCAGCAGACAACTTCCTTGCGATATGTAAGGTCTTTTCCCCACTCTTATGTGTGCATATTCTCTAGCTAGACACTTCATAGATTGAAGCTGAATGTGTGAGTTTATCTCCATTGAAAAGTCTTGTTTCTAAGATTGTTGGAATAGTCCTATCTGTAATTATTGGTTTTTATTACTATTTTGTGGATTTTCATGTCTTACTGCAATCACTACAATCACTGAGAGGCAAATATGTTTATTAAAACTTAGCGTGGCACACACATTCTTATGTAGAATCTCTCTATCCTAATTTTATTTAAAAAAAGTTTAAGATTTTGCATACATCAGAAGTAGCCAATGTCCAACAATAAGTGAAAAGCACATTTTTTTGTGAATGTGGCTTATAAATTTAGCTGTAGCAATTAAGGATTAACTACAGATGATCATATACAAACGGTAATCAAAGCTGCAAACAACTTCATATTAAAATTCAGGGTATAAGTTTATGTAAAATAATTGGATTAGTAACCTTTGTGACATCTTCTGAAACCTGAATTCTAGTTTTCTGAGGTGGTAACAAAATTAATGTGGTAAAGCTGAGGTGATAACATTCCCCTTCCCCATTAATGTCTTGGGAGGCAGGTAATATTGTGTATGTGAAAAAAAAAATATGTAAGCCTACAGGCATGTGCAATATGCACAGAGGTTGCTGTCATGTCATGATCTGATAGAGAAGTTTGTTTTCAGCCAAGTTTGTGAGGTAATTTCCAAATGCTATAACTAGAGGTTGTCAATTTCACACTGCAGTATCCTCGGTTCTTGTTTGTTTGTTTCCAGAAAGGAAACTGAATAACAAATCTGGCATTAGGTTAGGAATGTGAAGTCTTAAGAAACTTCAGTGGGTTTGTTTGTTTTCATATATTTCTCCATATTTTATTTTACTTTTAGAATAACAACAAAAGGTTTGACAAAAGAGATTCAGCCTGAAAAACAATTAGGAAAAACATTTGAGAGAAAGGGCTGGCCAAGTATATTCTAGTAGTCAAATGATATGTATTAACTTGTCCCAGTCACATATACTTTATCTCCATTTCAGTTTCCCAAATCATATTTGCTACTCAGCCTGGGAAATAAATTGTGCTATGACATATTTGGGTAGTGCGGGCAAGATAGACTTCTCTGTGCTTGTGTTCACATAACACTCAGGTCAGTTATAAATCAACAGATGTAGTCAGCTATCTGCACTAAGATTAATTTTAACCCTCCTTATTTTTCTTTTTAATAATTTCAGTGTGATGATGTGAAAGTTATTTGATTTCTTTAAGGTTAGTGCATCCCACATAGTGCAGTATAAATGTTAAATGGATAAAATGCCTGTTATATCTAGGCTGCTGCATTATGGATTGCTTTTAACTTTCAAGTGGTTTTTAAGGGCAGCTCCGTGTGTAGCAGATTGCAAGAGTTGAAACATGAGGTACAAGGGATGGTTAACTATATCTTCAGTTTGACCTTGGATGGAGATACACAGCTGGATATTATCAACACACAGATTGATGACCTTCCTCATAGCTTTATGTAGATATTGTAAGGGAAAAGGGAAGGGTGCCTCAAACTCTACAACAGAGAACTAGCAACTCCACCTCTTCTCCTCCAGTATCAATTAGAATCACTCATGGAGGGAGGATGATTATCAAGGACGGTTGAGAAATCCAGCAAGGCCATCAAAATCTCACTCCATCATAGGTCATTTAGAAGTGCAGCCAATCCTCTCTTGATTCCAGCCTGAGAGCTGACTGAAAAGGGTCCAAATAATCTACTTAATCTGGAACTCTCTGCAACTAAACCTCCACCATTTTACTAATGTTCTCTAAAAAGGGAATGGAAGGACTGAGAGTTGTCCAAAATAGCCAGCTTTAAGGGATACCTACTTCAAGGCAAATATTGTAACCCCTTCTCATACAAAATGAATGCAAAATATAGAATCAATTGCTATTATTTTAAAATTTTATTGTGAATTTATTTAATTTCTATAGCTACCTATAAAAGCACATTCAGCCATCTGTATAATAAAAATGCAATACAAATAGCATCAATTTAAAAATCAATTACCAATAAGATCCAACAGTGCAAAAATAGAATTCATGAAATTGCTACTGAAAATACATGTATTCAGAGTTTTCCGGTGAGTCTGCAGACAAGAGGTCTGAAGCATCATTACTGAAAGCTTGCTCTAGGGATGTGAGGCCACTGTCAAAAAGATTTTTTTCCTTGAACAGTATCTGCCGTTCTGACTTCTATTTGACATAGGAATAAACATATCTTCAAAATGCAGACACTTTAGGTGAAAGCAGTCAATCCTTAATAACTTGGACTCAAATAATTTAAAGTGTTAGAAATTAAAAGATGAAATAAACTTGAAAATGTATTCATCACTGCTATAAGTATAAACATTATTGATTCCATGTAAGCCAGTCACCAATATGCAAGAAGCTGTTTTAGGGGTCTTCAAAAGTAATTTGGGAGTACAAATGTGGTATTTGTCTGTGACTCTTTAAAGTAGCTTTATCTTTTTTCTGAATCATGTAGTTATCTTCCACTACTGCAGAATTATATAGTTTCTGTAAAAAAAAAATGCAGATAGATGCAAACATACCCAAATACCTTGACTAAATTATTTATGAAGCCTGGTTCAGCCTTTTTTCATTTTGTACTGGCCTAATTTCCTGAACCTGTTACCTAGTGAAACCAATATCCCAGCTTAGATTTTATTATGAATAACTGGAACATGTTTAGTTCTGTGAAGATATAGTCACATCTAACATAGCAACATAAATTTGTAGAAAATACTTCTGGCCATCAACCTCAGGTTTCTGAGCAGATTTCCAGTTATCACTGAGGTTTAAAGAAAACCCAGACTATAGATAGCAGTCTATTAAGGATATATCTTCATTGGTCTAAAGGTCCTGCTTCTATATCCATGTATCATCTAAATTAGTTTTTGAGAACAATCAGTTAGTTTTGCTCGTCACCCACATGTTGATTGCATAACAGTGAAACACTCAGAATACTTTCCTCTAGCAAGTTTCTTCTAAATCACGGGTGTCAAACTCGCCACATCACATCACGTATCGCGACATTTTTTGCATTGCCAGAGCTGGGGTGGGCGCACCTTCTGCATAATGCAACTGGTCCGTGGGCCGGCATTTTGACATCCCTGTTCTAGATGTTGAAAAGCAGAGCTGAGTAAATGACATCAGTGCAAATTCCTGTTTTGTTTCCTACAGGCCAGCTCTTCGACAGCTGATGTTCTTGAAATTTATTGGACTACAGGGTCAATATCCATTCTGGCTTGCAAATTATAACAGCCAACAACTGGGGGGGGGGAGAAATTACTTTGGGAAACCTGATGTAAATAGGAGTCTCATATTATGCAAATTCCTATATTATATTTGAATCCACTGCATTATAGTAATTCTCATAGATGCAGATCCAGTTTATTGCATCATTCAGGTTCATCAGTATTCTTTGACTCAAACCATACATTTGTCCTTGTGTGGCTATATGTATGAGTGAGAAAGGAAAAGAATTGTGTGGTTCTTGGTCCCATTTATTTGCTAGCCAGAACAACTGTGATTTTGTCTACTTCCACTCCCAAGAAGGGCTTGTCTCCATGTGTGCCAGGCTGCAAGCTGGGTCTGTTTATCCCTCTGTCCGTGGCATCTTGAAGTGCCAAGTAGAGGTGGGGATAGTCAGGATAATAAACCCATTCTCTAACGCTGGCAGGGACTGGACCCTCTTGAGCCCCACAACGCAGCAGGTGTCTTTTGCTGCCGAGACTGCCTGTCTGTCAGCCAGTTGTATTGCTGCCTCTGTTTGCCCAGACTTTGCTGGCATAAAGTATTGGCAGCCAGGATAGTTAAGCAAGGATGGAGGACCAAGCTGTTTTGGAATTCTCCCATCTCTCAAATCCTAAAGTTTATAACACAGTTTTTGCTTTCCGTTTTTTTGCCATTTTTCTGGTAGTGATCACTTCATAAGGAGGCAGTTTCTGTTTTTATAAATGACTGAGGAAATACTGGCTTTGCTCAAGGTCCTTCAATGTAATACTGGCAAACCTCTTCAGAATTAAGCTATTTTGCTCTTGTTTGCAATAATTGGAAGGACAGGGAACCAAGTTAGGGAGTAACTTAAATTAATCCACATGTACCTTCTGTCCTTCAGGATGCACTTTTCCCCTTCCCCTCCCCCCACAGCACACACCAGACTCTAATTGAGCAAAAGCAGTTTCCAGGTCTATCATTTCTGTTCTTGATAGGAGTGTAGCTGGTAGCTCAGCCTCTTACCGCCAGTCTTGGTTTTCAGTATTTGTTCTTTGCCCAATTGGAAGTTGGTACTGGGTCTGCCAAGATTCAGTCAGGAGGATAAATCCGATTCTATAGAGCTAAATGGAGAAATCAAGCTAAGGATGGAAAAAGAAGACTGAAAAGAACAGAATGTGAGTAAATTGCAACAGGCTACAAACCCTCTATAAAGGTACAAGAAAGCGAATTGGGATTAGAATTGTGCAAAAAAAATTATACTGAACTAGACTTTTTTGCGGACTTTTGAGTTTTTTCACTATTAGTTGGGGGCTAACAAGAAATTCAGAGAACCCTAAAAAAAAGGGATTGTTCAGACCATGGTGCAATTTGTTTGTCAGATTTATAGTCTATCTTTCACCAAATGGGGCTGCAAGCAACTTTAAACAATATAAATTTAATATAATATATAATATACAATAATAAGATAAAAATTTTAAAAAATATGTAAAAGCAATTTGATTTAAGAAAAACCTCAATTGTCTCATATTTAGAGATCAACATATGGGGCAAAATCCTTTCCAAATTAAAATTAAAATATCTGTATCAACTGATGTAGATCTTTGTAAGGATAGAACTAACCAAGTCGGTCATGACCAGGAAGCCCACAGCCTAGGGGCTATCTCCAAGAAGACCGTGTGATTCATGTGTTGATAATAGAATGACATTTCTGGAGCAGGCTTGAATGGAGTAATTTCTGCCTCTCCCCCCTCCCATAAACTGGTTCCACATCATGTAGAATAGAGTCCCTACTTAGATTTTGAGATGTTTTAGAGGTACCTTCTCAAAATAATTGCCATGGAAAAGTCTTCATCAAAAGTATATGAAACTTCATTTAACAAAAAGTTCTTTTTTATTTTCTAACTATGCCAGAGGGGCCTGTGTGAGACCAAGAAGCATTGTTAGAAAGAACGATTATGATTAAGCTGGCCTTCGCTTTGCAACCTACTAAATTTTCATTTTTTTTTAATTTAAAAGAATTTTTAAAAATGAAATTAGGTTACAACCAAAACTTAATGGGCCAGTAACTGAGTTTCTTCTCTCATTTCCAAGCCATGGAAGCAGAAATGGGAACTTCACAGTTCAAATTTTGCCATGAGATCCCTGCTATTTTTATTTTGTTAATATAGCAGGAAGAAATTGATACTAGCATATTTATTAGTATCAACTATTAAGTGCACTATAACAATGCAGGGAAAGCACCATATGGATACCAAGTATTTTATTTATGTATGTATGATTAAAATTAGTATCATTATTTAGGTTTCCCTGCATTTAAATGCTCCTGTATATGATTACATTGTTGATAATTTTTTAAAAGAGATTTACTTGGAAAGGCAGGTGTAAAAGGCAACCAACCAATGTCTTCATTTATCTGTTTTTTTTTTTTTTTAACTTTGTTTCCACCCTGGCTGGGAAATTTGTCTCTAACTGATTATTGCAGTTGTAATAGTCTGTAATTCTTTTGGTGGTTTTTTTGTTGGTAGCAAACCTGATTTACATTATAGAATCATCTGCTTTTAAAAATGGGGGGGGTTTTTTGTCCTTCATGTTCGATTTTCAGAGACAGCAGATATATTCTTTCCTCCTTCTCGTATTTTCAATATTACAACAATCCTGTGAGAAAGGGTTGAGTGAGAAAAAGTGACTGGCCCAAAGTCATCCAGATGGCATTCACGTCTAAGGCAGAACTAGAACCGTTTCCTGATTTCTAGCCTGGTGCCTTAACTACTAGACCAGGGGTGGGCGATTAATTTTCCCAAGGGCCACATGAGGAATGGAAACTGTTGTGGAGGGCTGAACCAACAGATGCTGGCTGCACTCCACCCATTCGCCTACAAGGCCGCATTTCAAGAAGGCAGTGGTGAGTGGCCGAGCCCAGATGCCTTCTGGCCATGGCCACCACCACCACCCTTTCCTCAGGCTGCTCCAAGGGACAAGTGCTGCACAGACACAGAAAAGTATTTTCTCTCCTTTCCCTTTCGTGATTTTTCTAAGTTTCAGTTCACCTCACTGGATGGGTGGGTTAGACAGGGCTAGCGAAAGGGCGAGATGTGGCCCAGGGGTCGTAAAATGCTCAGCCCTGCACTAGATGAAACTGGCTCTCCAGTTTGGTTTATTATTGTCTCCTTCCTGTGACTGGCCCAAGGGAATCCACCTGGCAGAATTAGAAATCATAGTCTCCCAGTTTTTTTGTACACATACATATGAATAGAGAATGTATTCTGTTATGTGTATGTGGGTTGATGTGAAGGGCAACATAATCTAATTTTTAAATTATATTTCAGGCTATTTATATCTCCATGCTTTAGTATTTGAAACCAGTGTTCATTTATGAGCTTAAGAGCTTTCCAGCAACCGGAAAAGAGACCTCATCTTGTGAGTGATAACCTGTAAAATGCTCTTTTTCCTCCAGTCACTTCCTCTCCCCCCTTTAAATCTGTCTGCATGTGGTTAGTTTCTGGTGAGCACACCTGGCCAGTAGATGGCACCCTTGTTCCATAACCTATCCTGGGGGGGGGGTCTAATTAGGCAACATCATTCCAGAAGAAATTGAGACCTGCAGATAAAGGTCATGTGGAATAGATTTGAATAGAAATCATGCAATTCCTGCACTGTGTAACTAGTGACAGTGATCTGAAAATAGGCAATAACAATGTTCCCCTCAATGGTAAAGTTGGCATGGCAAACACATATAAGCACAAAGCATTATTGTCTCAGACTCTAAAAGAACATGCATTCACAATCTTAACAACCAACTGAAGTGCAAATGAACAAACTTACTAAGACTACTAAGGACTCTACTTAATAACAACACTAGGCATAAGGAATCTAGCAATGGTTGACTTCAAAGTTGAGTTGATGCATGCCAATACCTCATCCTCTAGTTTGTGAAAATCTTGCCCCAGTATTTGGTGCCACTCAATTTTTCCCAAATTCATCACAATGAAATATATGTTAATATTTCTTTTGATCATACAGGTATTCCCCTCTTTGTATAAGGAGCTCAAGGTGGCATATCTGAAGTTAGCCGGTCTTGTTCTCCCAACCAACTTTGACCTATACAATTAGAAGAATGAGGTAACTCAATTCAAGGAACAGATCATTGGCAATTCCAACTTTAAATGACTTCTTTCAGGGTATTTGTTGGGAAGTGATGGAATAGAGCCTCCTGTATAACTATCTTTCACCTTACCTTCTCCATATGAGCTGTTTATTCTAGCCTCCAACTCATCTAATCAGACATCATTCAGAAATATCCAACTTCAACACCCATCACTCCTGGAAAGTTTTGAAGGTTGGGCTTGGCTAAAAGACAGGTGAAACACTTGCCCAAGGCCACCATGATTAATTGACCCAGGAATGTAATAATAGGATACAGTACTTCCTGTTTCAGAGAAGCTCTTCTCTCATGCTGTTGTATGAAGGGCAGAAATTAACTGTATAATACAGCTGAAGAGCTTGGAGGCAATCATTTTCTGTTTATACAACCCATTTATAATATCCTAAGATATATACATGGACCTTAGGCTTTTCTCTTTACCTATATGGATTAGTGTCTGTGTCCATGATGTACATGAGCTGGACGATAGAAAATAATAAAACATGGGCTTGGCTCAGAACTGGCATTCTGAGAATTGTTTTATTGGATTGGTCCCCACAAGCTTAACTTGGTTATCGAATTGATCCTTTTCTGGGTTCTCCCAATACATTGAAAAATAAATTAAAAAATAAATAAGCCCCCAAAGCTGGATTTGTGCATCAGGTCAAGGCCTCTCTCTTCCTCCCCCCCCCCATACACACATCCCATCCATATAAAAAAACTAACAAAGATTAAACTAAACAATTGACAGTGGTTGAATCTTTGACTGACTTTCCACTCCAACTATCATGAGGTGCCTTTTTGACCTTTGGGGTTCTGAATATGGACTTGATAAGACACAGCCAATGTTGGGTGAAATGTCAATGAGTAAATGAATAAACTATTTAATAATGTTAGTGATTATGCTGAACAAGGATAAACTTTTCTCCAGTCATACTCTGGGTGGAGCTAATAGGAGTAAACCACACTGCCACCTGCTGCACATAATTGGTATTGTACTTCTGTGATTTTGCAAGAGTTGGGAGAATCCAAAGGTTTGGATTTGTTTGGATTTTGCCTGGTATGTATTTACATTCAGTAGCCTTCCCCTAAAACTCTGCCAACAAATCCTTTTGCCCTCTGCTCAGATTAGCATCAGGAACTTGACCTCTGCTTAATTTTCAAATGAGGATTACTGGGGCTTAAATTTCCCTTGGATCCTTGATATTGAAATGAAAGTAGATGGGGCTGATATGGTCAGTAAAATGCACTCTTCAGATGCTCAAAAGGCACAACCTTGACAGAGAAGTTCCAGACACTGCTTCATGCAAGTGGTGATTTAGCAAGCTTTATCCCTACATATTCTGTTGAGACTGTAAGATAGGAAGTGAGGGAGGGATTTTGAACACTGACTGCAAAATGCTTTCCTTTCTCAAATATTTATAATATTGTTTCCAGATTTCTACATTCTGTGATAAATGTAAATTAGAGGATGTGTAAATAGTTATTCATTTATTGCACATGGCAGAGTATAAATTTGTGTAAAATATAAGAAAGTGGGGGGGGTCCTCTTCTGGATCTGTGGTTTTCTCTGATGAACAGTTCAACTGAGGCTCTAGTTGCAATCCAGAATAAACATGCAACTGGGGACTCAGACCAGATTTCCCTTTTGAGGTCTCTCTTTTCCTGCTGAGCATGCCTGGGTTTTCGGAGGAGTTCCATCAGATGAAGTGCAAAAAGAAATGCCTGATGTGCTATGGAAGGAAGATGAAGAGCAAACCTCATTGAGCGTGATTAAGAACCTGTATTAGATATTATATTATAGTGATAAAAGTGGCCAAATGTTTACCAGCATTCATGCTTAGGGAGATTGTCGCCACTGGAGAGGGCTGTGGGGAATATTCTTATTACTTGGTCGATTTGCAAACAGTTGGACTCTGATTGAACATAATCCAATCGAGGTGTCCAGGACAAGGCATTTTAAGCAGCTTTGATTCTGTCATTTCTAAGAAAGTGGATAGGATTTTTTAGCCTTTTATTTCACCCACCTGTTTGTTAGATCCAGATCTCTTCTGGGTGGCTTTATGACTTGTGATTGGATCTTTATGGTGATGTTAGTTTCTTTGAGGAGATGATCCCCTCAATCTTGAAGGAGACTGGTATGTTTTCTCTCCTCAAGAAGATAGACTTGGATCTTATCTTCCAGTCTCTAACCTTTCTTTTCTTGGCAACATGGTAGAGACGGAATTGGTTTCTAGCTTAGAAGGACCCTGGAGGGATTAGTATAGAGATAGCATTGGTCTCTCTTGTTGATGCCCTGGAACAAAGCTAGGATGGGTGTAGTGAATCTGTTTTCATATTTCTTAATCTCTCAGTGGCTTCCAGTACTGTCAATTATTCAATCCCTTTGAACTGGCCTCAGAGTTTAGGGATGGAAGCCTCTATTTTACAGCAGTTTTCATCCTTTCTCTATGACTGGGTCTTCTTCAGTTGGTATTGTCAGGTGGAGCGAGATCACACCCATGGGTGTGATCCCCTCATGGCGAGGTGCTGCAGAGTTTGATGCTTTTCTCCCTGTCTGTGCAGTATCTATATAAAACTGTTGGGTGAAGTCATCCACCAATTTGGGATCACGTATCATCAATATGTGAATGATATCTTACTGTACATCTTGACGCCTGGCCAGCTAAGCAATACAATCAAAGTCCTAATCCAGTGTTTGGAAGCTATACATGTCTGGAAAGGAAAGAACAAATTCAGGTTCAATTCTTACAAAACAAAGTGGCTATGTCTGTTTGGCCTCCTGGGTCTAGACTAGAGGGATTCCATTGCTGATTCTCAGTGGGGCTGCAGCTCTTCAAATGAAATTTATGCACAATTTGGCTTTCCTCTTGGATTCTCAGCTCCTGCTCCTATAGCTGTGGCAAAGGGGACCTTCACCTCCTATAGCTGTGGCAAAGGTACTTTTGTACCTTTTACTAGTCCTGGAGGACCTTGAGACTGTCACTCATGATTAGTCGCCTCATGATTAGATTATTGTAACATGCTATTCATTGGGCTATCCTTAAGGACCATTCCAAAACTACAACTGGTCCAGAATGTGGCAGCAAGGACAGTCATGGGAGTATCACGTTATGCCCATGTGACCCTTCTGCTTTCTGAACTCCACTGGTTGGCAGTTGGCTTCCATTTTCAATTCAAGGTGCTAGTTATTACCTTTAAAGCCATTTCATGTCATAGGACCTAATGTTTTGATGCACTGCTTGTGTCCAGTTGTCCTTGCATGTCTAATTTTGTCTAGCAGGGTGAGTATACTTATGAGTCCTGTCAATTAAACAATGTCATGTTACACAACCCAAGAAGTGCGCCTACTCTGTTGGACATTTTGTCGACTGTCCTCAAAGATTCATGTGGCTCCCATCCTTATGTACTTCAGGAAATTATTGAAGACTTAGTTGTTTTTCCAGTTGTTGCGAATAGGATGATTGTGGAGACACTTTTTATGGTGTTTTTCTTTTTTTGTCGGAATGTTTATGGGTTTGGGTTTGGGACTTTGCTGTTTTGATTGGTGATATTTTTCATATGTTGGCATAACTTGCCCAGAGTTATTTAGGTGTTGAGCAGCTAGTTCATTAATTAATTAACTAGATACACAAACACTTAGGGATAGGATTTGCTTACAAGTTTGAGATAAAATGCTCTGTTCTTCTCTATTTTTGCCCATCCAAGAAATCCATTACTCTTGAGTTGTGTATCCTTTCATAAAGAGAAAGAAATAAGTTTGGCTACCATAAAAAGAATCATTTCTATGTTCACAGTTATTATCTGAGCAATTATCACTTCATTGATTTGATTTGATTTGATTTCTATAGCATTGCATCCCAACAAGTGACTATATATGGATTGAATATCCAATTTTTCCACAATAAGCCATCATGCAATGGGAAAACAAGTTTTGATTTTGTTTGGTAGAAGCATCTACTTGAGACCCTTGTTGTAAAGATGGATATTTTTGTGGGGTGGGGGGAAGGTAGTTGCTGCATATATATTTACAGCATCTACTGCATTTATAACACACACACACCTCTTATTTTTCTCTTCAAAATGTGTAGCATAGCATGCAGGGGTGCCTTATCCAGCCCATATATCCTTATACCACAAGTCTAAATCTAAGAGATGGTGATGACTCAAACTTCCTACTGAATTTTACATTCAGGGAAGATTTGAACTTGGCAATCAAAGCTCATTGTCTCCATTCTAGCACACAAATATTTCAAATCAGAATCTCCTCCAAGTCTTTCCCTTTCCCTTCCCTTCCCACCCACTGGAATTCACAGGGCTATTCTGTCTTTTTTCCTTCCCTAGAAGCTGGCACCCAGATCAAAAACAATTTATTGCATTCCCTGCTCTTTCTCTTCTCCTCTCCGACCTCTCTGGGGAATCCCGAAGGCTATAAGGCAGAATATCTCTGTGCCTTTCTTTCGTGTTCTGCTGCTGGCACATACTGTCCTCAGGTGCCGTCCTGGCCTCCTTTGCTGGCAGAGAGCCAAGCACCGTCATGCAAGCTGTTGTGAGGAACAGCCGAGAGAGAGCATAGTCTGGCACTGGTTCCAGGAACTCCTAGTACAAGCCGTGCCTATAAGCTTTACGTGGATGAGAGGACATCCTGTTGGGTGCTTTAGAAATGGGGAGGGGTATCAGTCTGGTCGTACCAGTCTTGCCTTCCCCCTCAACTTTGCAGTCACGATAGTCTTTTTTTAGAAGCTGCATTGTGTACATGCTGATATGTAATGTTTGTTCAAAGAGTGCACGTACACACTGCCAGCCTGTGCTGTTTTGGGGCTGCTTCACTGACAAACAGCTTTAATTTTTTCTGCCTTTCCTTTGCA
Source organism: Crotalus tigris (assembly GCF_016545835.1). Taxonomy (NCBI): domain Eukaryota; kingdom Metazoa; phylum Chordata; class Lepidosauria; order Squamata; family Viperidae; genus Crotalus; species Crotalus tigris. The sequence goes on along the minus strand of NW_024097358.1, from coordinate 7,174,656 downwards.
TATCCTGCTGCTGTAATTCAAACATTAAGGCTGCATTTGGTTGGATGTATATTTCTGTTGAAATGCCTATGAGACAGATGTGGAAGCCCTGTTTTTTAACACTGCATAAACCTGCATTAGGGCTGAATCACTTTGTATTATAGATGGGAGTTTACATCACTACAGGTTTCCATTCCATTTAACTATAAATATGTAAACAGGTGTATGTCTGTGGTGGGGGTGTGGAAGGGGCAAAATGAACTTATTTTCTCTTAAATATAATTTCTCATGCTAAGGGGCTATTTCTCTATGGAGAAGTATTAAATTGTGCAGGTGCCTTCCTGTTGTCTGAGTGGTACAGTCCAAGCACATATTTTCTTGCTTGCGGTAATATGGGGAATCCTAGCAGAAAAAGAAGAGAAAGATTAAGTTTCCCCGAGATTCAATTCCTGAATCTAGGTTGCAATTGGCCTACCTAATGGGTAGTATTTTGTAGAGAGCCTAGATCAGTGGTTCTCAACCTGTGGGTCGGGACCCCATTTGGGGTCGAATGACCATTTCATGGGGGTCGCCAAACCATGCTGTCCGCCATTTTTTTCCCTTTTCCCTAGCTGTCCTACTCCCTCTTATTGGTGGCCACACCCACTTGGGGGTCACCACAACATGGGAAACTGTATTATGGGGTCACGGCATTAGAAAGGTTGAGAATCACTGGCCTAGATGCTATACCATTTCTGGTACAGAAATCTCAAATAATATGTATATAAAAAGAAACATATTCCAGGATATAAAATTGGCAATTGTGGTTCTTCTCATCACAGTTGTGATAGCCAAGTCAAAGCAAATTGTGCTTCCAGGTGATCAGTTGACACTGTAGCTGCTGAATGAGAGCTATTTTTCATTTCTTGTAAATCCTTTTCAGAAGAATTCATGCTCTAACAACCATTTTGGGAGCTTATTATTATTATTATTATTATTATTATTATTATTATTATTATCTGTTGCTGCATTTTTCTTGCTCTGTTATTTAATTCTGAGGAGAAATCTCCCTGGCATTTGGGCTATATTTGATGCATTTCTGTCTTGTTCATAGGATTTTATGTGTAATGACTTCATGGGACCTTTTATCTCAGTGGTGGTGAACCTATGGCACGGGTGCCAGAGGCGGCACTCAGAGCCCTCTCTGTGGGCACGTGCACCATCGACCCAGTCCTAGGTCTTCAGCTGGGTTTTATAAAACCTTTTTGCTTTAGGCCTCCACTGCTGTGCAAAAAAAAAAAAAGGTTCAATCAATCAATTTCAACTTCTGGGGGAGGGGAAGATCTCGCAAAGTTGAAATTGATTGAACCCAGTCTGCTGTTACTACCGCAGACACGCCCACCCAATGGGCCACACCCACCCAGCACCCGATGATGTATAAGTGGGTTTTGGGTTGCAGTTTGGGCACTCGGTCTCTAAAAGGTTCACCATCACTGTTTTATCTAAAGAGACCCACCTGAGCTCAGTCTTATGGGGTGATTTCAGAAATCACTAAAAACATTCCTCTTTGCCAAGTTTTTAAAAATAGTTTGCAAATAGGCTGGGAATTTTTTTAAAAATTGAAGTGCTATGAAATTGCAGAAACATGAGACTCCCCCTCCCAATTCAGTACTTTATGAATACGCAGGTTGCAAAGAGGTCCAACAGGGTGTCTTCCCCACTCTGCCTTCTGCATTCCATTTAGCACCACAACTGCCAATAAGATATCTACATGCAAATGAAGTGCTTGGACTGGCAGATGATTGGTGGAGCTTCAGCTGAGGTCACCGTTTGTTGTTGTTTTTGATCTAGGCCAAAAAGGACATTTTGTCTTTGGAATTTATTTTGGAAGGAAAAGCTAGTGGAGAGACATGCATTTCTGCACACTTACTCTGTTGGGGGAGACGAACCCAGGCTATTAAATGAAGAAGACTCTATTCCCTGTAGTATGTTGTAATGACAGTTATGATGATGATGATGATGATGATGATGATGATGATGATGACGAGGAGGAGGAGGAGGAGGAGGAGAAGAAGAAGAAGAAGAAGAAGAGGAAGAGGAAGAGGAAAAGGAAGAAGAAGAAGAAGAAGTCAAAATTTCACTAATGTTAAGATCACCATGGAGGGGTGGGAAAATAAGTACTAATATGCAGAATTTCTAATTATAATTAATCATTATCATACTTTTATTTTGCTCTGTTTAATGTTTCTCACAGTAAAATATTCATAAAAGATAAAAGAAAATGAAAATTAGTATATGCCCATATTGGCCTGTAGCAACCAATACCTGGATTGCTGCATTCTGGAGCAATTTAAATTTCTGAGTGTTTTTCAAAGGCAGCCCCATATTAAGCACATTGTAGTAATCCAGACAAGTGGTAAATTAACCATCAGGAGGTCTTTTGCTTCAGTGAAGTCTGCACCTTGTGTACCAGCCATTGCTGCACAAAGGTCCCCTGTCTCCAGCTTCCATCTGACCATCAAGCAGTAGCTGCAGGTTCAGAAGGATGCCAGAGATATAGACCTGCTTTTTTCAGAAGTGGTGCTGCCCTGTCAAATGGCAATTCTGAAGATATTGCTCAGTGAAAAAAAATGCGAACCCTACCCAGATCCTTCACAGCCTTCAGACACTAGGCCAAGATTTCAACAAAATGTCTTTTGCTGTTTGCACAACAAACTTCCCAGCAGCTTCATGTAAATATAAAAAAGTAGAGGAGAGAAACTGAGCCTTGCAGCATTCCATAGAGAGCAAACTCTCTTGGCCGTTCTCTCATCCCCCATCTCTTGAGTGGAACTGCATTGAAGAAAAAGAGCAGAAGTATAGGTAGTCCTTGCTTAACAATGGTAATTGGAACTGTAAACTCATTTGCTAAGCAACTTGGTTATAAGGTGTGATATCACATAATTGCACCAACTTATGATAGCAGTTGCAGCAATCCCAGTTTCTGTCATCAGGCAAATTCTGAGCAATCACAGCATCCCCCAGTCAAGTGATTACCATTTATAATCTCCTGCTGGTTTCCCCCTTGACTTTGCTCATCAGAAACCAGCAGTGAAGGTCACAAATGGGAATTGTGTGGCTGGGGAAGACTGTGATTTATAATTGCAAGCCAGTTGCTAAGCACCCCATGTAATTATGGGATGCTGTGAGAGCTGCAATATGAGAACCCATCATAAGTCCTCCTTGGTCAACACCACCATAACTTTAAATGGACACTGAATGAGTGTTCCAATTCTGAATCCCTTCCTGCCAATGTCAAGAAGGATCCCAGGCTAATGCTATTGAGGGCTGTTAAGAAATCCAAAAATACTATGATGGGCAGGTTTCTCAAATCTCATTAAAGGTCATCCAGAGGGCAACTGAAGATGGTCCATCCCATATCCAAGCTTGAATCTTAAGTGAAAATGATCCAAATAATCTGGTTCATCTAAGGCACTGATGGCGAACCTTTTTGAGACCAAGTGCCCAAAAACCGCCCCGCCCCCTGGTCCGCCCCCCGCTCCACTCCCCACAGGATCACTCACCACAGATCACCCAGGCAGCCTTGCAGCGCCATGGTGGCCACACCCTCCGCCTGCACCCTGCAGCATCATCTGCACATAATGGGGCGCAAGGGCGGAGTCTTGCCCCTGCTGCCCAGCTGCCATGTGCTTGGCTGTGCTGCTCTGCGTGGGCCGCACCTGAGGGAGCCTCTCCTCCAGGCAGGCTGCTGGTGAGGAGGCGGTTGCAGGGGGAGGCGGGGCTGTGACAACAGCATTTGTGCCCACAGAGAGGGCTCCGGGTGCCACCTCTGGCACATGTGCCATAGGTTCGCCACCACTGATCTAAGGTGTTCTGCAGCTGTACCCTGATACAATCTCACACCCAAGAATTGGATATTAGATACAGAGCCATAGTTGTCCCATATAAAGAGCTCCAAAAAGGATCTTTTCAGGCAGGGTATACCACAAAACCAATAGCATCTATTTTTTCCTAACAGACATGTTAACTACCTCTCATTCCAATTCATCATACCTCTCAGATTCCTTGAAGAGTCAAGAAGCATGGATCAAGATCACAGATGTCCAGAGATAGCTAGGAAAGCATTATACCTTTTTACCTCAGAGTCTAGGCAAGATGTTACCTGTATCACTTGTAATAGACCCTCCCCATAAAAAAATCAATCCTTTGCAAATTGGAGTGACCATTAGCAGAATGCTATGCTAACTGCTCACAATGGGAGATCTACCTGCTGCTTCTACTCTTAACTAAACTGCTAACTGACAAGCCTGCCAGTACTATAAGGGAGAAATAACAATGCTTCATCTCAATTGTTGCTTTAGCATAGAATCAGACTTGAATATCTATGGTATTTTTCTCCTCTAGCACATTAAGAAGTCTCTTTTGCTGCTGCCTCTTCTGAAGGTTCTCAATAAACATCAAGAGGAAGGCCTCTTAGAACAGTCCCATTAAATACCTGGATTGCTTTTTTCAGTGGGTAACAAATTGCTCAACAGAATTGCCCACAAGATCACATATTGCAAAGAATATATTCTTATATAGTGGATGAACCTTGAAATTCTTTGTCTTAGTCAACCCTGCTGCATTTTAGATGGCATTCAGGCTTAATCTTTGTAGCCTTCTTTTTCTGGAAAATAATTTCCTCTCTTGCTCACAAACATCTTGAAACTAAGATGGGGAGAGAGTGATATTAGGGGCTAAACTGATGTAATTATGAACACAGCTGGATAAGTTCATTTTTTTTCTTTTATACAATAGTGTCCAATTCTAAGAGAATGGACAAGTCCCTGCACTTTTTTTTGCAAGGTTTTTCAGAAGTGGTTTACAATTTCCTGTTTTTTAGGGCTAAGAAAAAATGGCTGACCCAGGTCACCAGCTGGCTTCATGTCCAAGATGGGACTAGAACTCCCAGTCTCCCAATTTTTAGCTTAATGCCTTAATCATGTACCAAACTGGCTCTCTAGGTTCATACAGCTCAATCTAGTATGAGAAATTCATGTATTTACTTTGCTTTATAATGTCTTTCCCCAAGGAATTCAAGGCAGCTTATACCCTATGCCTTCATTTTATCTTTATATCAACTCAGTGAGATAAATTGGGTTGGAAGAGAGCTACTAATTCAAGATACAAAGAGAATTTCCTTGGCCGATAGCAGATTTCAGTCTGATTAGTCTAACATCTTAACCTACTATACCATGCTAATTGTTTGAAATACTAAATTCTCTACAATGGAAGCTATAAATTCTGCCCCTTCTCTAATAGTGCTAAGAATATTCAGTTTCTTTGGAGGTATATTAGGAAAAAGTGCACAGGGTCTATAATTTGAAATAATTAAAAGCCAGATTTTCCCTGGATTATGGGCATGTAGGTGTTCCTATGTACAGTTAGTCCTTGATTTCTTTACCTCAGTTGAGACTAGAATTGCCATTTCTAAGCAAGGCAGTTGATAAATGAGTCACACCCAGTTTTAGGGCCTTTTTTCTCACATTTAAGTGAATCATTGCAGTTGTTAAGTCAATCAAATGGTCATTAGATGAATTCAGATTCTCCCATTTGACTTTACTTGTTGGAAGTCAGCTGGAACTGTTGCAAATGGCAATCACATGACTGGAATGATGCAGCCTTCGTATATACATGCCACTTATCCAAATTTTAAACATGTAAAGATGCTGTGCAACTGTTGTAAATGGCCATTAGTTACTTTTTTCAGTGCTGCTGTAACTTCAAATGACTGCTAAATGAATGGTTATAAATAAGGAGTATCTGTACATATTTTGCAGAGAAATATAGTTTATATTTTAATTAAAAAATCATTTTTTCTAAGAATATTCTACCTACATAAAATTTTTATCTCAGTCATATATGCATATAAATTATACACACAAGATCATTTTTTCAGCTGTTTTTAATTGTCTGAAATCTTTGGAAGAATTATTATCAGAAATTTCTAACATTTATTTTAAAGATTTTTTTTCTCTAAAAACAATTTCTCAGATCTTTGACTAGAAAAAAAATATTCTCAGATTCTGCATACTATACTGTACTCAAATTACTGAAACATTTAAAGTTTCATAGGATTTTTGGTAATTAATTTAATTTCAGACCATTGGGTAATAGACAGTTTTGATAAATTTTCCTTGATTATTCATTAGAGTTTGGGTCAGTAATCAATAAATCATCTATTCTTTTCTTAAAAAATATATATATATATACTTCTGGCAATTTATAACAATCTTTAATTAGGCTTTTCCCCAAATACTGTAATTTGAATCTTCTTTTCAAATTAATAAAGTATACCATCCAAGTTTAATAACACAAATTAAATACATGTGCACAAAATATTGGGTATAGTTGCAAATATTAGCTGAATTGGGACTCTATTTTTTTGTACTAGCAGGAATTTCCAATGTTTCATGAATTTTTCCTCTTCCCTTTCATAGACACTTATGGTTCAGCTACCAAAAGGATTCTTGTAACTTACACCTTTCTTTCTATCACATTTTCTTACTCCAGCAAGGTATTATCTTAAGGCAGAAGTTAACTTTGGATAGGTTATGTCATTAAGTCCTAACCTATACTAAAAAGCTGTCACAAGATTAAATGGAACAATCACCCTGAGCTTCTTGGGCAAGTGTAATGCTGTGATGACAACCTCTCACTTCTTTTTAGGGTAGCCATAAATCTCAATGCAAGAAGTAAGACCTTAGATTGGGTTGGGTTAGCTTCTTTTAAGTGCCTTCTGATAATTTAACTTCCCTTTTTTTGATCTCCTGCATAAAGTCCATTCTAGCTTGAGGTAAGAACAGAATAGCAGGACTCTTACTTGTGTGAAGGATAGCATGGGAATCTTGGCCCTAGAGAGGGTTAACCATGCATATGTGCATTAAAACATCTTCCCAACCTCTTTATCACTTCTGTTCTTCTCAGATAAGTCCCCTTGTACTGCTCACACCTCCTGATTTCTTAAAGAGTGTAGGATAATGGAAATGCTGCACCATGAAGAAAAAGGGTGAGCTGATCTCTGGTGATTTGGGAACGTTTTTGAGGCAGGGGATAAGGTTTGAGCAGATGAGCAAGAAAGATAAATTGAATGCGCAAAACTCCATATTTCTGACAGATTCTCTCCTTTTTCTCTTCTCTGAAGGTGGCCGGATGGGAAACGTAAAAGAAAAAGCAGCCAATGTTCGGTGAAAAGCAATATGTCAGGTAAGCATCTCTTCCAAGTGTGCCAATGCTCAGAATTTTTGAGATCAATGTGCTTATCTCTTCTGTGATACTAGAAGACAGTACATTTCCTTGTAGTCCTGCCAGCAGGATATTGAGGAAGTGACTCACTTTTTAGGATTCTTTCCTTTGCTGTAAGAACAGAACTTTTACTTGGTAGAAAACAATCCATCCAAAGATGATAGCACTTTGTAATAACTACAGCAGGATTGTTCTGTTTTTCCACTGTCCTAAGCAGGCAGAAAAATCATATAAGGCCATATCCAGCTGATAGCGACAGGTCTGTTTGGCTTTGTCAGTTACAAATTTGGAAGGTCTGGCATTACCATTTGTAAGCCTTTTTATGGAGATTTGCAAATCTCCATGAAGATTTAAGGGGACAGGATCTCTGTTAGCTTCCTATCTTGTACTCAAGCATGTATTTCTTTGGAAATTCCTCTTAAATCACATTATTAATTAGATTTTAATAGTGGAACAATTATTCCAACTGAGTTTTCTTAAAAATGTATTTATTGTTTGTTTATGTATTTATTTATATCATGCCTTTATTATTTTTATAAATAACTAAGGCAGTGAACATATCTAATACTCCTCACTTCACTTTATTTTCTCCACAACAACCTTGTGAGGTAAATTGGGCTGAGAGTGACTGGCCCAAAGCCACCCAACCAGTTTTCATGCCTAAAGCAGGATTAGATATCAGAGTTCCTGGATTCTAACTTGATGCCTTAATCACTTGACCAAACTGGCTTTCAAAGTTATTATTATACTTATATAACAAAGGATTGATATTCCAGAGGATTGGAAAGATAGAAGAAATTAAAGGAGATGGGGGAAACCTGCTTTGACAAATTTAAATAAAACAATATCCCCAGAATGTATCCAACTTTGACTTGAACCTATTGAGGGGGGGTTGTGTTTTTTTTTAAATGTTTTTCACTAGTCCAGAAAAGGCAGTCATGGGGCACCTCAAGATATCGAATGTCAAATAGCAGAGCCTGCAATAGGAAGATAAACCACTAAAGAGCTGGGGGCGGGATTCTAAAGGTGAGGCCACAGTGGGTCATGGGGCAAGAGAGAATCACATGTGGACTGGTGAATGCAAAAGAATGCCAGACCACATCTTTCCCCCTTGTGTGATTTTTTTTTCTATCCCCGTTTAGCCAATCTCTTCCTACACCTCTCAAGACCTGGCCATGGTCAACATTTTTTCATTTTCCCTCTTATTAAAATATGCTGTTCAAAACTCTTAATTTTAATTCTTGAGAGTTTTTTAAAGTGATGCAGCAGCATGGCAATAATTTTACATTAATCCACCCATCAGCAGTGTTTATTTGATTTGTTTTTAAATAGAGGCTAAACAAAGAATATAAACCAGAATTTCCAATCTTAGTAACTTTTCAACTCCCAGAATTCTCTAGCCAGCTGCAGAACATATTTACTTCCATTTTTACAGATCTGAAGAGGTATGTCCATGTGAAATGCAAATTAGAAATAACATTTTTCATTCTTTTCTCATAAAAATAAAAAAGTAGATGGGATTATTTCGCATTCATATACATTCGCCCTTTGGATAAACCACATTGAAGAAAACTCTTTTCATAAGGTTTTAGCAGCTTTGTTGCCGTTACTGTGCATACAGTTAAAGAATGGTCTGTGTAAAACGAAGCATACCACAAGGCTAGGAAAAGAGGCAGTGCCCCTATATCTGCACTAAAAAGGTTCTTGGTTTTCTTTCATTTCCTCCAAGAATCTGGCAAGTTGGGGTTAGTTTCCTCTTTAGAAAATTCTTCCCAGATTTTTCTACAGAGAATGAGTATTGGGTTTAAGTTCACAATGTATCTGCCAGGGGACAGCAGAAAGGAAGCAGATCTGGCTTCTTTCATCTGTGAGGAGACTTAGGGTCAAAAGGAGGCTATAGCAAGACTAAGACCAACCGGACTTCATTCCTCAGCCAGAAGAGAACTGCTGTCTTGCTCTATTTTAGTTTTTTCCTCATTCTTTTTGTTTCATGTTCATCAGCTTTCAAAACTGCAGGCAGAGGTTATCCTGACTTTTAATATATCTACAGCACATAGAAACTTTATTATTATGGAAAGTTTGTGATTAGAAAATAAATCATAACATATAACACCATTATTTTTATGAGTATTTTATGGTACTCTCTTTTAACTTGATCCAGATACATTGGCCTCCTATTCTCATAATCCCTCAACAGCATGGCTGGAAGCTTTGCTTGGGGGAGGATGTGTGGAACATATAGTTAGTTAACTCCCATTAGTTTGAGGCTGTCTTAGGGACCGTGCATGTCTTTTTTTATTTACAGATAATTCTCGTTTAGCAGCTGCTTCATTTAGCAATCATTTGCGGTTACAATGATGATTTAACCATAATTTTGCTACCACTCTTCGCATTTATGACCTCCACATGTCTGTAAAGCAAAGAAAATCTGAATTGAGATCATAACACAGTTGCAATGTGACTGCTTCGTTTAACAACCGAGTTGCCAGTCTTGATTGTGATCATTTGTCAGTCTTACTAGATAGTCCTGAAAGGAAACAGGACTAGATGAACTAATTCTACTTTAGTGTAAAGCTAACAAAATCTTGCAAGTCTGAAAGTGTAAATTTCCTACCATCTTCTTTACAGCCCAAGAAGTCTCATCTGAGCTTCTTGCCTCTCTCTTATCTGACTGCTCCCTAGGCAGTATCTCTTGGCCCGGTCTCCCAACGTCTTTCTCACATATCATTTACATCACTAAATGAGAACAATCTGCTTTATTTGACATGCAAGACCATAATCTTTACCTTGGAAGCCTGCTTTAATTTACCAGATTAAAACAATATCTTTTATCTGTGTTTACAAAATATGCAAGGGGTGATTTTCAAAAATAATTCTTGAAATGTGTCTATATGATTATAATCTTTAACATTTTTCTTGATTGTTCAATTGTTAATAATCTTCAAATCAAATCTTCAATTAATATATATGAACTCTACTGGAACATTAATTTCTGATGTGAACCTAACTTCCACAATACATAGCAGATAGGCACTGTGTCTGAAAGTCAAATCATGGTTCACTTTTCAGTTTTACTCCTCCTTCCATGTTTCAATAATAGTCATCATTCTTTACTTTCATTGTCTTTTTTTTAAATGACAGATGCAATGTTATTTATGTGCATCTCTCATAGTATGAAAAACATTCAGTAACTAAGAACATATTAAACCTAATAAAATGAAATAACAGAATGTTACGCCTGTAGAATGGATTGCAGTGCTTCAGAAGCAGGTTAAAGAGTCATACTTTCACATGTTTAAACATTCCTTCTAAATAAAAAATATAACAAAGGGGCTAAACTAGAACTGTTCTTCCTGGTGTGCTAGGTATCTATCAGCAGGCATTTTTGTTTTCAGTCATCTGTATTTTGTAATTTCGTTGACTAAAACTTCGTCAATTTTGGGCCAAGTTCTGGAGTTGTGGAGTAGGTGGAAGCACAAAGCAGAATTTGCTGCTAAAGTCAAAACTCATCTCCAAACACAGTGATTGACTATGGTGCTCAAGCTATACCCTCCAACTGTCCTGTAGATAAGATGTAATTGAAATAATGAAAGCATACCAATTCTGTGCAAGCCAAAGAGTTATGGCTGTGAAATTTAGGATTGCTACAGTCCTACTTTAAACAAACATGAAAAAACTGTGTGGGTGTGTATGCCAATTTTGTTAGAAGTAAGAAGCACCTGGAGAACAAAATGAGGTCCTTCCAAATTGCCCCAAACTCCTCTGAAAAATCATTATTTAAGACTTTTAAAAATTGCTGGTAACTTTGCAGCCTAAATATGTTACGAGTTGTAGAGTTAGGAAAGGTGCACGAGGTAAAATTTGAACCAGTCATAAATTATTTGTTTATTTAAATTTATTGACTGTCCAACTCCAGTGGACTCCAGATATTTCAAATAATGACTAAACCACTTTTCACTTCCATTTCTCTCCCCCCCCCCAAAAAAATAATAATAATAGAAGAATGAATGAGTGTAAAGGCAAAGGTTTCTCTTTCAGTCGTATCAGACTAAAGGGCACAGTGCTCATCTCTGTTTCTTGACCGAGGGAGCCAGTGTTGTCCAAAAACATTTTCTGTGGTCAGGTGGCCAACATGGCTATATGCCAAAGGCTCCCGGACGGCTATTACCTTCCCACCTCTACTTGGATTTGCATGCTTTTGGACTGCTAGGTGAGCAGGAGCTGGAACAAGTAATCCCCATTGTGCAGAGCTCAGATCTGAAACCTGGGCTGTCAGCTCTCCAGCTGATAAGCTCAGCATCTTCAACCACTGAGCCATCGTTCAGATTAAGTAGAGTTTTCTATTGTGTTATTTGCATGATGACATCATGATATTCATAATATCACTTATGCCACTTGCCCTAAACAGTCAGTCATGCTGGAGTGAGGAGATTTTGGATGTAATGTGCTAAATTACATGTATCCGATTGGATGCAGCTTAAAATGCTAAGCAGAATTACATATGACCACGCTCTTTTTAAAATACTTAAAATAAAACAATTAGAGCAGAAGATGTGATAAATCTTCCTTTTGTGGATGTTCCAGCATCTGCCTGTTTTCACAGTGTACATATGTATATTTGATGGCGTAAAGATACACCTAAAATGTGCTTCCAGTTGTACTTGCCAAACTTCTCTCTAATCAGAAACTGTGATAAGGCAGAATTACTGATTGTGGGGAAGTTTATAAATAAATTCAGCTAAACGTAAAATAGTTTTTGTAGCTGCTTATGGATAACAGGGAGAAAGCTTGCACCTGTTGCTTTGTAATCATTGTATTTTAATATTTATATATGCTTTTGGAGAATTATATAGGTTTGTATGTTTATTTATCTGTATCCTAGCTTTATTATATTTACAAATAATTCAAGGTGGTGGACATATCCATCACATCTTCCTCCTCTTGGGTTCAGCTCTCATTTTTGTCCCAGGCTTGAAGAAAGCTGTCTTATGTATTCTCAAGTATTAAAAACATATTCCCCAAGTCACTTTTCACTTAAAAAAAAAAAGACTTGCCAAAAGTTTCTTTAAAGTTGGAAAACAACTTGCTCGGGACTTTCTTGTTCTGTTTTGTAGAGGCTACATTAGTGATATCATAGCTTCTGCTCAATCAGCAAATGCAAATATAGGTAGTCCTCGACCTATGACCAGAATTGGGACCAGAATTTCCATTGTTAAGCAACACACTTGTTAAATGAATTGTGCCCAATTTTGTGATCTTTTTCCCATGGTTGTTAAGAGAATTACTGCAATTGTTAAGTGAATCCTGGGGCTGTTAAGAGAATTCAGTTTCCCCGATTGATTTTGCTTGTTAGACGCCATCTTGGAAGGTCGCAAAGGGCTATTAAACATACCCCAGACAGTGTGACTGTCTTAAATACATGCCGGTTGCCAAGTGCCCAAATTTTGATAATGTGTCTGCAGTTGCTGAGCTGGCCATAAAGGCAAGGGGTCGTCCCAGATCACCTTTTTCAGGGCCACTGTAACTTTGAATGGTCTAAATGAATGATTATATGTTGAGGACTACATGCACTTGCTTGTGCTGCTGCCTTACAAGATCGACCCCTTTTGTAGGAAGGCATCTTTCAAGCCATCCTTTATAAATACAGGATCATTGTGTTTTCCTGTGTAATTAGCCCTTTAAAAAAAGCTATTACGAATGATTCTCAGTCTATCTGGGAAGACTTCCATAAGATTTTATTGCTTTTATGCATTCCAGAGATTTAGAAAGTTCTCTGTGGGCCAGAACAGAAAATGGAATTTCTTCTTTTCCTGAAAGTTATTGTCTTAATACCAAAATACCAAAACTTGGAGAAAGGATTGCCAGAACTGTTTTTTAGGGCTGTAGGTCTATAGCAGAGCACAGTTTGCCTGTGAAAGGCTTCATTCTTTGTCTCTGGCATATCCACACAAGGATCCTTACTTAAGCCATAGAAAGTCTTTTTGATCAATATCAACAATATAGACTGGTAGAATCACTTCGTGTAACAGCTGTCAGTAAGCTGTGTTTTTCAAACTTGGCAAATTTAAGAGGTGTAGACTTCAACTCCCAGAATTCCCCAGCCAGCATGCTGATCTAAGCACTTTTCATTTGGAAGTGCTTAGATCAATTTACTTACTAAATTATGTATTCTTTGTCATTGGGAAATTATAAATACCCAAGATGAAAAATGATGTTTTTTATTAATAAAATAATATATTTGCCAAGATATCATGCTCTATATCAGTGATGGCAAACCTATGGCACTCGTGCCAGAGGCGGCACTCAGACCCCTCTCTGGGCACACCTGCCACTGCCAGCTCGCTCAGGTCCATTAGGCCACCGCTGGCGCCCGGAGCAGCAGCCCCATCCAGCACAAAGAAGGCGAAACAGCTGGCTAGCAAGCTTGAGTAGAGGTGGTAGAGCATGCCGCCATGCGCTCGCTGGCCTCTGTGTGTGGTGGCTGATGGTGTCAGGCAGCAGCCACCCCTGCCTTACCTTGCCCCATAGCAATGGCACCCCCACCCTACCCCCTGCCTTACCCCGCAGGATGAGCCTCCTGCCCACTGCCCCATTCACCAGAGAGCCCCTGGATCTCCCCCAATCCTGCCCAGCACCCACAGGCATCCCTCCACGAGCAACATCAAAGTGGCCACGCCCACTCTGGCACGCCCACTCAGTCTGCCATGACCACACCCACCCAGTGGCCACGCCCCCCACCCCCGAGGGCATCACAATGCTGATGGGGCCATGGCACTTTGCGATAAATAAGTGGGTTTTGGGTTGCAGTTTGGACACTTGGTCTCTAAAAGTTTCACTATCACTGCTCTGTATCATTACACAGCCATTTTAAAAGTCTATTAAATGTATTTTATTACACCTAAAATTGATTCAGTATGTTGTTTCTACAAGTTTGCTAATGCAAATTTGTTTTTATTATGCTGTTCGTTATCAACCCTCCCCCTTCTGCCCTATACACACAATTTTCAGTATTCGATTCAGATTTGTCCATGGGAATGCGTATATCTGTGTATTGGAAAAATACAAACTGCCAAGTATTTCCCTAGGAATATGTTCATTAGGCATTTTGAATTGGCAGTAGTTCCACTGTAAAAAAAAAAAGTGGCGTATTTGTGTGACATCTACATGTGCTCTATAGGTGGTGGTGGTGGTTAGTTGGGAAGTATGCATTTTATATACTAAGGGATGTCCAATATGGAAAATGTAATGTGAGAATCAGCTCTCAGCCATTTCTAGGAATCAAAGAAGTTCATTCATATAGCAGTAAACACGTAATAGATATTAATGGCATGCTCGTTTGAGAAGAGCATGAAGTTTCTTTTCAACAAAGACCCACATAATCAGAGTTGAGTTGTGCGCCCACACACAAAGTTTCAAGACATGCATGCATCCTTGAACCTTTTGTATATGCTGAGTAAAACATGGAGCTCTATTAAGAAAACATCCTGCAGCTATCTATGCATTCTTTAACCCTTCCCCACTTTAATTTCAGAGAAGGGGCCTCAGGGGAAATAGCAGGGGAAACAGAGGGAGAGAAAGGAAGAAGGCAGAGAAAGATAGGAGAGCAGATACAACAAGTAAAGAAGCCAAAAGGGCTGGAAAAAGGATCATAAGGTACAGTGGTGAGAAGCCATTGCCTGAGGAAGGAGCACTGAGCATTGCCTGCCAACCCAAAAAGGTTGCACATCCTTAAAGCCAAACTGGTTGAGCCCAGAACTGAATGGGAAACATTCTCAGCCAAAGTCAAGATAGGTTCTGTAGCTGTTGGTATTAAGAATAAATATAGGTAAAAGAAATGTAGAGATGATAGGGCAAGCAAGCCAAAAAGGCAGTTTGGATGGTGACAGGTAATTTGTTATTGGCTATTCCTCAGGCAATGGAAAAAAGATGCCAGCTTTTATAGCAAGACTGTATAGTCTGTCTTTCTGTGATATCCCTGCCTAGCTCCTTATTACAGCCACAGGAAGAACAGTTCCTTTTGCCACAATAGTAGAGAGTGGGAGTGGGTAAGTAGGGATTGGAAGAGCACAGCTAGGAGAGGACATTGTTATTTCGTATTGATGGAAAAGTCAAGGTTATACAAAGGGGATGGAGTAATTAGCAGGGATGATCATGCCTGCTGCTTTCTTCTCCTTGCCTAGAGACAAAGGGCCTCTTATGGACATACATGTTGGTTACGCTTTTCTCTGCTCTTTATCAATATTTCAGGGAGGGGGGACGTTTCAGAAAGATTTGGAGCAAGCAAGCCAGGCTTTGCCACTGCCTCCTGTCACTCAGCCAGGAAGCAGGACTTGAACCGTCTTGTACACTCTATTCTGAGGGAAGATGGGTCATGGAGTTCTAAGCCTCCACCTTCTACCTGCTGTCAACAAAGCAAAGGGGATTTTGCATCCTGACATTCTTCTAAGGCACTGCAGAATAGCAAGTTTAGCTACTTGTCCTTCTTAAGAGAACCGATGTTATGTTGAGCTTTAAGTGATTTTGTTCTCATTTTGTAAAAACAAACCACAGAGAACCAGAACTGGCTTATAAAATGGTGCCTAAAGTTCAGTTTTAAAGAAATATAGTGGGAATGAACACTTTATATAAACTTTATGTTCAAAGGACAAATGTATCTAACTAACAAATATTGGTAAGTAGTCACAAAGGAGTAGTTATTGCTATCTTGCTCTGTTTCTCTATGGAGTGTGAGTGATGGGCAAGAATGCTTTCTAGTCTACTTCAATAGTCTTAACCTCTTGCAGCTGCTGTTTCATCTTTCTAGCTTTGACCTCTTGGCTGCTTTCTCCTACAGGGTACATCCCTAGCTATTTGGACAAAGATGAGCAGTGTGTTGTATGTGGAGACAAAGCCACAGGATACCACTACCGCTGTATTACCTGTGAAGGCTGCAAGGTAAAAAATACTTGAAAGGTGTTTCTCAACCAAGGGCCTTCCACATCTGCACCTGATCACAGCAGCAATACAGCCCAGCAACCTTTTCCCCCATAACCTTCTGACATTGCTTTCACCTGAATCTCAAGTCATTCCCAAGGCAGTTTAAAGTCATCCTCAGTATACAGTAATACTTTGCTCTTTAAGCAGTCAGTAGGTTGTGATACTTTTACCAATCTGAAAGTGACCATTCAATTGGTGCGAAAGTCAAGTGACCTTCTAGGGTTAGGAACTTTTGGCCACTTGGGCTGTTACAGGCATGCCTCTTACTCTCCAGCCCTTTGGTGCAGTCATCCAAGGTCAGTCTGCTCCAGGCAGCATGAGTGTCCTTGTTCTTTCAAACCAGATTGTTCCCAATTTCAGGCTCAGAGACTTGGATCAGCCTGAGGGGAACTATATGGTGAAGCAGAACAGGTTTCTCTTTGCTGTTTCATGATGCAATTCATCCAATGTCTATCAGTTGTTTGGGTTAGCAGAATAACAGAATTGGAAGGAACATTGGCAGTCTTCTAGTATAACCCCCTGCTCAACAGGAGACCCTATAACATTTCAGACAAATGGTTGTCCAGTCTCTTCTTAAAAGCCTCCAGTGATGGAGCACCCACAACTTCTGAAGGCAAGTTTATTGTTCTAACTATGAGGAAATTTCTCCTCAGTTCTAGGTTGCTTTTCTCCTTGATTAGTTTCCATCCATTGCTTCTTGTCTTGCCTTCTTGTGCTTTGGAAAATAGGTTAACCCTTCTTCTTTGTGGCGGCCCTTGAGATATTGGAACAATGCTATCATGTCACCCCTCGTCCTTTTGCATACAAGTTTTGCAGGGTTGCATACAGGTTTAGCATTCTTCGAAAATATTGCTAGACTTGTGCTCAAATGGAGCTAAATTCTTAGTTGATAATCATGCTGACTTACAATTCACTTCCACAAAACTCAAGCAGTTCACTCTTTTGTCAAAACTTATTTCTTACCTGACCAACTTTATCTATATTGAGAGTGATTAATAGATGTTTTCCTACTAGCTGGTGACATTAGGTAGGAGAGGAGGGAAACAAAGCCTGGGATATCAATTCATCCTTGTTCTGAATATGTCTGCAGACTGTAAATAAGATCAGTGCCATTTGCTAACAGCATGTCTGTGGCAGGATAGGTTGCCAATAGTAAATTCTATGCCAATATAATTTCTGCTAGCTCAAGAAATGGTATATGACACTTCAACGTGCCTGTGAAAAATTCCTGTACCTTAGTACTGGTAGTCCTCAACATACAAACATTGAATGACCACTAGAAGTTACAATAGCACTGAAAAAAGTGACTATGACTGGTCCTCACACTTATGACTGTTGCAACATCCTCATAGTCACATGATCAAAATTTGGGCACTTAGCAACTGCCATGTATTTATGATGGTTGCATCTTCCCTGGGTCATGTGATCCTTTGTGACCTTCCAGGAAGCTTTCAACAAGCAGTTAATGGGGAAAGTTGGATTTTGCTTAACAACTGAATGATTCATTTAACATCTGAAGTGATTCACTTAACATTGGTGAAAATATGTCATAACATCAGATGTAACCCAACAATTGCCTTGTTTAGCAATGGAAATTTTGGTCCCAATTTTGGTTCATAAGTGAAGGTCTCTTTGCAGTTTGAATTAACTCATTCCAGAAAAATTAATTATGTGCATGGTTCTGCTGCATAATGGTAAATCATCCCAAACATTTTATATGGCATCACACGGTTTCTTCTGCAGAAAGTAATGTGAGTTATTTGGTCACTTGGTGATAGGAACTAGAGATGGCAAGCAGACATAACATATATGGAGCAATTGAGGAGAATTCATAAAAACTTTTTGAGCTAGCATTTGGGGGGGGAAAGATTAGACTAGAACAGTGGTTCTCAACCTGTGGGTCGGGACCCCATTTGGGGTCAAACGACCATTTCACGGAGGTTGCCAAACAATGCAGTCCGCCATTTTTTCCCCCTTTTCCTTAGCTGTGCTACTCCCTTTTATTCTATTGGCTTTTGAAAGCCAATAGAATAGACTCTCTTGAATAGAGTCTAATTCTATTGGCTTTCAAAAGCCAATAGGAATTGTCCAGGCTGTCTCTGCCCTGCTGAGCCTGCCAAAAGTCCCATTCTGCAAACGGTGCTGCACCAGTTGAGTAGTCCTCGACTTACGACTGGTTGAGTAGTCCTCGACTTACAACCGGTTGGGGGTCGCGGCATTAAAAAGATTGAGAAACACTGGACTAGAAAAATGAAAAAGGAGAAGGAGATTGTGTCTTTAAAAGCTACAAAAACATCTGGATTTGGATGAAGTCTGGGAAAAAAAGTTAAATCCATTGTATTTTCATGATTTCCAATTACAGAATACTAATTAGTATTTATTATACCTGATCTTTGCCCTATTTGCCAGTCTTTCTCAATACCATTATCTGTACCCCAAATCTGCAAATATGACTAGTTATTTATCATATTTGTAGGATATATGCAGGGCTATCTGTATTAAGGCACAGAGATGCTGATTTGCTGAAAGTTCCCTAATGAGTTTTGCAACTAAGAAAGGTATGTTTTTGAATCTGTATCTTCCCAGTCCAAATTCACTACTCTGGCTACCACACTTCAGTTACGATTATGTATGATTAGCATTATTTGAGTTATGAAGGGCCAAAAAATTAAAATATTATGTCTGGGAGAATTTTATAATCAATATTTAATGCCCAAAATGAAAGGAAGAAGAAATTATGTGGTTTGACTAATCAATGATAATAGGAAACAGTAAAGAAATTGGGAAGATGTGGCTGATGAAAGATTGTACAAGACTGTAAGATAAGGGGGTTTCTGCAGACAAAATAACGTCGTTGTTGTTGTTTTTTCAAAGACGGAATGTCTTTGCTATAAGCTGCGTTAGGGTCAGCATTAGACCCTGCAGCAGAAAATACAAGGGGCATTCTACAGCCATGCACGTTGTGGAGCAGACATGTTAAACTCGCAACATCATGTGATGTCGCGGACGTATCGGAGCTTTTTCCTCATTGCCGGCAATGGGGTGGGCGCGGTTTCCTTGTGACACAGCCAGCCAGTGGGCTGGCAGTTTGACACCCCTATTGTAGAGGAATCGAATCCACAGAAATTTTCCTATAATTAATTAGTGTCGAACCCTGTGGGCCCGACATTCATGGGCAGGCAGGGACCCACCTGCTGAACCACCGCCTTCCCGTCACCCTCCTCACCAGCCGGAACCATCGCCAGACCTCCCAGCTGACGAGCGCAGGTCTGGGGGGGGGTCACCAGCTGACGGGCGCAGGAGTTTGGCGCCGCGGAAGCCTCCCGGCCGCCCACTTCCTCAGCTGGAGCTGTTGCCGAGGATTGTGGGCTTGCCAGCGGCAGCGCCAGCTGACGGGTGCAGGAGTTTGGCACCGCGGCGGCCTCCTTGCCGCCCACTTCCTCAGCTGGAGCCATTGCCAAGGCTTGGCGCAGGACACGGAGTGGCGTGGTGCTGCAGGAGGCGGCAGAACAGGGGGAGGGGTTACCTGCTTCCTGGAAAGCCGGACTCTGAAGGCCTGCCTGTGCTCCAGCCGGAACGTGGAAAGGAGGCAATGTCCCGGTTGGCTGTTTTTGAACTCTGCAGGCCGGATGGTGGCTTGTGGGCTGGGGGGTGGGGCTTGTGTGCGAAGACGTCCTCAGTGCCCAGGAAAGAGCTAGCAAGCAGGTACGGTTGACAAACGGTTGTTTAATCTGTGCAGGAAAAAGTTAGCACTGGGAATGAACTGCTCCCAGTGCTTTACATAGCCTCTTCACACGCAAGCCCCTCAGCCCACAAGATACCATCTGGCCTGCAGAGTTCAAAAGCAGTCAACCGGGACGTTGCCTCCTTTCCACGTTCTGGCTGGTGCACAGGCAGGTCATCAGAGTCTGACTTTCCAGGAAGCAGGTAACCCCTCCCCCTGTTCTGATGCCTCCCACAGCACCGCTCCGTGTCCCGCGCCATGGCCTGCGGGGGAGGCCCCTCCTTAGGCCACCGCAGGGAGTCCTCTTGTCGAGCCGGTGAAGTGCTGGACCGCGGGCGTTGTCCCCAATGTCTGTGGACGTGTTCCCGCCGCAGGGCCTCTCAACGAGTTGCCGAGGCACCAGATTGCAGGCACCAGCCCCAATGTCCACGGATGTGCTGCCTGCTGCCAGGAAATTCTCCCCCCCCCCGGTACATACTTGAGCTGGAACCGGAACTGCCGGAAGTACTGTGCCCATCGGACGTGTTTAGGGGACAGATGTCTCGGTGTCTGCAGTACATCCAGGTTTTTATGATCGGTCCAGACCTCAAACAGTTCCTTTGCCCCCTCCAGGAGGTGCCGCCACGTTGAAAGTGCCCACTGCATCGCAAATGCGGTGCCAGTTTGGTCTCCCCAATGTCTGCGGATGTGCTCCCACCACGGGGCCTCTCCTTGCTGAGGTGCAAGACTGTAGGCACCGGCCCCAATGTCCCCGGATGCGCTGTCTGCCTCCAGCGAGCCCGCAAGCCTCGGCAATGGCTCCAGCTGAGGAAGTGAGCAGCCGGGAGGCCACTGCGTTGCCAAACTCCTGCACCCGTCAGCTGGCGCTGCCATGGGTGAGCTTGCCATCCGCGGCAATGGCTCCAGCTGAGGAAGCGGGCAGCCAGGAGGCTGCTGCAGTGCCGAACTCCTGCACCCGTCAGCTGACGACCCTCCGGACCTGCGGCTGTCAGCTGGGAGGTCTGGCGGTGGTTCTGGCTGGTGAGGGCACGGGGAGGTGGCGGTTCAGCAGGCGGGTCGCCGCCTGCCCATGAATGTCAGGCCCACGGGGCTCAACAACTAGTTTGTGGTAATTGGGAGCCATGCCTGAACAGGAGACTATTCTTTCTACAGGAGGCTATTGGGGGTGTGTGCCTTTGGGGGCTGCAATGTGTCATCTATGGTGGACTTAGTAACAATATGACTTGGAATTCAGGTCTTTAGATTCTTGGGCACATGTAGATTTTCTAGGCGTATTTATTGAATTGTTTTTATTAATGTCATTACTTTGACATTGTACAGTTAAGGTATATGAAACGTGTGCTTGTTTGCATGTCTTTAAATTCCGCAGAGGTATTTCTTTTAATGTAAAGTGCAGCGGATATTATAATAAGAGGAATTAAATCTTCATTCTTGGCCTCATTCAATTATTTTCTCCCAAGTCAACTCACTATTGGATCTGGATTACGGGTGTTCAGTTCAAACACAGTTCAGAACACAGTGGCAGAAAAAAGAGGTTTTCAATTTGATAAATAATTACTTTGTATACAGAGAGGCAAGATAATATTAAGCACACATACAAGAATTTGGTTGCATGCCTGAAACAGAGACATTTTCTAGAACTTTTTTACAATTTCTTGTAGTACTTCAGATTGGTGCACAGTTGTGTTTACTTTTCCTTGAATGGGGATGGGGAAAAGATGAGTGGCCATTAAAAGACTCTGGATGGAGACTGAGTAAAGTGCTATCATAAAAGCTGGTTTCAGTTCCACATTTAATATGGAAATATAAAGTTTGTAACAAACATAAATATATCTTGGAATACACCCAGAGTATATTTCCCTCTTTGTTATTAGTCCATTCTTCCTCCTGCTCCCCCCACTTCTATTTGTTTCAAGAGCCATCCTAACAGTTGATGCAAGCTGCTCTTTTTCTTTTCTCTCTTTATTTATACATTATAAAAATCGCATGAGAGCTGTTTCATGTGGTTTGACAAGATGTTACTTTTGGTAGTTAGAACCCTCTAGGTAGGACTGATCTTACCATTTTGCAGCAACCTCTTTGAAGAATGAGTTAAGTTAGTAAATTTATAGCTTGCCCTTTTTATATACATGACTCTGACCAGTTCATAAGTAAAACAATTAAAATTGCTTGCACAGAAAGGCAAAAAAGATAGTGCCCTTATACCCAGCTGTGTAATGCTGTTTCACAAGTAGGTTGTACCTGACGTATGGCTAAAAAGCATTACCTTTGCTTTCTTTTTATTTACTTTAAAAAAACAACAACCAAAAGGTAAAAGAAACACAGACTTAAATAAAAAACAAACAAACTGTAAGCAGACACAGTGCCTTGGGCAGAAAATTCAAGTGGCATCATAAATCACTCAATTGTGGCAAAATGCCAGCCAGCTCTGCATTGAACTATAGAATTAGTCCTGGGCTGAAAAAGTTTAAAAGCTAATAGTAGGCTTAAGAAAAATTTAAGGGTTGGTAGTGGGGGAGAAAAAAAACCAGTTCCCAGATGTTATCCTTTGGAAAGTTTATGTCAGAAGGCTCAATGAAATAAACGAAAACTCTAGAGGATTCAGTAGAAAGACTATAGTTTCCTGGTAAACTGTCCCGTATTCATTCCTAAGAAACCATGGTACCAGAATATCTCAAGGTGACTATATCTTGGGATAGAACCATAGAAATACTTACAATTTGAAACCCACAAATTCACACTGATAGCAACCTACTGTTCCAAATACTAAAATGATATTTTTTTAACCTCAGTCATCTCTATGATTACATATCTGTCAGTATATCAGTAAAGGTCTGTTTAGTTAGGAAAGTCAATAGCACTATGTACAACAGGACTGTATCCTCTTTGATGGAGTATAGAAGTTCAAGGGTTAGGGAGAGTGGAATAGGGTTAGAGAATCAAAGAATACATGCTCTGCTTTCTAAGGACTACCTGGGTCTCACTGTGTTCTCTGTTCTACAGGGCTTTTTTCGACGGACCATTCAGAAAAACCTGCATCCAACATACTCCTGCAAATATGATGGTTCCTGTGTCATCGATAAGATCACCCGCAACCAGTGTCAACTTTGTCGATTCAAGAAGTGCATTGCTGTTGGCATGGCCATGGACTGTAAGGGCATTGCGCCCATTATGGAGAACTGGGGAGGGGGGGAATTGGGGAGATGGGAATGGGAATGGTTACAGGGAGCAGAGGAGAAGAAATGTGCCCCCAAAATGGATGCACGTTGAAGGATCAAAAGAGGGAAATAATTTGGTGTGTAAAATTGCATAGGAACCATCTTTGAATCCCTATATTTTGACTCCTTGGAATAGCATGAGAGCTGTCCTAGTATTCCCTAAGGTTTTAATTAAGCCATCCTATCATCCTTAATTCCCTCTGGCACCTTGGAATTGGCCAAATTGGTTGCAGAATTCTGATTGGCTCTATGTGAAGTCCCCCCTCCTCTCATACCTCTTCATTCTTCACCACCCTCCTAGTGGTGCTGGATGACTCCAAGAGAGTAGCCAAACGGAAGCTGATTGAAGAGAACCGGGAGAGACGGCGCAAAGAGGAAATGTTGAAATCCCTTCAGCACCGGCCGGAGCCAACCCCAGAAGAATGGGAGCTGATACGAATTGCTACGGATGCACACTGCAGCACCAATGCCCAAGGCAGCCATTGGAAACAGAAGCGGAAATTCCTGGTAAATTGTATTGGCAAATAGGGTACACAATTCTGTTTGTCAGAATTGATGTACACAATGCTTAATTTTACGTATTTTTGTTCTTTATTTTGGATTACGTATAGTTCTTCCTTAACAATAATCCATTAGGCGATTGTTTGAAATTACAGCCACACTGGAAAAGTGATTTATGACTGTCTCATGATCCCTGCGGTCATATAAATACAATTTGTTCATTTATAACAGTTGCAGTATCCTGCAAGTCACAATTGCCATTTGTGACCTTCCCAGCCAGCTTTTGATAGGCAAAATGGGGAAACCAGCAAGCAGTTGCAAGTTGCAATTGCATGATGTCTCATTGAACAATCACAGGTGATTCACTTAACAACCACAACTGGGACTGCTACAACAGCCAGTACTAAGCAGTGCAGTCCCATGATATTTCACTTAACGACCACTTTACTTAGCCACAGTTTTCAGTCCCAATTAAAGTCATTAAGCAAGGATTGCGTATAATATTTTCTGCCCCTATTTTTGTTTTGAAAGTCCATATATTTCTGTAGTCCCTTTACCCCAGGCTTTCCCCAGAATTTCATAGATTAAAAGTAAGTCCAGCAGAATAAGTGAATATATGCATAATTTACTGGGCATCAAGTTTGATTACCAAAAAATATACATGTAATTTAACATATGTCTCTATTTTGTGCTGCTATTGGACCTAGTGTGTTTCTCATTCTTGACTACTTGAAGATGTGTGGATTTCAACTCACAGAATGCTGGCTGGGTAAGTCTGGGAGCTGAAGTCTATACATCTTCCAAGTTGCCAAAGTTGAGAAACACTGTACTAAGCATTGCTGAGAACCGAGCATTGGAAGTGTATTTGTATTTTCTTCCTGATAAAGAAGCAAATACATAGTTAGAGTTTGTGTAATTAGAATTATGCATCTGGACAAAGTATACTCACATTCCTCATAACTAATTAAGATACTTGGTAAGTACACATTTCAGCTGTATGATAGCTACTTTGCAGCTCTCCCATTTATGAGTAAAAGTTACAAAGTGGAGCTTTGTACCAGTAAAAATTACCATTTTGCACCCCAAAAAAATCTTAAGTTCTGTGCTAAAATCACATTAATCAGAATACACACATACCCTTTAATAAAATGCTATAAATGTATTGTGAAAGTTTTTTAAAAACAGACATTTGGCATGGTATCACCCTTAGACTATTTCTCATTCCATTTATTATTCATTTGAATTTGAATGAATTTCAGACTGGAGATACAGAGTGTAATTTTTAAAATCTGTTTTTCATTCATGCTCATACATAAATTGTCTAGCTAATATATTATTTTATTTCAGTGCAGTTGATAAAAACATACAGTATGCCCAGCCCTTGAAAAAACAACAATATGCATTTAAAATTATTTGCAGTTTTACTTTTGAAAATGTACAGATCTCTTGCCTCTCCAACTAATGTTAAAAATTATACAAAGCTCAGTCAGAGTAAACTTGACAATAACGCCAAGAATTCAATCATTTTTATTAAGATTAGTTACACTGCCATAATTAAGCATAGTGTTTCTCAGCTTTGGCAAACTTTAAGTGTATGATCTTCACTCCCAGAAATCTACACATCTTAAAGTTGCTGATTTTAGAAAATACTGATTTAGCAGATTTAGTAGTGCAGAGGTACCTTTGAAGGGTTAATTTGCTTGAGCAAATGGACACAGCTGTGACCTCTCAGCTTTGATGAAGGACAGATGGAATGGAAACCCCTCTGTGCCACCCCTCTCTCCTCCCCTATTTCTAAGCAGAGAGGAATTGCTGGCCTGGGGTGCCCTCTGCTGGCCATAACCAATTAATGTCAGGGCAGGTCAGGACATGGAGGTCAAAGAAAGTGAGGCTTGGGGGTGGGGAGAGGAAATAGGCTATCTGACTGAGGGGTTAAGATTGTTCTGTCTGTTCCCTCAGCCTTTATAGTATGCAGCAATTCCTTACTGAACATAGGAAGTGGCCCTGAAATTCACTCTAAAAATGGATTAAGAAGCATTACTGTTTAGTTCACGTGATGAAACTAAACAGGCCCTATTCTTGAACTGCTTGCATATAAGAAAGAAATTCAAAACCAAGAGGTGGGGACTTCTGAGCCTGATCAGCACATGATTTGCGCACAATCTTCCCAAGTACACTAAATGACTGGGAAATGAAGTGTGGAGAACTTTCCACATTTTCATTGGAAAGCAGTTGAAGATTTTCCAAGGCTGTATCCCTTTTTCAAAAGCACTCAGATCCAGAACAGCCAAAGGCAGAGGGTGTCATTCTCAAACTAGTGCATTGGAGTAGAACCATGGATTCTGATCTTCCCAGACTTGAGGGACTGATACTTTTATTTTCAGCAATGTAACTCTTACATTTGCACAGTGTGTTAGCAGAGTATGGTAATATCTGCTAAAACTTTAATTTAAAACTAAATAAAAGTAGGATGAATTTAAAATAATTTAAAAGTAAAACATTTAAATTGCTTCTAATGGTTTTAAAGATTTTTAAATAAAATATGTTCAAATAATAATTAAAATGTTTATTAAAGTATTTAATAGGGTAATATTTTGATGCTAATTGTAGAAAGGATATTGTAACATAAAAGAGATCATCTTATAAGAAAGTTGAGACAAGGAAAAGATATTGACAGATAACAGTTATATTTCCAATGTTAGGTGATAAATTTCTAGTTGTATGGAGTCTCCTGACTTTCTGCAGACTTCTAATATTTATTTTTCCCACTCATAGCCTGAAGATATTGGTCAGTCACCAATGGCTTCCATGCCTGATGGGGACAAAGTAGACTTGGAGGCATTCAGTGAGTTTACGAAGATCATCACCCCTGCCATCACCCGTGTGGTGGATTTTGCCAAAAAACTGCCCATGTTTTCAGAGGTAAGCAAAGGATGATGAGCAAAGAGAGTGGAGGAATTGGATTATCTGGTTGTAAAGTTTTGAACTTCCATAAAATTTCTCTTTACATTCTTCTTTTATCAAAATTAAAACCATTTTGGCTGATTGTTAGGAAGACATATAAATATGTGGTCCTCAATTTATGACTGGCCACTTAATGACATTTCAGAGTTTCCTGAAGGCATCAGGAAGCCAAAGCATAATAAGTGGCTTTACAATTTAAAATCAGCACTTCGAATAGTACCTGGAAACTCACTGGCAGCCAAGGCTGTGCCACAAAATCACTGCTATAGCCTATGCTTGCCTACCACAAGCAAAGTGTCCATAGTATTTTGCACCTATGGCAGTTCCTGAGTAGCTTTCAAAGGCATTCTCAGCTACAGTCTAAAGATAGTTCTCCATTAAGTACAGTAATTGGGACCAGAATTTCCATCACTAGGCAATGCAGTTCTAAAGCATGACATCTCATGAATGCATTCCTTAGTGACAGTAATCTCAGCATCCTGATTGCTGTTAACTAAATTCTGCCAGTTGTTAGTTGAGGACCCAGGCCAATGCCATGGTTAAGTAAGAGCCTGCCTCCTCTTTAACTCCCCCCTTTTGCCTATCTCCCCTCCATCTCTGCCCTTTTTGCCATCTATCTACCCACTGCTGACAGCTGCTGCTGTTGTTCAGCCCTGCCCCACCCCATCAACTACATCATGCACACTTTTTACCAGGCGGAACCCCTTTCACACTGCCTTTTTTCATCTTAGTGCAGCCAAAACGTCTCTTCACCCCTCCCAGAGCTTCCACTGTGCCTTTCCCAGGACGTGGTTGTACAGAAGAATCCCAGGGTATGAGAAAAGGCTCCACCTAGAAAAGTTATTCTTTCTCACTGGTGCAACTGAGGCTTTCTTTAATGTAACAGGCGTCTTTTGCTTAAAAACAAAACAAAACAAAAAAGGTCCTGAACAGAGCATGAAATGGAGGCCTTGATTGACACACAAATGGAGAGTGCAAAAAAAAAAGAGCACTGCAGCCGCTATGGTAGAGGCATATAGTATGGCAGGCATGGAAGTAGGGAACTGCTAGCGCTACCTGGCGGGTAATGCAGGTTGCCAAAGACTAAATGCAGGTAAGACTGAGTTGGCGCAGCAGTTAGAGTGCAGTACTGCAGGCCACTTTAGCTGACTGTGTTCAGCAGGTCAGCGGTTCAAATCTCACCGACTCAAGGTTGACTCAGCCTTCCATCCTTCCGAGGTAGGTAAAATGAGGACCCAGATTGTTGGGGGCAATGTAAAATATATATACATTGCTTACTGGTGTACACCGCTTAGAGAGTGCTTGCACTTAAAGCGGTATATAAGTCTCATAAATAAATAAATAAATAAATAAATAAGTTGGCCCAAATTTTGTTCACATGATGTGGGAGGTCTGAAGTAATCAGAATTTCAAGGACCAGTTGAAAGTCTCTTCATTCAACATCATCATAAATCTGAACAGCTACTGAGCAAATGGATGATTAATGAGGACTACTGCATTGCAGTAGTTTAGCCTGGAATCGATAAGGCTGTGGGTTGTACAAACAGAGAACATCAGGTAAATCTACACCAAATCCTTCCCTTAAGTAATGAAAGTAGTTGGGCCTCATTTATCATACTTTCAGAAAATAATTTTCTGTTTTCTTCTTCTAATTCTATTTAATTTAGGGAAATTGAGTGGATGGGTTTATACAGCATGCTGAAAGAAAGGCAGGATTCCAGAACATCCTGAACTACCAACATCATTTTACTCTATTTTAATGTGCTGTGAAAACTCAGCACATTATATTATACAGCATTAATGTTAACAGAGTAAAGTATCCTCTTTGATATTTCGTACATGATGGCTTTAGATTGATGAATTAATTATCACAAATTATTTTGTTAGGTCTGCAAAACGTTCAGAGTGGATAAATAAGTCAAAATTGGAAAGCAAGGACTTGGTCATAAATGCAGGAGGGAAGGAACATTGTCTCAGGCCGAAAATTGTAGGAGAATTATCATGCAGTAACTTGTTATTTGTAGATGATCTGATAGCCATCCTCAGAGCATTTCTAACTAGCTGAGGGCAGCAAATTTCAGTGGGCTTCCTGGTTAACAGAGCCAGCTGCTAAAAGAAGAACATTTCCTGCAAATAAGTGACTTTCAAAAGAAGCATCACATTTCCTACCACTACTAACTTCTGGCTCTTGATTTCCTGCTAATTTGACCCAGAGAATGTATGCTCTTGCTACTTCTGGGCCCCACTATTGATAGCACAATCACTCCTTGTCTCTCTTTATTGCGCCAATTTTCTGCCCTGGAAAGCAAAAATACCTTTTTTCTCTGGGAGGTAGAGTAAGGTCTTCTTTCGCTCCAGTGGGACTATTCTAGAAAGCCAAGCATTCCTGGGGCCAAGATGATCATGCTTCTCTCTGTCTTTAGCTGCCTTGTGAGGACCAGATCATCCTTTTGAAGGGCTGTTGCATGGAGATTATGTCACTGCGGGCAGCTGTGCGTTATGACCCTGAAAGCGAAACCCTGACACTCAGTGGTGAAATGGCCGTCAAGCGGGAGCAGCTGAAGAACGGTGGCTTGGGCGTAGTATCAGATGCCATCTTTGATCTGGGAAAATCCCTCTCTGCCTTCAGCCTGGATGACACTGAAGTGGCACTGCTCCAGGCTGTGCTGCTTATGTCCTCAGGTATGTGTGGAGGGTGGACTATGCTCTCAGTGTGCCTCTTATGTGATTGGCATTATTCAAACATAAGTGAGTCAGACCAAGGCTGCATGTAGCTCAGTATTATCCCTGTCAATTATCAATAGCTTTGTAAGACTTCATATTAAAATTGTACTTTGTGAGAAAGAAGAACCTGAACTTTTGACTGCTTGTGGGCTAGCATCTTAGCTACAGCCTTTCCCTGAGATCAAGGATGGGCAATGTGCAACTTCAGATTTGTCAAAATGCCTAAGTGAAGCATATTCATTCTCAGTTATATTATGACTGTCAAAAAGCAATTCTGTCAAGTGTTGCTTAGTGACAAAGGTGCAGTCCCAATAATGGTCATTAAGTGAGGACACCTGTATTCTTTTTCTGAAGATCATCATAAGATAGCTGTAAGCAGTGGGCAAGGGTCACTTTTAATCTCTAGAGCCTCTTCATACACATAGAGGTTCTGTATGTCTAAAGCGCTAGAATAGGAATAGGGAACTTTCATCCTTTGGGTCCAAAGTAATCAGTTAGGCCAGTTCCTACAGACCTTGACAAAGTTCTTATCCTCTCTCATAAAGTCTTTGTCTCTTCCTGCAAGCATATTTGTGGATGCTCTCAATGGAGTCTTTCTTGGGGGCGGGGAGCAGAAAAACTAAGGAGCTGAACTTCAGTTTCTGTGTTTTGCCCATATGGAGGACGCAGAATTAATTCTAATCTGAGCAATGAGGGTTCAGTAGATTTAGTGAGTCAGAAAGGTAACTTGGGATTGGGGCAACTTGGTTGTTTGCAGAGAGACAAATTTACACATGCAATGTGTAGCCTGCCTGACATGTACCCTCTTTTCCATTTATTTTGCAGACCGCAGTGGGCTAATTTGCGTTGATAAGATTGAAAAATGCCAAGAGACCTATCTGCTGGCATTTGAACACTACATCAATTATCGCAAACACAACATTCCCCACTTCTGGCCCAAGCTCCTCATGAAGGTGACCGACCTGCGCATGATTGGGGCTTGCCACGCCAGCCGCTTCCTGCACATGAAGGTGGAATGCCCCACAGAGCTCTTCCCCCCACTCTTCCTTGAGGTCTTTGAGGATCAGGAAGTTTAGGGCATGAGGAGGGATGGAGGGGGGCAAACAGGGTGGCGTGGGCGAATTGGGGACATGGGGCAATTTGGGGCTGGGGCGATGTCTGGACTTGGGTCACAAGACCCTCACCTCATCACCTCGGACACAACAGATTTTCATTGTTTTGTTCTGTTTTGTTGTTTTCATTTTTTTCTTTTCATTTTTTTTGTTTTGTTTTGGTTTTCTAAATATTGCACGTCAGCATCAATGAATCCCCTGGTTAGGGGAAGCAAGGGCATCCTTGGTAGGAGGTGGGCCATGAAAAAAGTCAAAGCTATACAAAATCTGGGTTATGAGGTAGAAATGTGCAGTAGCCAACACATTCTTTGTTTAGGCAGATTTTTTGTTTTTTTTTTTAAAAAAATAATTAAGTGGACGATACAATTCCCACCTACCCCCTTGTTATCTCCCCTGTTGTCCAAAGTCATCTTTCCAGGGTGAAATGTCTGTCTTGAACTTTAACATAAAAAAAAGAGAAAAACAGTCCATATATTATTCTCTCCCCCCCCCACTCCAAAATGCTTTGCCTTTCTCTCCTTCTTTAAATAAAACTTTTCTGCCCTCCCCCCCCAACACTGGAAGCAATTGGCACCTCTTGAGCCCTGATCAAACCTCTCTCGTTTAAACGGACTTGATTACCAATATATATAAATATATATACATATAAATATATATATATATATTCTTTTGCACATAACGGTCCCAGGAAACGTCAGAGTGTGTTTGGTTGTTTTTTTCTTTAAGAACCTTAGCATTTAGTTATCCTCCCTGGGAGGCTAAAATCGAAAATGCACTTTTTTTTGTAAAAGAAAGAAAGAAATGGAACCGAGAGAGAGGAAAAGAGAAAATCCTATTAAATTATTAGGAGCAGGTGGGAGGAGGAAGGTCACAGATGTTTTGGCAAAAAAATAATAAACCTAAATTGAGGCTGAAGGTCCACGTGTGAAGGACAAATGCACTTTGAGTGAGATGAAAATCCTTCCCCTCAGCTCCGCCCTTAATGGGGGAAACAGGTGAGAAAAGAAAAGAAAAGAAAAGAAAGATCTATTTTATATTGCTTCGAATGGCACTGCAGGGCTTGCCTCTTAAGAGGTGCCCGCTTTGCGTTCCAGTGTTGAGAGGTATATTCGTCAACCTTCCTCCTTGCCGTTGTGCCCTCTTTCCTCCCCAAAGCTTCAGCCAATCTACCTCCATATTCAGCAAGGTGAGTGGATTTGACAGATTCCCACCCACACCTGCTGCCCCCTCCCAGCTGAAAGGCTGCATGCAATGTTCCCACTGGGCTTTGAAACGGCCTTTGCTAATTCTTTGCACACGCTTTCCCACGCCTCGTGGCGGTACACTTCTTTCTGCACTAGTATTCTTGCTGCCCTGCTGCACCCTCCCTTCAATGCCCTTCTCTCTGGGGAAGAAACGAGGAGAAATCCTAACTCTTCAGTGCTCCCAAGAGAATCAGAGTTAGGTTTCAATTCTTTCTTATTTTGGCGGGGTGGGTGGGGGGAATGGCACTTAGCAATACAGAAAACACAAAGACAGTGAAATTCATGGGGACATGGCACACCCTTTTCAACCCAGGATTGTACAGCCCTTCTGTATTAAGAGGTTGTGGGCTCTGCATAATAACTTCTCTTTCTCCTACAGCATTCCATGTCCCCCGCACTTGTACGTTACTGGCCCTTGTGTAGTCCCAGTTGTGTCTGTGCACATGGGAAGAAAAGGCAGAGATTTCTCTTATAAGGCAGAAGCCTGTTAGAAAGGTTTTATCCTGGACTGATTAAGTCTAATTTTCCCTTTCAGAGGGGGACTAGACGAATGAAATAATACTCAAATGCACTTCCTTGCACAGAAGGAGGGCCATTCTGCCTAACTTGAACTGTCATGGGCAGAGCAATGCCCCAAGCCTCAAGCTGCATGATCTATATCAGAACTGATCCAGTTGGGAACTTGGAGGCAGGCTACTCACATTTGTAAAACTGAATTGGCCAAGCTAGCAAGAAAAAAAACACCTCAAGTTTTCAAATTAGATATTGTTTCCATTTGATTTCAGCTTTTCCCCCTCATTATTTAGTGTTATACTTATGTGGTTGTAACTGGTTGTTGGAAAATAGAACCTCTGAAGTTCTGGCCAGCAGTTAGCTTTGTGGGAACATTATTTGGAGAAAAGGAATAGTAAATTGTGGTCGACCAGGCCTAACAGCCCCAATTCAATAGCCACCAGCCCTGCCTTTAATCCTGTATTTTTGCCTCTTGGCTGACGCTTGGGAAAGGTGGAGCAATTGGTATCTAGGGCCATATTTGACATAGAACATCCAGTTACGAATCCCCACTCTGAAGATTTGCCCTTGGAGGAGGTATTTCTAAAGAAAAAACAAAAACAAGATAATAACCACCAGCTTCCCGCTTTCTTCCTGTCTGTTTCACCTTTAATGCAAGCCAGACTGTGATCACCTTAATGCAAGTATTTTGGCACTTAACACTGTTAAATAGATCAGACTTCTCTATCTCTTCTAAACTGCTTTATCTGTGTTAGATCCATTTCTTGTCAGTTTAATAGCCAGACCTTTTTCTTTTTCTGCAACTGTAATATGTTATTCCGGAGAGGGGTATACTTTTATTCCCCCCCTTCCCTTGTTCTTTCTCTCTGTCACATGGTTTCCGTTGGAAAAAAACCCTTTACCTCTTACCTCATTCAAGACGCCGTGGGAAATGTTACATGATGGGTTGGGTGCATGTTGGATGTACCATCTGAAGATTCAGAGGCCGGCCGGCGCATGGAGAACTCAGCTCCAATTTAAGCTAATATACAGAATATATATATATATATATAAAAAAAAAATATGTATAATTTTTTTTAATTAAGAAAAATCTTTGTACGGGTCTGTTCACAAAAAAGAAAAGAAAAATCACACAAACAAAAATTTGGGTTGGAAAAACAATGCTTTTTTGTTTGATTGATTTTTGCTTTATTTTTATCATCTTTAAATGACATGGGGTTAAATGGGGAAGTAATTGCTGGGTTGAATTGGAGGGAGTCTTGGGTCCTAAATGCCAGCAGTCATATTGAATAATATTCAAGGCAATGCCTGTTCCTCAGTCCTCAAATGTGATGTTGAATACAGATCTTAACAGACTTGTGGCCGGGGGGGGGGGGGTTTAAAACCAAGTTTCTAACTTGTATGGCAGCGAAGACAGGTTATGAAGCCTAATCAAATCTCAGAACAGACCTTAAGTGGGATTCCCAGTGGTGTGGAATGCACACCTCTGGTGCCGAAACAGAATATATTATGCAAAAGAAGCCCACATTTGCAGTTTTGCTTAATTATTCCATTTTTCTTAGAGCAGCATTCAGCTTTTCTTGATTTGGGAGTTAAATGTTTGTGTTTAAAGCGCAGAGGTTACACAAGCCCAGTTGTATTCCACCAGCTATTTCCCCAAGGAATAAAGCTGGGTCCATTGAAATAATGTATCTGGAGAATGTGCAGATGCAGAAGTTTTGCCTTGAAGGTATGAGCTAATTGTGGATTTCTTTGAGGGAGAAAACTTTTTTGTCCAGTGTAGAGGCTGATGAAACTTGCTTGAAACTATCCCCAAAGCCTCATATCCATGCAATAACAATTTGAAAAGCATCCAAAGATGAGAAACTTTATAGCCTAGTTGGCCAATTTCAAAGACTGGTGTTTTCTCATTCTATTTATGTCATAACATGCTATTTCCTGTATATCTACACGTGCACGTGCACACAGCTTGTTAGAGACTTAGGTTCCTTCGTCCAGCTTTTCCAAAAAATAAAACATGAAATAGCTAGTTTACTCAGACCACTTAACACTGCCCCTTCTTGCTGTAACCCTTATTGTTTTGCCCTTTTCTAATAATACCCGTAACTTCTAAAGTCTGTATCAGTCCCATGAAACAGGCTTGCAAGTCTTTGTTAAATAGTTCCCCTCTTACATTAATTTTCCCTGTGCAATAAAATGAGTTATGTGTGCTTGCGTGTATGAAAGAACATTGTGTCTGTTTCTGTGTATGTGAGAGGCAGAGATTAATTAGGCTGAACTCCTAACCGGAAGGAAATCCTATCAAAATCACTGGATTTTCTTCAAAGTGGCCATTCAAATTATTTTTCTAGGCCCTGATCTTATATTTTTAAAGTTTGACAGAAAATATACTCTTGAATCAAAGACTCATTCTATGGACATAAGTTGCTGCCTTAAATGGAAGCAAGGCTAGCCTCTGCTTCTCAGTAATCTCTCTTTGGGCGGGTAGCAGTCCCCAAAGCTTCAGGCTGTCTTCCCCTAGCGGTGGCACCTGAGAGCCGAGCAGAAAGTGGGGCTAGAGAGCAGTGAAGTGAAGTGATCTGATTGCTTTGAGTTTCTTGCAATTCAGAATCCTCAACAGAAGGCAGGGCTGCATTTTTCATGAACATTTCATTTTTTGTTCCCTCATTCAGAGAGTTGAAAGCAGCTTCTGATAATTGGAGATGCTAGGAACCAAGTGTGGGACCTCTCTGATGCCATGCAAGTGATCTGCCACAGAGGTTTATATAGCACTTATCCATGGGGGTTTATATAGCACTTATTTGCAAGAACAGCTTTTGCTTAGTTCAAGGTTGGAGATTTTGACTGCTATATCTACTTTTGGTGGTATAATTGGGTAATGTTAGACCATGGAAACAATTATCTTGAAGGAGTATTTGGTGAGGGAAGCACAGTATTTGAAACAGGAGGAATAGGCTCTGATCTGTAGGTACCTCTGTGCTGTCCTCATTTTGCTACAAGAGCCCAGAGCTCGCTCCTGTGCTGAGATCATCACAATTTAGTAAGTTTTTAAATATTGTGTTAGCATAACCATCCAAAGCAGCCCCCACCTTTTTCTTGATAGACTGTTTTTGTGCAACCATTACTCTCAGCCTACTGCATTATCCTTAGGCTGGCTTCATACATTATGTTAAGATACAATGTGATTTTCCTTGATTTTAGTTTAGAACGAAACATAGCCATCTTTTTAAGCCATAGTTCATGGTTTAGCATATTTTATGAACACAGTTAATTTATTCAGTAAACCATGGTTAAAACATATAATGTGTGAACTCAGGCTTAATCTGCTGCTTTCCCACTACGCAACACCCATTCTGATTCAGAATTAAATATGGATGCTTCCCTGAAATGCCATAAGGTTCCTTAGTTTTTTTCAGTTCTTTCCTTCCATGATTCTTCCAGTGGAAATACTTCAGGAATTTTTGCAGATGTGAGTAGTAGGAATCATTTTTCTGGCCAGAAAAGAGTTACAACAAACTTCAGTGAGCTGAAACTCACTGAATAAATAAAACAGAGCATTAGGTATTGGTTTGTGACTCTCACTCACTTGTAACTCCTGCATTGTCCTTTGACTTTATGTAGTCTTGTTAAACAGTCTTGATAAAACAGCAATATGCTGTACCACGTTTTCAGTCAGGAGCCTTTTTCTATTTAACCATTTTCCAACTGTATTTTAAAAATCCATCTGTTACTATTGCAATAGTATTTCAGCATCACACCTACCCTCAGTCCCTGATTGGGCTGGCATACAACTGCTGTAAAGAAAGAAAAAAAAACTCCTTAAGTTTCTATGCATTTCAGGGATTTGGCTTGAAATCAGATCTCTGAGATGTGTATTCTCTAACTTAGATATTGAATAAACTTTGACAAGGGAAAAGACATTCAGAATTATCCTTGTAATCAGGAGTTGAACTCAATTCAAGCTATTCTTTATCTTTTTATACTCTTTTTTATCTATTTATTCATTCCAAACTGAAAAGATTTTAATGCATCCCAGATATTATAGAAATGTATCAAAGGGTGCTTACTTACTGACTAACTAATTTTCTATCCTTATTCATATTTCATTCAGGGAGAGGTACAGCTTTCACTAATGTATCTGCACTTCACAAAGTGGTTAGTATTCCCAGCCCATTTGTATCCATTTCAGAAATTGAGATGCTTTGCAAGGTATGTAATTTCTAAGCCTCAAGCATGTTTATTAGCATATGCCTTCCATACTGATGATTTTCTGATATGAATGAGCTGCAATTTAGTTGATCATGATCACATAAATAATGTTTTTACTAAATCAAATGACACATTCAGTAGTTCTTAGGACCATCGAATGTGTGAAACTCTCCTTGGGTCAGTGATGAATGTAGCATCTGAAAGAATTGAGGGTGGCTTGAGGGAGATTTGAGGTCTTTAGATGTGCACATATTAAACACAGTCAATTCAGCTGAAAGGAGTTTGAAACAATATCAATTCAATTAGGTTAGAAATGAATGTAAATATCAAAGAGTTGGACTGATCAGCTAAAAAATATTAAAAACCAGCATAAGGGCAGGCTGAAAAAAAACCAGCCATTTGAAATCCTCTTCTTAAAAGATTACTTCTTTTTGCTCACTTAAGATGGAATGCTTGTCCCAAGCTGGCACCTATTACAAAATGGCCAGTATACAAAATATTTCTGCATTTTCCTTTTGAAGCTGTGTATTTGTGGCCATTGTGCTTCTTACATGGCATTTTGAAAATGTCTGGAGTATTTCAGAGTGCTCTGCCCACTTATTTAGGCCAAGAAATCTTGCACAAATAAACATGATAATTGTCTTTTTCTGAGGATTTTTTTAAAAAGTTGTTGCTTTCTTCAGCAATCAAATCCTAGCCACCTTGCTAAATGTTCTCCAAAAAAAATCAGAATAAAATTATTAATCAGCTCAAACATCTGGGTTAATTCTAAAGTTCAGCTTCCAGAAATTCCATTAATTGAGTTGAAGCCAATGTATTGTGGAGAAGAACCCGAGTAAATCCTTTTTCAGATCACCTTTTAACTGATAAAGTTATCTTCAGTCTTAATTTCATACCAGTGTATTCCAGTTGTCTAAATTCACATGGCATCCAAGTGAGGGGCTGTTTGCTTCAAAACAGAGGTGCAGAAAAACAGGGCTCCTGAAGCCAAGCATTCTGCAAAACTATTTACAGTGTTTGGAAGGTCTCATATTTCTTCTTATTTTTTGGTTAGAATAAGCAATACATAAAAAAATGAAAAACTGATTTTGACCTAGAATAATGATTTTTAAGATCTTCTTCCCCAGCCTGTCTGCCAAAAACTGTTCCAGTGCATTTGGCATTCTTGCCTAAGGTCAGCCTCTTTATTCTCTTTTCCTTCCCTCCTTTCTCTCCCCACAGATCAAGGTGTTCCAGCTGGACAATCTCACACTGAAAAACAAACATTATTCTCTAGTGCTAGTTCTTGACTTACTACTCTCCCTCAGCAGCCAGCCTTTCATGTTCTGACCCAAAATCCTGCCATATACTTTTTTAAAAGAAAAAAAAAACTTCTGGAGGCTAATGCCATTTATTTTGGTAACAGAAAAATGAGCTACAGGTAATCCTCATTTACCCCTGGCAATTTGGTTGTTAAATGAAGTAGTTACTAAGTGAAACCGATTGTGCTTACGATCTTATACCAGTTTCTTTTACTTTACAGACCTGCAAAGGTCGTAAATGCAAAGATTAGTTGCATAGTTTTTTCATCACTGTCATAACTGAGGCAATTGCTAAACAAGGATTACCTATATACTTCTGCTGCCTGTGAAGGGCTGCAGAAACCTTGCCTCTCTTGCCACTTATAACCCTTCTTGCCAGGCTGAAAAGGTTTGCATAGGTAACTAATTTGCAATTTACCCCTTAACCCAGAAGCTCAAAAACAGATCTCAAACAATCCTCCTGTCATTACCTTATTCCAAATCCCATCTTCATTTAGAATTAATACCCTACCTTCTTTTGGGAGGGGAGGGGGTTGAGATGAGTTTTCCTTGCCCCCTGTACTATATGTACTTTAAGGTGCATCATCATCTTTGGCAGCCCAGGGCCCTAACAGATTGTTTCTGTTTTTTTAAAATTTGGGCAGCATAAGAAAAATTGAGTGCCATCCAAAGGCAGGTTGTTCTGCACTTTTTGTAGACTGAGCAAAGGCACAAGCCATGAAACAGTTTAGGCACTGTACTACTGCCAGGAGACCCTGCTGAGGTCACATGTATTCTTTATCTCAATGGGTTTGTTATTCTGATTGTTGGTGGTGTTCCTACATAAACATCTTCCTGATATATGAGAAAGATACACTCTGGTTTATGGTGACCCCAGATGTGTCCTGAACACCCTATCAGCATTGGCTCATGTCTAAATGTGCAGGTTTTACTTGTAATACTGTAAATGAGGGACTTGTGAATTTGCGGTGTAAATTACCTCAGATGTATGGGTGTCCAATCTTGTGGTTTTGAGTTAATAGACTTTGTATGCATTTTAATATTCTTAAGAGGTAACAAACATATCTAATACAAATTTGCTTCTCTATGAAAAGAAGGTCCCTATCTCATACACACAACAGTGTCTTTCTGCTTCTATCATGCCAGTTTTGTATTCCTTGTTTATAGGCAGGTTTGTTCTCTCCCATACTGAGAATTCTTGCTGTGCCTGGCAGAATATATCTAAAAGCTAGAAGTACTGAGCCTTGCCTGTTCTCTGGGTTCAAACATTTCTGCCAAACATTTGTGGCAGAGTTGAGGTATATCTTATATGTAGATATATGTGTTTCTGTATGTTTGCAGACATTTTCCTTCTTGCTGTAACCTTACCCCATTTTTTTCATTCTTGTTTGTTTCTGTCTCAAACATGTTTGTCATTTGCCCTCACTTCACCAATGTCTCAGATTCCCCCATCTTGTCAGGGCAGCTGAACTACCATTCGAGGCTCAGTGCTACCCCATCTTGACGTTAGTTTTCTATACTCATTTTTCCAGAAGCCTTAATAATACTGTATAAGTTGCCAGCAAGGACACACTTTCACACAACAATCAAGTGAACAGTCTGTTCAGCATTTGTAATTCTGTAAATATTTTATATGTAACCCAACTTGTAAACTAGTTCTGCCTTGAAAAGGTGTAACTGGAACATCTTATGTTTGAAATCTACAAAGCATGTAAAGATGCCCCTGATTATCAGGAAGGAGGGGGCAGGATAATAATTCCTCATTGCCTTATATCAAATAGTACAGCCTCTATAAAATAGTATTTTGGTACTCTCCTTTATGAATTTCCTACACATACTGAACTTCAAGATGTAAGATTGGCTTTATAGTCCTGAGAAAATAGTCACAAATGATATGACCTTGGATGAAGGAGCCTGAACATATTTATGTGTATATATAATACATGTAGTTGAACTGAAAAGAAACAGTTTCTAAACACTACCTGAAATGAGTGGGACTACTCATTCATTTCACTGAGCTTGTGCAGAACTTCCTGCTTGACTTCATCTAGAGCATATGTATTTGATAAGTATAGTTCTTTCAACTGTGTGCAGATATCCTATGTATACAAAGTGTTAAACCCCATCTGCACTTTGCACAACATACATGCAAAGCCTCCTGCCAATGTCTCAAATGAAAGGCAGGTGTAGGGGGAGACAGAAATGTCAGCTATTTTAGTTCATTCGACTTGGCTAATTATTATACTACTTTAGTTGATGTGTTTAATTGTCCCTATGATACTCTGAAAGGTATGAGAGATGGTCTGTCCAATTAGAAACATTTCTGTGATTTCAGCTTAGCACCCAGTGTAGAGCTATGAACCCTTCATTGTTCTTGCCTAGCAGGCTGAAGTGATCTGGCTAAATTATGTATTCCCATTAATAATTTGAGAAACTAAGTTTTTGGTTTCTTTTTTTTAAAGATAGAAAGCCAGCCTGAGGTATTTAAAATTAAGAAAATGATTTTTCATCTTTTGAGACCATGAGTCTTTGGATGATGATCCGGTTGACATTTTTATAATAGTGGCTTGTTAGATAACATGGTTAGATAGCAATAGGTTTGTGAATGAACTAGCACAGATTATCACTTCAGCTAGAATTTACAATACTAGATTAATTCAAAGTTTCTTTATAGTTTCAATCCATACCTTTGGAGTATGATCAAATAATAGCATGTTGTAAAACAGCCAACTTCATTTGGTTATATCTTACAAGGAAAAGGCAAGAGCCCCTTTTTCACAGGGATTACTTGATTACTTAAAACATTATAGCCAAAGTAAACCTTTTCAGCCTGGGCAACACCACTTCATCAGCTGTGAGGAATGAATGCATTTTGCACCCCCCTTAAGCTAAAATGGCACAGTAGTCTTCAACTTAAAATCACAATTGGAACTGAAGCGTGTCACTAAGTGATGCAGTCATTAAGCAAGTCACATTTGATTTCATGACCTTTTTGCTGCTGTTATTACTGAATCATTCAACTGTTAAACAAATCTGACTTCCCCCATTGACTTTGCTTATCGCAAATTAGCTGGGAAGGTCACATATGGTGGTTACATGATCCTAGGATGCTGCAACAATCACAAATACATGCTAATTGCCTAGAACCAAAATTGTGATTACATGAACGCAGAAATGCTGCAGTGATTATAAGATCAAGGACTGTCATGAGTCACTTTTTTCAACACCATCATAACTTCAAATGATCATAAGTTAAGGACTACCTGTAAATGTCTTTTTAGGATCTGGATTGTAGTCCTCATTTAAAACTCTCTTCTCTCCATCACCAGCACATACGTAACACCACCTCGTAAGGGGAGCTGAAATAGCTTTTCCATATGGAGTTTGAATGCAGAAAAGTAGAATTTCCTTTTTCCCTCTTTGTACTAAAGATTTATATATGCAAGACACTCTACACAAGAAAGCTGCTAATGGAGAAAGGAGGCCTCTGACTTTACTCCTATGTGCCCACTTACCTATAGAGGGCAGTGTCCCTCATTTTATGTCAGCTGGGGTAGGAAGGTACATTGGCTGCTGCCTAGGTCATAACTTATCCTTAAAGTGATGCAAAGATCTCAGGGTGTGAATCCCTCCCACGATAGTTCATACTTTGATACTCTGCCACCTCAGGTGTCATTCTCCCCCATCATGGCATGCTCACATTTTGCCCAAAGTTCAGTGCAAGGAACACAGTATCTCTCCCACCTCTTTTGTATGCTGTGCCACCTCTATGGGGGTGGGAGCCACCCTTCCTGGAGAAGCAAAATCCTTTGCAATCTGTAGTAAAAGGTGTTGCTTTTCAGGACACAATGCCCCTAAGTTTCTTCCTCCATCCATGCAGGGCACTTAATGACTGAAAATTTGTGGGTAAGAAGTAGATTTTTTTTTTCACATTATAGATTTGTTCATGGAGAGACACTGATGATTATTCCCATACCTCCTTTCAGTATTTCTTTGCCAACACATACCTCATGCAGTCCTATAAATGATATCCCACTATCTTCTTGACACACACCCCAGCCAGTCTTTCTTTCTGAAAGGGTGTTTTTTTTTAAAATTTTGGATCTAGATTATCATCAAAGATTATGGGAGAATAGAAAGGAGTTTCCAATAAGGAGACAACTTTGTACTTAACTTTATACTTAAACCCCAATATACTATGCATCGTGGTTTTTCCCTCGCAGTCCAGAGCAGGGAAAGAAACTGTGAGCAGGGAGTTAGTGAATGTACATTTGGGAGATGGGGTTTTCTGAAGGGGGGGGGGTTGGGTTGGGGGGAAGAGTTCAGAGGGAAAGAAAAACCAGATGGGGAAAGTGTTCCCTCTGCCTCACCCCTTTCCCCCTTCTCCCTTACTGTCTTTTCTTTTTTCTGTTTCTGTTTTTCTTTCCTTTCCTTTTCCTTTTTTGCATCTGGGAAGCAGGAAGCTGCTGATGTAAAAAAATAACGACAATCACAATTTGTCTGTGACGTGCGATTTTGAAAAAAAAATAACCCTGAAAAGTCTGGGGCAGGGGAAAAAAAATAACCCTTTTTGTGTTTTTGGTCAGGATTTTAAAGAAAGATATTTTTATGGTAATTGTTGCTGGTCTATTTTACTATATATTTATGTAATAAATATATGATTAAAAAACAAACAAACCTACCCTTAAACAAAGACAAAAAAAACCTCACAGCCCCAACTGACTTTTGGTGTCTCATTTCTGGTAAATGGTGGCTGGTATATAACATCCTTTCTTTTAACTGCCAAAACTTGAGTACAGGGTTGGGGCTGAAATTGTTCTACAATTGTTCTACCATTGTACCCATCAAGCCTCCCTTAATGAGTACAACCTCAGTTCCACTACACACAGAAAGTTCACCAAGAATTCAGGATGTGGAAAAAGAGGCCAACTGACATCATCGCCTCATTTTATTTCAATTTAATCTGAGGATGGATGATGGTTTATTCCTTTTTTCTTTTTCTTTTTGCTAGACAGGAGTATTTCAAAGAAGGTGGTTTAGTTCTCTTGCATTCCTACTAACGGGGTATTATTTCAAAATTAGTTTGCCTGGAAGTGGCATCTATTACAAAGGGTTTCATAGGTCTCCTACACCAGAAAGGAAAACATAAAAGATGGAACATTTTAAGGAAACAATAAGGCAGATGAGCCTTTTCACCTAGTGGTTTTTACAGGACTTCATACCACATCACCCTCCCTAGAAAAAACAAATGGGGCTCCAGTTACCTGCCTGTATCTAAGACTTGTTTTCCTTCTGGTAGCAGCCAAAGGATCATGAGGATCATGCCACACTTGATCCCAATTCCCACCGTAGTTTCAACTTAGGAGAGCAAGAAATGAACAAAAAGAGGACGACAACCATCCAGTTTGCTTTCATTGTATTTTTCTCCTGAAATTGGCACCATAGCCAGGAAGAGGGATATT
Organism: Crotalus tigris; assembly: GCF_016545835.1. Classification (NCBI taxonomy): domain Eukaryota; kingdom Metazoa; phylum Chordata; class Lepidosauria; order Squamata; family Viperidae; genus Crotalus; species Crotalus tigris. Next base: position 7,131,466 of record NW_024097358.1, on the reverse strand, counting down.
CTCTTCACACAGTTCCAATATACACAGATATATTTACAAAGGCGGTTGTGCTGTTTATTTCTGAGCAGGCAGGAGGAGCAGCTGCTACCCCCACATAAATAGCCATATCCAGGCCCAAAATAGTCTGGTTAGTGCAATAAAGCAAGGATAATTGGTCAGGAGCCTGGACTCGCAGTATTTCTGCCTGCGCTATCTTTTACTGAGCATCAATGCGGAAGGAGAGCAGCTTTTCGGAGTGCATGTTGAGGGTGCGTAGATCAGGCAGTTTCAAAAGCAATTTAGTAAAGCGGGATGTTTCCTGGGGGTGATTCTTGAGGATGAGGGCTCGCAGCGCCCGGATCAGTGTTTCCTGTAGCTGCTCCACTGATGCTGGGTTCTCGATGCCTGAGCGATCTACATAGAGAGGGATCGACAATAAGTACTGTGTAGCAAGGCTGTAAAAAAGTGGTTCTCAACCTTTTTAATGCAGCGACCCTCAACCGGTCGTAAGTCGAGGACTACTCAACTGGTGCAGCACCGTTTGCAGAATGGGACTTTTGGCGGGCTCAGCAGAGCAGAGACAGCCTGGACAATTCCTATTGGCTTTTGAAAGCCAATATTCAAGAGAGTCTATTCTATTGGCTTTCAAAAGCCAATAGAATAAAAGGGAGTAGCACAGCTAAGGAAAAAGGGGAAAAAATGGTGGACTGCGTTGTTTGGCGACCATGAAATGGTCGTTCGACCCCAAATGGCGTCCCGACCCACAGGTTGAGAACCACTGCTGTAAAGGAAGTACATAAAACCAGAGTCCAGACAGCAGTTATCAGAAATGTCTAGTCTCCCTTCAGGTCACAAGAATGCCCAATTGTAAGAAAATCATGCCAGAGATGATCTGCAAATCACAATCCTTGAAACATGGTTATGATTTCTAAAGAACCATGACCATGCATCTTACTTCACAGCAAACAAAGGTCTTGTCCCCAAGGACATAAACCGCTAAAATATACTGTTGAAGGGAGAGGTTATGGGATCGAAGAGGAATACGGAGGATTTCAGTTACACCTACAAGGTTTCGGGTATTTGAAGGGTAGGGACTAAAAAAAAAAAGATTTGTGTGAGGGAGCTGGGGGCTACATTTGGATAGTGAAGAATCACAAATCTGGCAAGGTATGGCAGGGACAGCAAACAAATGTGAACAGGCTATGCTGGGCAAAGGATACAATCAGAAAGTCTGTATATTGGGACTGGGGTCAAGGGATACTTGCCTGCAGAGATCAGCACCACTGCTGTGAAGAGGCCTAGTTCTTCTTCAGATAGTTGCAAGGCACTAAGCTTCTCACTGAACTCAAACATGGATATTAACAAGTCATCCATGCCCATCCCCCACAACTCTTCAAGGTTGTACTTTGTGTGACTGGTGAATGTTATAGTCTGCTCCTTGACATTGAAAAGGGAGGCAAACCGAACCATTAGCACCTGGGGTTAGAGAGAAAAGATAAAGAACTTTCAGAATATAAGTATGCTTCCACAAACACTTGTCAAGTGCTTTTTAATTTTTTTGAAAAAACAAACACCAAAATGACATCAGAAACATTTTCACATTTTGAGATTATAATTACAATTTAGGAAGGGTAATTATAATTATTGCAATTTGTGCCTTTCATGCCACGGCAACGTTCAGACTCAAAATGAAGAATCTAATGTATTACATTCTCTTGATGTCTTTCACTGCTATAAAAAGCCCATCAATATGCCTACTTAAGAAGAAAAATGAAACTTACACACACAGCTTACTTCACAATCATCTTGAGTTTTCCATGAATACAAGTTTTAGGATGTAACTCACCATTTTTCAATACTTGAGTTTCCTGCCAAGAATCTTCCAAGATGCTTCCAAAGCCAATGAGTTTAAGAATATAATGCAAACTCTCATCTATCTATCATAGCATAAGCTTGAGAGATATGGCAATCCCATGGGCTAAAACATGAAGTTATCTTTATCTTTCTCCACTACTATGTATACAGATATCCACATTTCCAGTAAAATATACCTGGCACATTTGTATAACTATGTTGACTTAAATTTTATTTTGAAAAGTCATAAAAATTTGACTTTATGTCAATAAATATGTCTTAACATTGGAAAATATCTGCATAGTAACATCAGGACCAGTGGTATCCATAGGAAATGCAAAGGTTGTGATGCGCCACAAATGGCACTCATTTTAAGTATACATTAAATGTAATGAAGATACAAAAGGACAATTTTTGATGATGCTGAGATTGCCCAAACACATAATCCCATATCATACAGACATGTTGGCAAAGATTAGCCCTAATCCTTTTCTCCACTATTAATTTGCAAAAATGATGTCGATCATCTCTCAAGTTAGGCTGCAACATACTAAGGATCAAATCGCAAGGTGGTTGTTTTTCAAAGATCTCAAAAACGATGTGTCAGAATTTCAGCTAAATTCTTTTCCTGGTTTTCAAAGCACTTATTTTGCTCTGGGTGTGGCTAGGTTACAGTCTCCTAGAAGCAGACCATTCTGACAACAATCTTTAATTATTTCTAATTAGTTTATATTTGAGAGAGAAGCCAACACACAATGTCTTTTTAATGCTTTCTTGGTACTAAAAGAAAAAAAGATGGAAATTTGTGATGGGATTTAAAAACAACCTTGCTGCTCTGTGTTTGCTATGCACTATTTACAAATACGAAGTAGGTTTCTGGGAAGAAGTATTTCCAGCACAGAATATCAATAGCTTGTGACTAAGGAGGATCTTAAACTGTAGGTGGAAATTTTCCTACCTCAAATGTGCCAGCTTTGAGTAGTGAGACTTGGTCATGTTGTGACAGCTCCCGAAATCCCGGAATGTGTTTAGCAAATTCCACAACTTCTCGTACAGCTGACACAAAACTCAGTGAGAAATCCTCCCAAATCTCCTGAACTGTGCGGCCACTGTAACCATGAGGATGACAATTCATTGGGCACGCCTGTTAGGAGGGGAAATAGTCATGTAAGGACAAACTAGGGTATGGATTAAAGTGGTTGGAAATAGGTAACCCTGCAAAAAAAAAAAAACTGCTAAGCACCATTTCTGGCTGTGTGCATAATTTTTTTCCATAGCTCTAAGAAAAAAAAGTTTTCTTACCTGCTAATTGTGATGTACATTCTTAAAATAAAATTTTAGCAAACTTTGATTTTCTTACTGCTCATATTCTTTTTTTAAAAAAATCATGAAAACTGAGCTTTCACATAGTGATTAGTGCAACCACAGTGAAATACTGAGAATTTACAATGCACACATTCCTTCCTTTACATGCATATAGTTGAACAGCAGGATCCATCTCCTGCCATTATTTTGGGCAGATTACCTCTTATATAATGGCAACCTCAGATTGCACACCCAATCAGTTTTTAATGGGGCAAATTCTCTGACCTTCACTCAGAGGTCAAAAGGCTCTGAAAGGTTATTGAACACTACTCCAAATGGATGGGCATTATTTATTATTCTAAGAAAAATATTCCAGCTATTGTTTGCTGAAGGATCCATAATAGTTTATGAAATAAAAAGAACATCTGCATCTGCAGAACAAACTTTAAAGACGGGGAAAATAAACCCTCTTCCTTAGATGAATAAGGTAAATAAGCAGCAACTTCTCTTAAGGCACCAGCAGAACAACTAACCTAATTTTAATAAACAATAAGCATCCAGAACATAAAAATAGTGGAGATAAAAATACACCCCAATCACATGGTGAATAATTAACCAAATGACTAAGACGAACATAACTTTCTTGATTTGAATTTCATTCCCATCCCAGGGAAGTACTTGATTTTCTGGCCACAAACCCAACCAGCAGCAGCCGAAGAACAATTTAGCAACAACTGAATTTGAAAGGCAAATGAGAAGGTCCATGGCAATGTAACACTTACCAAGACTTTGGTTTCGCCTTGCCTAAGGGAGAAGTCTGTTTCCCCAGAGGGACAAAACCTATGTCCATTGATATGCTGGTGACAAGCAGGGCTAGAGGCAGAGCCAGGGTTCCAATTGTCATTTTGAAGATGCAGCCCACTGGTGTGATAGCCATTGACCAACCAGTTGTTGTCCCAACTAGGAGAACTGTTACTCCCTGTTGGTGGGTGGGGCCCCGTAGCCAGTTTGTCATGGGCATAAACAAAAATCTCTTTGTGGGCTTTAGCCACTTGTGCGATGACATCCTCCATGACATCTCCAGGGCTTGGGGATCGTGGAGGTGTTAACTGCTGAGAAAACTGGGAGAAGCAAGGAAATGTCTGGGGTGGGGAGGCTACACGGGAAGGTGGGGAAGAAGGTGCCAGTTGAGACTGATGGCCCAGCAAGAGAGTACTGGACTGTGGATGCCCTGTGGGCAGATTCTCAGGGAGGCACTGTGCACTCAGTTGGTTATTAGCCATGTTCATTGCACTCTGCATCTCAGCCAGCATCCTTTGCTTCTCACGCTTGGGGATGCGCCCAAATCGTACAGCTGCACAGGACACAGAAAAAAGATGACAATACATTAAATATTTCTATGGAATCCAAGGATCAACATGGGTATTTAAACACTGCAATCTAATCCATGGCTTTTCTTAGAAGCAAAAACTCTTCCAAAAAGCCCAGTGAAGTGAAGCAGGGATGGGATAAACATCATCTTCAACAACTTTCTATTGATGAGTTAAGGAAAGAAGGCTTACACATGCCTTCCCTTTTGGTGACAAATAAAACAATAGCGGGATAAATTAATCAATGGAAATCTGGGGGTTTTACACGTATCAAATTGTTTAGAGTTAGGTGGCATATATTCTCATCATTGCCACAATACAGAGTAGTTTGCCATTGCTTCCATTTTATTTTTCCAGCATACATTTCTGAGATTTCCTTCCATCCAAGTACTAACCAGGTCTAACTGTGCTTAGTCCTTTTAGAGAACAATCTATGCCAGCAAGCAAAGAAATTCCACAAGACTGAAATATTTGTTCTCTCCCCAAAAAACCCCAACCCCCACATAACCTTCCCCAAGCCCTTCAACAATGCTGCCCAAGTGCACCATGCAAGAACCTGATCCTAATATCTCCAGGAGGTACATTACCAGTGGAGAAAGACAGCAACTCTTGTCACTCCTCTCTCCCCACCATCTCTTGCCATTTCCAACTTCAGACCTTTTTTTATTAAGACCTTTTAGGAGCTCTCCAGGGTCAACAACATCTGCCCCAAAGATGCAACACAACCCAAAACGTCTGTACTGTAGTGTATATGATTTACCCTTTGAATAAATATCGTATCTTTGGAGATCACCCAGAGAGTCCACCAAAAGGTTTAAACAAGACTGGACTGTTGCTCTTCCTGAGAACTCTAATTTCCTGCCACAGGAACTCACCATCACGAGACATGCCAACCCTCAGGCACTTCTTAAAGCGACACTGCTGGCAACGATTCCGATTAATGCGGACAATGCTGCAAGTCTCGTTTTTCAGGCACTTTTTATATTGGATGTTCTGCTGAATGCTGCGCCGAAAGAAACCCTGCAGTTGTGAGACACAGGCATTTTTAACCAGGGATTGTGAAGCAGAATATAACTGCAAGTGCTTTTGGTGTCAATGTTCTCAAGAGCATTTTTTTTTCATGCAACAATTCTGTTACACGCTTGGCCCTAGGAAAAGAGGGTAGGAACCTCATTAGCTTATAAATGTCTAGAGCAATCTCAACAATGGCAACTTTAACTGGTGGATTTCAACTCCCAAAATTCTCCATGTTGATTGAAAGGTGAAAATTGGACCTGAAAATTGAAAGCTGAAAATGAAAGTTGCTTAAATCTTAAAGTTGCTAAGGTTCAGAAACACTAGTCTATAGCGCAAATCTGAGAGGAGAAAAAAACTACATTTGCTATTTACCTACATATAGTCTGACACAAAAATATTTTCTCCATAGTAATTGCAAGTAAGAATCTCTAAAAACAATGCATTGTATTGCCTTTGTATTAAAATATTTTTATAGCTGAAGCAGAATTGACTGCAGAGGAATCCTATACCCTGCTTAGCTGCATGTCAGCATCCAAAGCATTCTTGCAGCTATACCACAGGTCGGCAACCTGCGGCTCTGGAGCCGCATGCGGCTCTTTGAGCCTTCCCCTGTGGCTCCCAGCCTCCTCTGCCATTTGCAGAGAGAGACAGAGAGAGGCACTTGCGCTTCCCTGCTTCTCTGTCTCTCTCCATCTCTCTCTCTCTCTCTCTCTCTCTCTCTCTGTGTGTGTGTGTGTGTGTGTGTGTGTGTGTGTAAAAGAGAGTGGACTCATTGTTCTCCGACAAGCTGAAAATCTTTTTGGGCGTGGCTCCTCCCTTTGCTGCAGGAAGCAGGAAGGGCAGGAGAGAGCTAGCTAGCCCAGCTATGCTGACTTAGGAATTCTGGGAATTGAAGTCCCTGAGTCATAAAAAAGCCGAGGTTGTCTACCTCTGAGCTTGTTGGAGAACAGCCTGAAGCCAGCTTGCCAGGTGAGCAGATGGGATAGGGGGGGAGAAAGAGAGAGAGAGAGAAGGAGAGAGAGGAAAGAGAGAGAGAGAAAGAGAGTGGGGGAAGAGGACTGGCAGACCAAGGGCGGAAAGAAAGAGAGACAGATATCTAAAATGAAGATAACACTGCATATATCCTTTGTTACCTTTATGATATATATATATGTGTGTGTGTGTGTGTGTGAGAGTGTGTGTGTGTGTGTGTGTACATGTGTATATGTGTGTGTGTGACACATATACACACACACACATATATATAAGGTAAAAAAGGATATATGCAGTGTTATCTTCCTTTTAGATATCAAAAGGGTTTTGTGGCTCCCAGTGTTTTGTTTTTAGTGGGAAATGGGTCCAAGTGGCTCTTTGAGTGTTTTGGGTTGCCTACCCCTGAGCTATACCATCTAGAAATGCTGACAATTTTTATTATCCCCAAATAAAACAGTTGGAATGGCTCTATTAAGTACCATTGCATTTGGATGGGGAGTCTCGAGCAGTTAACTCAGAGACGGAGCTATCAAAAGAGCAGATAAGTAATCAAATCACACTATAAATGTTCGATGTCACTAAGAGCAATACATAGACCTGATCTCTACAGCACAATATGCTCAAAAGTGCTACTATGCCCACAAGCAGGTCTCAGTCTCTAATCAAAGACTTGTAAAGAGGATATTCTCATAGATTCATTTATGTGAAAAGAGATATTTTCTCCTTGTTCAAAGTATTGGAAAGTTTTGAGTATGTTGAGGTAACCCCCTTCTCACAATCTTAAGCCAGGTGAATTTTGAAGTCCAACATGTTTCTGTTGTATATACATCAAAAACTTTACCTTGCAGCCTTCACAGGCATGGACACCATAATGGAAGCCGGAAGCAACATCACCACAAACTTTACATAGAAGGACCATCCCATTGAGTTCTGAAGGAGAGAGACAAAGACTGTGAGATTCTTTGTGTGAAGATTGATTCACAATGCTACAGCTTCAGCCTCTTCAATATTGGTGAGCTTTCAAAGCATTGGATGCACATAGCTGGTTTTGAGGAACACAGCTAGAATCAATGTCAGAAAGGCAACACTGACAAACTGAAGTACCTGAATCCCAGTCTGCCAAAAGAGTCGGTAGTTGATGGAACTGTGAGCCCACAACTACCCTGTGAGATGTGGTCATCTCAACACTCACTCCCAAATCCATGCTCACCTCAGCATTCTCAATCAGATCCCATCCCCCAAAGCGCAGCTTTCCAGCTCATCACTCACTCGTGATGCTGCTGCTGGTGGTGCTTTTGATAGGGGAGACACGCCTCCCATCATCCAAGGTCACTTGGAGTCCCATTGGAGAACCTCCAGAGCTGTAGGAAGAGGAGGAAGATGACGATGACGATGGGGAAGCATCATCACAAAGTCCAGCTGAACCACCCCCGTAGAGACGTCCAGAATCTTTCACCAGAGATCCAGTGGGCGAAGGTGGGAAGTAGTTGGGAAACGCTGGATGGGATGACAGTTGGCAGCTGCCATTCAAACTGTCACTGCCACACAAAGAAATGGGACTGGTGCAACTTGGGGAAGATCCATTTGAACCAATGTAACTGATCACACCACCTGCATAAAGAAAAAGAAAAAAAATCTGATAGTCTCTTACCCTAGAGCACTTGCATAGTCTCCCAATTGATTGTTTCTGGCAGGTAACTGGATGTCTCTAATATGCCATCTAGGTGAAGCTTGACAAACTGTTAACCATCTTAGAAATAGGATAGATTTTTAAATTTCACTGTTGCAAGTAATCCCCCTGACAACATGAAGCTGTAGAGCTCATATCGGACAAAAGTAAACTAAAATATTGGAGCAGCCTTTCTCTCAGATAAACAAAATGGCAAACATTCCACTGAATCAAGCTTGACTGCTGGCAGCTACTCTGACATATTCACATAGTTCTTTTGAGAATAATACAAAAATGGTTTGTCACAATAATCTCTTCTATTTCTCAGACTTGTATACAGCCCTGGGATTTTCTAGTGGTATTCCATCCCATTATTAAAATAGATTCAGTCTTCTTTTTTAAAGTGTACCCAGGATCAGTTACTTACTATCCTCTGCTCATAAATTCCAACTGATCATAATAATCTAGATCATGCATTCTGAGGGCTATACAGTACCTGGGTTCTACCACCAAAAGATCCTTAGAATTGCATCCAGGTATGAATGTGGCCCCATATGACACACCTCAAAGCAGCTGCTTGTTATGCTATTCTATATAAAGTTGGGGCTATGAAGACTAATCCCAGGATCATCAATATGCCAAAAAACCTTTTGGAGCCGAATCTGAGGTTCTACCCTGACCCCATAGTTAAGGATACATGGGATTGTCAACAGATAGTAATCTCTCACCCTCCAGAGTAAATCTGTCAATGGTGGAACAGATTATAAAATACAGTATGTAATTCCAACTGCTTCACCTCAAAAAGTTACCATAAATCTTTTAAAGAAGAAACTCATCATATGCTAGGTAGCATCTGGTGGGGTAATGGAAAACAAACTGAAATTAAATCCAACAAAACCAAGATGCTGACAAGACATAAAAAGGGACCAGTGAATTGGAGTTCTGTTTTAAATACAGTTGCTCTCCCACTGAATGAACAGGTTTGATACTCAGCTGCCACTGGATTCATCAACAGTGCAGTGACGAAGAGAATCTTGGCACTTTACATGCCTTTGCAATATCTCCTTGATTACTACAACATGTCCTCTCCTTGCTAAATTCTAAAAACTATGCTGACTCAAAATGCTGCACCTGAACACGGTTACAAGATACAGATCCTGTGAGATACTCCTGACATACTTCTAGTGGACATATTTCAATAGCAATAGTAATAGAACTCCTATACTGCTTCATGGTACTTTATAGTATTCTCTAAAGGCCAGACATGTCAAACTCATGATGTCACGTGACATCGCGCAATGTACTGGGAGAGTTTTGCCATTGCCAGCAATGGGGTGGGCGTGGCTTCTGCATTACACATCTGGCCTACAGGCCAGCAGTTTGACACTGCTGCTCTAAGCAGTTTATAGAGCATATTTGCCCCCAACAATCTGGGTCCTCATTTTACCGACCTCAGAAGGATGGAAGGCTGAATCAAACTTGAGCCAATCAGGATTGAACTCCTGGCAGTGGGCAGAGTCAGCCTGCAATGCTGCATTCTAACCACTGCACCACCATACCACATATTTCAAGTACTGATACTGATCCTAAAAATTCTAAACACCTTAGAACCTGCCCCTTGAAGGTTACCCAAAGTCCCCCAACATGCTGGCTGGGGAATTCTGGGAGTTTAAGTCCACACATTTTGAAGGGCATATATCTAATAAATAAAACCCTTTCAAGAGGATTTTCATTTAAGATTATTGTAACTGTGTTTTAAAAACAGAAGTCTTGTAGGCTTCCAGGCTAAGACAGCCTTTCCTCATCTGGCACTTCCAAATGTGTCAGGACTGCATTTCCCAAAATACCTCTAGCCCAGTGTTTCTGAACCTTGACTAGTTTAAGATGTATGGACTTCAACTCCCAGAATTTCCCCGCCAGCGTGCTCATCTAGAAAGTCTGGGAATTGAAGTCCACACATCTTAAAGTAGTCAAGGTTGAGAAACACTGCTCTAGCCATTCAGGCTAGGAATTCTGGGAAGGGCCATTTTTGCACACTAGGAGAGTTCAGATTAGGGAAGTGACCAAAGAAACAGGTTTTAGAAATGCAGAAGAAAAAGGAAAGGAGAAAGAGAAGAGACAGAAACACCTTGCCAAATGCTGAACTTTATCTTAGAAAACCACTACTAAAAAAAGAACATTGTGCATTTCTGAATGTATTTGAGAAAAGAAAATATTTCATTTATTATACTAGCAGAGAGGCAATGTGGTTCAAGAAATGTTTAGTGAACAAATAGCTGAAGACTTAGCAAGCTGCTAAGGGTAATAATACAAAGACTCCCACATACATCAAAGGATTGACTTGGGATTAAATTGCTTCCCTATTTCATATACAGCTAGCAATCTAGATCTACTGAGTCATATATGTAAGGCAAGAATTCCATGAGAATACTTTACATTCCATCTCAGCCAGATGAATAAATGTCTGGAAGACTGACATGCCCACCATTCAAGGATGCTTTAGTAAGATTATTGTAGCACACAGGCTTTTAGATTAGATGGCTTCCAGATACCTTCCAAACTTTAAATTTCTATGAGAGTTTTTCCTTGCTTCTTATCTACTGAATCAACTCTGTTTCAAGCATTTATCCTGAAATACAGAAGCATTTTTGCTTATCAAGGGTAATCATCTCTAGCTAGCATTATACTTTAAAAAAGTCTCAAAGGTGCTTTTTCAAAAGGCAACTGGATTTATTTTTCTTTGAAGCCATTTCGCTTCTCATCTCAGCTCTGACTGGATGGTGGGGAATGGAAGGAAAGAAAAACAAAAAAGTCCAGTTGCCTCTTCAAAAAGCATCTTTGAGACAACCAGACTTGAATGACTGAGAATCTCCATAGACATTTACTTTAAGAAAGGAATGTCAACTCTCATCATCTGCAACTACAAAATTTATTTCCTTCCTATATGCCTCTCATATCATACTATTTGTGTGTATCATCATATACCCAATTAGTGGCAATTAGTGAATCAGTTTACAATATGGACAATCAACTTGCATAAAATGTGGCAGAACAGTGAATGGGAACACAGTGTCCATGTACTAGAAACTGGACGAGGATGAATTACAACAGCACTACTGTAAATAAACTTAGGAGCAGGAAAACAAAGCAGCCCAGTGTATGGGAAGTGTGGCAGACTTTTCTTCCCAAACACATCTGGATAAAACTTTATAAAATTTATTTCCTAGCTGCGAACTCTGAACTCATCTCACCAAAATTATTTATTTTGCAATCCAATTCTTTCTGCTTTCAGATGCTGACCTATATAGTAAACTGCAAATGGGGGTGGGGTGGGGTGGGATATGAAAAAGCAAACAATTTATAGCAATGAATCAGGCAGCCAAAATTTCACTGAAAAACAGGTGGAAGCCAAAATAATTATTTCTTTTAAAAAAATCCATCATATCTAAAAGACCAATTAAATTGGGAACCTGGTGATTAAGAAAAGACTTTCAAAAAGGTTTCAGAACTGCGCTACTTGCCAGGAAGCAAGTATTACTGCCAAGGAATCTTGGAGCAACAAAAACAAAATTATCCATACCGGAAGGATTATAAACAAGATCACGTGGGAGAAGCACATTCGATGCCCAGGTAGGCTTTGGACAACAAGCCAGGCTTGGCTGGGACTGCCAAGCTTTATCTCTGCCAGCTCAGTTATTAAGTGCAGCCCAAGAGCTGGGACTACTTGCTTAGGAGAAACTGAAACAATACCAGTTATGCCTGGCAATCCAAAGGCATTCTCCTTTGCCAACAGAGAAGAGGAAGGGCATGAATTAATTTAGCCTTTCCCAAACTGAGGTCTTGGCAGGGATTTCTGGATCTGCAGTCCCAACATACCTGAAATGCATCCCATTTGAGAAGGCTGAACTGCTAGAACTTGCTACCTATGTTTGGCTGCTCTACATCATCAAAAAAGGTTAAGATGTCACCTGCCTTAATCAAGACAAGACCTCCTAGCTAAGGTCTTCTACCCTTGTACTACTCTTTTAGTATCATAATGCAAGATACTTTCCCCCCCCAACTGCCCCCACAAAATATTTTCCATCCAAAACTGGGATTAGCGAAGAATCCTTCTTCAGAAAAAAAAATCTCTGTAGTACTTTACTGCCTAAAAAAATAAATAAATATGCCTAGGCATATTTTAGAAGTTGCATCTATTTTTTTTATTTGCTGTACTGCCTGCATTACTGAATTTCTTGTATCTGAAACATCCACCACCACCCCCTCTCCAATTCTAGTGTTATGGATAATATAAACTCATTTCAGGCATTCCTACACACACACACACACACACACACACACACACACACACACACACACACACACACACACGACATTCCCTTATACTCCCAAATACCAATTAGGTTAAAAAAAAATCCTAGTAAGTATCCTCTAACTCTCAATGCACCTGGAAACTGGATTCCTGATCCTGTTGAAATTGTAACTTTTAATCTAGATCTTAACCTTCTTAGACAACAAGGAAGATCAGAATAGGGGCTCCACAAATGGGACTCCTTTCATTCATTTGTACCTCTTACATTATAAGGGACTTTTTCTCCATATTTAATGAGGCAGAGGCAACCTGCTTATCCACTAATTTGCCACTGGTTCTGCAGAAATGAGGTTTCAATGAGAGTAAGTGGGGAAATGAGAGGGCTTTTTTTCCTTTTGCAGCTGCAGAAAATAAAAATGGCAATCTAAGTGTCAACTGATATCAGAAGGCTGCAAAATGGGGTGAGGAGTGGGGTGGCTTATGAATGACATTTCTTATCAGAAACTGGAGACTGGAGGCTAAAACATATAAGGAATGGTTGCTGGAATTGGGTATGTCTAGTTTAATGAAGAGAAGAATTAGGGGTGACATGATAGCAGTATTCCAATATCTCAGGGGCTGCCACAAAGAAGAGGGAGTCAAGCTATTCTCCAAAGCACTTGAAGGCAGGACAAGAAGCAACAGATGGAAACTAGCCAAAGAGAGAAGCAAACTAGGAGAAATTTCCTGACAGTTGGAACAATTTATCAGTGGAACAACCTGCCTCCAGAAGCTGTGAATGCTCCAACACTGGAAGTTTTTAAGAAGAGACTGGACAGCCATTTGTCTGAAATAGTATATGGCAGGGCTTTTCAACCAGTGGTACGGGTACCACCTGTGGTACATTAGCATCTGACAGGTGGTACGCGACCATCTTAGAAAAGTAGTAGTGGGGGAAGGGAATGAGCTGAACTAGTGGCAGCACCGCACAAGCCTGAATGAGAGATGGCTGGAGCTGCAGGGCTGTCAGGGCTCAGTGGAAGCACTAGGATTCGCGCCAGGCTCCAGCTGGAGCTTGGCACTGATCCTGGTGCTTCTGCTGAGCCCTGAAGAAGCATCAATCAGCTAGAATGTTGCAGCATCTCCAGGGTCTTGTGATTTACATTCAGATACTTGGCAACTGATTCATATTTATGACGGTCACAGTGTCATGTGAAGTGATCAAAACCTGCTGCAACCACCCAGCAGATGGGGGGGGGGAATAAAAGCTAAACTCCCCCCCCAACCCTGCTGCTCAACAGAAATGCTCACAACAATGAAAACCTTGGACAGCAGGAAGAACGCCATTGAGCGGGCAGGCAGGTGTCTTGCTCGGCTGTGGCTTGGGGGGCACTTTTTCCAGTGCCACTGTAACTTCGAACAGTCATTAAGCAAACTGTTGTAAGTTGAGAATTACCTGTACTTTATCACTTTTTTCCTTTTTTGGGGGGGTCATCAAGTTTTTGACACTTTGCTAGGTGACTGGTGGTACTTGGATATTGCCATATCCTAAAAGTGGTACAATGGGTGAAAAGATTGAAAAGCCTTGGTATAGGGTTTCCTGACTGAGCAGGGTGTTGGACTAGATGATCTCTGTTGTTGTTGTTTAAAAAAAGCACCAATTACTGCAGCCAAAGGAAATTCTCAGTAACTTTAAAGACAACAAACATCCCAAAAGCAATTTCACTATTCCTGGTTTAGACTGCTCCAAATGCCCTGCAGCCCAGTATTAATCTGAAACTTTTGACAATCTCTGAATTTAAGCATAATGACCAGGAATGTTATCAAGGACAAATAAGATGAAGATAGTTTCAGTTAAGTGTCTAGTTGAATTAAGAACTGCCAGGGAGACCTGGAAAGCAGCCAAAACTCCCTTGGCTGGTTAAGGCAAACATCTTTATCATCTTGTCTCTGATTTGGATCTAAGGGAACTCCTGCCAAATTGTAGGATCGAGGACCTTTTTTCTCCTCCGCTGCTGTTCTCTCCTTTACAACACACTTCCTTCTCTATTTGTTTAACAGGTAAGCAGCAGGGTTTGAAAATCTGCCAGATCACACCATGAAGGGTGGAGCAGGAGGAAGCTGTGCACATGTGCAGCTGTCCCTCCCAGGAATATTAAAACAGACCATACCAGGTGAGTCATAGAGAATAAATAATGCTTGAAGGCACAAGACAGCACTGAAAGTTACGAGCACATCAAGCTGGAGAACTTCCAAATGGGTCTAAAGAAGGGAAAGGTGTGTCATGTCTGCTTGTAATATATGTCACCCAAATGGAGAGTATAGATAATATTGGAGCAGTGCCAACATGTTAGTCTTGGATACAAAGCTAGAAGTTGTCAATTTGTTCACTTCATGAGGACAAACTAGTATGAATTAGTCTCAATGGAAAGCTTGCAATAAAACTGCGTAAGAGCTATTTGGATATAAAGACATCACTACAAATATATGTGCAGGAAAAGGGGAATTTGATCACTTATTATAACAGATTACTATTAAACATATATACATATATACAAACCACTTTCAGAAAGAAACCAAACCCTAATATACTGAATATAAACGAGTGCAATTATATGGGGTGTGGACAACCCCAATCCCAGTAGGTTTCATTGCTAAAGAAATTTACAATCCAGCAATATGGATAACTCAGGAAATCCCCTCAATGAATCTATTTCTCTTGTATTGTGATGACAGTTACCTTAAAACAAATGCAACATATCTTGCATCAAGTTCAGCTACTTGCAACTATGTTCATAAACTTTCCTTGGCAGTTTTATAGCAGCTTATACCAGAGGTCCCCAACCTTTTGGGCACTAGGGACTGGTTTGCGGCCCAATTGTTGGCATGCTGCGGCCCGGTACTGGTCAACAGAGCGGGAGTGGGTAACCCTAGATTATACAGTTAATCAAGGTTAGCTAGGGGCTGCCATCTGGTGCGGTTAGTGGTGGTGGTAGGGACAGATTAGTCTCAGAATAAAATGAAGAGGTTCAAGGGTTGAAATGCTCGTATGATTTAATTTTTAGTTTATCTGGGCACATCCCAAGATGCAGAAAACAGGCAGGTTCCACTCACGCAGTTGGCATTCGGACTGGCCTCATGACTTAATCAAAATTTTCATATGCCCCAAAGATCTAGCGCCGTTCCTCACTGATTTTAATGAATAGGAGACGCACCAATAAGCTTGGCAGGTCTGACGAGTCTCCCCAACGTGTCCCGTTCTCACATGGTTCCCCTGCCCTCCTCTCTGTCTCAGCTCCGCCCCTCACGCTTTGCCCTTCCCCTCATCCTCCATTGGTTCCGATTCCTCCTCCACCCGCGAGCAAAGACCATCAGAAGGCCCACCCAGGAGGGAGGAGACAGGACACTGTTTCTTCCCGAATGATGACTTCGAAAATAGGCGTGGTTAAAGATATAATTGAGGCGGGATAGGCCAATGGGTGGTAGGGGCGGAGCTGGTGAGGAAAACAAACTTTGCACGTGGCTGAGTCCGAACAGAGGACACGTGAGACTCACACTGGGGGAATCCCAAAAAAGGGTGGGATTCCAGAATGGGGCAACGCGATTTCAAACGTTGGGGGGGGGGAGGTGGAAGGTCCCTGGGAGCGACATCTCAGGGCGATAACATAGCTGCGCGGGGAGAATATCGAGAAGGAGATAACGAATTTCCTGATTCTCTCAGACGAAATTACATTGAAAAATAATTGTGAGCCGCAACAGGAAAGCAAAACAGCTCCTTTTTCTTCCGGACTGCCCTAATTCGCCATCGGCCCCTCAATTCAAAGGACAAGAGAGGGCGCCGCCTGCGACTATTAGTGACCCAAGTGCTTAGCTCTACACTTTCATTAAGAGGAGGTTGATCTCCTCCCTTAAAACTGATACTTAATTTTTTACTCCCTTTTCTACCGATCCCCAAGAGGGAGCCACAGTGCACGTCTGGCAAATTAATGATTTTTGACCGGGAGATGGGAACAGGCTAGAAGAGAGGATCTAAGCGATTTTCCTCCGGACTTTCCTCCCACTTCCCAAAGTATATTCTGTGGGATGGCGGTTCGGAAAGACTCCTTCAGAAGCAACTTCTTCATAAATAAACACCCTATTTGGGTAGGTGTGATCCCTGCGTATCCTTCCAGCTTATTCTGACAAAACAGACTCCGATTAGCTGGGGTGCTATTGCACAAACCAAACGTATCGGAGAAGGAGGCTGAGCTCTGAGACTGGGCTTTATCCCACACAAAAGGTATCAAGAGTACATGTGCGAATGAGGAAGGTTAAAGCGTCGTTTTTTTAATACGGGAAAATTAAATCGATGTGGGAATCGGATAGATGAAAAGCAGGGGCTTACCTGGAGCGTTGTTGTTGTCATCCAAAGTCGCCATTCTGTTCAGATGATAGTTGTCATTCATATCAAGCGATGATGCAAGTTGAGATTCGATTAGTGAGGAGGGAGGAAAGCAAAGAACTGCTCTCTTCCTCTCCTCTTTCTTTTTTCCCCCCTGCCCGAAGTTATGTTGCAATGCTTGCACGGGATGATGGCGATTTGCTTCTTTAAACTTCGTAATTTGCACCGGCACTTAGATGGGAAAGAACTGGAGCTTGACTGCGCGTGCAAAGATTCTCTCACGCCAGCCGGAGCTCGATTATGCCACTGCCTCTCTCTTCTCCTGCAAAATGTTAATCTGCCAAAGCTCACTCTCTCCTTGCAACTGCGCAGACACCAACACGCGGCTCAGGAACATCCACCATGTGACTCCTAGGGAGAGCCTCGTGTCCCAGTGACACACTTTCTACTGCTGCTGCAGCAATAGCAGGCACATTGCACTGGGCTTCGTTACAGGACTTGAACGCAAGGGTGGCAGGGAGTTGTAGTTCCCTCTACATTTTTTTTTTGCGCTTGCGCATCTTTTCGTCAAGCTGCATCCTTAAGCAGTGACTTTGCGTATTATTTTTCTCGCTCCCGTTTGGCCGGAGAGTTGCTGAAGCTTAAGCATAACAAAGTGGAAAGAGGGAGTATTCATGAAAAACGTGATGTTTTAACGTGATGTGTGATAAGAAGCTCTGCTCGTCCCCCTTCACCACAACTGCCAAGTAGAGTTGACAAAAAATCGTAATGAAATGAAAAAAGAATTTTTGTTCGCTGATATTTTTTCAGAATAAGAGTGGACCTTCTCCAGTGCAATCGTTCTTTATCTTTTCTCCCGAATTTTTCCTCCTTACAGTAGCAAACATCATCCTGTTTTGAAAAATCACTGATAATATTTTTGATCACTATTCACACACATATGCTATCTAATACTTTTGTGCTGCCAGCCATGCTGTCAAAAAGTGCTCAAATGGGAGAGGGGGTGCATCTCAATTATCACTCTTCAACAGGTTTGAACATCATACACTCCTCCAGAATTTGTTGGATTTCAAATCCCATCAGGTTGGCTGGTAATGAAAGTAACAGCATAATTAGAAATCTGCATATCCATCCCTCTTTTGGTTAGCAGTATTGTAACATCCAAGTGTTTTATACTTCATATGTCTATAATCCTGACCAATATCAAACAGTAAGTGATTGTGGAGTAGTAGAGCACCTGGAGGAAATGAATTTCTGGTTTATAGAATCAAATGCTTTGTTACGCTAATTTGGCTACTCTGAAAGTGATATTTAAAATGATCTTTTCAGGGATTTATTCTTAATCTAAAGTAGCTTTCATCAACATCACCCAAACATGGTGGCTGGAGAGTTCTGGGAGCTGAAATTCAACTATCTTAAAGTTGCTGAGGTTGAAAAATGCTGATGTAAAGATAAACCAGGATCTATACTTACTTTAAGAGTAAGCTATGTTATATGGAATTTTCAAATTGTATCTCATCAAAAGCTGTTTCCTTGTTATGCAAGCAAAAGTTGCTTCCTCCTCTCTCTAGTCCAGAGGTCCCCAACCTTTTGGGCACCAGGGACTGGTTCCATGGAGAGCAATTTTTCCGCAGACCAGAGGGTGTATGGTTTTGGGTGCTGCCTGCACCCTGGGGACGGGGCTTTGCTTGTTTGTGCAGACTGGTTGCTGGCATGCCGCAGCCCAGTACTGGTCCATGGACTGGGGGTTGGGGACCCCTGCCCTAGGCCACATCATTGTCTTAAAAGCAGCTTTCCTCAAACTGGTGGCTTCCTGATGTGTTAATGAAGGAATTGTTGAACTCAGCATATCTGGAGAATACTAACTTCCCTTTTTAAAAAATAAATGAACATGGAGGAGCTATTTTATTCTCTGTGGAGTGCTCTGAGCTCCCATGAACTCCAGCATCCTGGCTAATGACAAGGGAATGTAAGAATTGTAGTCTAAACATAGGTTGCTTACCCCCACTTTAATATGTTCCATGCTGTCTGCTCAAGAGTCTCATTAAATGCCATGTGCCTTGTGAAGCAACACTCATTTGGCTGCATTCCTGCACTTGGATTTAGGTATCACATTGTAATCAGGTCTTCCTTAAGGGATGTTACTCACTTCACTGAGATCTGGGAGAGTCTAGAGCAATTGCTGAGTAAGCGAAGGAAGGCACTGTGAAACAATGTGTACTGTATATATAGTTCAGAGGAATGCATGCCACTGAAGACGGGAAACCAGTGGTTTATTGTTTTCTGCCCACTCTGATTCCCTTTTAGTACAGACCAGTTGAACTAGAATAAACACATTTTCCAAAAGCATGCTTTAGAGTAGACAGTGCCTACTATGAAAGTGTGACTTGTGGAAAGTAGTACAATTCCCAACTGTTTTCTAAAGCATGTGTGCATCAGCATGATACCTACTATTTATATAGCTCATCTTAAACATTAATAGCATCTTCTGTATAATAGTTAAGTGGCCTCATTGCAAGACAAGATAGTATCATGGCAGTAGGAAATCTGAACATTAAAGACATCTAAAAATATTTAGATATTCTGTATATTGGTTGAAATTTAAAGGAGAAGATTTCTTATAAGAGATAATAGTCTGAGCCACAATGGTAAGACTTTAGCTACAAGTTCCAGTCTGATGCCCTCCAGGAGTTTTGAGACTGCAGCTTCCAGAATTATCTTAATTCTGGGAGTAGTAATACTCTAAAAGTCATTAGATTGGAGAAGAATGATATCATGGGGGGGGGGATTTGCAAAATTAACCCAGCAAACACACACCTGATTGGGAAAGAACTGCATGTATTGATATGTCTATGGCAAGGCATAGGTGGAGCACCATTGGCATAAATCATAGTGTCGTAGCATAACACAGCATTCCTCCAATATGATAGGGCAATATTGACCAAGTGTCTGGTAATTAAACTGCCTATAAATTTTGGGAACTCCCTTTCTACAGGGAGTTCAACAAGGATTTAATCAGAAAATGGAACTATCTTAGCCATTGCATTTTCCAAAAGGTTCAAGATGTTTATTGCAATGACCAGTAGTTTCCTATGTCATCTAAATCTGAAGGGCCCACTAAATTTGAGTCACAAAAATCTGGATGACCATTAGATGGCAGTAGAGTTAGAGTTTTCTATATTTCTTTGTGCCTTCTAGTGGTCATTTGGATTTGGGAAAGCCAGATCTGGTAATCCTACATATGGGGATTTTGCAAATCAGAATTTTAACCAAAATGTAACCTACAATACAAGTTCTCATCTCTCTGAACCTAAAATAATGATCAACTCAAGTTTGGAGAACAAGTTAAGACTAAAACTAATTTAAAGGTTATGCCCACTTCAGCATGACATATTTGATATTTGGGATTAGGCTGCCTTTAATTTCTTTCTAACCAGTTCAGTTATTTCTACACTACATCATAATTTATGATTCAAAATAATATGTGAATCTAGGGCATTTTCACTTAGGATATTAAATCTTATTTTAATAATGGTTTATTAAAAATCAGAGGTGTCTAGGTTTATATAACTTCCCAAACCATGAGGAAATAAAAAAATATTTCGAGCCGTTCCATTGTATAAACCAAGCCATATATTCTAATTTCTCTATAAACCCAAATTGGAAACATCTGTTAATGATCAAGAATTAAGAGACCAAGTGAAATACATGAAATATAAAAAAAGGTATGACTTGGGGTAAGCACTGTATTAAATCATGGTTTATTAATGGTTTATTTGGTGGGTACACTTTGACACAATAAGCCGTCAACTACAATTTATACACTACAAATTCTCTCAAATTCTAGTACACATTACCTGGCCTGCTGATGATGTATTAACATGGAAGATGAAGTTGTAATGCAGGCTACTCCTTGGTTCACGAAACCAGTGCTTTTTTTCTAAAAAAAAAAAAAGTGGCGGAACTCACACGTCATACAACCCGCCTTGCCTATCCTACAAGGTTCCACCCAAAAAAGGTGCCAGAACTCCATTCTGGGCGTTCTATGAGAAAAAAAGCCCTGCACAAAACCGTGGACTTTATTTATTACATGTCCTTTCTTTCCAGGTAGTAAACCTCCCAAATATCTTATATGTAGCATAGGATAGGATAATAATGATGATGATAATAACAACAATAGGATCCTGACGATAGGATAGTTGCTGGTAATTGGGAAGAGGAAGCTGTAAGTCCTCTGAACTGCATTCTTCACAGATAGAACTTTCACATCATAGCATTTCCTGGACATCCTGGTCTCATCTCTGGTCTGGTGATTAATTTCCCCCATTCTATCATATGTATTATCTGGAATCATAAGACCAAACTTGTCTGTAATGCAAACTCTGTCTCTTACACACTTGCATACAACATCATGCTGAAAGGAAAAATGCTTACGATCGCAGCTATTTGTGCTAAAGGATTTTAATCTTCATGTCCTAGCTATGGGAGACAGAATGGTCCAGGAGTTCATGGAATTGTCCCAAATTGAAACTGACCCAACTCATACCGGTGCCTGTATGCTTGATCTGGTTTTTATCTTGGGAGCAGATATTTCAGTCTGAAGGTAGAAGACATTTCTACTAATATTTCATCATGGTCAGATCACTTTTTGGTCATCCTGACATTTAGTACCTCTGGCCTCCATATGGTGCAGGAACCATTAAGATGCCCCGCCCCAGGTGCCTTATACTTGGGTAATCAATTATCTAATTTCACTATGTCCCTAATCGACTATTGGAATTCAGAGCTGGCATGGGTATTGAGTGTGATTGCTCCTAAACAATCTATTCCTATCTGCTGATCCAAGAATGTTTCTTGAATTATGCAGGAACTTTGGGACTATTCTAGGAAACTCCCACATTCCCACATTTGAGTTGGGAAATCATATTGTGAAGCTAAATGAATAGAAAGTCAATGGAGTGCAGCCATAGAGAATATCCTGTCCCAAAATAGAAGTCCTCCTCCCTGTTAACTATTGTCTTTCATTGAGTTTTGGAATCTTAACTTTTTGGGGTGTGTTACTGAATATGTTGATGGTGGGATTGTTGATGTTACTATTTAATCTTACATTTTATGGTTTTATGATATGGTTAATCTGATCACCTGAAGGTTTAGTCTGAGATCTGAACCCAATGTACAGGTAGTTATTAGCCAAAAGATTGATCTTCTATTTTGCTGCATGCTGAGAAATTCCATGGGTTGTGTTCATATGATCTAATATAGTCAACTGTTGGATTAGGAAATATGTTTTGGATAAGTGTCCCTCCCAATCATCCAAACTGTTTGAAAACTGTAACAATAATTTAAGCCTAAGCCTAAACCAGTCAAAAATGGAACAGTTGCCCGTTGCCCTGCCTACTCAGATTTCCAAGAAAAAGTACTGGATGATGGAGAGACAGGAAAAGCCACATTTTCCACAATGGAACCTGCTGCTGAATTTGCCTCCATAACCACCTTGTCTGCAGAAGTAACCAAACCACAAACACCCAGTCAGGCTGTTGTGCTCACTCCTTCTACAACACCTTGGAATCCGGGAGAACTTCAATACAAAGCCCAGGTGGAGCCTCTCTCACCTATACTCTGAATATTCAAATACAGTATGACATTTGCCAAATGTATGTAAGCCAGTCCAAACAACATGGCTCAGGTGCCCTAAGTAGATAACAGGGAAACTTCAGATGCTTGTTGGGCTCTTTTGTGGGCAATCAAGTATGGGGCAATCAGGTATGCCCCAGATGCCAAGCATGTGCCTTGATATTTCTACACATTTCTCTCATCACCTTTTCTGGGTTGCCTTATGTCCCTGTAGTGGAATTGGACAACTCACCTCAGCCAACTTGCCAAAGTCAACTTGCCATGGCCAACTCACTGCGAGACAATTCAACAATTCAATTTATTTATTTAAAATAGTTTAAAAAAATATTTTAACTTTTGTCATTCACATTGCATTTTGTTCCTCCTTTGGCATCCTTTAATGATTCTATTCCACTGTTTCTTTGATATCAGTGTAATTCTTGTCCCACAGAAGAATTGTCCCGTGGCAAGTTGGCCGCGATGAGTTGTCATAGACCCTCCCAATGGAGCTTCACTATGGTTCAGAGTAGCTGTCTCTTTCATTATTGTTTTCCTCACACTGAAGGTTTTGTTTCCCTTACACTATAGAAATAGCTTTCTTCTCATGGGCTATTATGGAGTGATTGTTTTGTCTGGTTAAAGTAATTCCTTTCCCATAGATCTATGCTTAACCACCTGCTCTTACTTATTTCCATCCAGTCTGTGTTTTGAGTCAATACTTAGCCTTATAGCCTAGGATTAATGTGCACACTATGATCACACAGCACACTTAACCACTATGCTTAAAAGACTTAGTATTGTACAGTACATTATGTTTAATCAATATTAGCTTTTGTCCAGTTTTTGTGTATGTGTGTTGTGCTAATCCATGCTATCTATATAATTTGTAATGGATTATGCAAAATGGATTAATTCAACAAGTGCATTGTATAAACACAGCCAATCTGTCCTTTGGGGTAAATGTAGCAATAACAGAATGGAATGCATTCCTACTTTTGAGCATCAGATCTTGAGCTACTGCAATCTCTCTCCAAGTTTGTGGTCCTCAAGTAAGACTTCCCCAAAAGCTGAGAAAAGAACTAGAAGGTTGGGTGGGCAGTATAAAAAGCAGATAATCACCAAATGCTAAGAGATATAGCAAACTCAACCCTTTGCTGCTGACTAATGGTCATCTAGATTTTGAACTCAAACCTAGTAGCCCTAACCCAGATTAACACTTATCAAGCTTAAATTGTACATCCAATTTAACTGCTTGGTCTTTAATTGGCCTCTTCAAACATGTGTGACACTGAGAAATTTCTGCATCTCTGAAAACATCAATTCCCACGTTGGCATTTGTTGTACAAATGTATATAGAAGGTGTGACAGCCTGGCAGTTGCATCATTTTTGATTTTGCATGTTTGAACTAGCTTTGCCAGCTATTTATAAAATTTGCAGGCAGGTGCAAGTTTGAGAAAGAAGTAAACAGATTAACATCTTGCCTAACTTTTAAACTGTTTTGACTCCCACTATGCTACCATATTTTGCCTATCTGGTATTTTTATTTTCCAGTTTTCTACATTATCTCAATCATTTCCAAAAAATGAAACATGTTGAGAAATCTTGTAAATATGTGTACAACTGTGAGTGCAGTTCTGATATTGGGAAAGTATTATTCAACTGCAAAACAACACAAAGTAATTTTTAAAAGTGTGCATTTTGTTTTGCCATATTACATGTTGATGTATTTGCTGACTTCATTACACAACTTGCTGGATCAGGACAATTTGCCCCAAAGATTACAGAACAAAGGGCAATCAGAGATGAGCCATGTCCTTTTGCTTGATTCATCTTGGCTAGTTTTAGGGACATCCTTTTGGAAAAAGAATATTTGCTTTTTCAGTGTTAATTGACAGTACCCTTAATACTCTGAACATCCCAATGCATAATGTGCATTTTTCTATTATTGTTATTAGCATCAACTATTGACTGTCAGGATATGCTGTAGCAGAGCTCCATAGCCCATGGTAGTTTGCATGATGAAAGAGTTTTGTTTTGTATCTTCTCATCACCTTGTTTTCTGGGAACTGAAGTAGTCCCAAATAAAGGGTTTAAAATCATTCCTTTTAAAAACTGTATTTTATAAAGTGCAGGAATCACTTGATTTTTCTGTTTTACATGCCTCAATGCAACAATTCAGACCATAGGTAGTGAACTGCTTGTCAAATAATTTTGACAAAATAATTTCATTTGTTTGCAGAAGATGGCAGGCAGTCCTCATTTCGTGATTACTTTGTTTAGCAACCATTTGCTGTGATAAGGCAATGACAGAGAAATTGTGGAACCAATCCTCATATTTACAATCTTTGCAGGCTATAAAGCAGTGAAAAAAACTGCCCTGTCCCACCCCCACTCTGCCCACCCACCCTGCTCTGCCCTCATCCTGCCCACCCTCAGGGCTATCCATAGCCCATCACAGATCGCCCAGGCAGCCTGGCAGCGCCACACCCTCTGCCCGCGCCCCTCAGCATCATCTGCTGCCCACTGACATGTGCTTGGCTGTGCTGCTCCGCGCAGGCCACACCCAGGGATGACTCTCTTCCAGGGCAGGCTGCTGGTGAGGACAGGGCTGGGATGGGAGGCGGGGCTGGGATAACGGCATGCGTGCCCATAGAGAGGGCTCCGAGTGTCGCCTCTGGCACTCGTGCCATAGGTTCACCACCACTGCTATAAAGCAATAGAAAGTCGAGCTAAGATTATAAGCACAATCATGGTTTTATTTAGTGACCACTTTGCTTAATGACCAAGTTGCTGGTTCCAATTGGGATCACTAAATGAGCATTGTCTGTTCTTCCATGGGCTGAAATCCTGCATTTGAAAAATAGGTAGGTCAGCAATTTAAGAAATGAGTTTCTTAAGGACATCTTTTTTCTCCATAATATATTTTCCATCACTCTATGCAAAAAAAATATCCCGAGGTTGACCCGATCCACCAGGTATCATATAAGGCAACAGCTCCCAAGCTTTTGGGCACCAGGGACTGGTTCTGTGGGGAGAGGTTTATCCGCGGACTGGAGGAGACGTGATTTCACATGTTGCCTGCATCCCATGGATAAGGCTTCGCTTGTTTGCGTGGATGGTTGCTGGCATGCTGTAGACCAGTGCTAGTCCATGGATGGGGGGGGGGGTTTAGGCCCCCTGTTGTAAGAGTCATTGATGGGCCATGACTCTCTGCAGTAAATACGATTTTTTCTAACACGATCTAACATGATATCTGAGCTCAGCCATTTTTAAAACAGCACAGGTCATTATCGGTTACATTCAGTGAGTGTTCGAAGTTACAACACCACTGAAAAAGTGATGCTTATAACTAGTCCTCAAAGTTCTGGCCGTTGCAGTTCCCCAGGTCACATGACTGCAATCTAGGTGCTCTGCAACTGGCCTAGGTTTCTGACTCTGGGTTGGCCACATGATCATCGGTAGCCTTTCCACAGGCCTCCCACAAGCAAATGGAGAACTGGCAGGAAATCACAAGCCATGATCATGTGAGGTTCCTGCTTAATGAGAGCAGCTGGGGATTGACGGAATTGATGATGCCAAGCGATAATCAATTGTCATTGAGCTTTACAATCACATAGCTTAGCAATGGAAATCCCAGTTACTATTATTAAATAAGTTTACAGCTTAGTATTTTGTGTAAGCCCAGCCAATTGTGATTTACTATATTCTACTAATCATGGCTTGGCATATTGAAACTCAACAGTATGTTTCCCCCCTCAAATGGGGATCTGGATTCAAACCGCTATCTATCAATAAACTCACAGCACACCCTTCAGCAAATAATTCTCATTCCTGGCTGGATTTAACTAATCCTGGTTTATACTTAAAAGACCTGGTTAGTACTTGGATGGGAGATCAAAAGGAAATCCAAGCACTGCAGAGCAGTCTGAGAATACATATATACAAAGCAAAACTAATTCCAGATTGCTGCCAAGGAAACTACATAAACATACAGGTAGTCTTTGATTTACAACCATTCATTTAGTGACCATTTGAAGTTATAATGGCACTGAAAAATGACTTATGGCTATTTTTCCCACTTATGATCATTGCAGCATCCCCATGGTCATGTAATCAAAACTGGCAACTGGCATGTATTTATAACGGTTGCAGTGTCCCAGCCATGTGAATACCTTCTGCATCCTTCTGACAAGCAAAGTCAAGGGGGGAGCCAGATTCATTTAACACAGTGGTTCTCAACCTGTGGGTCGGGACCCCATTTGGGTCGAATGACCATTTCACGGGGGTTGCCAAACCACGCTGTCTGCCATTTTTTTTCCTTTTCCCTAGCTGTCCTACTCCCTCTTATTGATGGCCACACCCACTTGGGGGTCACCACAACATGGGGAACTGTATTATGGGGTCACGGCATTAGAAAGGTTGAGAACCACTGATTAACAAATGTGTTACTAACTTAACAACTGCAGTGATTCAGTTAAGAACTGTGTCAAGAAAGGTCATAGTATGGGGCAGAACTCACTTAGCAACTGTCTCACTTAGCAATGGGAAATTTGATCTCAACTGTGGTTGAAAATCAAGGACTACCTGTATTTATGTCACAATGCTATAATCATCAGGAATTGATGTTTACCGCAAGGCAACTTTACTTCCAGAGATGACTTGCTTTGACTTACCTCATTTCCTCAGGCTAAATGGAAACAATATTGATTTAACTGTTTATTATGGATTTAACTAGCTTGATCATGCTTAATGAGGCCCGATCAAAATTCTATCTTTAAGTAGTTCCTAAATAATCCATTAAAGTGGAGAGTGGATCAAAGATCAATATGCTGCAGAGACTACATGAATGGGAAACAAATAGTAGCATGCTACAATATCTAAGCCAGTGGTTCTCAACCTTTCTAATGCCGTGACCCCATAATACAGTTCCCCATGTTGTGGTGACCCCCAAGTGGGTGTAGCCACCAATAAGAGGGAGTAGGACAGCTAGGGAAAAGGAAAAAAAATGGCGGACAGCGTGGTTTGGCGACCCCTGTGAAATGGTCGTTTGACCCCAAATGGGGTCCCGACCCACAGGTTGAGAACCACTGATCTAAGCAGAGAAAAGCAGTTAAATGTGAAAGTTCTATGTATGTACAGTTCTTTAAAGTAGATATTGCAACTAGATTTCTTTAAGGCTGCAAAAAATGGTCTCTACCCTATGAAGAAAAGCTAGTTGTCTTCCATTTTGCACATCCTACATTTGTTTCTTCAGCTTTTATTCAAAAGGGAAGTGAATCAGACTTGAGAAAGGACCACACAAATTAATAAATCTAAGGATGTATACCTTTTTCAATAACATGTCTTTTGGGGCTGCACTCCAAAAAGTGGGCAGGACCATGACAAAATCCTAAAAATCACACAGATCTCTTGGGCAACCAAACAGAAGTTGTTCCTAGTGAATTGCAATGGTTTTGGGGGCAAGGATAAGATCTAATGTGGAACAACCTGCTCTTCTGTTGCTGCCATAATGTCTTAAGCATCTTGTCAGGCTTAATCTAGAAATTAAGCCTAGAGACCTGCAACATATTTGAGGTACAATCAAATAGGCAGTGTTGTAGACATTAATTTTACATCCAGGAAGAAACTACAGGGTACAAAAGGACATCAAAGGAGGAGCGCCCACCTTCTGATGATTTTGTGGGAACAGATGGAATGCTGTGCAACCAGTTAGTTAGAATGATGGATTTATGATCTTGCAATTAACTGCATTGTTTTCCTAGAGGATAAGATTCCAAAGAGTTATTAAAATCGAAGTTTCATGTGTGTTTAACTATTGAAATATTTCCACAGGAGCATCTTTTACCCATGTATCTGGTAAATCAGCAATTCAACTTTACCCATTAAGGAATTTATGTTGAATGAAAATGTATAACAACAATGCATTATATACTTTTTTTCAAGTTTAAAAAAAGCTCCAGACTGGTATAGTAGAGCAACTAAACTGTTAAGCTGTGCAATGTACAGATTCCTGCCTGAAAATTTATGCTGGTTGTCAGTTGGTTTTATTGGGCATAATCTAAGGTCTCTAGGAAAGTAGTTCCAGACCCCCAATATTAGTATTAGTTTTATGTCTTTAATTTTTATTAACTGCCCAGGGACTCAACTATAGTTAGGATCAATCAGCATGCTAAATAGTCAAATTAACAAAACACAATTGCTGAATTCAAATTACATGCTATACTGAATGAATAAACCCTACTTACTGGTTTAACATAACCTCATTTGTACCAAATGTTACAACAGTGGCAGCATTCCCACAATAAATAAGCTTATAGAATTTCCTCCACAAACGGTCCTCCCCCCCCCAAAAAAACACACCAAACTTTCTATCCTATGTGAATATTGTTGAATGTTTACATTTAACAGCATATACAAATAAATGCTATTAAAATTTTCCATGTACAATTAAACTATTTTACAAGTGTTACTTTCTGCAATGTTGTATATAATCCTACATGTAGATCAGAATTTTTTGCAATAGCATTTCAACGTGCTTGTTCTTAATTATGGTTCAGTCCTATGTGCAACTGCTATAGGTTTATCAACCCTTGTTGATGATTTGTGGTACCTTGGAACCACTCTGTATAATGATGCTGAATAGCCCATAAATTATATATTATGTTTTTCTAATTAGTGTCCCCTAAAACTAATAACATCTTCTAGTAACAAGGTATTTCAAGGTATCACTAGTTCTCTGAGTTATGCAGCGCCCAAATCCAGGATACCATAATATACTGCAGTGAAAATATCACTGCTAGTCGATGATCAATTGATCAACAATGACTAAGGTTTTTTAGAACCTTCATCGGAATGTTTACGTATACTAAATTAAGATCCGCTTTAAAATTATTCTTATTCACATATACATAAATATGTATACACTCTCAAAAACTTAGGTTTGCAGTGGTTAGTGGTGGCGAAAAGCACAATTTTTTTTTTTCTGGGATCCTGGAGCAAAGCAGAGTAAAACTTTCCTGCTTACATCATATAGGAATATTTTTTTTTCAGTATGCCACACTGCAACACCGCGTTTCTTGGACTGCAGTCGAGTCCTGTTCTTCCTCAGTCACGTTTTCCTCCTGCAATGCAGCGTTTGCTATCCAAAGCGAGATCCCTCCCCCCTGCGGCGACCTGCTTCACTGAGAGGAATTAGCGCGGCTTTTTGCCCGTCGCCTAGTCGCTTCAAAAGTTAAGCCTCTGCCTGAGATATTTGGTATCTTGGTCATTAAAGCGGGCGATTTGCAGCAGCTTGCCTCTGTCAACCGCCCCCTTCCACCGAATGAGTCGCCGCCGACCCACCCTCTCTAACGGCTTCTGCATTAAGAAGGGGAGGCAGAGGGTGTAAAGGGAAGGGTTGGAAGAGGGCTGCGGCAAGCCGTGCCAAGAAGTTTGGGCTCGCTGCCCGGCACGGAAGCTTGTTTGACCCTCGCAATCATGAGGCGGTCTAAATTCTTTTGCATGGTTGGGGAGGTCACGCTGGGGCGAACACGCTCCTCCAAACTCGCCCTACATTTGTGTTGCGCCTTGGTCGCTCGGAGGATGCCTCTTGGCCGCGGGAGCTACTACTAGGGACGAAAGAACAGGGGAAAGCAGATCAAGCCCGTTCTCTCCCAGGCTTGGGTCAAGGAAGGCAGTCACCTCGATTGGCTTCGCGGAAAGGAAGTAGAGCGGGGCAAGCCGCCCAATAGCTCATGGCCGGCCCTCGTGATCTGGCCGAGCCAAGCAGGGCAGGCTGCAACCGCGGCAGCAGCAGCGACCACCAGGGGAAGGAGCTGGCTTAGCCGCGTGCAAAGCCGCCGCTCCCTTTTCCCTCTCTCCTGCGGCTACTTACATAAACCAGGAGGAAAACCTGGCAAGAGAACCCAAAGTAAAGGTGGGCAGGCATTCCTGCGCGTAAGCAGTAGACACGCGCCCGAAACCCAATGGCATTGATATGTATCTGGTGTTTTCAAAACTTTGACTTGATTCCTATTTTTTTTAGAACGTGATTTATTCCTTCCTTTGCTCAGGCAAGAAAGGGGAGCATGACGGCTTATTTATTTCGAATATTTATATGTTCCCTTTTCAAAAACCAAAATGGTTTAACAGAGTAAGTAATAATCATACGATTTTTTTTTTAAAAAATAATCCAGTCAAAATGCTTTTGAAAAGCCAAATTGTTGCATCTTTAAGTTTTGTTAGAAAAAGTGTTAGAATTTAAATAGAAAAGAACATAGAAAAGACCCTTGGAGGTTAGAAGCCTCTGATTTGCTCCCACCCCCTTAAAAGCATTTCTCTGTACTGTCAGCAAACCTCAGAAAAGACTTACAATCCTAACACTTAGACTAGTACTTCATTGGCTCCAGCAAAGGAACAGGAATCCTTTCAAAATAAGGGAAGCCATCAGACCCCCTCATAATAATCCACACTTGAGGATCTTCCTTCCCGGACTTCACTCCTCAGAGCACAGGGCAGGAGCACCTCAATCTACATATCTAAACATCAAAGCCTGCTTGTCACCAGCTCAGAGAATGGGATCAAGAAAAGAAACAATGCTGGGGTAATGACAATTCCACAGGGAATATGTGTCACTGTTTAGAACACTATTGGGGAAAACTTTCTCCTGGGTCCACCTAACAGGATTCTCCAAGCAAGGCCCTTCCAAAAAAAAAAAGCTTTTCTGCAAAATTTCATAACTGGTCCAGAGTGAAAAGAACAGCTTCTCACAATAGTCAGGTTCTAAGATCAACATTTTGCAATGGGGAGTCAAGGCTAATCTATCAACAGCCTTTGTACTAGGATGTGACATAGAAGTTCAGACCTGGTGTAATGAAACTGTGCATCCTATATATAGGCTACCATTGAGGAATATCTAGACCAGTGTCTCTCAATCTTGGCAACTTTAAGAAGTCTGGATTTCAGCTCCAGAATTCCCCAGCCAGCATGGCTGGTCTGGGAATTCTGGTAATTGGAATCCAGATAGCTTAATGTTGTTAAGATTGAGAAACACTGGTCTAGAAGGTTAAAATGGCCAAAATATAGCAGCTATGTTGCTAACTTATAGTAGTGTAAAAGACAGTGATCCCAACCTTGTGTATCCTTAAAACTAACTGATTTATAATTGAATTGTTATGCCAAAATAATTTTCATCAAAGTTAGGGTATAATATTGAAATCCTTTTTTGTAAGAATACATAGAATTGGACTGCTTGGGTGACATAAACATATCTAGATCTAATATTGCTATCTGCATTACTTTCGACTGAGCTTAATCATCAAATATTTGCCTCTATCCCACTGTGTTTCTTCTCTAATATGGTTTGTTCTTTTGTAAAAAATGATCAAGTGAACCAAAGTCCCATGTGCAGACTTTTTTGTGTGTTCCTTGGAATTTCCTCTGAAGACAAAAGCCAAATATTTGCAATACTTGTAATGTTGAAGTTAGAAACACTTGAGGATTGCAGAGAAAGCCAAGAAGGCTCAATGCTACACCAAATCAAGAAACCCCTCAAAAAAAAAAAAAAAAAAAAAAGGGCAGGAAGGACAAAAAAAACACACACCCCTGTAATCTACTCCTGAAGCTCTGGCAAAGGCTCACTCACTATCAAATATTGCACAACTTCTTTTGATGCTCCTTATCATCAAAATCGTGTCTATTCCTGATATGAAAGATCTCCTTCCCAGTCCTACCAGCCATCACCTGCTACTAGACATGAAACAGGAATAGCTGTGCACTGGAAATAAAGGCTAAATTAACTAATCAGACAGAATAAATACTTCTGAACATTTCCACTGATTTTGCATCATCATTATTAGAAGACACACTGGCTTCCCAATAACTTCCTTAGGGAACAGGAAGAAGTAAGAATGAATGTCAAACGATGGGAGAGGTGGATATGGACCAGACACTATTCCCCGGTGCTCATTCTTCTCTGGAGCAAACCCAAAAGGAAAGTCTCTCATTGGAGTGCCCTCTTTCTTAAGGCCAAAGGACAATAACTACAGAGTCATTCCTAAGGGGCAAAAGAGCAACAAGAGAAGAGCAACAAAGATGATAAAGAGTAACTGAATAACAGAGCTGGAAGAGACTTTGGTCTTCTAGTCCAATTCCTTGCTCAGGCAGGAGACTCTGTGCCAGTGATGGTGAACCTTTTAGAGACCGAGTGCCCCAAAACCGCCCACCGGAAGGGAATTCATCCTCACCAGGCTCACTGTCAAAATTCATGCTGTCAAAATGCACTTTGGGTTGGCAATATATAGATTAAAGTGCAAATTGTTAAGTAAGTAATATATTTAATTCTTGCCTATTTGTAACTCCA
This sequence comes from Crotalus tigris, assembly GCF_016545835.1. Taxonomy (NCBI): domain Eukaryota; kingdom Metazoa; phylum Chordata; class Lepidosauria; order Squamata; family Viperidae; genus Crotalus; species Crotalus tigris. The sequence goes on along the minus strand of NW_024097358.1, from coordinate 7,098,675 downwards.
TTGAAATCATTTGTTTATAAAGGGGGGGGTCACAATAATGCAAAGTTTAAAAACTCTGGTTTAAGGATTGTAACTAAGCTAAGGTCAATTAGTGGATGTTGTGACTTTATGAAAATCTGAATTCGAATCTCCCTAAAGTGGAGCAACAATAACAAGGTCAGACATCATCCAGGAAAAAGCTTGGGAGAAGCTCTTCTCTCCTTCAAGGCCTTGGCCTTGAGATAAGGACTCACATAGCTGCAAGATTTTTCGTTTTTTTGTTTTTTGCTCTGTACCAAGGAAGGAAAATCCCCCAAGCTCCCTTTATGCAGAAGGAGACTAAGCCAGATGAAGCATAGGTTGTTGCCCAATTCCTCTTGCATGGCAACAAAGAAGTATTGTGAAGATTGAGAAGAATCAGAAAGGGAAGCTTTCCATGATTTGTTATGAATCCCTTGCAGGCCGCTTCAAACTTATAGGTTAAAGATTCTCCACTCTTTTTAATTGTATATTTTAGGAAAACAGTGAGAAGAGCAAGTATTCTGAAAAGTGCCTGTTGAAGTCTGGGATAAATGAAACTGAGTTCTGGTAAGTTCTGGAATTTGGTACTTTTTTTTAAGGAGGGCATGGTGCAAATGGCCATTAGGATATTGATTATCCTGGAGGTAGCTTCAAGGAGTTTATTACAGTTAACAATAGTTCATTTAGTGGTCATTCAAAATTACAACAGCGCTGAAAAAAGTGACATGCTGTTTTTCACATTTACGACCACTGCAGCATCCTCATGGACACATTATCAAAATTCGGATGCTCCGCAACTGACTCATATTTATGACAGTTGCAGTGATTTGGGGTCAGGTGATACCTTTTGTGACCTTCTGGCAAGCAAAATCAAAGGTAATAAAATGGGACAAAACTCATTTAACTCACTTAACAAATGTCTTGCTTAGCAACAGAAATTTTGGGCTCAATTGTGGTCATAAATCGAGGACTACCTGTAGCAGTTTTCATTTTTAAAGGGAAAGATTTGAGGAGTTTGTGAAATGTAATATTTATATATATATTGTATGTATATATTGTACTGTATATTGTAGGAATGTATGTGAGATAGTGTGTGAGGTACACTGGTAGTCTTGTGAGTTCTGTAGAGCTTTGAGTTGGAAGGTGGAGTTGCATTGGGTGTGGTATAATTTTAGCTACTTGTGAAACTGAGATAGTCTGGAATGTAGGGCAATTCCTTAAATAAGGTTGTATTCCTTTTTAAAAAAAAAAAAAACTTCTAGGCATAGCATTGCAGTTTTTTCAGCAGAGAGATTTCTAACTCTTTTTCCTAGACAAAGCCAAGAATTCTCCTTCATCTTGCTTTTTGGTGGTTGGATGGCTTTGCAAATGCAGCCAGGTAGGCACAGAACAGTTACAGAATATCAAATATGCATCAAGCAGTCTAGGGTGGCCACCATCCATTTTTCTGGGTGTATCTTGCCAAAACGCTGCAGAAGTTTTTAAGAGAGAAGAGCTTTGCAGGTCAGCTCCTAACATCAGATTTCTTTCCCTCAGTCAGTAGTGGGATTCAGCTGGTTCACACCACTTCGGTAGAACTGGTAGCTAATTTTTTGTTGTCCAGGCCCAGAATGGACTTCCGGAAGCAACATCCACACCGAGAACCGGTTATTCACATATTTGAATCCCACCACTGCCCTCAGTCCAGTTTCATATAGCATCTATTTCACAGTGCTGTAGTTGCTTGTCTTGTCATTGTTTTTAGTTCCTCAATAAAGCTTAGGGGAAATTCAAAGTCAGCTTATATGCCAACAATTGCACTAGGGAACTTTGACTGTTTTTTCCCATACCAATTTGTGCCACAGCCTGTTACTCTCACTTGAGCAATAAAGGCATCTTGCACGTGCAGGGAAACACTTGGACACAATTAGCACTGAGTAACTCATCATTTCCTTGCCCATTGGCATGCTGGCTTGAAGAAACTTGTTTGGCAGCTATTTAATAACTGAGAAGGAATTAGCTGCAGAACTGGGATGCACCATCATTTAAGTTAATGATTCACTAGTCTGTGATTGTTACACATCGCTAGGATGCCAGCTTTTCCACAGGCCACTGTAGTTATACTTTTAGCAATAGCTTCATGGATAGAGATAGCAAATTTTATCTTACTACCATGAAAAGTTTTATTTGCAGATTTTTGCACGTGAGACAAAAAGCGCTAAAGAAGTGGCCTTGTGGGTCAGTTCTCAGGTATGTATTAACAATCTTTGACATCGGACTAAGCCAGGGGTAGGCAACCTTGGCTCTTTTATGACTTGTGGACTTCAACTCCCAGAATTCCTGAGCCAGCTATTCTATGCTGGCTCAGGAATTCTGGGAGTTGAAGTCCACGAGTCATAAAAGAGCCAAGGTTGCCTACCCTGGACTAAGTGGTTGGTGGATTTATGTTACTTGGGTTTGGCTTGTAACAGGCCATCGGGTACAGAAAAAAGGTAGAGATATTAACTCCTGACACTTTCGGGCAGGAGGAGAACAAACAGATGGAAATTAAAAAACAGGATATTATTTCTTGACAGTAAAAGCTGCGGAAATGAACAATGGCATAGTTGGCATAGATGGACTCATTTACTGGAAGTTTTCAGGTGAAAATGAGATGGTGACAATTTCAGGAGGGATACAATTGACTTCAATCTTATTGAATGATTCTTGAGAATATATTTTAATTATTGATAAAATAGTGTTTTTTTCTCCTATGAAGGTATTATTCTATATTATTCTAAATTCCATGTATGAGGCCCAGGGTAGGTCAATTTTGATCTTTAGGATGAAGATAATCAAAATATCCTATCTTCCAGAATCATTATAATGTATCAAGTTCTGTTCTTCCCTTAGATACTGAAGTCAACTGCATGACTTTGGACTAGTCTCTCTCCTGCTCAGCCCCAGACTAATTGGTTAAAAAAAAATCTATTTATCAACTGCACTGGACCAGGGTAGCAAAGTACAGTCAGTAATTTTCAATAGTAAAAAGAATTTCCATCTGCAGTGGACTGATTCCACCTGATAATTTTATACACAAAGATACACATATTTGCCTATTAACAATTATTAGTTGTTTTTAGCTACAACAATAATTACATTTTAATCTTCTGGTCATCCTTGTTTGGGGACTATTTCCTGTCCTTCACATACTGTATCTTTCTGGAACCCCATGGAAATCTGATAGAAGAGATATCCCAATACTATAGGAATTAAACTTGAAATTCCAGCACTATTAAATCGTGCAATTCCTAATTATTTCAGTGGAAGGGAAATTAATAACAGGCAGTGCCAGTAAACTAGGAATCTCACTATATCACAAAACTAGCAATGCACTATGTGGGGATGTTGCCATATAGTACAATTACTTTTATTTCATGCCTATTTTGGTAGTTAACAGGAATCCATCATTAATAAAGAAGGGTGGTAATTAAATACATCTATCATAGAAGCTTAAATCTTCACACTTGATAAGTGTGTGAGATGTGTGGACTTCAAGTCCCAGAATTCCCCAGCCGACATATTGCTTGTTTTCCTATATCAGTGGTTCTCAACCTGTGGGTCAGGACCCCATTTGGGGTTGAACGACTATTTCACAGGGGTCGCCAAACAACGCAGTCCGCCATTTTTCCCCCCTTTTCCTTAGCTGTGCTACTCCCTTTTATTCTATTGGCTTTTGAAAGCCAATAGAATAGATTCTCTTGAATAGAGTCTAATTTTATTGGCTTTCAAAAGCCAATAGGAATTGTCTAGGCTGTCTCTGCCCTGCCAAAAGTCCCATTCTGCAAACGGTGCTGCACCAGTTGAGTAGTCCTCGACTTATGACTGGTTGAGTAGTCCTCCACTTACGACCGGTTGGGGGTCGCGGCATTAAAAAGGTTGAGAACCGCTGTCCTATATGATGAAATATTACTGGGTCTGATTAATTTCCAATATTAATTAAACTGCGTAGCCACATCTGGATTGCCAAAATTTGTGGCTCAATCTTAAACCCCTGACAAATAACCCCTGGCTGCTGTATTCCCCAAATTGCAGTTTAGTCATTTGAAAACCTGAAACTCTAATCTGGAATATATTTTCTTACTGATGTCAGTGAGGTGTTGGGTTGCAATCTCTAGGTGAGAAATACTTCTTTAACATGCAACACTTAGTCTGTTCTTCCAAAGACATACTTGTGATTTAATTATTCCTTCAATCTAGTTGCCTGGGTTTGCACAACACTGAACCATAATCTATGCATGTAGCCTGGATCTGCAAAATATGCTAAAAGATAGTTGCTACCATTGGGGTTAAAATTGGTGGTAGGAATATCAACAATTCCCGATATGCAGATGATACAACATTACTTGAAGAAAGCAAAAAGGATCTGGAGTCTAAGATGAAAGTGAAAAATTTGGACTGCAAATTTGGACTGCATCTCAACATCAAGAAAACAAAGATAATGTATTCTCTGCATAGAATACATAGGTCAGAGTGCAAAGTTGACAATGAGACCATTGAAACAATAAAGGAATTATCTTTCTGGGCTCTAAAATTGACCAGAGTGGTGACTGCAGCCCTGAGATCAGAAGGCATATAGCACTTGGAAGAACTGCAATGTCTGGCATGAATAATATCTGGAAGAGTAAAGATATCAGCCTCACAACCAAATGCAGATTAATTAATGCAATATTTTTTTTGATTGCTACTTTTGGTTGTGGAATTTGGACTCTGAAAAGGTAGATAGGAGAAGGATGGACACCTTTGAACTTGGTGTTGGAGGCGACTATTACACATGGAGGGTGCTGATCCATAGAGTAGCTGAGGGTCAGACACAATTGAATGACTGATGATGACAATATTTGAACTATACATTGTAGATTTATATATGTTGATTTATGGTTTAACACATGCAGATTCAGCTAATAATGACAATATTAGCTATAGTGAAATAATGCTTAGGCAAAGGCATACCAACTTGGCTATGTCTTACAACAGCTTCTCCTAACATGAGGCTCTTCCTGTTGTACTTTCTTATAATTCCCCAGCCAGCATCTGCTAACTGGGGAATCATAGCAGCGGAAGCTCAGCAAAACTGCAGAGTTCTAGGTTGGGAAACCTGGCTTGGTTTGTGAACTTATTGTGAATTCATTAGCATAAACCTCAGTAGGGGAGGTTTATACTAATACCTGCCAGGTAGGTTCAGCCAGCATCCTAAATTAGAAATCCAGTTTAACAAAATATAATTGCAGTGTTCCCTAACATATTTAGTTCAAACAAACCATATTGAATGTTCACAGAATGTGCAGCAACTATAGTATGGTTGAGTTCTCATGACATGATAAACTACAAACTATCAAATTCCACCCTGGTTGTGAAATTCTGGGAATTTCAGCTCGCACCTCTTGAAATTACTAGGTTTCAAGTACGCTGGTTTAGATAGTGTACTGCATAACCAGCCTGTACAATGCTAAAGGTAGATATTTAAATCCCCAGGAGTTATTTTTGTTGGGAATAGGTAGATTTGGCAATTGCTTCTATCACGTTTTCTGTTTGAGACAAAAGTCTGTCTCAGCCAGCCAAATCAGTTGCTGTGGCTTTTCCAGGCAACTGCTTGCCAGCAATCCAGGGCTGTCTTTTACAGCTTCCCATGTGATTTGCCCTCTTCTGTTGCTTGTTTTCCAGAGCCTCCTCTCAGTAAGGACTGCTTGTTTAAAAAAAGCCTTGCCTCTTTCGGTCACGTGTTGTTGCCATGTGAAGCACGATCCATTTTTAGACACAACTTTTTCACTAGACTTCTCTGCTGCAGTGACATGTGCCAAGTGAAGAGGCGGGGATATTGCACGTGTACATGCAGGATCCTAGCTTCTCTCTCTCTCTCTCTCTCTCTCTCTCTCTCTCTCTCTCTCTCTCTGTGTGTGTGTGTGTGTGTGTGTATGTATGTGTGTGGTGTACAATTCTTGGCTATGAAAACTTCCTGTTACAAAGCAAGGCGTGTTTTATTTTGCTAGTTGGGAGCGGGAGGAGGGAGAGTTGTTTTTATTAATTCTGCTTTAATTTGTTCCTTTTAAAGACTATATAAGGATTTGACTTGGTTATTGAGGCTGGAGTGGGGAAACGGAGCTCTCCCCGCAAACAAGACATCTCCATTTTTGTCATTGTGGCTATGTCAGTGTTCCCCTAGCGGGTGAAGAAGGAGGCAGGAATTTGGCAAGGAGACTCCTTGATGCAGGGGAATTGCAGTACTGCCAAGTATGAGTTGTTTACATCTGCAGTGACCCGAGTATGCTTTTTGCCTCTGCTGAGAGAAACAAGGGAAATAATGGGAGTCTAAGTGGACAGATACGGACACTATGAAAGAACAGAGATTCTACATTTGTATCTGCACAAATGTCCACACGTTTTTGAGAGGCACAACATTGTTTTTGAGTTTACGCTCTTTTTAAAGGGAAGTAGAGATTTCCAAACATGACCCTCCTCCATAGTCACCTAAACTACAGTGGTTGGCTGCAGGAGACCTACTTTTTATTCCCAAATCACTGAGGTTGCACTTGACATATCATAAAGAATATTATTCAGATTAGCATTATTACATAATATGTTTTTTATAATACATGGTTGTTTCTGTTACACAGAGGTAAGTGGAAATACTGTATTTGCATGCACATTAAATATACCTTTGCATTAATCATGGGGAAAACATTCACTTAGCAAATATGCCCCAGAAGACATAGTAAAATTCAGATGGCCATAACAGTTTTTTATTCTTTCCAAACTAATGACATATTGCAGAGAAAATAAACTCAGGACACAGTCTGGCTACCTGAATATCATCAGCAGGATTACTCTAAGAAAAAGGAACAGAATGGGATCACGTTTGGTGTGGAAGAAGAAGGGAACAAAGGAAAATTAGGTGAGAAGCTGCAGCAGGAAAAAAAAACCTCATTACATTCCTTTAGGAGCCAAGAAAGTTGCTGACTTCTTCGTTCTAAACTGCAATCTCAGTTATGTGACCTAGAATGGAGCTATTAAGGGTTTGGAAAAACAGCCAGAAGTCAAGCTTTGCACTTCTGCTTTGTGCTGGAGTTGGGCAGAGGTGAAAGTGCAAGATGAAGTTTTATCATTCTTTCATTTTCAAAACAAAGTCTCTTCTCTCCCCTCCCCCATACAAATAAGAAGCAAACAAGGATGTTAATTCTCAAGTAGCTCTGGTGGCTGTTTCTGCACTCTGCTGATTTTCCAGGGGATTAATTTCAGATTATGGCCAAGGTTCTCTTTAACCACAGTATAATCCATGGTTTGAAAGACATTATGAGTCAAACATCAAATGTTTTAATCTACTGTAATATGCAAACACTTGCTAAAATAGTTCTCCAACTGAATGACTTATATATTCCTTGGAATTTGCCAACCTGCTTCTTTGCCAGACAGTTGCAAAAAATGTAACACCTGTCTGCATTCATATTTCCAAATTGTTTCCTCCAGATTGATCCCAGAAATGAGGTTCTCCATACATAAGACATTGAAGGTCTTTACAGTAATTTTAAGAAGTTCATGTTGTTGAGTGGTTTAAAACACTGTGGTAGAAATTATTACTGTATATGAGATGAGTTATATTTCTGCTGTATAATTATTATACTGTTCCTCTAAAACTCTATGGTTTTGTAGCTAATGAGCTCATTCCACTATACTCAACTGATTGCAGTTCTTGGGGGGAAATGTTATGTTTGTATAATTGTGACAATAACGAGGATGTACAAAGGCATCACAACAATGTCCAATGTACATCTGAATCACCTTGAGATAAAAATAAAGTTGCACTGACATATTGAAAAAAGATAAAGCAAAGGCACCCAAATACAAGCACACAAAGGATCTGAGCAAGGGCTGCACCAATTGGATAGCCAGAGCCATCTAGTGGCCACATGTTTATAATATAAGAGTAAGGCTGGCCAACAAATCAAAGTTATGTAAAGAAGCAATTAAAAGAGGGTTTTGTTGAATCCCATGGCAACAAATTCCAAAGGATTTTATTTTGTTCACAGCAAAAACATTAGAGTCTTGGGATGCTTTAAGACCACCCCACTACACAGTGTTATAATTAGAACATGAAGACATACGGTATATTTGGGTCTTGAAATGATTGAGGCCCTCTTGTTATTATTACATTGGAATCTGGGACAAAGTGTTTACAGCATGCTACAAACTCAGTATAAGAGTGATTCTGTTCACACAGTGTGAAGTGTAAACTTACTACAGTTTACCCTCACATTGTGCAACTTAGTCCTGAAGTTACTTGAGTGTACTGTGCAAACTCAGAAAATGAGGTTAATGGACATACCGTGGCTCAACTGAATATGGGTAAGCAAATTGTGTGACTTCCAGCTATGTCTATAACAGTGGTTCTCAACCTGTGGGTCGGGACCCCATTTGGGGTCGAAAGACCATTTCACGGGGGTCGCCAAACAAGGCTGTCCACCATTTCCCCCCCCTTTTCTTTGGCCATGCCCCTGACACCCGGTGATGTATAAGTGGTTGGGGGTCACCACAATATGGGGAACTGTATTATGGGGTCGCGGCATTAGAAAGGTTGAGAACCACTGGTCTATAATGAGAAGCATGATCAAACCAGATTCTTGGCTGCATCTGATTGTAAATAGTTGTGACTTAAATTAGGCCTCCTATGATATCTAAAGTTTGATCAAGGCAGAACTTTGATCCATCTGAGTCACTATTACTTTTTAAAGGAAGTGTTATTATTAGTTTATCCATGGCTAACAGGTTGTACAAACATGCTGTAAGTTATAATTCTTTGTTTTGGCTTAGTTTCTTATCTAGCCAATTAAGATTTATTCAGTAACCAGGGTAAGCAAATGATAACCTTGAGGCAATATGTTACTGATGGAAAAGAATATTTGTAGCAGAGGATTGAATTTCTGTACTGCAATAATGCTGGAATCCTGAGTGTCAGAAAGGCTGAACCATTGCTATCATGAACAGTTCACAACATATTATGGATTGTTTTCCTATATCAGGGATGTCAAACTGCCGGCCCGTGGTCCCATTGTATCATATGGAGGCCGCACCCACCCCAGCTCCGGCAATGCAAAAAGTGTCACGATAGATTGCGATACATCACGTGACTCAGCAAGTTTGACACCCATGTCCTATATGATGAATTATAGTGAAAACCAAACCAATATAATACAAAAACTAGACAACTAGATCAAGAGCACTCTCAGCAATCTTACCAAGAAAGATCAAATCACCAAAGACGACAAGTGTCAAGTGAAAAGTAATGCACCCACCCTCCCATGCTTCTATGGATGCCCCAAAATACATAACAAGATATACCTCTTCATCCAATTGTATCATTATGAGGCACTCCAACCTACAACATTGCCAAAACATTGGCAAAAAGGCTTGGATATCTCACAGAGGGAAGCAAATATCCATCAACTCCCTATCAAAGTGCCTCCAAAGAATCAAAGAGGTGGCAATAGATGAAGATGAAATCATGCTCTCATTTGATGTCACAGGACTCATTACATCCATTGACCCAGAATTAGCCAAAGAATCCAAAGCTGCACTACTTTACAGTACACCTGATCTAATCAAATATACCAAGATAGAAATACCTAGAATTATTGTTTTTTATCAACCTTTGCCTGACCATATATTTTCAGTTTGATAGACAAAATATATCAACAAATCAAAGGAATACCTATGGGATCACCCCTTTCAGGACTCAGCAGAGATAATAATAATGCAATGCCTGGAATCTATAGCATTCTCATACATACAAAGTATGGATCCAGTATACAGATGATACCCTTAACGTAACAAAAAAGGATCAACTAGAAAAAAAACTTACAAAACTATCAACAATATCTTCAAACGAATAAAAAAAGAAGAAACCAAAACATTCCCTTTCCTGGATATCTTCATCAGCAGAGGTAGTGATTGCAAATTAGACGTACAAGTTTATGGAAAACTACTCACATCAACCAAGTACTCCACTAACAAAATAACAACCCAACCTCCCACAAGAAAAGCTGTGTAAGTGGCTACATAAGCTGATGGAGTTGGCAGAGATGGCAAAATAGACTGTTTTGATTACAGAAAAGAATACAAATACCTTCGTTTCTACATGGAGACCGCTTCTGGGCTTTGCACTTGAGGTGGAAAAGAATGCAACTTTGATTTTGGATTTCACTGATTAGATTGATTGTTGTTACAGAAATGGCTAGTTTATACTATTGTGAAAAAGTAAAAAGTTGAGGCTCGACGTTAATGTTTTATTCTACTGCAACAGGGAAAGTTGGAAGTCAATCTCTTTTTTTTCTTTTTCCTTTCTTTCCCTCCCTTTTCCCTTTTTCTTCCCACTGTGTCCTACTATTTGCTTTGTATTCTGTATTTTACTTTACATCTTAATAAAATGTTTAAAAAAACTGTGTAAGAACACTATGTAGACAAGCATGAATGCACTGTAGCAACCCCGAAGATCTAAAAAAGGAACCAGAACATATATACAATGTCTTCCAACAAAATGGATATCCAGTTATCTTCATCAAAAAGTGCCTGACCACTCAACCTACCACAGCTGAACCAATGCAAGGTGTGAAAAAGATAACACTGTCATACATCAAAAATGTTTCAGAAACCACCAACAGACTATTACAACCACATGGCATCTCTGTGGCACACAACCAAATTAAATCCCTCCAAAACATTCTATCTAAACCAAAAGACTCAGCAGCCTCAGAAGAAAAAAGAGTTATCTAGAACATACAGTTTAAGACAAACAAACTGTTCAAAAGAAGCAGATTTAGCAAAAGAGGAGGTGGAGTTGCATTTTATACATAAGAAATCACTACATAACTATGAAATACACAAAACCAAGAATGTAAGCCTCCTAGAATGCATATAGGTCAATATAAAAGGAAAAAAGAATGACATTACCATAGGTCAGTGGTGGCGAACCTATGGCATGCGTGCCAGAGGCGGCACTCATAGCTCTCTCTGTGGGCACGTGCGCCATGCCCGGGAAATGGCAACCGTCCCTCTTCAACCAGCCGCCCACTAACTCACGAAGGTCCCATGTAGCCGGCTGCATCCCAGCACGGCTGGTTTCCCTCCCTCCCCGTCCCATACCTCCTGGCTTCACATGCTCTCCTTTTCCCTGGCACAACTCTCTGCATCATCTCCTCAGCTGTCGGCCGGCCATCCAGCTCAGAGGCAGCTTCTCTGAACTGATGGAGGTGGGCTGTGGAGCCCCAGAGTGTGCCAGTTGAGGGGCCGGCAGGCTGTGGCTGCTGACAGACACTGTCGGCCCCCATGCACTTGCTGGCCTCTGTGTGTGGGGGCTGATGGTGTCAGGCAGCAGCCGCCCCGGCCCCTGCCTTGCCTTGCCCTGCGACAATGGCACGCCCACCCTGCCTCACGTCACTCCGCAGGACAAGCCTCCTGCCCACCGCCCCACCTGCCAAAGACCTCCTGGATCTCCCCCAACCCTGCCCGGCCCCACAGGTGTCCCTCCCCATGAGCAATATTGAGGTGACCACGCCCACCTTGGCCACACCCACTTGGCACCTGGTGATAAATAAGTGGGTTTGGGGTTGCAGTTTGGGCACTCGGTCTCTAAAAGGTTCGCCATCACTGCCATAGGTAATTACAGGCCTCCCAATCAAGCAGAAGAAATAAATGAACTTTTTACTAACCAGTTAACAAATATATGTAGAAAATATACTACAGTAGCAATGGAGGACTTGAACTACCCTGACATCAACTGGGAAACAAACTCTGCATCAAGTTGGAGACCAAACAGGTTCCTGATCAGCCAAGCTGACAACTTTGTCATCCAAAATGTAGAGGAGAGAACTAAAGAAACAGCTATACTGGACTTAATTCTTACTAACAGGTTGAAGTTGTGAGTCCTTTGGGGAAGAGTGACCATGTCATAGTGGAATTCAATATACGGCAAACAGAAACAATAGAATATAATAAAACCAATGTCTTAAACTTTAAAAGAGCTGATTTTAACAAACCTATTGCTTATTCCATAGATGAAAATCTTAAAGAAGAAAACTGCTACATAAAGCCTTAGCAAGAATACTGCATTCAGTTTTGGTCACCATATTATAAAAAAGATGTTAAGACTTTGGAAAGAGTGCAGAAAAGAGCAATAAGGACAATTAGGGGAATGGAGGTCAAAACAAATGAAGAACGGTTGCAGGAATTGGGTATGTCTAGTCTAGTGAAAAGAAGGATTAGGGGGTGACATGATAGCAGTGTTCCAATATCTGAGGGGCTGCCACAAGGAAGAGAGGGAGCTGTACTAGAAGACCTCAATGATTCAGAGATCACGTCTGCCAGTTCCCTCAGAACTCTGGGATATAATCCATCAGGACCGGGTGATTTGAATTTGTTTAAAGCTGACAGGTGTTCTCTTTATCTTATTTTTGTTTATTTTAGTTTGTATTCCTAGTCTGTCTTTAATGGTTCTATTTTTGGTAAATTGGATTATAGTATCTTTTTGCATGAAGACAGATGAAAAGACTGAATTAAGCAGTTCTGCTTTCTCTCTACTGGTCATTACTTCCTGGCCATCATCTCCCATTAGTATACTGATGGTTTCTTTGACTTTTCTCTTGTTTTTTTATGTGTTAAAAGAAACATTATTATTTTTAACATTTGTTGCAAGTCTTAGTTAATACTGAGCCCTAGGTTTCCTAATTTCATCTTTGCAGGTTCAGGCTATTTGTTGGTATTCTGCCTTAGTTATGTGTTCCTCTTATGGCGCTGGGATGGTTATAATTATGGTGCTGGGATGGGACAACTGTCTACATTAACATTTTATCTCTTTCTCTCCTGCTTCCACAATATGAAAATATAGGGAAAGAGATTTTATATTTAAGTCTGGGTTATTTTTTTAATTTAAGCTCATGCTAATAGTAGAAACATAGTCACAGACTGACAAGGTAAAAAAAATTGCATTGTCTGTTTTTATATGCAGTTTCTCTCTGCCTTGTTTCAGCTCTTTTTCTGGCAGAATTTTATTTGGAATGCTGTATCAGTTTATTTTTTTATGTAGCCTGTGATGTTAGGTTAGTGTAGTGAGGCTTCTGCAGAATATTCTATATCAAACATCTTCATTCAGAAAATTGGAGAAGGCTTCAGCCAAGAATAGGCAGATTATTGGAGTAGTGGGCACTACCATGCCATGCCCATCCCAGCTCCGGCAATGCAAAAAAAGTCACAATACATTGCGACACGTCACATGATGCAGCAAGTTTGACATGCATGATATAGATCAGTGGTGGCGAACCTATGGCACAGGTGCCAGAGGCGGCACTCAGAGCCCTCTCTATGGGCACGGGTGCCGTCGCCTCAGTCCTAGGCCTTCAGCTGGGTTTTATAAAACCTTTTTGCTTTAGACCTCCGCCACCATGTGCAAAAAAAAAAAAAAAGGTTCAATCAGTCAATTTCAACTTCTCACGGGAAAAAAAAAGATCTTGCAAAGTTGGAATTGATTGATTGAACTTTTTAGTCCCACCCAGTCTGCCGTTACCACCGCAACCATGCCCACCCAATTCACCACACCTAGCCAATGGGCCACACCCACCCAGCACTCAACGATGCATAAGTGGGTTTTGGGTTGCAGTTTGGGCACTCAGTCTCTAAAAGATTCACCATCACTGATATAAATGAACTATAAACTCCCATATTGCCTGAGCTTTAGCCAAGGTTCATAAGATGCAGATTCCTACAATATCTGGAAGGCTATTGGTTCTTGAGTAACTGTGCTATTTGATTTTTAATAAATTCACCTGCCTGAAAAAGATACCCAAGGAAAATCTCGGTGTGTGTGTATCAAGCTTGTTATTCAGTATAGTTAATTGTGTTTTATTCGTTTGGATATTTCTTTTCATGGCTTTAAAGACAAAATTAATATGGAGGAAAGAGCTAGCAAATGATAACTAATATTTTATAAAAGCTTCTTTCAGCCCAATCTGCTTTACAGTGATCTTGTTATAAGGGAAATAGAAGTGAACACTATCACTTTGAACTCCTAAATGTGAGATAGACATTTAATAAATAAATATTGTGTATAATATTATTGTGCATACTATAAACTGTACTGACAATCCTGTACCCCTATTTCTCATTCTGACATATTGACAATCATGTCATGTCCTTGATTTGTAGTATGTTCAACCAGCCTGATTGTGAAAACTGATTGTGAGCTTGGTGGTTTTTTTGCAGACATTTCATTACTGAACTAGGTAACATCATCAGAGCTAATATACCCAGAAGTAGCAAAAAAATCCATGACAATACTACTACACACCAACCAACCAAATACACCAAGATTGAAATGCCTAAAATCATGGACTGTATCATCCTTTACCTGACCACATACTTTCAGTTTGATGGACAAATATATCTACAAATTGAAGGAAATCCCATGGGATCATCATTTTCTGGACTTATAGTTGAGACCATAATGCAATCCCTGGAATCTACAGGGCTCCCACACAAAAGTATGGATAGGGTATATAGGTTACATCTTTGTCATAATAAAAAAGAACCAACTAGAAAAAACACACCAAAATATGAAAATAATTAAATTTGCAAGGGAAGAAGAAAATCACATGCTCCTCTTCCTAGGTATCCTCATCAGCAAAGGCAATGATGGCAAATTAGACACATGAATCTATTGAAAAACTGCCCACACCAAACAAATGCTCCACTACCAAAGTAACAACCCAATCTCCCACAAAAGAAGCTTTGTAAGAACACTATTTAGATGAGCACAAACGCACCGCAGCAATCCTGAACATCAGAAAAAGAAAACAAAACATCTATACAATGTCTTCCAATAAAATGGATACCCAGAAAACTTTATCAAAAATGCCTGATCACTCAATCTACTACAGTTCAACCAATGCAAGGTGTGAAAAGGATAACACTGCTATACATCAAAAACATCTCAGAAACCACCAACAGACTATTACAACCACATGGATTTCCATGGACACAACCGATCTAAAGCCCTCTAAAACATCCTAAGTAAATCAAAAGACCAGCAGCCCCATAAGAAAAAACAGAAATCAACTACAACATACTGTGTAAGGTCTGCAAATGCCATAGAGAAGACTGGCAGAGTGCATCAGTGAACGCCAACTGGTAGTCAGAAGACATGGTGAAAACTATTTCACAACAGTTGGATAGATTGAACCATAGTTTCAAGTGGGAACTGTAAGCATCGTAAACCAAAACACCTCCTGCCCAGCAATCAACACCAATATGAGCAGAGATTAACATTAGACCAACAATCAAGAATATCCAACAATACCCCAATCAAGGAACTACCATCAGAGACAAACAATCCAATAATAAACAGCAGCCTAATTATGAAGGAAACCTGATCAAGGAACCACCAAAAACACTCCCACTAACACTGTCAGAGTAAGTCACTAGTATATAAAAATAAAAGCAAATTCCACTTCCTTCTAGCCCTGATGTCATCTAGTTTGGTAATGACACATCTACAAGAAAATCACCAAATTCAGCACGCACCAAGGACCGCACAGCTGAACTCCGATTTTGATTTTCAGCTTTTCTGAGCATCAAGCTAAGTCATAGCAGTGACTATATGCCTGCTTCACACAGCATGAGTTCCGCTTTCCTGTACCTCTTCTATTTCTTGCAGGAGAGGAGGACACCATGTGTTGAGTGGCCAGCTTGCTGTGCAGCTTTGAGTAATTGGGTTTTCCTTACAATTAAGTGCAGAAGAAAGGGCAATAAGTGCTGTGGCCTTCTGTGCTTGCTAGTAGGAGAAACAGAAGCAAACAGGTTGTTGCCTAGTAACACCCCTGCCCATTTATATTCTTTTTTATTGCGGTAATTTTTAAATTTTGCAAATTCTTCCTGTTCATGTCTGCTCTCTTTCTCTGGCATAGTTTATTCTGGATAATGTATGATCCCATTCTATATAATTCTATATAAAAATATTGACAATGTTAAAAGCTATAGCAGTTTTAATTTATACTGTATGTGTCTACACTGACTTAATTTATGCCCCCCTTTTACTCTGAACAGCTTAAGGCAGCATACATAATGGCCCCTCCTCTTGTTTTCCCACTTTCCTGTGAAATGAGTTGAATGGACAGAGAGTGACTAACATCAGATCATTCAATTGGCTTTTCTGATGAAGGGAGCTCAGAAACTCCCAGTTTCTAGTCCATCTTAATAATTACACCAAACTTTCTTTGTTATTAATATAATACTATTAATGAAAAGAGAGCCACTTTGATAAAATGGTAAAGGCATCATATTAGAGACTGGGAAATTGGGTTTTAGTCCTGCCTTAGACATGAAGACAGCTGGGTGACCTTGGGCCAATCTCTCTGTAATCAGTATATTACAAAGGAAGCTTTCCTTGGAACAGTTTGCATCCTGCAACTGATATCTGTAATACCTCCAAACAACATCTGTCTATCCCAGTCCTTGGGAAGGATTCAGTAGGCAGATAAAAATGCCAAATCCAGTCTAAACAACTGGCTGATTGTGCTATGAACCATAATAATAATGATGAATGTTTTACCTTGAGATAAAGAAACATATTTGAAAGTTGAAAGTATATTCTACTTAAAGAGCCATTTAGTAACAGAAAATGCCAGAATTGGCTCATTGTGCAATATAGTTTGATTCAAAGTTATCTGCATTCCCAAGGAAGGGAATTATGTATATGGAACAGTTCTTAAAACTTTGTGGTGTTTGAATTTTATCCTATGGGGATGCAATACACAAATATGTAATCTCTAATACCCCAGATCAAATAATAGTTAGAATTATTACTTAATGGTTGAATCACAAGCAACTTAGCAGGCTATAGATTTTTTAAAAAAGCTGATTTACAAATGGAAATAGTATCAACCTTTATTCTGACAGAGGCTGACCAAGATAAAATAGGAACAAAGCCTGATGGGAAACATTTTTTGATGGGTAGCAACAGAGCTTTTTTTTGTCACAGAATCCCCAGAACGGAGTTCCGGCACCTTTTTTGAATGGAACCTTGTAGGGTAGACAAGGCGGGTTATATAACGTGTGAATTCTGGCACTTTTTTTTTTTTTTTTTTTTACAAAAAAAGCACTGGGTAGCAAGATTAAAAATCAGAATGGGATGTGACCAGTACAACCGGGCAGAGAAAGATGACTGCCTTATATAGTGGTTTTGGGATGTCAAGACAAGTAGCAAATGAGTAGCTATTTACTCATGATGGTATTCTTTTACCGATATGGCTGGGAGAGATGCCTATGGGTACAACGTTCAGATATTCTTCACTTTGTGCGAACTTGCTATTATGTAAATTTTCAATAATTTTTATCCCAAATTGTTATTAAACAATTTTGCATTATTTTTAATAATTTTCATCCCAACTTATTATTTTACAATTTTGTCCCAATACAATCAGTTTATGCCAAAGGTCTGGAAATATACCAAAACTGCTGAAACATTTTCTGATCAGAATTCCTTTTACATACCTTACTCACCTTCTTACTATTGATGAGAGGTTATTCTATCTATTTAATGCATGCTTACTTCTATAATCACAATAGCTACAGTATTACTGTTATTGTGGGGTCAAATGGCCATCAACATCTTATCCAGTACCTTTATTCAGAATCAAAAGGAAGAGGACCTAACACTAGAAATAAAATTGGACATATTACATCACACTAAAATTAATGAAAAATCTTCAACCCTAGCACAAACTTTTAATTTGAGCAAACACACTTATTTGAAACACAATATAACAAATGCCAATGAAACTTGTAATGTCAGGATATGTATTCTGCCTTTGTCTGCCATGATAACTCTGCTACGTAGAAATCCAGCTGAATGGAGAAGACATCTTTGCTGTGCATAGAACACAAGACAAGGAAGAACACATTTCAGCAATGTAGCACTTAACAATCAGGCTCTAAAAATATATGAGCACATTTATCAACATATCTGGATTACAACATTTGTCACCTTATCCCACAACCGCACTTTTCCCACTGATTCAGTTTCTGGCTTTATGCACATCCATTTTATACAAAATTGGGGGGGGGGAATAAAACCGTAGCAACGAAGTGAGGGAAGGCTGTACTTAATTTGAGTGATAAGGGGCCACATCTGTGGCTCTGTTTCAAGTAGAAAAATGACTTCTGTCATTTTTAGAGTTTACAATCTCTAGTTTCTCATTTCAAAATATATTTATTGGGCAGTTTTAATATGCATTACAATTCTCATTCTGTAGAGGAATTTCATGTAATCTGGGATTGCTAGTGACAAGCGAATTAATTTATAATAAATCATTATATATATACATTATTATTCATGATGTGATCTGATTAAAATATAGATGTATGTTATACAAAATCTAAAAATTGATATATGTTGATTATCTGAATATACTTTGCACATTAAGTAGCTAGAAGTGCCAGAGGAAGTGATTTTAGTTGTGATTCTGGTGAGCAGCACCTAAGCTTAATTAGAACAACTGAATCAGTTTGTTGTAACTTTACAAGGAGGATTTATAACAGGAAAAGATTGGAGGGACCAGTCTAGCTCTCAACCAGCAGCATCTTATCAAGCAGAAAGTCAGAAAGTAAAGGATCTGGAAAGACAAAGGCAGGAAGGAAAAATCTTGAGATTACCAGACCAAGAGTATGCAGAGAAACAGATGAAGAGGAAATTCCAATCTCTCTATTACAACCACTGTCTGTAAATTTTGAGGTCCTGAAAAGTCAGTGCAACTGAAGTCACACTTCCAATGTAAAAATTCAAAAACAGATTTTTTAAAAAATCTCTCGTGCTCAAGTGAATGCAAGTTTAGAATGACTTAATTATGCATTAACCAGCAAAAAACTTTAGAGCAGGGGTCCCCAACCCCCAGTCCATGGACCGGCACCAGGCCACAGCATGACAGAAACTGGTCTGCACAAACAAGCAAAACCCCATCCGCAGGATGCAGGCAGTACATAAAACCACACCCCCTCCGGTCCGCAGGAAAACCTCTCTCCACGGAACTGGTCCCTGGTGCTCAAAAGGTTGAGGACCTCTGCTTCAGAGGATCATATAGTATTCTGCATAAAAAGAAAATGTAGCACATACCCAAGCACAACTCCGTTTATTTTGGAGTAATAGTTACTTATATTCTGTTCTGTTCCTTTCAATGGCATCTCAGATCTGATGCCCAAAAGAATCATTTCATTCCCTCTAATTCTTCCTACTGTAGAACATACCTATTTTCATCTTTATACTACACTTTCTGGACGGGTTTATCTATTATGATAAGTCATTTCTAAATGAATAAATCACAATTAGCTGGATTTCAAATATCCCCATGAATATTTTGTGTCACACAATATATTAAGCCAAAAACTATAGGTTAGAAGAGGCTCATCTGTTGAGTCCTCAAGTCAACGGCGAATGAATACAGCACATTCTATAATTCCAACAGCCCTTTATTTGAAGTAGTTCACTCTCCATCACAGCTCTGAGGCTCGCAGGCCTCTCTGACTCCTTTAATAGCATCCCCGGGCAAAAAGGTAACATTTGGCGCGCTTCCGCACTTCGCGCATGCATGCAAAGCCGGCGCCAGCCAATCTGGTCCCAGGCAGCTTGCAACTGCCCGGGACCATTGCAACGTCCCCAGCCTGCCTTTGCAGGCTCAGGACACAACACTCCTTCCCCCCCGGATGAGACTTATCAACTACAGAGATAGTTATACGCAACCTCAACACGAGCGTAGTGTGCCAACCCCAAACCTGCACATCTATTGCAGCTGTGCAATAGCCACACCCAAATGGTACTGGGCTATTGTTCTGGAATTAACTACCCAACGCTCACACTCCCATTTTCCACAACAGTAGGCACCCTTTCACTTTCCTTGCTTGGACAGCAGGGTTACAAAGTCCTCAAGATACTTGGGAGATCTTTTTACTCTCTGTGACCTCCTTAGATTCTGAGAACCCCCTATTTCCTCTTGTGCAGAGGATGAAGTGGAGTTGCTCCCTCTTTCAAGCCCTGGTATCCCCATGAACTGTGTCCCATTGCCTGGCCTACTTGCTTGCCCACCGGGCTCGTCAGCCCAGGACTTTGCTCCCCCATGAACCTGGTTGACCTGCCTAACTGTAGGCTCTCGGGCCCCTCTGTATGCCTGCCACTGTTTGGCATTTCTGTAGAGCCTTCCAAGTCCACAATGGACTTATCAAGGGGACGCATCCCTTCACTCTCAAGCCCCGTAACGGGATTGTCTGGGGTTTCTGCAGTGCCCCAATACTCAGTTGCCCCCCAATCCCAGAATTGGGATTTGCCTCTCTGACCACCTCCCTGTGTGAAAACTTCCTTTTGGAAGCAGTAGCAGTACTGGGCCAACTTGACTGTTTGTGTGCCAGTTCTCTTGCAATGTTTGGGTTATTAGGTTGCTCCCAGTTATTCTCCCTGACTGGAGTACTGAATGGTAGTTGTGAATGATGAGTATGCCCCCTGGGTGACTCCCTGGCTGGAGTAGGCACTGGTGCCTGTATGCTTTCTTGTTCCCTTGAATTCCTGTTTGGAACACTTGCGGAACCTTGGAACAGGCCGTCTTCGGCCTCTCCATCTGGCCCCGGCTGCTGCCAACACCCTTCCCTTTGCCCATAGTGGTCCCCCTCCCCCCTGGAGAAAGCCCAGGAGTTGCAGAGTGTAAGTCCAGTCTTGTACGCAGCTGATCGATATGCTGCCGAAGGACACGATCATCGTCCAAAGAGACCTCGTATGACAATAGACCAGTAACCTTGCATACTACGGCAGGAACCCACAAGTGACCGGGCCCGTAGTTCCAGGTCCATACTGGGGCACCCACTTGCAGACACCGCGGTGTCCTGGGTTGGGTGACCTTAGGAGGCAGTCTGTCCGGGTGCAACCTGTCAGGTTTGGTGATCAGTTTGCACCCCCAACGGAGTTCAGCTGGGCTCTTCCCAGTGGAAGTTGAAGGTGTGGTGTGGTAAGCAAGAAGAAAGTCTGCCAACCTGTGGTGCCAGTCCCCGTAGGTCAGTTTCTTTAAAGCATCCTTGGTGATGCGGACCATCTGTTCAACCATACCGTTGGTGGAAGGGTGGAAAGGTGCAGAGGTGGCATGACGAATCATGTTGGCCTGTAAGAAAGCTTGAAACTAGAAAGAAGTGAATTGAGGGCCATTGTCAGACACCAGAATATCTGAGAGCCCATATGCAGCAAAATCCCTCTCAGTACTTGAATGGTCTTGGCAGCAGTGGTGGAAGAGACAGGTATAACCTCAAGCCACTTTGAATAGCTGTCAACAAGGACCAAGAAGAATTGACCCTGAAAGGGCCCAGCGTAATCTACGTGCACTCTAGACCAAGGTGACTGTGTTACCTCCCATCTATGTACAGGAGCGTGAGGCATTTCCAGGCGTGAGCGCTGACATAAGTGGCATCCATGCAATTGAGCTTCTATTTCCCTGTCTAACCCTGGCTACCATAAATGGCTGCGTGCAAGCGCCTTCATCCTGACAATGCCAGGATGGCCCTCATGAAGGGAAGCCAAGACCCTAGGCTTCACTGAGGTAGGATTAACAACTCTGCTGCCCCACAACAGACAACCCTGAAAAGTGGATAACTCATGCTTCTTAAGCCGGAAACTCTGAAACTTAGTACCTGGACAACTCTCTGGCCATCCAGACAAAACCCAGGACAATACACGAGTGAGTGTGAGGTCCGTGGCTGATTCAGCAGCCACATCCCTGGCATTTAAGGGCAACTCAGGCAACACCTGAATGGAAAGAATGTTGATGGCAGGGGCAGGGTCAGCCTCTACCATTTGTAAAGGTAATCTACTAAGGCCATCAGCGTGGCCCATTTCCTTGCCAGGTTTGTGAACCAAAGAAAAGTCATAGGCTGACAAAAATATGGACCATCTCAGCTTTCTGGGGGAGAAGATATGGGGGGTTTGTTTGTTCGTAGTAAACAAGCCCAACAGAGGCTTATGGTCAGTGTAGACCGTGAAGTGTCTGCCATATAGAAAATCATGGAATTTTTTAATTCCAGCAACAATGGCCAAGGCTTCTCTATCTATCTGAGCGTAGTTTCGCTCAGCAGAAGACAAAGTTCTGGAGTAATATGCAACAGGAACCTGAATTCCATCAGGTCTTAAATGGCTAAGTACAGCTCCCACCCCATAAGGGGAAGCATCACAAGCAATGCACACAGGAAGAGTTTCATTAAAATGTGCAAGCACATCATTTGATGTAAGTAAGGCCTTGACCTCATTGAAGCTTTCTTCATGTGCTTGTGACCATTGCCACACTGCCTGTTTGTCCAAGAGCCGATGAAGTGGCTCAGCTACATTAGCTTTGTTAGGTATGAATGCATTGTAAAAGTTCAAGAGGCCGAGAAAAGCTTGTAACTCAGCTTTAGATTTAGGCCTAGGAGCCGGCAGGATAGCCTTTAATTTAGACTCAGCAGGGTGAATGCCCATAGCATCTATTCTGAATCCCAGGAAATCTGTAGAAGACACTCCAATTTTGCATTTGTCCTTTTTAAGCTTGAGGCCTGTTTTCCTGAAACGCAGCAGAACAGCCCTCAATCTCTCAGCTAAATTTTGAGTGGATTCTCCTGCTATTAGGACATCATCAAAATAGGGGCAAACCCCTGGTATACCTCTCAGGGTGTTTTCCATTACACTTTGGAAAATTCCAGGACTACATTTACTCCAAATTGTAATCTTTTGACTTTGAATGACCCCCTATGAGTTACAATAGTTTGTGCTTCAGCAGCAGCTTCATCAACAGGTAACTGTTGATAAGCCTGTGCTAAATCCAGCTTTGCAAAAACACGCCCCCCCTTTGAGGGAGGCCAAAATGTGGCTGACTATAGGTACAGGATATGCATGCTGTTGCAATGCCTTGTTTAGAGTGCACTTGTAATCTGCACAGATGCGAATGTCCCCATTAACCTTGAGAGGCGTGACTATGGGAGTTTCCCAAGGATTTGAGTCAACAGGTTCTAAGACACCTTGCTGAATCAATTTGTCCAATTCAGCATCAATTTTCCCTTTCAAGGCAAAGGGTACTCTCCTTGCCTTTACTCTGATAGGAGTGACAGTGGGGTCCAGTTTCAAGGAAACTGGGGGGCCTTTGTATGCTCCCAGCTGAGGGCTGAAGACATCTGCAAATTCTTTGCAGACTTCCTGTAGATCTAATGTTTGCAAACTGTGAAGCCCTGTAACTTGTATTCCCAAGGCCTCAAACCAATCAAGTCCAATGAGACTCGTGCATTCACCCCAACTACCAATACATCTAATGGGCCTTCAAAATCCTTGTATTGTACATTAAGGGTGGCCTCCCCCTTAACACACACCTTGGAATTTTGGAAGTCCATTAAGACTATATTGGATGGCCTAAGCTTGGCCTGGAACCCACTGCTAGAGCAAATCTTTCTGAAAGTGTGAATGGAAATAATTGAAAGTGCAGACCCAGTGTCCAGTTCCATAACCAATGGAACTCCTTGCAACTTCACTTTAAGTGACAGTTTCTTTTTAAGTGGCTTGTGTGTGCCTGTCCTATAAATGCTTCTACGTGATGCACAGAAACCCACCCTAATTTGGCTGGGGACCCTGGTACCTTTCAGGCGCAATTCTTCTCGGGGTTGTACCTTCTGACGGCCCAGACACACAGCTGCTATGTGGCCTTGCTTTCCACATGCTCTACAGATTGCAGAACGGAACTTGCAGTCGGTCCTCCTGTGGCGACCTCCACATCCAAAGCACTTGGGTACAGCTGAAGAATTTTCTTTGCCTTCCTTCTGTTTTCTTTCTTTGGCTGGGTAAAGATGATCCACCTCATCTTCAGGATCTTCTTCCGAGCTCTCCTGGACTCCCTCATGGTGCACAGAGACGGCTTCTGGGTTGTTTCTGATAAGCCTCATGTTCTTGACTGCCCCACCTGCTGCCTCTTCTGCAGTGACCTCTCTCAAGGCATATTGGAATGCAATGTCCTCCTTTGCAAAGAATCTCTCTTGCAAGTCTCTGTTCCTAAGCCCACATACAAATCGGTCTCTCAACCTTTCTTCTAAGTCTTTAAAATCACAAGGCTTAGCTGCTCTTCTTAAGGCTGCAATGTATTCTTTAGCTGATTCACCAGCTCTTTGATCCTTCTGTTCAAAAGTATGTCTCCATGCAATAACAGACAACTTGGGCTGAAAATGTTCCTTCAATAATTTTTTTAAATCTGTATAAGTAACAGATTCAAGAGGAGCCGGGACTGCCAAATTTTCAGCAATTTCAAATGCATCTTGACCACAGACACACAGCAAAGTAGTGGCCTTCAAGCCATCTTCTCTTACTTGATTTACTCTAAGGTAATTTTCTACCCTGGCCACATAAGACTCCCATCTTTCTGGGTGTGTGACATCGAATTCAGACAGTCTCCCTATCTTTGCCATTCTTGCTTCTCTGTTAGGAAGGGGTCTATCAGCCAGCTTACCTCCAGCGACGCTGTACTGGCAGGCTAGGTGCTGAGTTTAACGCCGTCTTCCTCTCTTCAGGACTCTTGGGTGAGCTTACAATTCTTCTTTTTGTTTTTTGTAAGCCATCCCACCTTTGTCGCCAGTGTTGAGTCCTCGAATCAACGGCGAATGAATACAGCACATTCTGTAATTCCAACAGCCCTTTATTTGAAGTAGTTCACTCTCCGTCACAGCTCTGAAGCTTGCAGGCCTCTCTGACTCTTTTAATAGTGTCCCCAGGCAAAAAGGTAACATTTGGCGCGCTTCCGCGTCTCGTGCATGTGTGCGAAGCCGGCGCCAGCCAGTCTGGTCCCGGGCAGCTTGCAACTGTCTGGGACCATTGCAATGTCCCGAGCCTGCCTTTGTGGGCTCAGGACACAACATCACCCAAATTCTTCATCTCATCAACCCCTTCATGAAGTTTCAATTCTTCACCAACTCTCAAATATTTATTATTTGGAAATAATTTAAGAAACACTACTTTTACTAATAGTATTGTGAAAAATAACAATAACAACAACAATAATAACAACAATAATGGATGGTTCCATTGACCACTTTGGAGAATCCTAGGTTAAAGTGTTGTATGAAGCCAGCCTCTGTTTTCACTTTAGGGAGTGTATATCTGATTTATAACTATACTGTATAGCTTCTGGGTATTTGCTTTTTTTTCTATCCCATTTTCTCTTGGTCCCTCAATTTGTCCTTTTTCCTGGATGTGATGATGTCAAAAATAAGTCAAGATTGCTATGGCAACCATGTGATTGAAGCTCTATCTCTTTCTACAAGCTCTATCTCTTTGGATGTATCACATATGAAATAGAGCTTTTGGTCATCTTCATCTTGATTTTTTTGACACCTCTATTGTATTCATCCTTTACTGTCCTATTCTATGTTTACATTAGAATTAAGATGCAATGACTTAAGTACTTTTTGTTAAAATTAAAAAAACAATAAAATATATTTTAAAAAAAAAGATGCAATGACATCCACTTTACCAGAGACAATGGGATTGATAACTATTTGCCCTGTCCTTGAATTCATGTAATTCTTGGTTTCCACCTGGAAACCAATGAATTGAATCTGGGAAGCTTATGCCTATGCCCAAGATTCCTGTACGTTAAAAGTAATATCATTTTTAAATTTACCTACAGCTTTGTCTTCATTCGTATCCACTTATACCCTAAATGTTAAGCTCATTTTTTCTCCAATATTAGGTATCTTTTGTAACTTCATAACCATAAGTTAAAATAAATGAAAGGAATATGTAAAACCTCTCTGAAAATTTAGATACAGTAAAATATTAGGAACACAATTTTTGTTCTAAGAGAAATCCTTGTGCTGCAAATTATGTCTGTTTAATGCAGTTACATTCACTACTTTAAAAAATTATTACCATTTAAAACATGTCTTTTTCTTCTTAACTTCCTCTTTTATCACTTTGGTAAAATGGTAATCGCTGACATTTAGAACATGTCACTAATAAAAATTTGGATGGTCCAACAATTATGATTCTTAATTATTCTAAATAAATGTAGTAGTTAATAGTTACGGTGATTATTAATAAATACAGTTTAAATTTTTATTGTATTCACTATTACAAAAACATGCTAGAAGCAAAATGTTTTCAAAAATATCTCCATTAATAAAATATTAACTGTTGATTTAATTCTGCATAATTCATGTGGTATTTGACAAATCTTTAAAATAATTACTCATATGTCATTAGTGTTTCTTATCCTATTTTATAATGATTTATTAACGGTATCCAAAGTTGATTGAATTAAGGTGCTGTAGAAATAATTGAAACAACTTGTGACTCAAAGTCCTGTGACTTTAGTGGAAACTAAGAACAATTACCTTGGCTGGAAACAAATATATAACACATACTAAACACTGGAAACAAAAATATAACACATACTAAACACATACTACCTGACCCACTAGAGAGGGGAGGCAAGGACTGTTGTGAGTCACTTGCCTAAGGAGATACATCCGGTGGGACCCAGAAGAAGAGCCTTCTCCATGGTGGCTCCCTCCCCTGGAACATCCCTTCGGAAATTAGACTGGCCCCCACTCTAACACTCTTTTAGAAGGCCCTAAGACGTGATTCTGCCAACGGGCCTGGGGAACCCAGAGCGGGATGGAGCACATTAAATGGCTGGTATGAATATGTATTGTTGCCTGGGTGGGTGGGGGGTTATTTTATTATTTTTATGTTTTATTATTATTTTTATTTCTCTTATATTGTGCTTTTATGTCCTGTAAGCCGCCTTGAGTCGTCATGTGTGAGTAGGTGGCAATATACATTTTCTAAATAAAATAAAAATAAATAAATTTTCATCTGTGGTGCTTGTTTTTTGTTCAGTCTGCCAGCCCGCCACAATCTTATCCATATTCTTTGTTCATTCTGAATGTCTTAAATTTTCCCCTCCAGAAATATTCTGTAGCTAGTAAATATATCAAATGTTTTGTTTAAAAATACTAATTTAATTTTTTTAAAAAATGTACTTCTGCTATTCTCAAAGTTGTCATGTGTATGTAGCTGATCCTATTTTTGGCAATATATCCAATAGCAATGAGGCAAGAAAACCAGAAAAATAGGGAATATTCATTAGCTCTCATAACTTGATTCCTTTTGATGTCTGATATGATTAACATAATATTTTCCTGAGTGTTCTTCTTCACTGTCTTACAGTTTCTTTGCTTGTATGTTGCTTGTACCTTTCTTGCTACATAAACTACATGGAGAAAAGCATGCAGTGGTTCAGTCTTACGCCCAGTACTCTTCAACATCGTCACTAGCAATTTAGATGAGAGGATAGAAGGAGACACCAAGCTGCAGGGGAATAGCCAACACTTTAGAAGTTAGGCTCAAGATCCAAAAGGATCTTGACAGACTTGAACACTGAGCTCTATCCAACAAAATGCAATTCAGTATTGAGAAAAATAAGGTTTTACATTTAGGCAAGGAAACCAAAAGCACAGGTGGTACTTGCTCAACAGCAGTTGCTGTGAGAGGAATCTAGAAATCCTAGTAGTAGACAACACTTAAATATGAGCCAAATATGAGCTGCAACTGCTAGGCTACATTAACAGGGGGATATAATCAAGATCAAATTAAGTCCAAGTACTGCTTTAGAATGAATGTTTGGGTAAGATCACACTTGGAATATTGCGTCCAATTCTGGTTACCATAATACAAAATAATAAGAAGAGAAGAACAAGAAGATGATTAGGGGATTGGAGGCTAAAACATATGAAGAACAGTATGTAGCTATGTCTAGTCTAACAAAGAGAAGGACTAAGGGTGACATTATAGCAATCTTTAATATTTAAGGGACTGTCACAAAGAAAGGGGGGGTCAGCCTACTCTCCAAAGCACCTGAGGGCAGGACAAGAAGTAAAATGGGTGGAAGATCTTTAAGGAAAGATTGAATCTAGAACTAAGGAGAAATTTTCTGACAGAACAATTAATAAGTAGAAAGGTTTGCCCAGTGGTGGGATTCAAATATGTGAACAACCAGTTCTCTGTGTGGATGCCACTTCTGGAAATCCATTCTGGGCCTGGGCAACAAAAATTTAGCTACCAGTTCTGCCAAATTGGTGCGAACTGGCTGAATCTCACCACTGGGTTTGCCTCTAGAAGATATGGATGTTCCTTTACTAGAGTTTTTAAGAAGAGATTGGCAGTCATTTGTCTGAAATGGTACGGTGTCTCCTGCTTGAGTAGGGGATTGGACAAAAAGACCTCCAAAATCCCTTCCAACTCTATTATTCTGATATTCTGTGCTGAATCCAACTCTAGGTAGATAGATAGGTAGATATAGATAGATGGATGGATGGATGGATGGATGGATGCATGCATGCATGCCTAACACGCTATTTCCTGTTAGGATAAACAAGATAAGTACTGTAGGAAGAGAATTAAGAGAGAACAAAAATAGTACACCAAAAAATTATAAATAACAACTCAGCTAAAGCCTCCTTGTTTAGTCTTCTTTACCCACTTCTCAAAATTGATTTCCATAAAAATTATTCTGCATTTTCTCTTCTTTCTTGAAACATATACACTTTGCCTCTCTTTAACTACATTTTTACAGCAGCCTTTTCCTTCTACAACAGGGGTGTCAAACTGCTGGCCCATGGGCCCTATACATCATAGCAAAACCGTGCTCACCCCATTGCGAGCAATAGCAAAAAAGTCACGATATGTCGCAACTTGTCATGTGATGTTGTGAGTTTGACACCCCTGCCCTACAATATATACACTTTACACTACATAGTCATTTCATCTCAGCCCCAAATCAGTGACAGGCTCAGTGATTAGCTGACCAATTATTGCATCATACTTTGAGAGCTTTGCTGTGTGAATTAAAGTTAATGCAGTAGAAAACAAGTGGACTCCTCTAAGAAGTCCCATACAGCATCTTCATTTCTTTATTTTATTCTCATTTTTTTCAGCAAACGTTCTCTTATAGGGACTTTTCTATTTCACAAACTCAGACATCCATTTCTGTATTTTCTATTAGTGGAATTCCACACAATTCTGTGGCAATCTATAACAATTCTTTTTCACATTGTTCCAAATAGCTTCTACGTTCTCTTATCTCAACTCTACATTAATTCTGATAGAAGATCAATCTATGGTTTTCCTCTAGACCCCCTTTTGGCACTAACAATAACATGACTTGTTGCTTGCACACTCAGAATCTCTCATCAGCCCTCTTTCGCTTTCATCATGAAGAAATCAATCATGCTTTCAGATTTGTATTGATTCCTTTGTTATGTTATGTTGTTGCTTAAATCACATACTATATTTGAAACAAACCATTTTGTAAGTAGAATAACTTTTTCACTCATTTTTGGTCTCCAAAATGGCTGAATCTTGTTTTCCACCTTCCCAACAGAACATTTTTTTCATCTAGATTGCAGCGTTTTAGAATGTTGTAATTTCTCAGAAAATTTATCCCTGGTTCTTCTAATCCCAGCATTAATTGGAATATAGCACATAACTATCACTAGCCAAGAATTCTTACATTCATCAACTTCTACAACTATCAAGGCATAGTTTCAGATATATATTGGCTCTTTCATTTGTTGAAAAAAAAATCTTCAGTCCAGTTTCAAACCGGGAGTAAACAAAAATGGAGGTTGCTGGAAATAAAGATGGAGGCTACTTAGAAGGAACGTTCCAGTTTATTGAGTTGCAGAACCAGACAGAAATGTGGTTCTGGGCCAGCTGACCACATGGAGCTGGGAATGATGCATTTTTATACCTTCTTGGGCTTGTGTTTGGAGTTGTTCCTGTTCCTATGGCATGAACTTGTGACCTGAGCTTTTGAGTGTGTCCTTTTGGTATTCTGATGATGGTGGGTTAATCCTATTATGTCCTGCTTCTCTAGGGCTGGGGCTGATGGCTGTGTCCTGTGTTGGATTTTTGGGTGAAGGGTTGCTGGTTCTAATTCTATCATTCTGTTATTGTTAGCTATCAGTTTTGCTGCAAGAGATTTCAAAATATTAGTAGTATTAGCTCGTGAATGGGGCCTCAGTCTTTCTGAATGGGATTATCAAATCTGCTTTTCTACAGAGCTGGCCTGCTCAGTTTGTTTGGTGCTGTTAGGAAAAACTACCTTTTCTGCCTTTAAGATCCTTTGGGGAAATATAATATTCTGCCTTTTTAATATTCTCCAAAATATTTCCGTTGGGGAGGGGCTGACTTCCCACAGATTCATAATTAAAAGTACACTTGCCCACATGCCTTTCAGTCTATAAGAGCAAACTACCTCAATTCTGATTAAAACTTCATCTCTTTTATTAGACCTACAATAGATATATATTTTTTCCTTTCGATCACTACATTTGTTAATTTATGCTGGTTATCATTTCCTCCGTTTCCATTTTAAGATGCAGTCTCCTACACGCCTGCTTGTTACCAGATGGGATTATAATTCTTGATCTCCTCTGCCCAGCCTAGTTTGGGCAACTGAGGTTCATAAAATAGAAATGAAAAGATTATCATAATTAAACCTTTCAAAGTAGTCCTTGATGGAGACCCCTGTGGAAGAGGTCTGTTCATTTGTGAAGCTACTGTTGTATTCTACCACCTTTTCCAATCCAGGACCTTTCCAAATATGTAAATTCACAGTTGGAGAGCAGATTGGGGAAGGCTATGTTTGCTTGGAACTTTGAGCCATCGAATTGTGGACCTCGCTCAGAACAAAGTCTCAAGGATTGTAAAGTTTCACTGGAAACATCGACTAGTGGAACCCTAGCTGTTGAGTTATGCCTGTTGAAATTCGAAGTGTATTAATATAAACGAATAATACTTTTTTCCGCATTCTCAAGATCTCTGATTTTGGAGATGGTATTTAATGAATATCTCATATGTTGTAGAAGGCTCTGTATCTGTATTATGCATATCATACATTATAATACATTAGCACGGGTAGCAGAGGCGGGAAGCTCCTCAACCTAGCTCCCGCCGCTCTTGCGTTACTCCTCCCCGTCTTTATCTTCCCTTCCCTTCCTCCCCACCTAATCGAAGTGTTGCCCCCGCCCTCCCTCCTTCCCTCCTTCCAGGATGCTTCTCTTTCATCCCTCAATGGCGGTTGGCGCATGCGTAGTGCTGGGAGGCGGCCAGGAACATGGCGGCCGTTTAAAGGTAACTGATTCAACAGAAGGGAAGCTCTGGATTTTTGCACCGAATTTCCCCCCTTCCCAACTCCGCCGTGTTGTCAGAATGTGACAAAAATAAGATTTAGGGCTTAGAAAAGGAGAAGCAAAGGGAGAAACGCCTGAAAATTCTCGCGTCTCCTGTGGACTCTTCAGGCCACGCATCCCTTCAAAATAAGTATTTGAGGAGGGAGTGTTTTCTTACACCCCTGCGCCTTGCAAAAGAAGCCTATCTATATGTAGCCCCCATCCCACCCTCGCTAAGGCTGACAGGAGTCCTTAACTTGCTTGTAAAAGTAGTCCTTTCCGTAACACTTGTCCACCCTACTCGTTTTATTAATAAAGAGTAGGTGGAAGGAAGCCCTTAATTTCCACAGCGCTCTTTTTCTGAATATGGGGCCACCTTATTTCCAGAAAGGCTCGGGGAAAAGTGGATAGGCGAGCGAGATACTATGCAGGAAATCAGTTAGCTTCCCATTTCCAATGTACAAGACACAACACCGTGTGTTGTATACCGCTCTTCCTGTAGATTGTGGAACGCTGGTAACCTTTCCCACATTCTTGAGGGAGGTTTCTTCCTAGTGAGGAGGGTCCGCTAGAAAGAGGGGATTTGGCAGCTTAGTTGGTCAGCCCACAAGCTTTCTCTTACCAGTTTTGCTGGATGAGGAAAGACGTAATCCCCTTTCCCGATCAGTACCCTCCCCAATACCCATTGGGCACCACTGTGTCCGTTAGAAGGAAAGAACCCAAAAGCCACCCCTTTCACGTTCTTCTTTCCAAGGGAACCTTTGGGGGGAGGAAAGGGTGAAGCAAACACACCCCTCCCCCAACTATTTCTTGCAGAAGAAACTAAGACTGATCTAAGCGGATCAGCCGCATTTATTAGGAAGCGGCCCCTCTATTCTGGAGAGCGAGCAGGGCCCCTGCTTTGCTTTTCCTACATCAGCAGGGCTGGCACTCCCTTAGTCTGAAAAAAGAAGAGTAAGAAAATCAAAGAGATGGTTCTTGCACTAGCGGCAGGGAGCTGTGAAGGTTGGTGACTCGGCCGGGGGAAGGTGGTATAGGAAGAAAGGGAGGCGATGGGTCTTGGTGGGGCGGGTGGCGACGACGGCGGTGCCCCAGGAGGGGTCCAGGTGGGGAATTTGGAGCGGCAGCGGAGAGGAGAAGGGGGAGGCGGAGGCGACGTCGCGGCAGAATCTGGAGACTGAAGGTGCTGCATCGCCATGAGATCGACCGTCTACAAAGCAACCGCGACAACGACAACGACGGGGCCGGGCTTGCTAGAGCCTGGCCCGAAGGAAGAGGAGGAGCCGCCGCCGCATCTCCGCCAGCCTCCGCCTCCCCCGCAGAACCAAATTCCCGTGCCGGCCCCCGTGGCTGCAGCGGGCCCCAAGGGCCGGGCAATAGTTCCGGCGGCTGCGGCTCCCGGACAACAGCAACAGGAAGGCGGCGGCGGTGGCTGCTGTTGGGGCGGCCTAGTGCCCTCGCCGTGCCCGGCAGGCAGTACTCGGCAAGCGGGCGTGGGCGATGCCGCCGGCAGCTCCCGCCCCTCCAAGTACCAGGCGGTGCTGCCCGGACACACCGCTGCTGCTGCCGCCAAAGACGGCAAGCGCGGCGGTTCCCACGCCGGGCCTGGAGGACCTCCAGCGTCTCTCTCGCCGCCGCCTCCAGCGCTACTGTCGTCGGCTTCCGCTACGGCCGAACCTGGGCAACCTCCACCCTCAGCAGTGGCATCCGGGGGTTCTCCGGTTTCATCGGAACCAAGCGGCAAGTGGAAAAGTGCTAGTAGTAGCAGCACTACCGGGAGCGGCGGCGGGAACAGCCTTCGGAAAAGTCCCATGGGGGCCGGCGGGGGCAACTCCAGCCAGGCGGCCTGCCTCAAGCAGATCCTGCTGCTCCAGTTGGACCTTATCGAGCAGCAGCAGCAACAGTTGCAGGCCAAGGAAAAGGAGATCGAAGAACTCAAAGCCGAGAGGGACACAGTGAGTTATGTGATCGGTAATGTGGGGTGGAAGGGGCTAACGTTCAAGTTGGATTGAGTAATGTTCAGGCAAAATGTGGTAACTCAAGGGTTAATAAATGTTGGGTGTGCACTGATTTTTGAAGGGTTAGTTTCGGGATCCTGGTGTTAACTGTGGGAGGGATTAATGTAAAGCATGGCGCCTAATGAAGGATGCACATGCTTAGTGAGAGTGAATGTGTAGAAAGATGGGGTAGGGCTGATAATAGGTAAAGAGATGAGAGCAAAGTATATGATTTCGGCACCTAGTTCTGGGAATGAGTTGCTGTAGATAGAAAGTTAAACAAGAAGGATTAAGAATTCAACAGAGATATTCCCCCTCCCCCACCAGTCTCAGTAGGGTGTGTTAGTGCCATAGAAGAGTTGATAAAAGAGTTTGACTTCTGAAATGGAAATCAAATATAGGAATAGTATGAAAGAGATTAACTGTGGCTAGGAAATAAGAGTTTTTTAAAAAATTCAAAAATGGAATTTCACTTTCTGTATAATCAGTACAACAAACAGCAATATAATGTTTATAAAGTGTTAGCTTGTAATTAATTGGATTTGTAATATTGATATATGTCAGGTTAAGCAACCTATAAGGTTAATAACCTAGAGGTTAAGTCAAGAAGACTGGGTGATTTGGTTACCTGATAGTGGGATTAAGGACACTAGTACAGTCCAGATATATAATATTTGGAGACACATTTTGGAAAGAGTTGCAGCTATGTAGAAGGAGGAAGGGTATATGGCCCCAGAGCAGGAAGCCTTTGGCAACATCAGGGTTAACTTAAAGCAACAGGCATGTTTTTTGGGGGAAGTATATGGCAGAAAATGAGTTAATTTAAAGGGGACAGCAAAACAACCAACTGCAGCTTATGTCATGTGGACACCAAATGTGGGGAGAGAAGGCCTTTTAACTGGTACATTTAAAAGATTTTTACAGATGTAGATTTGGTGCTATCTTCTACCTCCCTTTGTGGGATTTCCTTCCTCTCTCATTTTCCAAAAGCACAATCTACTTTTTAATTATCAATATTACCGAAAAAAATGTGCCACTCTGATAAGGTATTCCTTTTTATCTTTGTCTAGACCCTACATTACCCTATCTTGCTTTCCCCAATGTAAAATGATATAAATGATGTAAAATTCTGCTATCCACAACCTATGAAGTTGCAGTATGAGAGCTGATGTTAATGGAGAATTCTACTTTTCCATACAAAAGAGACACCTACTACAAGCATGGGGATTTATAAGAAAGTGTCCATTGCTTTTTTAATAGGGTAAATGGGGTATGGGTTGAAGACTGGGGAAAGAGAATGTGGATCAGCTGCAAATGAAGGTTTATTTTGCTGTTTTTAAGAGAGTACTATCTGAAGGAAGAAGTGCATAATGTACATTTCTTAGCTGTGGTCCTGGAATAGTTGTTTGATGATTTATTATTTTAACGGTTCCCCCTCCAGCTCCTGTCCCTAAATCGCCAGAAAGGATTTTAATTCTATCCTGTATGCATGACAAGTCTGCAGCCTAAAAATAGCCCCCTCTTCCCAGTTCTTGCAGCTGCTGTACCCATTATTACTAAGGAAAGAAATACTTTCTTCTGCTTTAATCCTAATCTTCAGGGTCTATGTTCAAAGTGCATGTGGGGTAGGCTAGTAGCATTAGCATCTGATTTTAGGAAGTAGCA